>NC_067464.1:10279965-10935798 GCF_025434085.1 Hippocampus zosterae | reverse complement strand
ATTGAACATTGCTCACGGGAGAGTTTGGGATGAATATACCACACTATAGAAAGTTAACACTGTTCAGTTCTGTGGAACAGCAATATGGGGACATTCGAACACAGGCTCTCCAGAGTTAGGTTAAGACAAAAGTCATGTCACCTGAAACACACTCAGGTTTTTCAGGTCTCAAGAAATATGAGGACATGACGACTGAAATCATGGAGAGTCCATGTTTCTGATTTATAACTTCTCCTGTGTTTGTCAAAGAAAGCTGAAAACTCAAACCTAGTATATCATGATAAGAAGTAGTAACCTGTTGTGAGGATGAAGTGGATCTCTCACTCCATTCTTGTTCTCCAGAGGGTTCAGTCAGGTCACTTGGTGTCTGCAACATAACATTACGGTGTCAAAATACTCAGCATTTTTCATTTTGACCAGTTAAGAAATGAATAAACATTAATTATCATTGAACATTGCTCACGGGAGAGTTTGGGATGAATATACCACACTATAGAAAGTTAACACTGTTCAGTTCTGTGGAACAGCAATATGGGGACATTCGAACACAGGCTCTCCAGAGTTAGGTTAAGACAAAAGTCATGTCACCTGAAACACACTCAGGTTTTTCAGGTCTGAAGAAATATGAGGACATGACGACTGAAATCATGGAGAGTCCATGTTTCTGATTTATAACTTCTCCTGTGTTTGTCAAAGAAAGCTGAAAACTCAAACCTAGTATATAATGATAAGACGTAGTAACCTGTTGTAAGGAAGAAGTGGATCTTCCACTCCTTTCTTGATCTTCAAAAGGTTTCATCAGGATCGGAACACTTGGTGTCTGCAACATAGCAACAGTGCAGTGTCAGAAATATTCAAATTTATTCATCCTGATTAGTTAATAAATGAATAAACATTGTTATTCATTGAACATCGCTCACAGGAGGGTTTGGGATTAATATAAGACACTATAGAAAGTTAACACTGTTCAGCTCTGTGGAACAGCAATATGGGGACATTCGAACACAGGCTCTCCAGAGTTAAGTCCAGACAAAAATCATATCACCTGAAACACACTCCGGTTTTTCAGGTCTAAAGAAATATGAGGACATGACGACTGAAATCATGGAGAGTCCATGTTTCTGATTTATAACTTCTTCTGTGTTTGTCAAAGAAAGCTGAAAACTCAAACCTAGTATATCATGACAAGAAGTAGTAACCTGTTGTAAGGATGAAGTGTATCTATCATTCCATTCATGGTCTCCAGAGGGTTCAGTCAGGTCACTTGGTGTCTGCAACATAACATTACGGTGTCAAAATATTCAGCATTCTTCATTCTGACCAGTTAAGAAATGAATAAATATTAATTATCATTGAACATTGCTCACGGGAGAGTTTGGGAATGAATATACCACACTATAGAAAGTTAACACTGTTCAGTTCTGTGGAACAGCAATATGGGGACATTCGAACACAGGCTCTCCAGAGTTAGGTTAAGACAAAAGTCATGTCACCTGAAACACACTCGGGTTTTTCAGGTCTGAAGAAATATGAGGACATGACGACTGAAATTATGGAGAGTCTATGTTTCTGACTTATAACTTCTCCTGTGTTTGTCAAAGAAAGCTGAAAACTCAAACCTAGTATATCATGATAAGAAGTAGTAACCTGTTGTAAGAATGAAGTGGATCTCTCACTCCATTCATGGTCTCCAGAGGGTTCAGTCAGGTCACTTGGTGTCTGCAACATAACATTACGGTGTCAACATATTCAGCATTCTTCATTCTGACCAGTTAAGAAATGAATAAATATTAATTATCATTGAACATTGCTCACGGGAGAGTTTGGGATGAGTATACCACACTATAGAAAGTTAACACTGTTCAGTTCTGTGGAACAGCAATATGGGGACATTCGAACACAGGCTCTCCAGAGTTAGGTTAAGACAAAAGTCATGTCACCTGAAACACACTCAGGTTTTTCAGGTCTCAAGAAATATGAGGACATGACGACTGAAATCATGGAGAGTCCATGTTTCTGATTTATAACTTCTCCTGTGTTTGTCAAAGAAAGCTGAAAACTCAAACCTAGTATATCATGATAAGAAGTAGTAACCTGTTGTGAGGATGAAGTGGATCTCTCACTCCATTCTTGTTCTCCAGAGGGTTCAGTCAGGTCACTTGGTGTCTGCAACATAACATTACGGTGTCAAAATACTCAGCATTTTTCATTTTGACCAGTTAAGAAATGAATAAATATTAATTATCATTGAACATTGCTCACGGGAGAGTTTGGGATGAATATACCACACTATAGAAAGTTAACACTGTTCAGTTCTGTGGTACAGCAATATGGGGACATTCGAACACAGGCTCTCCAGATGTTAGGTTAAGGCAAAAGTCATGTCACCTGAAACACACTCGGGTTTTTCAGGTCTAAAGAAATATGAGGACATGACGACTGAAATCCTGGAGAGTCCATGTTTCTGATTTATAACTTCTCCTGTGTTTGTCAAAGAACATTGAAAATTCAAACCTAGTATATCATGATAAGAAGTAGTAACCTGTTGTAAGGATGAAGTGGATCTCTCACTCCATTCTTGGTTTCCAGAGGGTTCAGTCAGGTACCTGTCACTTGATGTCTGCAACATAACAACATTACGGTGTCAAAAGTTTCAGCATTCTTCATTCTGACCAGTTAAGAAATGAATACATATTAATTATCATTGAACATTGCTCACGGGAGAGTTTGGGATGAATATACCACACTATAGAAAGTTAACACTGTTCAGTTCTGTGGAACAGCAATATGGGGACATTCGAACACAGGCTCTCCAGAGTTAGGTTAAGACAAAAGTCATGTCACCTGAAACACACTCAGGTTTTTCAGGTCTGAAGAAATATGAGGACATGACGACTGAAATCATGGAGAGTCTATGTTTCTGATTTAGAACTTCTCCTGTGTTTGTCAAAGAAAGCTGAAAACTCAAACCTAGTATATCATGATAAGAAGTAGTAAACTGTTGAAAGGATGAAGTGGATCTCTCACTCCATTCATGGTCTCCAGAGGGTTCAGTCAGGTCCCTTGGTGTCTGCAACATAACATTACGGTGTCAAAATATTCAGCATTCTTCATTCTGACCAGTTAAGAAATGAATAAATATTAATTATCATTGAACATTGCTCACAGGAGAGTTTGGGAATAATGTACCACACTATAGAAAGTTAACACTGTTCTTCTCTGTGGAACAGCAATATGGGGACATTTAGACACAGCCTCTCCAGAGTTAGGTTAAGACAAAAGTCATGACACCTGAAACACACTCAGGTTTTTCAGGTCTAAAGAAATATGAGGACATGACGACTGAAATCATGGAGAGTCCATGTTTCTGATTTATAACTTCTCCTGTGTTTGTCAAAGAAAGCTGAAAACTCAAACCTAGTATATCATGATAAGAAGTAGTAACCTGTTGTAAGAATGAAGTGTATCTATCATTCCATTCATGGTCTCCAGAGGGTTCAGTCAGGTCACTTGGTGTCTGCAACATAACATTACGGTGTCAAAATATTCAGCATTCTTCATTTTGACCAGTTAAGAAATGAATAAATATTAATTATCATTGAACATTGCTCACGGGAGAGTTTGGGAATGAATATACCACACTATAGAAAGTTAACACTGTTCAGTTCTGTGGAACAGCAATATGGGGACATTCGAACACAGGCTCTCCAGAGTTAGGTTAAGACAAAAGTCATGTCACCTGAAACACACTCAGGTTTTTCAGGTCTGAAGAAATATGAGGACATGACGACTGAAATTATGGAGAGTCTATGTTTCTGACTTATAACTTCTCCTGTGTTTGTCAAAGAAAGCTGAAAACTCAAACCTAGTATATCATGATAAGAAGTAGTAACCTGTTGTAAGAATGAAGTGGATCTCTCACTCCATTCATGGTCTCCAGAGGGTTCAGTCAGGTCACTTGGTGTCTGCAACATAACATTACGGTGTCAACATATTCAGCATTCTTCATTCTGACCAGTTAAGAAATGAATAAATATTAATTATCATTGAACATTGCTCACGGGAGAGTTTGGGATGAATATACCACACTATAGAAAGTTAACACTGTTCAGTTCTGTGGAACAGCAATATGGGGACATTCGAACACAGGCTCTCCAGAGTTAGGTTAAGACAAAAGTCATGTCACCTGAAACACACTCAGGTTTTTCAGGTCTCAAGAAATATGAGGACATGACGACTGAAATCATGGAGAGTCCATGTTTCTGATTTATAACTTCTCCTGTGTTTGTCAAAGAAAGCTGAAAACTCAAACCTAGTATATCATGATAAGAAGTAGTAACCTGTTGTAAGGATGAAGTGGATCTCTCACTCCATTCTTGTTCTCCAGAGGGTTCAGTCAGGTCACTTGGTGTCTGCAACATAACATTACGGTGTCAAAATACTCAGCATTTTTCATTTTGACCAGTTAAGAAATGAATAAATATTAATTATCATTGAACATTGCTCACGGGAGAGTTTGGGATGAATATACCACACTATAGAAAGTTAACACTGTTCAGTTCTGTGGTACAGCAATATGGGGACATTCAAACACAGGCTCTCCAGATGTTAGGTTAAGGCAAAAGTCATGTCACCTGAAACACACTCGGGTTTTTCAGGTCTAAAGAAATATGAGGACATGACGACTGAAATCCTGGAGAGTCCATGTTTCTGATTTATAACTTCTCCTGTGTTTGTCAAAGAACATTGAAAATTCAAACCTAGTATATCATGATAAGAAGTAGTAACCTGTTGTAAGGATGAAGTGGATCTCTCACTCCATTCTTGGTTTCCAGAGGGTTCAGTCAGGTACCTGTCACTTGATGTCTGCAACATAACAACATTACGGTGTCAAAAGTTTCAGCATTCTTCATTCTGACCAGTTAAGAAATGAATACATATTAATTATCATTGAACATTGCTCACGGGAGAGTTTGGGATGAATATACCACACTATAGAAAGTTAACACTGTTCAGTTCTGTGGAACAGCAATATGGGGACATTCGAACACAGGCTCTCCAGAGTTAGGTTAAGACAAAAGTCATGTCACCTGAAACACACTCAGGTTTTTCAGGTCTGAAGAAATATGAGGACATGACGACTGAAATCATGGAGAGTCTATGTTTCTGATTTAGAACTTCTCCTGTGTTTGTCAAAGAAAGCTGAAAACTCAAACCTAGTATATCATGATAAGAAGTAGTAAACTGTTGAAAGGATGAAGTGGATCTCTCACTCCATTCATGGTCTCCAGAGGGTTCAGTCAGGTCCCTTGGTGTCTGCAACATAACATTACGGTGTCAAAATATTCAGCATTCTTCATTCTGACCAGTTAAGAAATGAATAAATATTAATTATCATTGAACATTGCTCACAGGAGAGTTTGGGAATAATGTACCACACTATAGAAAGTTAACACTGTTCTTCTCTGTGGAACAGCAATATGGGGACATTTAGACACAGCCTCTCCAGAGTTAGGTTAAGACAAAAGTCATGACACCTGAAACACACTCAGGTTTTTCAGGTCTAAAGAAATATGAGGACATGACGACTGAAATCATGGAGAGTCCATGTTTCTGATTTATAACTTCTCCTGTGTTTGTCAAAGAAAGCTGAAAACTCAAACCTAGTATATCATGATAAGAAGTAGTAACCTGTTGTAAGAATGAAGTGTATCTATCATTCCATTCATGGTCTCCAGAGGGTTCAGTCAGGTCACTTGGTGTCTGCAACATAACATTACGGTGTCAAAATATTCAGCATTCTTCATTTTGACCAGTTAAGAAATGAATAAATATTAATTATCATTGAACATTGCTCACGGGAGAGTTTGGGAATGAATATACCACACTATAGAAAGTTAACACTGTTCAGTTCTGTGGAACAGCAATATGGGGACATTCGAACACAGGCTCTCCAGAGTTAGGTTAAGACAAAAGTCATGTCACCTGAAACACACTCAGGTTTTTCAGGTCTGAAGAAATATGAGGACATGACGACTGAAATTATGGAGAGTCTATGTTTCTGACTTATAACTTCTCCTGTGTTTGTCAAAGAAAGCTGAAAACTCAAACCTAGTATATCATGATAAGAAGTAGTAACCTGTTGTAAGAATGAAGTGGATCTCTCACTCCATTCATGGTCTCCAGAGGGTTCAGTCAGGTCACTTGGTGTCTGCAACATAACATTACGGTGTCAACATATTCAGCATTCTTCATTCTGACCAGTTAAGAAATGAATAAATATTAATTATCATTGAACATTGCTCACGGGAGAGTTTGGGATGAATATACCACACTATAGAAAGTTAACACTGTTCAGTTCTGTGGAACAGCAATATGGGGACATTCGAACACAGGCTCTCCAGAGTTAGGTTAAGACAAAAGTCATGTCACCTGAAACACACTCAGGTTTTTCAGGTCTCAAGAAATATGAGGACATGACGACTGAAATCATGGAGAGTCCATGTTTCTGATTTATAACTTCTCCTGTGTTTGTCAAAGAAAGCTGAAAACTCAAACCTAGTATATCATGATAAGAAGTAGTAACCTGTTGTAAGGATGAAGTGGATCTCTCACTCCATTCTTGTTCTCCAGAGGGTTCAGTCAGGTCACTTGGTGTCTGCAACATAACATTACGGTGTCAAAATACTCAGCATTTTTCATTTTGACCAGTTAAGAAATGAATAAATATTAATTATCATTGAACATTGCTCACGGGAGAGTTTGGGATGAATATACCACACTATAGAAAGTTAACACTGTTCAGTTCTGTGGTACAGCAATATGGGGACATTCAAACACAGGCTCTCCAGATGTTAGGTTAAGGCAAAAGTCATGTCACCTGAAACACACTCGGGTTTTTCAGGTCTAAAGAAATATGAGGACATGACGACTGAAATCCTGGAGAGTCCATGTTTCTGATTTATAACTTCTCCTGTGTTTGTCAAAGAACATTGAAAATTCAAACCTAGTATATCATGATAAGAAGTAGTAACCTGTTGTAAGGATGAAGTGGATCTCTCACTCCATTCTTGGTTTCCAGAGGGTTCAGTCAGGTACCTGTCACTTGATGTCTGCAACATAACAACATTACGGTGTCAAAAGTTTCAGCATTCTTCATTCTGACCAGTTAAGAAATGAATACATATTAATTATCATTGAACATTGCTCACGGGAGAGTTTGGGATGAATATACCACACTATAGAAAGTTAACACTGTTCAGTTCTGTGGAACAGCAATATGGGGACATTCGAACACAGGCTCTCCAGAGTTAGGTTAAGACAAAAGTCATGTCACCTGAAACACACTCAGGTTTTTCAGGTCTGAAGAAATATGAGGACATGACGACTGAAATCATGGAGAGTCTATGTTTCTGATTTAGAACTTCTCCTGTGTTTGTCAAAGAAAGCTGAAAACTCAAACCTAGTATATCATGATAAGAAGTAGTAAACTGTTGAAAGGATGAAGTGGATCTCTCACTCCATTCATGGTCTCCAGAGGGTTCAGTCAGGTCCCTTGGTGTCTGCAACATAACATTACGGTGTCAAAATATTCAGCATTCTTCATTCTGACCAGTTAAGAAATGAATAAATATTAATTATCATTGAACATTGCTCACAGGAGAGTTTGGGAATAATGTACCACACTATAGAAAGTTAACACTGTTCTTCTCTGTGGAACAGCAATATGGGGACATTTAGACACAGCCTCTCCAGAGTTAGGTTAAGACAAAAGTCATGACACCTGAAACACACTCAGGTTTTTCAGGTCTAAAGAAATATGAGGACATGACGACTGAAATCATGGAGAGTCCATGTTTCTGATTTATAACTTCTCCTGTGTTTGTCAAAGAAAGCTGAAAACTCAAACCTAGTATATCATGATAAGAAGTAGTAACCTGTTGTAAGAATGAAGTGTATCTATCATTCCATTCATGGTCTCCAGAGGGTTCAGTCAGGTCACTTGGTGTCTGCAACATAACATTACGGTGTCAAAATATTCAGCATTCTTCATTTTGACCAGTTAAGAAATGAATAAATATTAATTATCATTGAACATTGCTCACGGGAGAGTTTGGGAATGAATATACCACACTATAGAAAGTTAACACTGTTCAGTTCTGTGGAACAGCAATATGGGGACATTCGAACACAGGCTCTCCAGAGTTAGGTTAAGACAAAAGTCATGTCACCTGAAACACACTCAGGTTTTTCAGGTCTGAAGAAATATGAGGACATGACGACTGAAATTATGGAGAGTCTATGTTTCTGACTTATAACTTCTCCTGTGTTTGTCAAAGAAAGCTGAAAACTCAAACCTAGTATATCATGATAAGAAGTAGTAACCTGTTGTAAGAATGAAGTGGATCTCTCACTCCATTCATGGTCTCCAGAGGGTTCAGTCAGGTCACTTGGTGTCTGCAACATAACATTACGGTGTCAACATATTCAGCATTCTTCATTCTGACCAGTTAAGAAATGAATAAATATTAATTATCATTGAACATTGCTCACGGGAGAGTTTGGGATGAATATACCACACTATAGAAAGTTAACACTGTTCAGTTCTGTGGAACAGCAATATGGGGACATTCGAACACAGGCTCTCCAGAGTTAGGTTAAGACAAAAGTCATGTCACCTGAAACACACTCAGGTTTTTCAGGTCTCAAGAAATATGAGGACATGACGACTGAAATCATGGAGAGTCCATGTTTCTGATTTATAACTTCTCCTGTGTTTGTCAAAGAAAGCTGAAAACTCAAACCTAGTATATCATGATAAGAAGTAGTAACCTGTTGTAAGGATGAAGTGGATCTCTCACTCCATTCTTGTTCTCCAGAGGGTTCAGTCAGGTCACTTGGTGTCTGCAACATAACATTACGGTGTCAAAATACTCAGCATTTTTCATTTTGACCAGTTAAGAAATGAATAAATATTAATTATCATTGAACATTGCTCACGGGAGAGTTTGGGATGAATATACCACACTATAGAAAGTTAACACTGTTCAGTTCTGTGGTACAGCAATATGGGGACATTCAAACACAGGCTCTCCAGATGTTAGGTTAAGGCAAAAGTCATGTCACCTGAAACACACTCGGGTTTTTCAGGTCTAAAGAAATATGAGGACATGACGACTGAAATCCTGGAGAGTCCATGTTTCTGATTTATAACTTCTCCTGTGTTTGTCAAAGAACATTGAAAATTCAAACCTAGTATATCATGATAAGAAGTAGTAACCTGTTGTAAGGATGAAGTGGATCTCTCACTCCATTCTTGGTTTCCAGAGGGTTCAGTCAGGTACCTGTCACTTGATGTCTGCAACATAACAACATTACGGTGTCAAAAGTTTCAGCATTCTTCATTCTGACCAGTTAAGAAATGAATACATATTAATTATCATTGAACATTGCTCACGGGAGAGTTTGGGATGAATATACCACACTATAGAAAGTTAACACTGTTCAGTTCTGTGGAACAGCAATATGGGGACATTCGAACACAGGCTCTCCAGAGTTAGGTTAAGACAAAAGTCATGTCACCTGAAACACACTCAGGTTTTTCAGGTCTGAAGAAATATGAGGACATGACGACTGAAATCATGGAGAGTCTATGTTTCTGATTTAGAACTTCTCCTGTGTTTGTCAAAGAAAGCTGAAAACTCAAACCTAGTATATCATGATAAGAAGTAGTAAACTGTTGAAAGGATGAAGTGGATCTCTCACTCCATTCATGGTCTCCAGAGGGTTCAGTCAGGTCCCTTGGTGTCTGCAACATAACATTACGGTGTCAAAATATTCAGCATTCTTCATTCTGACCAGTTAAGAAATGAATAAATATTAATTATCATTGAACATTGCTCACAGGAGAGTTTGGGAATAATGTACCACACTATAGAAAGTTAACACTGTTCTTCTCTGTGGAACAGCAATATGGGGACATTTAGACACAGCCTCTCCAGAGTTAGGTTAAGACAAAAGTCATGACACCTGAAACACACTCAGGTTTTTCAGGTCTAAAGAAATATGAGGACATGACGACTGAAATCATGGAGAGTCCATGTTTCTGATTTATAACTTCTCCTGTGTTTGTCAAAGAAAGCTGAAAACTCAAACCTAGTATATCATGACAAGAAGTAGTAACCTGTTGTAAGGATGAAGTGTATCTATCATTCCATTCATGGTCTCCAGAGGGTTCAGTCAGGTCACTTGGTGTCTGCAACATAACATTACGGTGTCAAAATATTCAGCATTCTTCATTTATCATTGAACATTGCTCACAGGAGAGTTTGGGAATAATGTACTACACTATAGAAAGTTAACACTGTTCTTCTCTGTGGAACAGCAATATGGGGACATTTAGACACAGCCTCTCCAGAGTTAGGTTAAGACAAAAGTCATGACACCTGAAACACACTCAGGTTTTTCAGGTCTAAAGAAATATGAGGACATGACGACTGAAATCATGGAGAGTCCATGTTTCTGATTTATAACTTCTCCTGTGTTTGTCAAAGAAAGCTGAAAACTCAAACCTAGTATATCATGACAAGAAGTAGTAACCTGTTGTAAGGATGAAGTGTATCTATTCCATGGTCTCCAGAGGGTTCAGTCAGCTCACTCGGTGTCTGCAACATAACATTACGGTGTCAAAATATTCAGCATTCTTCATTTTGACCAGTTAAGAAATGAATAAATATTAATTATCATTGAACATTGCTCACGAGAGAGTTCGGGATGAATATACCACACTATAGAAAGTTAACACTGTTCAGTTCTGTGGAACAGCAATATGGGGACATTCGAACACAGGCTCTCCAGAGTTAGGTTAAGACAAAAGTCATGTCACCTGAAACACACTCAGGTTTTTCAGGTCTGAAGAAATATGAGGACATGACGACTGAAATTATGGAGAGTCTATGTTTCTGACTTATAACTTCTCCTGTGTTTGTCAAAGAAAGCTGAAAACTCAAACCTAGTATATCATGACAAGAAGTAGTAACCTGTTGTAAGGATGAAGTGTACCTATCATTCCATTCATGGTCTCCAGAGGGTTCAGTCAGGTCACTCGGTGTCTGCAACATAACATTACGGTGTCAAAATATTCAGCATTCTTCATTTTGACCAGTTAAGAAATGAATAAATATTAATTATCATTGAACATTGCTCACGGGAGAGTTCGGGATGAATATACCACACTATAGAAAGTTAACACTGTTCAGTTCTGTGGAACAGCAATATGGGGACATTCGAACACAGGCTCTCCAGAGTTAGGTTAAGACAAAAGTCATGTCACCTGAAACACACTCAGGTTTTTCAGGTCTGAAGAAATATGAGGACATGACGACTGAAATTATGGAGAGTCTATGTTTCTGACTTATAACTTCTCCTGTGTTTGTCAAAGAAAGCTGAAAACTCAAACCTAGTATATCATGATAAGAAGTAGTAACCTGTTGTAAGAATGAAGTGGATCTCTCATTCCATTCATGGTCTCCAGAGGGTTCAGTCAGGTCACTTGGTGTCTGCAACATAACATTACGGTGTCAAAATATTCAGCATTCTTCATTCTGACCATTTAAGAAATGAATAAACATTAATTATCATTGAACATTGCTCACGGAAGAGTTTGGGATGAATATACCACACTATAGAAAGTTAACACTGTTCAGTTCTGTGGTACAGCAATATGGGGACATTCGAACGCAGGCTCACCAGATGTTAGGTTAAGGCAAAAGTCATGTCACCTGAAACACACTCGGGTTTTTCAGGTCTAAAGAAATATGAGGAAATGACGACTGAAATCATGGAGAGTCCATGTTTCTGATTTATAACTTCTCCTGTGTTTGTCAAAGAAAGCTGAAAACTCAAACCTAGTATATCATGATAAGAAGTAGTAACCTGTTGTAAGGATGAAGTGGATCTCTCACTCCCTTCTTGGTCTCCAGAAGGTTCAGTCAAGATCCCGTCACTTGGTGTCTGCAACATAACAACACCATTACGGTGCCATTACGGGACATTCGAACACAGGCTCTCCAGACAAAAGTCATTTCCCCTGATCACACTCAGGTTTTTCAGCAACATTACAGTATCAGAAATATTCTAAAAAGTATTCTACAGTAACTGGGAAGTATGAGGGCATGACTGAAATCATGAAAATCAACATTATAGCAACCATAGAGTGTCAGAAATATGTCGTAGTTACATGACTTTTGAATAAATTAAACTTCATACACAGCACAAGCCGGCTCTTTATGGTAGTTACCACTGTACAGCTCTTATAGCTAACAATTTCAGGACAACAGACATGACTGAGTTCAAATAATAAAGACAACACCCGAAACATACTCTTTCAGACTAAAACAATGTAATGACTGAAAAATAATTCCGGTGACCATTCGTTGTTTTCAACTAAGTAGAGCAGGTGTCACCAACATTTTTGAGGGTGAGAGCAACTTCATGTGTACCGATTGTGTGAAGGGCTACCAAATTGATACACGTCTGAAATAACATATTTGTCCAAAATACCTTCAATAATATGAGGATGTGTTATTTTTAATACTTGATGATTTAAATTGTCAGACTTTGATCGTGTTTCGAAATGTCTCACAGTACTGCCAATGTTTGCATTTTTAAATCATAATTTCTACTAGCAAATCACAATGTCCAGGCACTGGCGGGCTACTCAAGTGGTCTTCACGGGCTACCTGGTGCCCGCGGGCACCATGTTGGTGACCACTGAAGTAGAGACTTTTGATGGGCAGTACAAATTGCTGATAAAAATGTGGATTTGTCAAACAGCTACCACACCCTTCTTCAATCAGGTGAAATAAGCATTATGAAGGAAGTTTAAAGGCATCTAATTTTCCTCGACTATTACGGATGTATGCGTTTTTATGAATTGTGATATTTGGTGAAGCACAATATTTTAACAGAAGCCGAATAATTTCTATTTCTATTTTTTCATTCCAAGATATTCCTAGTTCTACATGGCAATACAATATTCTCAATAATTGAATGATAATGGCTGCTAAACATTTTCTTCAAAAGTACTTCAATTATTTTTGCTCCAATATGATCAATGGCATAAAAAATATGCTGTTTACTGTGACAGTTTTGGGGTAAATACAATGTACGAATAAAATCTGTCACTGTGACAGGCTTTGGTTGCAGCTCTTGTCGTATGCTTGCGGTAGCCATAAGAATTAGATAGCAGGTAGATTGATAGCATACCTTTATAATCATTGATCCACTGGGCTTTCAAACAAGGCTTGTTGACTCCAGATAAAAGGAGCAGCCTCAGATTCAGGGCTCAGTCTGGTTCTTCTTTGTGACATTATCACCACCAGTAAACATCTACAATGGAAAGTGAGAAGAAGTCAGCCAGACAAGCAAGCACAATATTATGGCAGCACTTATTTTGGCTCAAAAAGTACTGAGCCAAAGGAATATTATTTTCTTCCTCAAAAATACAAAAATTCATTTCATCAAACATTTGCTGGTCAGACTAATAGATTCGGGCAAACCATTTGTCAGGCAGATAACAATGTAAAATTAAAATAGAGTAACACAATATTGTCTTGACCAAATGTACCAACAAAGCTGAATTCTGCTATAATTTCATTGCAAACGTTTGTTTGTTTTTTTCATTGAAAAGGTGTACAATTGAATCAGCACAAGGATAAACAGTGTAAATACACCGGGCTTAGCGTAAATGCTAGAAGTGCCTGGCCCACTTTCATTAGGCTACCTGTACTAACTAATTTAAATTAACTGCAATCGAATAAAACAAATACTGCACTGAAATAAACATATGGTACCAAAACCAAGTTCCACAGACTGTGTTGTTAAAGATTTAGAAAAGTTTTCCAGAACCTTGCCTGCAGGACATGTCCACATTACTTTTACTGGAAGCTTATTAGCATGCTAACGATCGAGCTAGCTAGCTAGCTAGCTGTCTTATTGAATGATATTACCTTTGGTGGGCACTGTTAAACACGGTTATATTGAACAACTTCTATGTTACGGTAAGATAAATGAAAAGGAATTGCTTACCCGATGGTCATCCACGCGTGGTCGTGTTTGAGAGTAGGATTGTCTGGCTGCTTCACATGTTGGATTTTGTGTGACTGCTAATTGATGTGACTTATCAGGACGAGGGCGGGGAAAATGTGTGAGTCAGTCCGAAAAAGATGACATTTGAGGTCCTGCACAATGACGTCACTGAAAGTGTGTTAAAAGTGTGTTAAGTACCGAAGTTGGCCACTAGTTTTCCAAATGAAAAGTGAGTCGAAAGTTAAACACACTTAAACACACAATTTCTGAAAATTGTGCTCTTTCAGGACATCACTTATTTTTGGTGTGGGAGTATCCTCGTGAGCTCTAGAGTAGTGTAGACTGCGTGGAAATATGAGGACGCGAAAAATGTCCTCATTTTTCCACAGGTCCTCATTGTGAAGGTGTGTTATCATAAAATTGTCCTGAGATGTCATGAATACAAACGCACACACACACACACACACACACACACACACAGGATTGAAAGATTTCTTTCTGTAGACATACATGAGAAGGAAGTTACACCAATATGAACATGTAAGGTTCACCCTAAAGACCCTGTAAAGTGAAATCGTAGAGTTGTTTTTCCAAATCCAAAAATATTGACAACTAATGTATGTGTAGCACTCATTTGTGGCGCTGCTGTGTGAACGTGCTTTCGATCATTGCAATTTGTTTTTGTTTTTAATGGATATTGTGTGCATGGTTAATACTGCTAAAAAATACTGGGCCAAGTGGGCGTACAGCATGAGTCGTCCCTCTGTGACTTTATGTAAGAACGTGAGTAGCTTCATTTGCATGAGCGATTATCCAAAGTGTACACTCCAAAAATGCATCTTTTCTTTTGGATAATCTGCTGGGTGTAGAGCGCCTCGCGGTTGGCCATGAGTGTACACACATCATGCGGACAGACAAAGGCAGAATAGTGAGACAGGGACCGGGAGATTTATTTATTTTATTTTTTTAAAGTTTGACTCAATCGTCAGCATGTGAATTGTGGCTTCCCTCTTGTGCATATGGCTGCTTTAAAGCGCTGTCTCGTCACCGATGAGTGTGTGCATGTCAGAGAAAAAGGCAGAAAAGTGAGGGCAAAAAAGTCCACTATGTGGGCCATGGTTATTATAGTTACCAAAAATGAAATAACTACAACAAAAATCGATCACGTTTCTGTCCAAAGGAGCCGGTCGAAGCAGTGACTGTCAGGTGGTCGGTGCCTATTTTGGTGACAAGCCTTGAACCCATGGACACCAGTAGTGAGGGATACCATCTACTTGAAAGTGTCCTACGAGGCCGTTTTGGCCTCTGGGAGACCCCAGACATAAGTCATGGGTACCAGCTGGCCAAGCAGAATGCAGCTTCAGTGGTCACTCAGGCAAAAAAACTCGGCAGTGGCACGAGTTCAGCAAGGCCACGGAGAATGACCATCCGGTGTCTCAGAAGGGGGAAGCACAACAGCACCAACACTGTATATCGTGGTTGTCGGGGCGGTGCTGACCTTGACTCGAGACATTGTGAATCATTCAGGAGAATAATTCAATACCTCAATTCCACCAACATCCCTTCCCATGAGGAAGCTGGGGACTATGATGCGGGCTCTCCTATCGCTTGGATTGAGCTCACCCTCATTAAGGTGGGTAAAGAGCTCCTCGGAGGCACTGCCGCGGCGGTGGATGAGATCTGTCTGAAATTCCGAAAAGTTCTGTCCTGGTTGACATGCCTCTGTAACATCCACATGATCAGCTTTGAGCTTTGAATATGTCTCTCTTCAAACAACCATCTAACATATGAAAGCATTGTAACTCCAACGCCTCAGATAGACTACATGTGAGGAAAATTGCATTACTCTCCTATGTGTCATACAACTTTACGTATTTTTGTACCACTTATCCTGTTCAGGGTCACGGGGGAGCTGGGGTGAGAGGCAAACTACACTCTGGACTGATTGCCAGGCAGTCATGTTAGGGATGCACAAAATTAAGGGAAGCACCACAGCGACTTTCTGACGGGACAGTGGCTGGTTGGGCACAGTCTAAGCAGAGTTCAACAATTTTGCAGTCAACTATCAAAGTGCCGCCATTCCTCTTTACCGTAACAACGTTGATACCTATACTGGCATTAGTTGCTGTGCGTCTATAAATTATATTGTGTTTTGTATGAATGTAGGATCCATGTCTTACATGTAGGATCCATGATCAAGCCTGACACAACATTTATCTTACCCACTAAAACAAAGTAAATGTCTGTATTTCATGGTACTTGCTAAAACATTTTTTTCTTGGACAAACCCCCATCTTACCAATCTGCGTGTTTGGAAACAGTTCATGTACAGTATCTCAAGTCGCAAATCCAATGTGCTTGATAACATTCGTCCATCCGTCCATTTTCTGATCGGCTTTATCCTCACAAGTGTTGCGGGGTGTGCTGGAGCCCATCCCAACTGTCTTTGGGCAGTAGGCGGGGGACACCCTAAACCGGTTGCCAGCCAATCACTGGGCACACATAGACGAACAACCATCCATGCTCACACTCACACATAGGGGCAATTTTAGTGTTCAAACAGCCTGTCATGTATGTTTTTAGAATATGGGAGGAAAGCGGAATATCTGGAGAAAACCCACCCAGGCAAGGAGAGAACAACTCCACACAGAAAGATTCAGAATTGAACCCTGCATCTCTGCACTGTGAGGCCAACGGCTAACATTCATCCATGCATCCATTTTTTACCACTTCTCCTGTTCAGAGTCACAGATGAGCTGGATCCTATCCCAATAGGCTTTGCGCAAGGCTGCAGACACTTTTGACAGACAATTTACACTGACATTCACATATACAGGCAATTTAGAGTCTTCAACTCCCCAACTACAGGAAGTCATCAATCTTTGTCATTGTCACAGGCGTGTCATGAGACATTCGCGAAAACAAACTCCGCTTTGTACAAACATGCTGATCTAATTCGCAGTGCAATAAATGTCACCGTCATGCTTTTCGTGAAAGACGTCTGCAGCGCATTGGGGGTCGGGGTTGAGGTTAGGGTAGCAGGTCTCTAATGGTCCACTGTCATGCAGACTCACATTTATGTTGGACAAGGAGCAGGGCAGTTTTGGCTGTGGGGACCTTCCAATCATGTCATGCCGGTTTGTGCAACTTACTCTTGTGAAACCCTGTGGAAAAAGCATAAAAAAAACAAGCAAAGTGTGGACTTTGTCAGTGCGATGTCATCACTTCCACCGTCACTGCCAAATTTGTGTTTATTTATTCAAGAATATTATATCCTGTTCGCGGCTTAAAGGATTTTGAAGGGTCCCTAATTACAAGCTACTTTTGGAAAACCTCAGGTTATTTTTCTCCTTATGCTGTTTACCGGTTAGTCTTGTGTGCACATTTGCATCATCCCCCCCCACCCCACCGTGCGCCCCACCGTTCCCGCCATCCTTAACATTATGCACTCGAGCATCATTAAAACACACATGCAAGCGTGGTGTTACAACTTGCTCCCACTCATTTTCACTAAGACCTACATATGGCAAACTGTGAGAAGGCGATTTGGGCAGGTGGCCGGTATTAAATTGGATCCCTGGGTTCCCCGCTGCTCAATGAGACTTAAAGCCATATTAAAGGCAGCTCCAGTAGTCGGGTAGCAGTGGGAGAGCATGGACATTGGCCAAGGAAAGCAGCCTGGTGCCAGGCTCACCCCTGGAGGACTGCATCTGCTCTCGCTCTCCACTGTGGCCCCTTTATGTTCAGCCCGACACATCCTCCCTTGCGGCCATATGCCAACGCGACTACACTACATGCGTTTTAACATGCGACGGTGGAGGTTCACACGGGGAATAAACTTAAATGAACCCATCTCTCATTGTTTACATGAATGTTTTATGTTGAACCCACAGGGGGAGAAAGAGAATGAGGTGAGTTGTCAATGTTAGCTTTTTTGATCTATCCAGTATAGGTGAGCGAGGAAATAGCCGAAATTTTAATATCTGCTGCAATTTGATTCCTGTGTGACGATCACCTCCCTGCTTTGGCAATTTATGGCAAGCCTTGTTTAATCTGCGTGGGCGCTAGTCGGAGTCGCCGTGTGAGAGTGTCCGCTCACAAGGGGTGCAGATTGCGTGGGCAGATGCTGCTTTATGCACCGAGCTCATTTTTCGCCAACGTGGAGCTTACACTGGCCACATAAAGCCAGTGGTGCAGTCATGCCTGAAGGAAGCGAGAATGGGGTTGCGGTATCATTTTCACTTTCTATCTGCCATTAATGGAACTCATTTCCAGCCCAAACAACTGCCAGCTTGTAAAATATGTTATGTGTAAACTGGAAAGTGTGAGGAGAACTGATCAAGGGTGCTTCTTAGTTTTAGTCTATTGTCAATGTCTGATGAAATCTTATTGTTGTATTTTATTTTTTACACTATGCTTGTATCCTCCTCCACAATCGACTCTGTTGAGGTCAACACCCAAGTACACGAGTGAAATGATTCGCGGGAGGTATACATTTGACTGGCTTTTATTTGTTCCATTGTGAAGAAATAGAATTGAGCAATAACCACAAAAACAATTTTCATGACATTCTCAGGAGGGGTGACACAATGTTCCCACCTGTCACAGAATAAAAATTTTATCATCCTGTCCGTTTCATCACCTTACATCTTTCTCAACGACCCAGAAAGAAGCCTGCTAAGTAACATATGGACAGAGAAATGAAGAAAAATAATGGCTTTTTTTGTTTGTCTCCATCTGCCATTTGTTGCGGTTTTGTTGCTCTACAGTAGGTTTTTGCTGAAGTGGGTATTCGCAGGAGAAAAACTCTTCTGTTAGAGAATGTACATCAGGACATTTACATAACAACCTCTCGATTACTGAACGGCCCATTCACAGATAATCATTTCATTGGACAACCAAACAAAGTGATTGAATAGCATTGTAAAGGAAGAATGAAGGCTCCCACTCCCACTCATTTTTGGTTGTGTTGTCGTAATACAAGTACATAAACTGCAGACAAACTGAGATTATGAAATTCACTCATAATGAAAACAAAAGACTTGAGTTATTAAAAATAAAATAAATGTAAAACATCAAATTATTCCGGCGCGTGTGGGCAGCGTGTCTCTCAAGAGGTTCTGTGACCCTGAACAGCATAAGCGGTAGAAAATAGATGGCTGGTGGGTCTGAATGATGCAACCCAGAAATGAAGTGGCTCGCTGAAGGATTGTGATTGGTTTAATTGTGAAACTATTACTTTGATAACATCATGGACTTTTCCAAATTGATCCTGTATCATAATACTTTATCGTACGAGTGCCGTTACAGCAAACTGCACTTCAATCATGGGATATGATTGTAGTTGTTTTCTTTCCCCCCGCAAAACACATTACAATACAGTACGATACAATACATGCTGATTTATATAGCGCTTTCACAACAGCAGCAGCTGTAACAAAGCGCTTAACAAAACAGTTAACATAAAGTAAAATAATAAACACGACACATAACAGAAATCACGGACAGTCGTGCAGTCCTAACCATATTTCCATCACACGCTTTGTTGTTTGAAGCAGTTTGAGATGAAAGAGGAGAGAATCAAAGTGTCCTTTAACCAGTGGATCAGAGACGTCATGCTCAAAATGTGCACACATCGGCTACAAGCTAAGTTTCAAAGTCAACAAGAAGCTGTAGCATCCATTGAGGAAAAAAAGAGATTGGTTCACTTCTCCTATCCCATTGAAATTCGTTTCAATTCCAAGCGGCGACTCTCGGTTCCAAATACGCATCGGCGCTCTGCGCCAACGCTCCTCTCTCCTCATCCTCAACTTCATTATTCATCAGATGTCCAGTATTCCATATTTGTTTGCATCACCTTTACCACACAGCTATATCTATTAATTTATCGTGTAGTTTTACAATGGGGGTGGGAAGAAATATAATTCAAAAAGGTTTCTATAGGGCAGCAATTTCTTTAGTCCTGCACAAAAAATTGTCATGCAAAGAGCGTTAATGTGCAACTGTGGAAGACACAAAGCCGTCTCTCAGCCTGCCACTTTGGCAGGGTGGCCTTCGGAGGATAGCAAGGATAATGGAAGGAGTCTAATATGTTTGTTTGGCTTGTTAGTGTGATTGTTTTCTTGCAAAGCTAATTAACTGTCTCGACCTTAGGGGACCCACCACCATCCTATATCCTGCCATTGCTGCCCATCCCCGCACACACGCCCTCGCACAAATATCCACATTCATCTCACCATCCCCACCTTGCTCACCCCTCAAGTCTTCCCCTCTCTCACCTTTACCGGCAGCATATCTCTGTCTTTGCTTCATGTCATGTGTAAATTGATGAAGGGTCTCATGATTGTCTGGATGGTCCCAAGGTGCCTTTCCTCGTTACACAGGCATCCCCCGGATTCTTCTGCTCCACAGTTGATTACGATAAATCAATCTGTGGTGTCAAACTCTTGGACTGGGGCACTGTCATCTCCAGCGGCTGAGGAGGTACGTGGGTTCAGGATAAGAGGGTGTTTCCTGAAACCTCAATGACCCCACTCGACCACTCTTGTTACCTCACTGACACCTTTATTAAGGGGAAAAATCTGTTTCTGGAGTTATTAAAAAAAAAAACAGCAGGAAGTGTCAAGCATGGGGCTGGGGGTTACCTTGTGGGTTTTTCATCACATCTCTACCTCTGGTGGCCTTATTTCTCAGTCTACAGAACTAGGCAGGAAAGAGACACGTAACAGCCAACCAGTGCAATAAAGTCACCCCCTGGCTTGTACAGCAAATAATGGCAGAGATTTAATCAATGGCTGAGAGGAAAAAGCAGGGGAGAAAATCAATAGAAACCTGGCTGTTTGCACCCCTGCTTTTGAAGGTGAATCCGGGCCTTGCTGCAAAAACTGAACTAATTGAAGAACACAGTGGGAGACAAACATTCCATCAAGCATCCCCGTGTGAGCATGATACCCGTGTGAGTGATTTTTAGAACCTCTAAGAAGAAAAGGTAAACACAACATGAGAGGAAATACATCAGCACAGATCGTGCTCATAAGTGAGACTTATACAAATAAAAACATTAAACTTCAAAGATTTATTTCGGGATGCTGTTTTTTAGCGCTAAAAAAAAATTACCGGTAAATCCTTTTTGTAACTGACACCGTTAAACCTTTGTTAAGTGTGCAGGCCATGATTGCAGAAACACCTCCAACATTCTGAACACTATACTATATTACATGTGTAAAAATGTTGTATAATAAAACAATATTTCGATAATATTTTGTTTCTTGCCTTTGCAATCGTTTTTGTTTCACTCATTATTCTGGTGTTGTACCAGCGACTTTTCATATACTTTGTTGGTCTTGGGACCATTTTTTTCTGTCATAAATAATTGTGTTCATTCTTTCCGAGTTCATCAATCATGCCTGAACACAGGTAAGGCAAGTATACATGTGACTAAAAAATAAAATATATTTTGCTATAAATATTATTTTTTTAAATACTGTAACCACATTGGCAATTTAAATAGCTATATATATAATTTTCATTACTTTATTAATTATAAAAATATTAAAATAACATTTTAATTTGCTCAGCTAAATTATGCACTATGGTTATGTTCATATTTCAAACGTTTTTAAAAATTACTAAATTAATATTTAATTATTGATTATTAAATACAAATATATGTTTAACCTGTGAATGGGTGTATCGTGTGCTTCACCCAGAGTCAACTGGAATAGGCTCCACTTCGCCCGGATACATATTCAATTTAACTTTATCATAAAATAATGGTAGAAAAATATTTAGTGTATCCATTATAATAATCTCACCATGAAGTTTATGATATTGATGATGAAAATATGTATTGCTCTAGTTCTTTCCTAATGGCATCAAACATTAAAACTAAATCAATTCCTATTTTTTTATTGTCCAATAAATGATATTTTTATGGCGCAGTACATCACACGTCATTTTCATTTCACATCTGTCAGAGTATGCTCAGTGATCTTCATGTGCTCTAGCTACAGTATATGTGTGAGATGAGCTGAGGACATAAATCCAGTAGCAGTGATTCATCTCATCATCAGAGACAGCAGATTAAAAACAGACACCCGTGAGACACTTTTAAATAAATTGGCTTTATTTTCAGGAGAAAATGGAGCAGTCTGTGTCTAAAACCAATCAATCAGATCGATGACCCTGCAATTCACACAAATCTGCCACTGTGGAACCATGTCGAATTACCCAGCAGACTTAGTGGCTCGTCCAGTGTGTGAGACTTCATTTCATCTTTAATGTCTCAGGAGGCTGAGTGGTTCCTTGGTGTCAGTCTTTTGCTTGGCCCTAATTGATATGTTTGGTTGTAATGGTAAAACAACACGAGGTTTTAACCCTCTTAGTAGAGTGGCCTCTAAAAGGGGAGAAAAGGGAAGATGAGCGGGAGGTATTAAGATATCTGCACTGTGGATTTGTTCACACTGCACCAGGAACGAGATGAGTCCAAATGAAATGATTGTATCTGATAGAAATCAATAACAATCCATGCCTTCCTTAGTCCTGAACTCGCTCCTGGATCACTTGGAGGCGTAGGCAATCACTCAGCCATCACTACGACACGTAAATCAATAGCCAGCAACGAGGCCTTTGCTTCACTTTCTGGCTATACTGCAAAACAATGAGAGTGGCTTTGCGGGTTTGATACGGCTGAATTTATTAACGAGGAGGGAAAACCGGTTACCTCCCTGCCAAAACTGAAAAGAAAAAGTAGTCCAAAACTTCAACCCTGCAAATTACTGAAACAAACAGTGTACAGATATTTATCAAATTAGAAGCACCATGTGTATTTTCTGAACAGGTGCACATCGTCTTTCTTGAAACAAAAACTGTTTACGAGCTCTTGTGCAATCCTCAGTGACATCCTAAAGTACTGTACATTATCTCACACACCTTTTTCGTCTCCGTACTGCCGTTCATCTAGTTGGGGCTGCACTGAATGTCTTTGCATGTCTATGGGAATCAAACTGAACTACACAACTTGGTGAAAACTTGGCTGTCGACCTTTAAGGTAATTCTTGTTATTGACCATTTAATCGATTAATCAATCAATCAATCACAAAGCGCTACAGTTTGGTTCAGGTCAATTCATGCTCATTTCATTCCAAAGTTAGTTTTTCTGAACCCAATCATCCTGCTTATCAGTATCCTTTTGTGTGTGTGTGTGTGTGTGTGTGTGTGTGTGTGTGTGCGCGTGTGTGTGTGTGCGTGTGTGTGTGTGTGTGCGTGTTTGTGTTTGGCACATCCTTGGCACTTCTGTCACGGCGGTTCCAGGACTGGTGTCACAAAAAATGAATTACACACCCAAACTACAAACTCAAGATGCCAGATGATCAAGCAGTGCATGTACTGTACAAAGTGATCTTGCTGCATTGGCTTCATTCATTGTGTAAGATAGAATCAACAGTTATGGCAAGACATCTTAGGACTGGAAGGATCCAGGTATAATCTTCCAGAAGTGAATGAAGGCATGGCAGAAATGGTAGGGCATGTGCATTAGACTCTGGGGATTTTCAAAGGGGAAGAAACATGTAGTTTCAATTTTACATACAGTGTATATATATTTTTTTACAGTTGTACACCTTTTTATTCCAGTATGAGTCGTAGTGGTCATCATAAGTTGGAGCTCGACATCACTGTCCATTACTTGGTCGACAGATAAGTGTTTACCATTACGTATGGAACTGTACCTTTTGGTAGTCATACGAAAATGAAGCTTCAAATGCTTCATGAACCAGTTGTATTTTTCTGACTCCTTAAATGCACTCTGTTCAACGTAGGGCTAAAACCACAGTGACCAGACATTTCTTAAACCCCTTTCTTGAAACCATCAGTGCCATCTAGAGCAGTCAAAAACTGCAACTGGTTCATGACGCATCTACATCTTTGTTTGGTGGGACCATGGCTTATGGACTAAAGTCTTCATAGCTAATTAAACAAACAGGTGAGCTTTGTCTCCATCAAGCAGCACAACAGCGCTTTTTTGTGTGTGTTGGAAACGTACATGATTAAATGTGATCAAGAACTCTAAAATACCAGACCTGAATCACCATCACACTTTTTAGCCTCGTTTGTTGGGTTACCTGCCACATACATTAAGCTTGTAAATGTCAGACCGCTGGAGTGTCACACTGAGCCCAAAATACAATCTCATGTTTAGGATAACCTATAATTAGGTGAATAGACAAAAGCCCCAACTGAAACACTAAAACTTTGGAGAAAAAAAAAAACTTAGATGAAGGGGGTTTGTGGAAAAAAAATATTTCAGGAGAAATAATTGGTGTAATTATCATTAACTTCAGTGGCCTAAACGGCAGAAAATACATAATTAACACTAGTGGCCTACGAAGCTGCAGTCACAGAGAGAAAGTCTGTCTGCCTTTGGCTTCTTCCACCCTAAGTGTTTTGCAGTCAAGTCACAGCATATGTTTGAAAACCCTCAATTAAAAACGCGAGCTGGGCGCTGCTTTAATGATAGTTGTGATTTTAATCAGGGGCGTCGTATTCCTTGTAGGTCCTAAAGGTCTGGAGGCCTCAGTGCACACGTCAACTTATCTCTTTCCTTCAAGCTCTAGTTTTAATTTCCCACCGCCGTCGAAGTCTCCTCAGCTTGCACAGGCTTCCCACTTCCCATCCCTCCTCTTATCCCTCCCAATAGACATATTGGGGGGGAGAAAAAGCACAACAGGAGTCATTAATTCCATTAGCATCAACTCAACAACAAACACAGGTAGCCAGAGTCAGTACAGTATCGGAGTTCTCAGAGATATAAGCAGAAAAATAGGAATACGGGAGAGACCCCCCCCCCCCCCCACCCATTTGTCCTCTGGCTCCTTTTTTCCAAAGATGCCTGCTGGCACCAAGGAACTCTGGCAGCAATTAAGAAGGGACGCAGACACATGGCGTAATTACCGCCACACGTTGCTGCTGTCACCGAACTCAGCTTGCTCTCCGGTAATAAAAAAAAACACACCGAAGAATATTTAGAAATGAATTATTCAAAGTGATTGTTCATACTCAATTATTTATGGGGCCCTAGTGAAGGCAGATTTGCATTTGAACACTGTAAAAATTCTTAAGACTGCCAATTACACAATCTCTGCAGTCCAAATTCAAATGATGTATGAAGGTGTGCAGAGCTTTATTGATGTTTCCGAATAAAAGCATTGCCAAATGTAACCCCAAAAGAACACACACACCTGTGTGCACGTGTGTGTGTGTGTTTGTGTGTGTAATTGATTCTTCACCACTGTGATGGATTGCACCTGATATTGTTCTGCAGGAAATTGTCCAAATTCCCTTAATTGCCAAAAAATACGATGCATTATTTTCAGTATCTTTGTCTGTCTATGCCAGTGTCTCGTAGCTGATTTTGAGTTGCCTTGACGCATCGTAGCACGTGTAGTCTGACAAACTCAACAATTGGGGGTGAAATGCTTCACGACCACGATGACCTAAGTCTGGCATGTGCAAATTTTCGTCCGTCTTGCCGCAATGCATGACATGTTCTACATCGTCCTTCCGTCGCTTCTTCGGCATTGAAGACCTTCTATTTACGACGAGAGACTGGACGTGCACAAACATATTTGTCAACTCAAGAATAAACGCACATGTAGGTAATGCCTCCCTTGACATGACTTGGCCAGCTGCTTGTCCCGCCCCACTGATGGACCCGTGGCGATGGACTGAATCTTGATGAAGTACACGACGATTGGGCAGAGTCTGGTCGGTGATGAAACCTGTAGTGCAACATCTCACTCGATCCAAGATACAGAACGGTATTGATCTGGTAATCTGACACAGTCGTAAACAACAAAAAAAGTCATGTTGTTTGAGAACTCCCCAAGGTGGAAGACAATTTTTTTGTTGGATACTATTCAAATTTATCACGTAAATATGAGCTGCAATACAATTTATAATAATACTTACTACAACAGTAATTGTATATAATAATACAATTTATCTTCAAAACACTGTCGTGAACAAAGATCATTCCATTTTAGAGGCAAACAGTTTTTTTTTTCCCCTTTGTGCTCTATGGCTGATTTATGAAGACATTACGGTAATGATCCTCAAATAAGTAGACATGGTCACCTTAATACGGTTTGTTAATTTTTTTTTGGGATGGGGGGGTTCTGGATGTGGAAATGGGATTTGGCTGCTGTTCGATGCAGAACTGGATTTATAACACGTGATGAAATTAACTAGATAATAATTAACTAGATAATATTCAATTGCTTTCTTGACTGACTTTAGCGTGTTTCAAAAAAGTGGAAGAATTTTAAAGTGGCCCTTTTGTCAATCAATTTTTAAGTATGCATCCCTCAAATGAAAAAGTTCTAGACCAGTTCACTCCTGGTCTAGAATATTTTTGAACATCGTGCTTTGTTTACATATACAATGCCACACATACAATGATCCGTTCATGTTTTTTTTCATGTGTTTTATTTGAGATGAAACAACAATACAAATCTCACAATAAAAATTCCCTACGCACCTTGAGCTACACATTTATGTTGACTAAACTGGTTTGAAGGTTATACTTCCGTTCTAATCCTGAGTTCCAACTCAAGACGAGTCATTGTTCATGTCGGCTTAGTAACCCAGGCACAACACAAATTAAAATTCATTCTCATGAATAGATCGTTTGTCTTGTAGTCGTGGCATATCCCGTGCAAGTCGAGGCACAACGGGAACGACTGATCAGCATTCTACATTAGTATTATTTCTGTGGCGATGGATAAATTACACACAATCCACATTTCGTCAATAATTTACTCCTTATCTGTAGTTAATGTCAGTGCATCGACGGCCTTGGAGGAGCACTACTGTCAGCCTGAAAGGAAGTTCTTCCCCCGTTGATGAGTCAGAAACTTAAAAATCGAGCCAAGTGCATGTATTGATTCATAAACACATCCATCCTGTGAGGACATCAGCAGTCTGGATCTTAATGGCAGCAATGCTATCTCGATTGCCGCCGGCTTCTCCGAGGTCCCAGGATGAATGGGAGAGTGACACCTCGTAATGCTGCTGGGCTGAGGCGCGCACTCTAATAGGCCTAAACTTAATTAGTATGGGACTTCCCCGGCAAGGAAAGATAAATCCTAACCCCTCCCTTGAAAGAAAAGCTGCTGACACACATGCAAACACTGTTATACAAACACAGGTGGAGACAGAAACACACGGATTAGATTCGGTACACATTTATGCATAGAAGAGAGAATCGATGTGCTTTAAGCAGAGCTGATTAAAGTTGATGAAGATTAAAAGAGTTCTCGTTTGGTTTTTGGATGTTGCTCTCGTTGCCTTACGGGCTGTAGGGTGATGTGTTATTTTCTAATCATGTGCTGGCTAAATTGCATTAGGAATGTCCTTGCATTAATTTGTCCTGCTATTGGCAGCGCTGGAGATGAAACAGATTCTAGGGAGCTGAGAGCAGAGACACAGAGACGAGAAAATGCTGGTGTCAGCATTTAGCCAGTGTGAGCGCTGAATGGCGTACGCGTGTTTCCCCAGACTAAATGGTGGGTGGGGGGTCAGGGGGGGGGGGGGGGCAGAAGTAAAAGTATGGGCGAGGCGACAGGATGAAATTGCACAGTTTGAATGTTCGAGTGAGGGGTTTTTTTTGTACAGGCAGTGCTGCAGTGGTAAAAGTGTCGTCCTCAATAAGGCCTTTGAGATTTAATGCGTCGCCTTTCAAAAAATGGTTTATCCATAATGGGATTAGGTTTCATGGTTTATGGATGCTCTTCGTGTCATCTTTTGCGCCATCTCTGGAAAGCGGTATACATATGTGCACGGTGCATAAAAAAACACCAAACAAACTTCCATTATCCATGTGTAGCATGAATTCAGCAGATGAAATTAGATGTTATCTTGTATGTGAGTGGATGTTTCAGTGGAGGCATGCAATATGAAATATTTGCAACTCGGTGTTTGCAAGATTTTATTGAGGCTTTGTTTCTTCACGAAAGAAGACATGACTTGAATTTCGAAACATGAACTTCCACAGCATTCTAGAAAAGAACTACAATATTTTTGAGAAAAAAAAAAACTTGGGCCGAATAGATCTATACAATGTCTGCCATCGCAATTCCAGTACTGGTGTCACAGTAGGTATATTTCAAACCTGCACTGCAGATGACAAGTTTTACCCATAAATATGGGCCAAATGATCAACCGGCTCATCTGCAAAGAGGTCCTGCAGCGTTTGTTTCATTCAGCGTGCGAGAAGAGACAATAGTTGTGGCAGGAACATTTGTGGCTGCTACAGCATTATAACTCATGTGCTCACCCTGAGCATCTTACAGTTCCTCGTCTCAGCTGACCAACCCGTGATTATATGATTTTCTTTCCCCAAACTCAAAGTGGTCATCAAGAGTACCTGTTTGGAAGATGTGGAAGACATTGCGATGACCGTGAATCCGTATGAATCCTTCCAGGAGTGCATGACGGGGTTTTGCAGTTTGGATTTGAAATATATCTTTGATGTGTTAGTGATATGTCTGCCACCGACTGATATTCTATTCAAATATAAATCGCCGTTGAATGGAATTGCACTACTTCCACTCACAAACCTGGCTAAAATTGCCTCCTGGCCAATTTAGACAGACAGATGCATCATTCCAGCATACTTCCTTGGAACAATGACTACACACACCAAAACAGAGGTACGTTTTTCAGTGAATAATGAGGATGGTTAAAAAACAAAACATAAACATAAACAAAAAGAAATAGTGATGTCAAATTCTTCATTGATGAACTGCTAAAGTTCACTGTACATCTTAATGCTTTGTTTTCATGTATTAATTTATGTTGCAATTCTTTTCAAGTTTGCAGATGAGCAGGGGGTGATCCCCGCTGAGTGAGCGGAAGAGTGCATCCTTGACTGGCCGCAGGGCACAAATTGACAACCAACCAATCACAATCGCTCAAATTGACAACCATCCAATCACAATCACATTGACACCTGCTGCACTGTATGTTGAATTTAGGACCTCCAATTAAACTAACACATTATTTTGATTTCAAGTTATTCGAAATCAATCAAGATACCTCATCAATACTTGCTTCAATGAAGATTACCATGCTAAAAAGTTCAGATTCCCGTTCTAACTGATTTATATGGCTAAAACCAGAGAAAGGAAAGGAACTTCTGATTCATATCAAGTGAGCCCAAGTGGGACTGCACGTTACCTTTGTATGCACAGCGTGTAAAGTCATTCTGGGGTTCACATGGGTGACTTACAAACCAATAAATCACCGTTGGACAAATTAATCAAAGTGACCAGCTGTTGCCGTTCATAACAAAGTGGCGACAGCCCCCGCTAGAGGCCGAGACTCCTTCTCTGGGTGTATTGTCTACCCTCCCTTCCTCTTCTCAAGTGTTATATTGGGTTTGTCTCTCACTGAGTGATGTAGTGCCACTTCCCGCCTGATATTTCATCACCAGGTCAGATGTTTATTACAGCGATACGCTTCTCCACTTTCGCCCCAAAACAATTCAGAAAATGGATTTTGTCATCTGTGACCGCTCCCGCAGCATAGGCCGTTGTTTTGCAGGAAGCCAAAATCCACAGAGTATCAGAGCGTTTTATTGGCACTACAAATGGAAAATGTTGGGGCAAAACTTCCATTATACTTCTAAAACAATGCAGTGATTTGAAAATACATAACAAAATGTCACTTATGAAAACTCAATTTTAGGGGGGCACCCAATAGCAATGTTCATTACTCATTCATATTCGCTAACATTTAGCACTGTGTGCCAGTCAGATTTAAGATGGACCCGTTCAAAACCCCAGCCACACCTTTAAAAGCTAAGTAGAATAAAACATCAGTCTTTACAACACAACAAACATCAGTCCATGTTCTTGGCCATTTGTCTTCAACAGGGGTTACAATCAGGGCCTATCCCTGCTGAGGAAGGGCGAGAGGCGGCATGTGCTCTGGACTGATCACAGGTCAGTGTCACGGCATTTCTACGATAATTCCTGAGAATGGTCGGACAGACTGTCAGCAGAAATTTCATGCTCCACCGTTAACTCATTTGTCTGAAAGCAAAGAAAAGGACAATTTCCCTCTGTGTCCATTCTTGAGCTTAGCAAATAGGAGCGGAAATTGCAGAGCCAGAGAAGGAGCACACAACTTGTGCCTATGATGAAATGTGGTTACTTTACAATCAATTAATAAACTCGTTTTGATTTTTGATGATAGAATATCGATCCGAATGTTCTGAACTCATGTTTTGCCACTGTGCAGATGATGTCGATGAGGAGTTATGTCAAAGTCGACACGACTGTAGCTCAATTTTCCGCCATTGATGTTGTAACTTCTTTAAACAGCAAACTAGATGAGAGTCAATTACTCCCCTGCCGGTTGCATTAAAGAAGTACCCTCCAATTTCCTTCAATACACGATTATTGATTAATCAACAACCAATTCCACAGAGAACTATTACTGTATTTGTAAAGTTGTCATAGAATGCACAGGAAAGTCATGAAAGTCGCAAATCTTTCTTGCCGAGAGGGTACAAAAGAGACAGAGTCATTCCGCACAAAAACAATAATTTATTATCTACATGAGTGGATTTGGTACAAATTCTGTCCAACGTTGCCCTTGAAAATCTCTGTACATGTAACCTCCAAGACATTGAGCAAGTGCAATGAACACGGATAAACGTCGTACATGTGACACCCCCGGTAACCTGCTATGCTTCAGGGGTCACCATGCACTTAAGGTAATGGAGATATTTTGTCTCCGTCTTGCGTTATTTTCCCTGAAAACATGTCATACCTCCAACACAATATTCCTGAACCGTGCTGTGAATGATACCTGAACTGATCGTGAACCCGGCACTATCCGCCTTGGCGACTGATGATGTCCTCTGCAGGGGAAATCACTCTAAGAAGTTTACTTTGTACTAATCTCATAAATGCCCTCCACCTCCCCTGTCTCTCCATGATGCAGGCACACAATAAACCACTTACATAAACCTCTCCTTTGAGACAGGCCTCGAAAAAAACAAAACAAAACAGCTGACATGTTCAAAGTTTCTATCTGCCTCTCGCTCTTGATGCCTGTGATTTCCACCAGGAATGCTTTATTTGGATCTTTTATTACATGTACTTTCCCTTAGATGTGAAGGGCAGTTTTATTACGTGGATTGTCTGCAGCCCTGTCGCGTGTGGAACAAGACAGACTGGAAAAAACATTGAGATTTATGAGCTGAAATGCATTCAACTGGGCCACTTTATTATGCAATCTATATAAGATGGTATCGGACTCGATGAAGTGAGGATCCTTTGCATTTTTCCTTTGCAAAGTTCACAATGGTATTTTAATCTGCTCTTGCACAAGTGATGAGTCATACCAGATGTCTGTGTCTGATATCCTGTGTTGTATTATTTTGTCATTTTATGCTAACTCTTCTGTTGATGGCGCCGCAGGCACCCACAGCGGCTCCTCTCTCTCCTGTGGTTGAGAGGAAAGAAATTTCATCTGTGCTGCATGTTGCACATAGAGCACATTTGACAATAAAGTAGACTTGAACTTGAACTGGGAACAAAATTTGGCCTGGGATTGTTCCTTGATGGCCTGGGGCAGTTTTGGCTGCCGGACATCATGTACTGAAAACTACATCGACAGGGGTGGGAGATGACAAACGGAGGCCATCACGTGACAACACGTAATGGCCAACGGGTTTGGCGGGGCTGAACTGGAGGTTGAGGGGAGTTACGGCAGCCATCACGCCAATAAACAGAATAGACAACGGAGGGTTGGTGGTTCATACGGCAGATGTGACACTCCAAGTTACGTCACACGGTTCAACTGTCCCGGAAATAGACATTCCATTCAGGAAAATCAACACATTTTCCCCAAATTCCTGATAGCCAGCATGCTTCTGGAAATATCAATCATATTGGATTTATCAAGGGGTTTTTTTTCCGCAGGGAGGGGAATTGGCGGATTGCCGTAGAGATGTTAGACGAATTTTACTGATGGAAGTGATGACGGGCTGTTTGGTTCGGCTTGAAATAATGATGATTGGCAATGACAGACGGGTACCCAGGCCGTTGGATGACAAATGACGGACCAGCAAAATTTTGGAAATTGCTCACTTATGAGTGACATGCACAAAAAATGGCCAGTCGCACAAATTTCACAGAAGTAAATATGGTCCTGATTGTCATGGCTCATCTCGGATTGGCAGAGGAGAGAAACGGAAGAAGGTAGAAATGTTTTTGAGAAATGAGAAGATGCTCCTTGATCTCATCTCATGGAGACATCTGCTAAACATGATGTCACCTCATTGCTGCACGTAACAAATGAACCATTTCTGTGGATCAAATACTATTTGCACATATGTCATCATGCTTCACGTTTTAAGTGGGAATAAAGTCAAATGTCAAGTGAACACTGTTACTCTAAACATCTACGGTACATCGATTTGCGTACCTTGTCAGTAGACTCTCAAAGCACTCTTCCACGCTTGCACAGATTTGGATTCTGGTGACATATAAGTCGGATGTGTGCTTATACTGTGGATACATCGTCAATTTATATCAACATTTTAAAGAGGCCCGGGTCAGATTTGAAAAAAATGTGAATTTTACCGTTCACACTGAATGAAAAATATCACATGCACTTTGTATGCAGCGATGGCTGTTTGAAAGTGCTCTATAAATACAGTTGACTTGACTTGACATGCCGTACATGTGAACATAGATTAATAGTCCTTCAATTCATTTCGACCGATTTTTCATCTAAATGAAGATCTGCCTGGGTCATAACTCTTTGTACCACTAGAGGGCATATGAAACATTGAATCAAATCCAAGCCCCAAATCACGGTTGAAAACAGCCAGAGAAAGGTTTGATAACATTGGCACCATCTGTCCACATGGATAAGAAACAGTCGCCTTCTAATGATGTTTTGTCAATGCTCAATAGAGGGTAGCTCGTGGCACAATGGGAGCTTGCGCAGCATCCAACAAGACCAGCTGAGACAAGCCTTCCAACCGTGACAGCTGAGGCTACTGAGGTGCAAATGACCCCATTGAAGTTGGTCAACCCTCGGGCTCGGGTTCTGTGGATCTGTGACATGCACAAAATCTGCAAGCAGAATGGTAATGGCACAGCGTCCTCAATGCAACCGTAAGAACAGTAAGCAAGTACAACTACACAATCAAGATGTTTACACCCGAATAGGGCCAAGGTGCCCGAGAACGTATCTATTCCAGCCGAAATTACGTATTTTTACAAACTTAGGGTCAGAAGCTACGCGTTTTACAAAGCAACTGTACTTTTTTCATGCATGTCTTTTTGTACCCCTGCATTAGTGTATGACACACAACAAGAGAGTAGTGTAATTCACGAATGAGTCTGCTTCTCTTCCTTGTTAACAAATCAATTCATGATAGAACGGTGAGACTACTGTCCAAGTCTGTGTGACCGATCGCATTACAAACAAGGATCAGCTTCCATAAAGGGGAGGGACGGCCATAAGAATGTATCTTAATAAGGAAATACCACAGTGTGAAATACAATGCATTTTGTTACGAATAATTTGAAGTCTCAGCAAAAGGTAGAAATTGAATGGAAAAAACAAAAAAGGAGATGGAAAATTGAGAACCAGGAAGCATTGGCATTTCAGCTCCAACTGTTGAAATTCTTGGGGCACGTGTAGCTCGTGCATATGGAACCCCCCCCCCCCCCAAAAAAAAAAAACTAGTTCAAGAAAGTAGAGTATGCAGTATTTGAAAAAAAAAACATTCAGGTGCTTCAGAGATTCCCCTCCAAATCAATGCAGAATCCATCAGTTAGACCAAAAGTCGCCACTTTAAATTCACAAAAGGAAGGTTCATTTGCATAGCCTACATGTGAGCTACAAAATAGGAGATGCATACAAAAGGTGGTTATTTTTTTTTTCATAAGTTGTTCGCCTCTGGGAATGACTTACCCAATTTCTACATGACACCGTGTAAACCTGCACCTGCACTGCACTTATCTTCAATGTTATGCTTTTGTATATGCTGACGGGTCTTTGCGTTATTTTGTCACCTTTTTTTTTTCCCCCTTCACCGCCTCTCATCAGGTACTATATGATGGGGCACCGTACACCTCAGGAGAGCCGTTCTCTCTCCAAATTAAATCATACTGGTCCTCCGCTTTCGTTTTAATCACCAATGTGACAACACTCTGCATGTGTGTGCATGTTTTGTGGATGTGCACGTGAGTGTGTTGCTGTGCTGATGGCCTTGTGGCTGCAAGGAGAAACCAGGGCAGATGTGTCCACTGGAGCAGAACTGCTTCATCGTGCCTGGACTCAGACATTAATGTGAAGGCGACAAAAGTCACACTGATTAGGAAAGTAAGGTAATGTTTAAAAAAAAAAAAGGAACGCAGGGAATGACAGTGATATCCTGCAGCGCTGATGATAATGGTATGAGGGTGAAATGATGCAATCTAAGAACGACCAGTTTGGTCAAGTTCATTTGAACTTTTCTGATAAATGAACACAGGGACCATAGAAAATGTTTACCAATTCCATAAACACCAGCTCATTTTGAGAAATAACTCATTAGAGGTGAAGTGCCTTTGGTGATATCAACCTTCCCCGTGTACTTGAATTACCTATCAATCTGATGTTATATGTTCACTAGTAAATCACAAGGCAGGGGAGCATCTTTTGTGGCCTTCTACACTATACCCCCCCCCCCCTTCCCCCAAAATGACACTATCAAGGGAAATCTGATCAGAGTGCTTTCTCGAGCTTTCAAGCTGGAGGAAGGCCAATCCAGTCAAATCCTTTCTTGATGATAAAATCACTGAACAATATCTTTTTTAAACCATAAATCAGATGCAATATAAAACATATACAGCACAATAAAGACCGTACACCTGTACAGTGAACCCTCAATACAGCCTCTCACCGTTCATTTTTGGTCCTTTTAAAGTGTTATGTTTTTTACAGTACACAGACAAGTCTCACTACAGTATAGTAACCGCAGATGCCAGACATTGCAGAGGTCTATTGGAAGAGTGTAACCAAGTTGCCAAGGCGGAGAATGTCTCCAACTGGGCTCCGTTAATAGTGGAAAGATCATAATGTATACTGGTGAGGAGTGTTGTATGTGTTGCTATTACCTGTGTGTTTAAGTAGCAGTTGTTCCAAGGTGTATACCGTAAACGGGTAATACTATATAAAAACATTTTATATGGTCTCTCATCACCAACACCAGTTTTTTACTTCAGTAAAATTGATGCTCTTCAAAGGTTTTTGACAGACTAAAAAAACAATTTTATAAACAAATGACGTTCTTTATAGTCGGATTGGAGAGTTGGGGGGCTTAAAAGGGTTTATTCCTCCTGGTGTTATGGTTCCGGACCAGTCTGGAACAGGAGGGGATCGCACAAACGTAGACAAGGATAAGATTGGGTAAAAAAGTTTATTTACAAAATAAGGTCACAAAACAAACAAAGTAAAACATAAAACGTTGGTAACAAAATAATCAGGATATGAACAAGTCGAACCAAAAGCGCTTGCAAACAGCAAGCGAAATGAATAACATAAAATCACTTGTCACGAAAAGACAAAGAAAAGCCAATCAACAAGAAAAAAAACAAAACGACCCAAGGATAACACGATATTCAGGAAGAAGGCAAAAACTGTGATTATGACTGTGATCGAGAATGACAAAGGTAAAAAAAATAAGCACTTTGCCATGAGATGCGAGGAAGGTGAATTATCCGACAATTGCTGATGGCTTGGCAGTCTCTTATAACAGGTGACATACAACGACATGACGAGGAACAGGTGTGGAATGGGAGGACAAACCCTCCACTGCCCCCTGCTGGAAACAACACAAAACTGAAACATGAAACCTGGGGTGGGCATAACAGAAAACACACACACACACACACACATTATGTTTATATATATATAAATATATATATTCATTCATTCATCTTCCGAGCCGTTTGATCCTCACTAGGGTCGCGGGGGGTGCTGGAGCCTATCCCAGCTGTCTTCGGGCAGCAGGCGGGGGACACCCTGAATCGGTTGCCAGCCAATCGCAGGGCACACATAGACGAACAACCATTCGCACTCACACTCACACCTAGGGACAATTTAGAGTGTTCAAACAGCCTGCCACGCATGTTTTTGGAATGTGGGAGGAAACCGGAGCACCCGGAGAAAACCCACGCAGGCCCGGGGAGAACATGCAAACTCCACACAGGGAGGCCGGAGCTGGAATCGAACCCGGTACCTCTGCACTGTGAAGCCGACGTGCTAACCACTGGGCTACCGGGCCGCCCTAAATATATATATATAGATTGAGAAAATCAAATAGTGTAACTGTAGTGCAAAAAATAAAGATAAGGGGAATCACCAAGGTCGGACGATCTTATCAGATCATCTGTTGACTTTGAATACTCACACCAAACTTTGTGCCAATAATAGGTCAATATGCAAACATTTTTACTCCATGGTTGCAGGTCAAAGGATCACCATAGTGGGAGGGCACAATCGCCTCGGGAGTGTGAATGTTTTGGAAAATTGCATCAGTCAAAGAGTGGCTTTTTCAGCATCAGCCAAACGGCGAACTGATTGACTCACACACATTGTTTGGACTTTTTTGACCTCCTTGACTTTAACTTACTTGATTACTCCATTATCGACCATTTGCAGTCCCATTTGGCTCTGTTGGCTGGCGGACATTTGGCAAGAGAATTTGGCTCATAGCAAACCTAGCATTAGATTGATAATAGCGAAACTAAAAGGGGAGGCCCTCGTAAAATTTATGGGTAGGGCACAGCTATAACTATCGTATATGCGCACATTCTTTTCACCAGGTTGTGAGCTCTGGTCCTATCTGCACAATACACGGTTTGTTAGACAACAAGTGGCGTAACTTGGGTCTGAGGTCTTGTTCCAATACTGCTATAGTGTGTGGGTTAGCTGTGTCAGACCCCTGTGCAGTCTGCATTGATCGACCTCCTTCCCTGGACATTCAATGCAGCATGACCTCTTCAGCAAGCAGCCTGTAATTGATCCTTGTTGGAGTGTTGCGGAGCCCCCATGGCACACCCACTCTCCACTTATAGTACGTGTGTGTCTCTTCTTCCACTGTACTCCTTAACGACCACTCAATTGCATTTAAAGTGTAACCAATGGCCAAAGTCCACACCTGTACTGACTGCACTCCATCTATTTTATGACTGCCGCCTTAAGGAGGTTTCAGTCAATGTGGTTTTGTCCTGTGTGTGCAACTTGCAGTTTGCGGTCTCCGAGAGAGGAAAATGGATTGGTTGGTATTTTTCCAAGAATGTTCTCCTTATATTTTGAGTGCACACTTTGATAATCTTCATATATAATCAATGCTTTTGGTCAATTATTTGAATCAGAATTAAATTAGAAGAGTATAGAATGTAAATAGTTCTTTAATCCACAGTTAAGCCCCTTTTCCAACACCATGATCCAATCCCAATTAGGAATGGCAAATATGAACACTTCAGATAGACGGTCTAACAATCAGACACGTATATACGGTATTTGTATAATCTGATCCCCATTTCCCTAAATGATCTTCCAAAATACAGGTATGGAGACAAATGAAATAAAAGCCTTTCCAAATTGTGCATCGCACACACATTTCTCATTTTCAATTGACTTCCATCCAGTGGGAGACTGACATATAAAAGATGGCGGGTGTCATGTAAAAACCTTGCCAGGAAGCTTTATAGATTCCCCAAAAAACAAACACATTCACACACTGCTTACTTACCGGTATGCATGACTGGAGCCCCCCCCCCCCTCCACACACACACACACATACAAACAAATTGACACAATAAGCCCCTCATGCGTAGTCTTTCAACACACAAACACACGCACACATAAACATCAGTTAGGGCAAGCAAGTTGCAGTTCATTTCAGTCTCGTGGCGGCGTGTACTGCAATTGTAAGTGCTGTTGGTTTTGCCGCTGCCAAATTACGAGCCCCATTTGCCAGCCTAATTAATGGCTCATTGCATTCACCGAAGTTTATTGCTGGAGCCCATACGCACGCCAAACCAAACAGGGTAGACCTCACAGATAACTGGAAACTTGGCCCGGGAAGTTGACACCTCGAAAAAACAAACTTGTTACAGGGAGTCTGTTTATATAAACCCTTCACCATTCCCACACCGGTGTGTGTCTCTCCCCGCTCCGCTGTCTCGTCTGACAGTTACTTGACTGTTTCACTCCATAGCCTCGCTGGTGATGGTTGTTAGAGGGGTAAACACAGACTCACAACCTATTCCTTTTGGCCGCATTTCCTGGTGTTTGTCAGCAGGTGCCTGTGGTGGTTAATACTGTTTGAATGTGCTGGGTGAAATTGTGAGGAAAGGACACCATCTTGGTAAGACACAATTTAGGAAATGCCATGCAAACATGTCTTTCTTGGTTTTGAAGTAGAGCATAATTACTTGTTCAACCCCAGCTACAATACTACAGTATCGCCCTCACAAAGTCAAATTTTACACGTTGGAGCGGCATTAGCTTCTTCTCAAGCAAAACACCCTCTGATGCTTTTGCAATGTGTGACAGAGGTGTCAAAAGGTGCCCAATGAGGACCTCTGTCAGGCTTGAACAGGCTTGCATAGTCTTGCATCACACCCGTGCGCTCATTTCCTCGTCCTTGGTTTCAGAGTGCAAGGGACACGAGGAAAAGGAAGGGGAGGCAACCACATATCTGCTATAAACTAAATATATTTGAATGCAATACGTAGGTGGCCCTTTCCAAGACAATAACACCAAAACAACTAATTACTCATGATAATAATCCTCAATATATTTTACTTTAGCCTACCCCACCCCCACCAAAATAACAAAAGAATAGAAAAGCAAGCAAAAAAAATACCCAACATCAATCAATAACTGCAATTGTGTACGATGTGTGTTGGTCAAACTTGTCATTCATTCAAGTTGCATTAAGCCTATCACAGAGTGTCAACCGTTCACTAAACAAATAATAACTTAACTTTGGGCGCAAGAAAATGATGCACAAGTAACACACACACACACACACACACACATGCACACAAACACGTATACTGTAAAAATATCTGTCAATCAAAAATTAGCGTGCCGGAACAGATTGTGTTGGTCTTAGAGGTTCCCTTCCATGAGTTACTTTGCTAGTATACCAAGTTCCCGCAAGCCAAGATGAAAACCTACTAAGGCAGATAGATAGATTAAAACCAAATGCGTTCAAAATGAGAAGAAATGGTTGCAGGCTACCCTTTTGCCGACATCCCTTGGGAACGTTGTTTTGTTGTAGGTAGAATCAGTGTATCAATCAAGCCAAGTCGAAATGAGACACGGAGGAATGCACACATAGCGCTGCTGCTAATTGATCGATGGTTCGAAGGAATTGAAAATAAGACGCTTGCTTCATCAAGACAAAGTCTTAACCTGAGTCACATTGAAACTATAAAACAATATTTAAAGCGAAATGAAGGAATTAAACTATTTTTTGTCTCGTCTGGCTCCGTGGCACTTTTCCTTCCCCACCAATCTAAAGCCTATAATACCTAATATATCCTAGAAGTGGTCCACATAGCAATAAAAAAACTTTACAAAAGCACATGTCATATCGTCCTCGGGGGGTGGCCATTAGTAGAAAAGAAACTGGACTGGGTTTAACTTGTCAGGCGGCTTCAAAGAAGACTGTGTGGGCCTCTCGGAAGCCTCGCTAGCTGATGGAGAATTATCGATTGTGTGTTCAGATATCTTGAGGCGCTGGTGTATAACACTGGGGCTTAAATTCAGCCCTGATGCACAGCCCATGCATAATTTATGGGGCTCCCATCAAAAGGTAGAAGCAATGCAAACGAAAGAGGTCTCAAGAAGCTTTTTTTGTGTTGTTGTTGTTGGCGAATGTTTTCACACATCAACAAGCTCGGCGCTCACTATGATTTTTCACACCAGTTGGCCAGAATGTGAGCGAGAGGGTGAAACTTTACCAAGTGGGTAAAGCAGGACTGATGATTGGCATTGGCTTCTGTGACAATCAAAGATACACCAAAAACTTTTAATTGATTTACAGTGATGGAAAACAAGTTTCAACTTGAGACATTTGATATCTTTTTTCCACACCTTTTTCATGCAAGCAGTACACAATTTGCCATTGTGGCTTTCTTGACTTAGTTCCTTGAATTTGCCTCTTGTATATGAGAGCAGAATGCACTGGGTGAATAATGACAGCACCAAACACATATTGATCTGTCTGTTTCTATTGATCACTGCTGCTCCAGGCGATGCTTTTGCACATACTAAAGACATTTGTTCAGACAGAGCGACATTTGCTTGTAGCTGCGGAACACATACATTGCCATTGCAGGAGTCTGTTGCAAAAGTAAATATATGGAAAATTGAAAACAGTGCAAGGGGAAAAAACAAGCAAAGCCTTTAGAATTCGCTTGATTTCTGCATGATTTGGTGATATAATATGATTTGATCATATTTTGAGGGGTCATAATATATGATTTAATCTTAAGCCTGGAAAACCCATGGGGTCAAATTTGACCCCTATAAATTCTGTTACGCAAATGCTACCCTGAAATCTCAAAAGTTCAAATTTGGCCCGAATCCTAAATTAGGATTAAAGCATTACATATTTGAAAAAAACATATATTTTGGTGTTCAGTGAGCATATAGCAGTCATTAAATGTAAAATTAATCATTTTCGAAAGAAGAAAAGGGTTCTTGTGTTCTCCAGGGTTAATCTACCTGGTGGTGTATTGGCTGCAATGGTGGGATAGGATGCCAGGCCTAGAGACCCAAACATATTATGAGGATTTGCTGGAAACGTCTGGCAGAATCCCCTGTCAAAAAGAGTTTTAACTCACACCTCCAGCAGAGCTTCTCCCACATCCTGGGGAAGGCAAGGGGACATGAGTCAGAGTGGACCATGTTTCGTACCGCCATTGTTGAGCTGTGGCCATAAGGTGGTCAATGCCTGCCGTGACCGCAATCCTCAAACCCACCGGTGTAAGGGATGTATTAAATACTGCCCAAAATAAAACAGACACTGAAGCAAAATATGCAGCATTAAATTAAAAGGACTGCCTTAATGTTTAATCCTGCATTGTTTAAAATCCAGCTGGCACATACACTTTTTTTATACTTAGGCCTGGGGTGAAGCCACAATTTATCAAGCCTACGCCTTGTGTCCTACATCTGTTACATTGTTTTATTGTAACAACGTATTTCTTCAGCCATGTTAGCTCTGGCGGAATTAGCGTTACAGTTTTTGCAAAATCTGGTGTGGACAGGTGAAAACATAATGATATATTGTATGCATGTATGTCTTTGCATTTTGATTCTGCATCGGTGCACAATGTATGCATGTATGTCTTTGCATTTTGATTCTGCATCGGTGCACAATTATTTGCATTTCTGAGTCAGACATTTTGCGAAAGCATCTGACAGCTTTCAGGAGCCTTGTTCAACACATTCCTTAATTTCTGAAGACCTTAAGATGTTGTACTGCACATGTGACACAAAGGAGAGATCCGTGAAGAAGTAAATCTCGCTTCGTACAATAACATATGCTAGAGCCAGTTGAAATAATGTTTTTTTTCCCGGTATTCTCTCCTGTGATACACGTTACTTGTTATGCCCTTCTATGCGTCTGCCACAGCGGGACACTGTGTTGTCAACAGTGCCCATCCTCATTACTGGCAGGCAAGCACCTGAGAGATGAGCTGTATCCTGACCCCCGGAGCTGATTCTCACCTCCATTAACACCAGCAGGGGGTCGCCATGATCTGATTACAGGAGGGCATGAATAAATGGAAGGAAATGTTGGGAAACAAGAAGGGAAGGGTGGGGGATGAGAATGAGGGCGGGAGAAGAAGTGATGGGAAGTGATGAAGTATAAAAAGTGCAGGTTGAGGTGGAGAGGCGGGGGTACTTGATAAGGGGATGCGGTGATGACAGCAACATGTGTGATATGCATAAGCCAGGGGCCGTCATGTCTAATAATGGAGGCCATTGTCACGTCGCTCTGTCAGGGCGCCTGACTTTGATCAATACCACCTGATGAGGTGTCTGACTTCTCTGTGATGTGCATCAAAATGGAATATGTTTTTCCTCCCTAGTGAATCGATGAGGCAAGTGTGAAACTAATTGGACAAAATTGCCAGGGCATTTATTGATTAATCATGCAGAAAAACGAGGTGAACGTATCAGAAGTCGGAGCCTCGGCATGTGTGGGCGGTGACACAGTGTGTTTTGATTGGACAAGTTAATCGATATTGGATGTGTGAAAAGTTGAAAGGTGTGTGAAATATTTAACTATGCAGCAGATCCACAGAAATTGGAATCAAAATATACCGGCATCAATTTTGAATGCCAGATTTGAGCTGCTGTGGATGATGGATTTTATTTATTTTTTTGCTTCATAGAATGTTACCTTCCTCTTCTCATTCAGTTTCAAAACCTAGTCAGGCAGCATGTCTTATGTATTTCTGTCTCATTTCTTCTTTTTTTTCAGTTATGAAAATTATTTTCACATGTTAGATGTCACAGGGTGGTCCCTTGAGAGACAGGAATGTCTTGGCAATAATCTTCCCTCAGTACCGTGGAATGTCCGGGAAGAGTTGAATCTGGTTACTTGATTCAGACTTTTAGTTACACTATTGATAAAAAAAATGCTGTTTTAATCACAATGGAATCATTTCATCTGCCCCTGAAACAAAAATGGTATAGCCCCTTTTCCAACACCATGATCCGTCAACCAGAAAATTGCCTGCTCACTAACAAACATTCCTACACAAATATAACACTGAGATATGTGTTCATTTTTGTTTGCTTACTTTTTTGTTGTTGAAATCCTAATGTCGCAGGTGCAACCCTGCCATGATAAATAAAGCTCCGGTCATATTAGGATGGACAAAGGGCAAATGCTTCAAGGGTTATTTCTCCTGCCTCCCTCACCCTATGCTACACAGGTTCTCATATTCAAAATTCAGCATCGTCACCTTATAGTGCAGCACAACACAAAAAAAATGTCAGGGCAATGAACGGCAAGGGGGAAGGATGGAGGCTACTGCAGAGCTGGAATCTGTGCTTCTTTTCCTTTTCCGAACATGGAGATGGAACAATTTCCATGTACAAAAGCATGATGAAATGAGTTGAAAGCAGCTGGTATGCAATGACCGGGGAAGAAGCGTAAGATAAGACAGCATGATTTAGAAAAGGAGAGGGGAAATAGGCATCCATGCCTCCAGAGGTCACCGCCGTGTCAGAATGGAAGAACACTTAGTGACTCGCACACACACAATTGACTTAAGGAGATGTGAACACTCTGGTGGCTACTGGGAGGCGGTTTGATAAGCGGCCCAGATCATGTGTTGACCTTTGGGCGGCCTCGCAATGTTGCTGATTGCCGGATGGAATCAGCAGGGAGGCTGGTGGTCTGGCTCGCACAGCTCCTGGGCTCGCGGTGTCTGTCAGTGTGGAGTCTCAAGGCCACATTATTCTGAGTAGAAGTCCACCGGGTCTCGTTGTTTTGACCCGCCGCAATCCTGTTTACATACTAATGAGAGACTTGGTCTTCACACGGCACAAGAGCTGAGCGCCATGTGTACGCTTCTGCTCACTTGCCTGGAAGTCAGGCTGCGTCCTATAATCCATAAAAAAACGTGGGATACATATTGCGAATCCAAAATGGTCAAGTCGAGAATTGCTTATGGAAATAAAAGGCTAAAGTTGATTCAAATCAATAGGCTTTAGCTTCTTGTGAGGAGTTTAGCTGTTGAGCCGAAGGGAAATGTCATAAATTACTCATGTCCAAATCAATGGCCCCAGCTTGTTTTGCCTCAACTTTTAGAATGCATATGTTGAAACTCTATAAAACTTCAAGTTGTTTGTACATAATATTACAACTAATGACATCAGTGGAATTCTGTGCCAGCACAGGGGGAAGAAGTGGCTCTCTGTGCAACAAGACAGGAACTAGGGGGTGTGATTGAATAAAAACAACACATTGAACCATGTCATCTAATATTAAGTTCCTTTCCTGACGATTATAAACAACTACTTTGTATTCTACATCCCTTGCGTGCCAACAATTTTGGTGACAATAGCAAACAGGACGGTTCTGAAACACACATCACCTTCATTCTGCCTGAAGCTTCTGTAACAAATAAAGCCGTAGGGTAGGTATTGAGATTTAAAAGGGGGTAACGGTTAGCATACCTGCCTCACAGTCGAGTAGTTGTGGGTTCTCTGCTCAGACTCTCCTGGGTTTACAAAATGTCAAAATTAGGCATAGGTTTGCATGTGAGTACGGATGTTTGTTGGTCAATGTGTTCCCCACAGTGGACTGAAGACGAGTCCTGGGTGTACTCCACCTCTTACTCAAATTGAGCTGGATAGGTTCCAGCTCATCCTTGACCCTAATGAGGACAAAGGTAGATTTTGCAGGTGATCAGTCTGATGTCTGGTCTGTATATATTGATTGGAACTTTCAAAGGACAAAAGTTTTGTGTCAAACACTTTTTAAAACAAAATGACAATTGTTTGATGAGTTACGACTATGTGTTGTTTTAAAGTCCGGTAAAATCAAAAAGAGCTTCAACCTGACTGGTGTGTGACGACTTTCTTCGTCCGTTGTTGGAGACTGAGGGCAGTCAAGTCACAGTGACTGGCTCCGCCTTATGTTTGGCAGGTAAGCAGCCCCCGAAAGAAGGCTCCAGCAAATCTCCGAACACTGGCAACTCAAGTTTGCAAAGGGCAAAGGGATGTAGACGGAGGAGAAAGAAAGGCGGGCCCTCATTTACAACCTGTTTGGGATTTGGCTATCGCACCGTGACTAACACCCCTGCTGCAGCGCAGATGCTGCTGAATTTCAAGACTGGCGTACTGCGCGAGATACCCGCTTAGTAAGAACACAGTACAAATGCCATCTGTTAAAAAAACAAAACATATTCAACCATCTTTTTTTTCCACATAGGAGATACTTCCCTGTGCATTAAATGAATGCAAGTCATTGCACCTCGACACCAGATGGCCAATTATGTTTTATTTTGGCAGTAAAAGTTTGAGAAGGTGTGCAGGATATTGCCCATAATGTATACACACAAGCAGGCTGCCGCCACAGGACCTCTCTTTAAACGGGCCTCTAGGGGCTCTGAAGTGGAGAGGGAACGGTACCATACAGGCGGAGGCAGCCACCTGCATGCTTCTGCTCATATTGCATGTGTGCCAATTACTCCGTGATAGACAGGCCGAGGATGCTGACAGGCCATTGCTGTTTGGCACATGTCACGCACAAGTGCTTCGCACCGGGCTAAGATGAAGGTTCAGTCTGACAGCTCGAATGGAGCGGGGCCAAGGAGGATAAAAAACACAAGAGTCATGGTTGTGGTGGAAAAAGCGAGTTGGTATTATTAATATTACATTCTTGTGTCTAAAGAGTGTGACAGGAGCATGCCAAGAAGAATGTGAAAATTGCTCCAAACTTTGCAGCAAGTGTTTGACTGTTAACTATTTATGTGGCAAGCTGGGGATTTAAGTGTGCTTGCCTGAGGCGTTGCGGTACTACTCTCTGTATGAAATTCTGATTTCATGTAAATGTTGGAGTTGTCAAACAAGGATAGAGGTGTAAAATAATGGATATCCCCCACCCCTACAAGTCCCCATCCCAATCCGCTCTATTCAGGGCCAGAGCTTGCGGCCTTCTGGAAATTGGTTTCTGTCTTTGTAGTTGCTCTTAATGAACTGTCATTTTGAGGCCTTACTCAAAAGACTCAGTCTCAAAAACTCACGTGATGTGTCTACATCGGGATGAGTATATACAAAGCCTGTACAAATGTAGACCACGTAAATGTAAATATAGAGGTCGTGGTTGCAGGTGTGTCTAAAAAGACAGTCGATCATTTTGCTTTGAAGTCATCATTTTAGGGTCATTTTCGCTGTTTCCATGTGTCCGTCAGAAACAAACTTGTCCTCAAACTGTGTTTCAATTTCTATCAAATCTGAACAAACTAAATGCACACCAGCCAGAGGATAGAATTATAATTGTAGAAAATGCCCTTGTCACATGGTAGCAAAGTTTAATGACATTGAAATCGAACATGTCTTTGTGTGTGGTGAAAAAGCAAATCATAGGCGCACCCGACTGGCAGAATTATACAGATGCTATACAATAGCTTGCCTAGTGACCCTCCAATTTCATTTAAACACTGCATCGCACTTCCCCTATTCCGTGAAAAAAAAAATGTGTTGCATTTACTTTTTACGTATTGTATTTTGTCAACTGGTTGCACAAAATGAAATAATCTCGATCCAGGTACCGGTCCATTTTTTTAAAGTAGACTATACATCTACTTCAACATCTAAATTCAAATGATTGACTCTGTGTAGCTACTTGACTTGCATTACTGCTTAAAGCAAAAGCAAAGTGTGCATTTACTTTACGACTAGTCTTCTTATTTGACATATTCAAAACCAACAGACGCATAATCTAAATCAGGTATTCAGTTTTGGGCAAGACATGGGAGGACAAGCAATTAATGTTCCTTTGCAAAGTGACCTCATCAACTCCTAGCTAGGCTGGCATGCATGTAACATAGCTGTACGGTTTGTATGTGAATCCTTTAAAATAAATAAATAAATAAATAAAAACTCCACAGTTTTCACTCGGTCATTGTCATGTAAATGCAGCTTTAGATGGACAGAACATTAGAATCTTTCAGGATTGCTGGTGTCAGGTCCCTAGATTCAAAACAGTTACACACAAACAGTGTCCTGAATGAAATTGAGTTCCCAAGTGAATCACAACATCAATTGCCTGGAATAGAGTGGGCTGAATGTTGAAGCGTTCTTCTCCTTTAGGACTTTCAATGTTCCAGTGTGTATGTGTGTGTGTGTGTATTAGTGGTGGACGTTTGTGGATCAATTCAAACGAGGTCGAGAAGAAAGAACGTCGCCCTCCCTTGGTGACACCGACCACCTCTGTCATAGATGTTTCCGATATGACATGATTACCAAACACACAGATAGGGCCCATCACTGCACAGGCACACACACCTATGTGACAAAAGAGCCCAGCTACTTCCTTTGTCCGCTTGTCAGTGATTCTCCCAGAAGCCTGGACGGGTTGCGTGACACCGTCACACTATCCACAGATCCCTGCAGGCAGCCTTGGGACAAGAAACTCATTGTCCCTCCCTATTTCTCCCAGGTGAACAACAGGGAGTGGGAGGATGAGGGTTTATGCGCTGATGATGAGGAGGAAAGGGTGGCAGTGTGGCCTTGGACCTCAGGACTATTTTGGAGATTGAGAAATATCCACGTGCCACAGCGGTCACTCAGACAGGCAGCACAGAGAGCTACTCAGACGGACAGCTCTGTCAGCGATGATTACCCCGCTGCCATTCTGACATGGAGAGATTGGGGCCATATGAACGCCTCTGTAGCCCTAAGCGGTGTTTCGGGGCAGGGGTTGGCGCGATGAGCCAGCCACTGCTTATGAGAGGTCATAATCAGATGTGAAAGCTGTCTTGTACGCTTACAGGCAGCATTGTGGCCCAAAGTGCCGCTTGCTGTAATATTGATGCCGTCTTTCACCGAGGTTGCATTAAGGCGATAAGGGAGATCTGGGGGGGAGAATTGGAAACGCATTAGCACACCTGATAGCTCTGGATTTCAGGTTCAAGAATTCTGAACTCATTCCACTTGTGTCGAGGGATTCGGAATGTTAAACATGCAGGAGGATTATCATCCCAGGAGGGGATGCATGTGCGAAGGGAAGAATTGAAGGAATTGTCGCTCTTAAGCACATAAAGGGATAGTCAAGGCTTTGAAAAACGTGTCCTGCAGTGTTGACGTGATTGGATGAAAATAATAGCCTGTCACCAAAATAAAACGAATTCCCCACAAATCAGCTCCCTTGTGTGGTTTTCACACAAAAATCTAAATGCATGGAACGTGTTTGTTTTTCTTGGTGTGATTCCCAGGAGTCATTGCAGTAGAAACTATCCATTAACTTGATGCAGGATGGTCAGCCGGAGTACTGTAATAGGTGTGAAGAAATGCTTGTGGAACCGCCGATTTATTTGATGCCACTCTCACTTCCTCCAATCTAGTGCTTCTTGATGGTTGCAGCGCTCACTTGTAAAAAAAAAAAAAAAAAGGGGGCTGAAAATAGCAGATAGCACATCTCTGGATGAAAGGTGCCTCAAGGGTGGCTATCAGGACGGAGCCGCTCAAAGTATGCACCTCGCTCACATGCACATGCCAGCCCTCGGGGTCTCAGGGAGTGATGAGAGCTGACAGTGGTTTGTGTGCGATGACTACTTGTGTTTGTGATCCGCAGCCACTGAGCCGCCTTCTTCACAAATCTCCAGCGCTAGAAATAAGTGCCAAAAGATGGCCCCAAATCACAAAGCGAGGGCTCTTTTTTTAAATCAACACACTCAAGAGAAACACACGTTTTCCAAAATGAGGCGGATTGTCAGTGGCCCATATCATGGAAATCCTCAACAATAGATAGCTTCTGCGTATAGAAAATATCAAGGTCTATATCTGGATACATCTTTAGCATGCATAATTAACTGATGCATTAGGCACTAAACAACTGCAACAATTTCAAAGTGCTGACTAGTATAATTTCACTTGCGTTGAGGGGTGTGAACTGAAAGTCCTAGCAATGTAATTTGAAAGTGTCACACTCGTGCACCTTTGCCCGTCCTGCGCGCGAGATGCCACAGTAATGGGCCACCACATGCATAAATCATGAGCCGGCTTCCCCCTTTTTAACATAACGTGCAAACCACAGCAAAGTGTTCATATTTGGAATTATCGCAAGGATGTCAACGTGGACTTTTATGTCTTATTAATGCAGGGTCAAGAATATGTTTTGCACTGTGGCGAATATGACCCAAAAAAATTTTCATATCAATTAATGACAAATCATAGCTGGAAATGATAAATTCATCCCTATAATTATGCTTTTGATTCAAGTCAATAAGCAAACAAATTTCATTAATGGATTAAAAGCTAAAAATGGGCTGTTATCCAGCATTGAGCGGCAAAGAGGATTAGCCAGTAGCCACATTAAACTTATCATCGTATGTTAATGGGAATGATTAGTAATCAGCAGCTCCTTTAAAAGTAGCAATATGCAAAAAAAGACGGAACAAAATGAGATTAGGTTTGAACTATTCCGAACACAATGAAGCTCAAAAACTTCAAGGATACATTGTCTCTCTATGTCCAATAAAAAACTATTTAGTGAAAAAAATTAAATAAAAAGTCCCCCACGCCAGTAGTCTCCATGACCCATGTGAGGATCGGAAAATGGATGGATGGATGGATGGAGATATATATATATATATATATATATATATATATATATATATATATATAAAGAGAACATATTGAAGTGTTTCATGTATATATATACATATATATATATAAATATAATTTTCCAAGATGGCGCCCGAGTAGGCAGCCTTCGGCAAGTGCTCTTCAAGAGCCTTGCTTTTTTGTTCTTTTTTGCTGTTTTGTCTTTTGTTTTGTCACATGTTGTGTGTGGTTTCATCGTGTGGACCTGATATGGAGTGTTTTCAGCGCTTTTTGGCCACGACATTCGTCAAAGGAGCAGTATCTGTGCTTGGTGGTTGCGCCTTCTCGGCAGCACGCCTGTACCAGCACAGATTTTGATTGGGAGGAATGTCGGCGCCATTGACTGTCGGTGCTGGACAGACCAGGGGCGATTGTGTTTTTTGCGCCAGTAATGGGCAGCATTTTTCACAACCCCGATTTGTTCAGTGGCTATATCAGCGCTGTTGGACAGTTGGCGTTGGTGCGGCTGGATGGATGGCTGCTGAAGTTGAGGATGAGGAGAGAGGAGCGTTGGCGAAGAGCGCCGATGCGTATTTGGAACCGTGAGTCGCCGCTTGGAATTGAAATGGATTTCCATGGGACAGGAGAAGTGAACCAATCTCTTTTTTTGACAATGGATGCTACAGCTTCTTGGTGACTTTGAAACTTAGCTTGTAGCCGACGTGTGCACATTTTGAGTATGACGTCTCTGATCCACTGGTTAAAGGACACTTTGATTCTGTCCTCTTTCATCTCAAACTGCTTCAAACAACAAAGCGTGTGACGTAAAAGTGGTTAGGACTTCACGACTGTCCGTGTTTTATGTTATGTGTTGTGTTTATTATTTTACTTTGTTAACTGTTTTGTAAAGCGCTTTGTTACAGCTGCCGCTGTTGTGAAAGCGCTATATAAATCAGCATGTATTGTATTGTATTGTATATCTATATATCTCTCTCTATATATAGAGATATATAGATATATTTTGAAAAACCAAAAGGTGGAGACAGACATTACGAAGTGATGCCTGTTCCAAAAAAATAGCACCAATTCGGTGGCAGCCTTTATCACCTTTAGTTTTATGCTTTGACTTGGGAATAACCATAAGGGCCTCACTGCTCTGAGTCTACGTGCTGGCTGATAAGGAGTTCAATCCTCACTTGGATAACTTGGGGCCATACCCATACGTGCTTTAAAAGCAACTTTGGGTAACATTTTGAAATCAATTTCAAAAGTAACTGTATCAGTGTGATGAAAAATGTAGCATGCGATATTGTCTGCATGACTAAGTGAGAAGAAAAATAAGTGAGGTAACATCCGGTTGTACCTGTGACTCTCGAACTCTTCTTGCTTTGGATCAAACCCCAGCGGAATGTTACTTCTTAAATGCAAGACAGTGCATGTCGATAGCTACATTTCTGGAGTATTTTATTGGCATCCCATTTAAATGTTCTTCATATTTAAGTCCTTACATGTTGGCTGCTGCATCCAAATGTGACCCATCTTCTTGCTTCCGCTCATCTGGAGCAGCTGAAGGCTCCATTCAGCCTCTTCCTGGTCCTTGCACGCACCCCCCCCCCCCCCCCCCCCCCCACGAGTGTCTTCTTCTCTGGGTGAGTGGTCTCTGAGGGCTTCATTTATAATGGCTGGTCATCCCTTGCCTCAGATTCATGTTGGAGCACTGTGCCCATTCGCACAGATTTGCTCTGGCATGTTCACGAGGAGGGGGTGTTAAAGGTTCCAGAGAAACAACGTGTGACACGCATATTAAGGTGATACATGTGGTTTCAAAGCCGTGTGGTCACTTGCTTCACTGATGGTTTCTCCCTCCTGGCCTTTGTCCATCCGACAACAGGTACTGATTCAAGAATAAATCTCAACCTATCTCCTTCAAACACTTTGTGCAGTCTGCTGTTAATACTGGCACCATGGAGAAGCCAATATCTAATCCTCAGCCTCCTTAAGAGAGCAACATGCCAAGAACGATCTGCAGTGTTAGGACAGACTACAACGACCCCCCCCACCACCACCACCACCCCCTTTCACCTCTAAGGACTCAAAAGCAACTTCAGAAAGGTTCGATGAAGTCAAGCCGCTACAATGCGAGCACCTCCATCCTCCACCTCAGCCACAGCAGCCAAACATTGACTTCAGAGATTTGGTATGGAAAGAACCGTGATATAAATTTGTGTACACTGATTAATGGATGCTTCCTAAATTGGCAGAAGATGTTATCATCACAATTCCCACATGCTGAATCAATTTATTGTCTGGGCGGGATTTTTTTGGTCGTCTTCCATGAAGGAAGGCGCAAGAGGCTTCAGCTAATTCACATACAGAGAGATAATGAGTCATTTAATGAAATGCAAGGAACGGGTCGTTGTGGCTGAACCCCATTGACTCCGCTTATAAGAAACCCAGCACATACTTTAATGTCCAATCAAAGCTCAGAGGAGGCCGGGAGATGAGCTAATCCAAACATGGCAGACGACTGACTTTTGTAGTGTTTAAAGAGAAACACATCATGAAAAACTTCAATATGTTCTCTTTCCAAGTGTAACGTCTTCCAAAGTATTTGTTTGACACCGATGAAACTAAAGTGACTGATGCTCTTGCATTCAGAAATCTCATTACTATGAAAGCCCTTTATATAATTGAGTTAGACATTTCACAGTCTATTAGTAATCATGCAGTGAGAACATTTTAAAAGTCAGCTTCCGTGTCCGACACCGTCTAATTCCTCCTTTTAATGTAACAGAGCCTAGCAGTTCACTTTGCTTGGTTAAGGCCGATAAGTTCTTTTCGGTCTCCCTCTCGCCTTCTCTCTCTCTCTCTCTCAACTATAATGAAAGGAAAGGAAATATGCAAGGAATGAGTGTTTTACTCTGGAGAAAGTTTTTTTCCTGGCTATACAGCATGTCCTTGTTAGGGGGGTTTCTTTCTAAAGCAAGGTCAGAGCATCTTGCAACTTTTAGCTTTATTAGCCGAGGGCTTGTCCTGAGGCGCAAAGTGGCTCTCACACAACAGACTAGATTGCAACCTCTGATTGTGTGCCTTATGTCTGCCTCGCTTACTTTTTCATGTTGCACCTTCTTTTTTTCCTCTCTCCTCTCTGCTGCTGCTTTCTGGGTTGAAATTTTCCCGCAGCTCAGCCTCAGCAGCATGGCTCCTCTTCTCCTCCAATCCTCCTCATTAGATTCTCCCCGGATAACCTGAGAAGAAGCCCCCCCTCTCACCTCCCCCCACCACCATCTCTCCATCCCCTTTCCAACCCAGACCACAGGATTCATCAGCTGGCGACGAGCGACCTTTGACACTGGCGCCTCGCAGGCAGGATTACCATTGAGTCCGGCTCATGCTTTGTTCCTCGCAACCGAGGGAGCAGAAAGACTCTTTAATGAAATTCAAACTTTGGGCGTGTGGAGAGCTAGACATCTGAAGACCTTCTTGGCAATGTGTGGAGATCAAAAATCCTTGAGCCAAACCGAGAAGCAGAGAAGTATGTTGCTTTGCTCTGTGAATGCACAATGATAATGAGAAACTATGGTTGCCTTGGATGAGAGCCAAGCACTCAAAAGTGCCTTCACTACTCCGAAAAGTCAGAGAGTATAACTCAAACTAGAAACAAGAGAGCTAAAAGAAGTTATTGCGCGTTTGGAATGTAAGCGTCACTTTCAGGAAATGGACCCTCACAACGGCCGAGGTCACTGGCGTTGATCAATCCGGGAAAGCCATCCATCTGGCCTCTTGAGGTGCAGAGCCACAGTAACCGTACATTCAATTTTTTCGACAATTCCGATGTCATCAAAAACGCTTCAAGGTTCATGTGCTTGAGACTCTGCCAACATGCCGAGCAATAGTGATGGGCGGATGGAACCAAATATCGATTTTCAATACAAATCAGTATCAATATCAGATCAACACCATTGTGATCAGATCGATACCGTTGTTTCAGATTTGTTATTTTACTCACCGCTGCGGCTTCGTCAAACAGGCGACAGCAAGGCTGTCGGGCTCACCGGTTCTGTATATGCGGCGCGCAGGTACATTTTGCTCCCCCAACCTCTTTCCCCTCCTGTGTTGTATCCGTTTTGTGAGTTAGCAGCGCAAACAAGCAAGACACTGGCTCGGATCTGCCCACCCAGCGACACACACATTAACACATGCACATGCAGAAATATGGAAGCAGCTTGCGCTGTATTAATGTGTAAGGTTTTAAAAGCGAGTTGGGGTTTCCAATTACTGTTTCAAAGTAGCTTGAGAGTTTCAATGTAGGGTAATCAACGGGATATATGGGATTTTTTTGGACATCTGCCAGTCACAGCCTCCTCATAGGCCAAAATGAATGAGCAAAGCATCGGTGCATGAGTAATTCAGTGGCTATGTGAAAACATACAAACATTTGCAAGTATCAATCACAGTCATTCGACTTAAAAAAAACATTATTTGATGTTTCACTTTGTGGCAGCCCTCTTCCCCATTCTTGACAGATAAATAGTGTAACTCAATCAGTTCTCCAAATGTCCAACATGAAGAAGCAGTTTGAGAAGAGGAAAATAAAAAGGAATCAAAAGCCTGATAAGCCCTTCCATATGGTACATTGAGATGAGACTCCAAAATCCCTCGAAAGAAGAAAGCCAATGAAGGAAAAAGAATAGCAAATCCTAAAGGCCTCATCAATCACCAGGGAGCAGGCTCCATTGCTGGAAGCCCTGCTCTCCTTTTGTCGTTGACAAAAAATGGCTTTCCATAGAAAAATGAGGGAGCTCACACAGCCCAGTCCTGTATTGATTTTTATGGCAGATGATGGGGATGCTGGGTAGTGGAGGCAATGCTCTTGGAGCAGATGTCTAATGGTGTTTAGAGACTCTCTACTTTATCAAGCCCGGCCAGCACTGACAGTTAGATGCTGGAGGGCAATTAGAATTAAAGCCTGGCTGATTAGAATATCATATTCATCTGGATGGTAATTACTATGTCTGGCTCCGTATAAATAATTAATTATGCAAAACCCATGCAGCTGCCACTGGCTAGAGTTAACTGACTTTCTGTCAACGTCTCACAGTTCGAGAAAGGATAAAGAGATTTGGGAAATAAGCTCTTTAGTCGCTATCTGGAATCCTGCTGGGGTGCGCACGCCATGCCCGTTGAAAGAGTGGCGGCGTGCCCTCTGTGCGTGCAGGTGTCTTTAACGACACATGGCAAGGTTTCTTGTTGCACATGAAGTCAAATTTGGTGGTGGTGGTGGTGGGGGGGGGACTCCTTGCTCTTGCTAATGCTTCCGCTTACATTGTTGTCTCACTTTGTGACACAACATCTCTGCATCGTTTACCCAAAGGGGTAAAAAAAACAAACAAAATCACATATGAAATAAAAGAAAGAGAGGTAAAAAACAGTTGCTGTCATAAAATATTTGTTAACTGCACAGCCTAAGTTACATTCTTAACTGTCATATTGATGTAAAAAATCACTCAACTGCAAAATTGGGGAAGACTCTATGAAGCATCTCCTGGCGGGGGTCGTTCTTTATTTTCGCAAAAACATATTTGGAATAATTCTACCAGAATATCACAATTTATGTTCAGTGAAAGTAATGAATGAAAAAACATATTTAGGACCAAGCGTCATCAACATGGACACACACAACAACACTGAGCGATCACATCCATCCATCCATTTTCTGATCCACTTACCCTCACAAGGGTCGCAGGGCGTGCTGGAGCCTATCCCAGCTGTCTTCGGGCAGAAGGCGGGGGACACCCTGAACTGGTTGCCAGCCAATCGCAGGTTGCACGAAGACGAACAACCATCCGCGCTCACACTCACACCAAGGAACAATTTAGAGTGTTCCATTAACCAGCCAAGCACATTTTTGGAACGTGGGAGGAAAACGGAGTAACCAGAGAAAAACCCATGCAGGCACGCGGAGAACATGCACACTCCACACAGGAAGGTCGAAACGCCAAAATCGTACTCTGCATCTCTGCACTGTGAGGTCGATGCGCTAACCTATCGATCACCGGGCTGCCCTGAGCGATCACAGATCAGAGTCAATTCGAACAGGAATCATCATTAATTATGCGATCACTACATAATGTAGATCATCTTTAATACATGTACTAGCAAGAACTATTGGGAAATCATTGGAAATTGTTTACGTGTGTCAAGGTTCTAGAATGTGTCTCGATGAAATATGCCTTGACCTCATGATTTGGGGTGACAAATATATATATTTAATCCTAACTCATAATTTCTTGTGTCCCAATTTCAATTCATTGGATTGACTCACAAGGTACCACTGTCGTTGGGGGAGGTTGTCGCGGGGTTGGAGGGCCACACCAAGAAAACAGTGATAGGTCTAAGCTGTCTTTTCTGGTTAATGTGTCCAATCACGCAAATATAAACAATAACTGACTGTTTAAGAAGTGACACCGAAATCACGTACCTGGTCTACTTTTCATTACTGTGACCTTCTCCCAAAGACACCCTTGGCACCACAAATTAGCTTCATGCTGTTTAGGACGTTAATATGGTAATCAAATTCAGAAGGTTATATAAGCAGGGAAGGTTATTCTGTTTCATGTTGGAAAAGGTGGCAAACGGAAATTGAAAACAGCTCCAAGACCCCAGGATCACCTCTGTGTGTTTATCATTCTTGTCCATTTGGACTTCTACACAAAGTCACACTTACACATTTCCTCACACAGTTGTTCACAAATGCGATTCAAAACATGCAAAAATGAGTCACACTCAAATTTCTTTTTTGACATTTTAAGAAAGTCATGCAAAGGTCGCCCCTCAACCCCCAACAATAACCACCCCTATTTTGCCGCTCAATTCTTCCCATACATTTCCATCAAGGAAACAACACTGCTTGTAGTTTTAAAATGTTCTTATTGATTTTATTGTTTCACTGACCACTGTGATGAGGTAGCTAATTGTGTTTACCCATGTTCAACGTGATGTATGCATGTTTTCCCCGTTAGCCTCAAGGAGTGCTACATGTGTTCTTTGATAATCTCTACACAGAGGGAGGTTCGGTGATTATGGAAATTTCAAGGCTGAAGTTCAGCAATGTGAGCTCCACAGGCGCATCATGCGCTCGGTTAGGTTCCAGGAAAAGTTTGAATTCAATTTCCATCGTGGGGCAAATTGATTTCGGATTTTGTTTTAGTGGGTGTCATCTTTCAAAAACTGATCAATAATATACTCCAATGTAGTTTGGTGGTGTTGGTGGGTAGGAGGTAATTATATTGATTTGTGTTGGAAAAACAGAATTTAAAAGTATTTAATCGGGTGGAAATAAAAAGTAACATGAGGTTTGTATGTATATATACAAACACACACACACACACACACACACATATTGCCCATCATCAATTTAGCACCTGGTGTGTGTGATCTTTCAAAATCAGGCCCTAAATCTTGGTTTCTTTGGGCGTTGGCAATTTCTTGAGTTATTTCCTTCAGCTTCACTAAAGAACTGTATGGGATGTTTTTAAATCTTCGAGTCAAGATGTCGGCGCATCAGCGCTATTCAGTCAAAAGATGTCTACAGTAAATCTTCGAATCATTGACCCACTAACCAAGCCCATCAGTCATCCTGTGCACTCCATTCTAATGCAAATCAGAGCCTGAATGGCAGCCCACTTGTGTGAAGGCACCTGCTGCTGCTGGCACACTGAAACCTCACCGCAGGGAACCATAGCGTGAGTTTTGGCATCAGCTCAACACTTCTGCTTGCAAGGTCATACCGGTCTCCTACAAGCACCTCCTAAAGCCTCACTGCTGCAGTGCATGCCACCTCCTTGTGAGGGCAGAGTGTGTGTAGTCATCACAGTCATACCTGGGAAGGGAAGGCTCTTCTGCTCCAAAAGATAGAGCATTACAAGCATAGGCAAATAACAGGACTGGTTTTATTGAGAAACAACCAGCGCATCAGCTTCATTCACCCACACGGACTACCAATAAGACGTTCAAAGAAAGTCTTTTTTTTTTAAGTTGCAGCCTATAGAGTTTGGGCTGACAACACGAGCTTTAGATCTCCCCGACAGAAAAGAGGAATATGCACGCACAAACACAGACGCAGCAGCAGCTGATAATAAAGTGTGTCATCCAGCTCTGCCCGCAATAAGATGAATAACGGGTTCGGTGAGAAGAGTGTAAATAAAGTTCCCAGTATTTCGCCTCCTTTTTAATATCGCAGCTATCTTTGAGCTTGACTCAACACCTGCTGTGGACAGATATGGACCGGAGGCAAAGGAAAAGGTTTGGTGGAAGAGAGGTGCCGCAGGACCATGGCAACCGTCCACAGTACATTTCCCCAATGCTTTGACTGCATGTTGAAAGGCGTGATTCCAGACGGGTAGGGGAGGGAGATGGTTGTTTGAAGATTTAGGAAGAAAAGCGCAGGGAAAATAAATCAAGACTGTTTCATGTAAGATATGAGTTTTGCATTGAGCCCTTTCAAATGAGCTCCTTTATGTTGGAACATGAGTGACAGTCATAATAGCCCCAGCAAGTCAAAGAAAGAGGAGAATGGGAATGGGCAGCCAGCCAGGTCTTCAGTCTTACTGTCAAAAATGTGGCTTGCAAAAAAATACAAAATAAAAAAATAAAAAAATCCAACAACCTCGTCTCACGAGTTAAAAAGAGAAAAGCTGACTAATCTACATTGAAAGTGAAAGGGAAAACATATTGTTTTGGTTGCACTGATTAAAATGGGGAGGAGTGCTTATACGAACAAGCCTGCAAATCGGCCACAACATGAGATGGAGAGCAAAGAGGAAGAATATCTCGTGCGGTTTGGCGGAATGTGGACTCACAGTTGGCACATGCACGTTATCATCACAGTCACTTTTATTAATATTATTGCATGTACAATTCTATTTGAATGACTTTTCGAAATGTAAACTAGAGTTCGATCAGCGTTCCAGAACACACTGCGTTTCCACAATACGGTTGTTGTCCAATTAGAAAAATCTGAAAAGTCTGTATGTAGAGTCATTCGACTGTGACCACTGAACTTTTGCTGTAGAGAGTGTTTCATCTGGTGCAGTGTCCCACATTAACATGTTTGTCAAACACACCGCAGTCAACAATGTGAAGAGCGTGTGATGTAATTTGATATTTCACGATTGGGTTCTCACTTGACAGAACCATCCGTTGTTGTGACCATTGACTTCGAGGAGAAAGGAAGGGGATTTTCAGCTCGTGCTTTGAAATATATAAACGCGAACTCTGTGAGGTGTTGCAGAAAAATGGAATGAGGAAGGGCCTGCTAATTGAAGCTGTCACACTTCCTGCTTCCCATTAGTGTAATTGGCATATCTATTTCAGATGTAACATTTTGTGAGGATGTACAAGTGAGCCATACAAGATAGATGAAAGGAATAGTCAAAACCCAGTAAGACAACGATTCATGCCTTTTAGCTCATGACAGTGAACAAATGTTTTGAATAAAAACATTTAACCACTATCTAATGGTATTTACCACACGGAAAAGATCATTGAAACCAAGTGTTAAAACTGTATGAGAGAAACTACACCCATCACCATTTTATCCTCATTAAAATCCAAATATTAAGACTGGTTTTACATGCACTACTTTAGACACTCAACAGTGTTTTCCACTGCATCTAAAAAAATATTTTAAAAAAACACTCCATCAAAATTCAAAGAAATATTTGGAGTCGTGGCACTGTACTGTATATGAAACCTTGCAAAGTCCCAGCTCGTGTGGAGCATAATAGTTATCATATATATGCATGTCGTATGTTCCGGCCTATTAGCTAGGCACTTTGGAGTGTAAGGCACAACTTCAATGAATGGCCTACTTGTTTCATTGTAAGGCACATAGAGTAGAAGCTCCAAAAATGTCTGCAGTTGCCTTGTGCATCCACTAGATGGCACTATGATCAAAGTAATACAATACAATTCATTACAGCTCTATTTATACCAAGCTTTGACAACCGCTGCAGCTGTAAAAAAAAGTGCTTCACAAAACAGTTAAAATATTGCATCCAAGAAATTAGTGTCACGTTGTGCTCGAAGCGACATAGTAATCGCTTCGTGCGCAACAAACTGGAGATAAGTGGATCACCGAAATAGCAGACACAAAAAAGGAACGAAAATGATATGTATTACAACATAAAACCCTCCGTCTAAACGGACAACAGAAAACGCTGGTCAAAAAGAGAGCCAGGAAATAATTATAACGAAGCAACAAAAAAACGGCAAGGATAAAATTTAGGCAAAATACTATTATCACACACGAGCGGATATCTAGGAACGCAACATTTGTCAATAGTCTTTAAGGCAGTGTTTAACCGAGAAGGAATAGGCAATAGCAATGGCACGGCGTGGAATACTCCGGCGGTGAGTCGACTGCCGGAGGGCCTAGATATAGCAGGTGCAATCACCGACAAATGGGTGGCAGGTGTGCAGGCGGCAAGCAAGAACGCCTGCCCCCTGCTGTCAAATACGGAACGTGACAATTAGAATATTGATCTATATATATATATATCTATATATATATAGATATATAGATATATAGATATATATATATATATATAGAGCCAGTTATGTTTCATGTTTTTTTATATAAAAACTTTTTTTTCATATTTCGTCAAAAAGGCTTCCTTGATTTTACCAAACAAGAACCTAAACCTTCAACAATATTATTAAAAAGCCGCTTCCAATAAAGCATGGGCAAGATCCGTTGTCATTTCAAATTGTTGTCATTTAATAAACGTTGGCATCTTTTTATTAACTAATAAAAGTTAATAAATTAACTTGTAATCTAACGTTCGTTGCATTACTTTTAAAATCAAGTGATCGGGAAAGTAACTAAGTAATTTTTTCAAGGTAACTTTTGCAACACCGTTTACATCCTCTTATATCATGAAAACTACATTTGAAGGTGAGTTCCCCACAATATTTAAATGTTTAAATGACAATGTAATCATCTACGTTTTAAGAAATAACCCAGAAACATTTTTTTGGGTTGTTTTTTTACAAAATTTACCTTGTTTGCGCTCTCCAATTTCTCAGTTGACTCTGTCCACACCTTGCAGATTGGAAGCATTGGCACAGGCTGCCACGTCTTGGCTCCTTCCTGCATTCCTTAAACACTTGCTGGAGGACTCCCATCAGCTGTCACCTGATGTTGCTGGTCTAATGGTGGAGATGACCCTGTGGAAACAGGCATCGTGCCACCCTGGATCTTTCCCATCTGCTGCAAACAGGGTGTTGGGCATTATCTTCTAGTGCCCTTGAACAGAAATGGTTTCAAACTACCGTAACACTGTGACTAGGGATGGGGGATAAACAGAGAGATTAAAAACCAATGAGCCAGGGACAAGAAATTGTAATGAGCCCTTTTAAATTAATAAATTTGTTACTGCCAATTTTGTTTTCCCCTTTTGTCACACAGATCTTCAATACGTACCTTTTTGTGCTCAAAATGTTCCTGTCATAAAATTAGAAATGTATTCTTGCAATATGATTATCAACATATTTTGTGTGACCAAGCTGCCGATTTGTAATGAAATGTTTCTTTTACTATATTTCGGCATTGCATTCACTTTAGCTTGTCACATCACGACTTTCTTGAGATCATAAATTTAATCTTGTGATGTAACAACTTTTTTCTAGTAACAATACCAATGTCCATTGAAATCATTTATAATTATTGTTTTTATCATTTGGTGATACTTTTCTCATCATATTAAGATATTATCCTCACAATATTCATTCATTCATTCATCTTCCTAACCGCTTGATCCTCACTAGGGTCGCGGGGGGTGCTGGAGCCCATCCCAGCCGTCTCCGGGCAGTAGGCGGGGGACACCCTGAATCGGTTGCCAGCCAATCGCAGGGCACACAGAAACGAACAACCATTCATTCGCACTCACACTCACACCTAGGGACAATTTAGAGTGTCCAATCAGCCTGCCACGCATGTTTTTGGAATGTGGGAGGAAACCGGAGCACCCGGAGAAAACCCACGCAGGCCCGGGGAGAACATGCAAACTCCACACAGGGAGGCCGGAGCTGGAATCGAACCCGGTACCTCTGCACTGTGAAGCCGACGTGCTAACCACTGGACTACCGGGCCGCCATCCTCACAATATTACACATTTAATTTGTAAAAATACCTATATATATAAATATCGTGTGGCTTTTTTTCATGCAAAATAGTACATATAATATCATAAATCAGAATCAGAATAATCTTTATTAGTCAAGTATGTAGAAAACATCAGACATTTGTCTCCAGTAGTACAGACTACACAAGTATTATCAATAACAAGCAACTATGATAAACAAGGACATGACAAATACCAAAGCTTTATATTTTTGTAATTCATGTGCATTTTCGGAAGCAATCCATTTAAAACATATTTCGATGGGTACAATACAAATACTATTGTTGCTAATTTTGTTGATGACAGTAAGATAATCACTTAAAAGAACTATTCTGATAGAATGGATCGAGTATACATAAATAAACGGATGGAGGTCTTTGTGTAAATAGAAAGATGGTTCAAGGTGATCTGCATATGTTGCTGTGCGGTAGAATATGAGTCAATCAGAAATAACATCACCCACACACAAAACATTCCAAGTCAGACCATGTGCTCCATTTGTTTACATAATTTGGCAGTGTTCAGCACCATCACTGCTTAAGACTCCCATTGTGTTGGTACTATTCTGTCTTCTTCCTTCCACACATGTGGAGGCAGCTATCTGAAGCGTCCACGCCGCCGGATTAGCCTGCTAACCACCAATCCTTTTGCAACAGTTGAGAGGATGAGAGCGCCTGTTGGATCACCTCCAGGGTCTGCTGCTTCTGCTTCTTTTGCTCCCCACCGCCACCCCCCTTTCCCGAGCGGCTCCAGGCGGCCGCCCCAATCCCACATCTCATCATGCACTCTTCCATCCCTTGGCCCAGGCCAGATCCCAGCAGCGACTGGCACAGGCGACGCTTTGAAGGGGAGCAACGGGTCCAGATGGTTTTGCTTTATGATGGTCTGTTTTCACTCGCACCTGTCAGGTCTGCACAGGTGGGTGATTTTTACAGACAGAGGGAGGTGGCCTGTCATGTTTACATACCATGTGGTTGTCGAATCATTGTAATAAAACGCTTGTTCAAAAATAATGCCAGGGTTATACACACTCAAATGTAATCATGGAAAGCACAAAGTGAAGGCAAACAGCTCCCGCGAACTTCACGAATCTTGTGCTTATTCATTTTCAATACCTCTTACTCTACTGAGGATCACAAGGAGGTGGAGCCCATCCGAGCTGACTATGGGCAAAAGGCGGACTACACCCTAATCTGGTTGCCACTTAGTTTTAGGCCATGGATAGAGCTAGACAACTACCGGTACTCAAAACACACATTCACATGGTCCATAAATTGGAATTGACTCCAGACTGCCTGCACGGAAATGAGTCAAATCATCAGTGAATTTGTTTATACTCAACACTGGGCTCTATGAGGCCCCTACTACATTCACCTCATTAGACATGGGCCTCACAATGTTCCACAGATAAGCAAATGCCTTAAGACAGGGATGCCCAACATTTTTTGACAGCAGAACTACTTTTTGATCAACCAACCTCCCGCGATCGACCCGTTACTGCACACGTGCACACTGACACACGTATGCTATGATGAATTGGCCCTTAAGATGATCGAAACAAAAAAAAGTATTCACAAGAGAATGTGGTTTTGTGAAAAGGAAATCACTTTTGCAGCGTGTTAACGAGAATAACAAGATATAGCGCAACAGCTCTGCAATTGCAGACTGCTGACCGCTAACAACGTCCGGTAATGCAGGTCATGCGCTATCGTAGGTTAAAGGTGACCTTTGCTTTTTTATTGTATTTTATTTTTTTCAACACTTTTTGTGAAATTAAGATGGATAGGATGCTAAGGTGTGCACGAACAAAAAAATATATCACCCCTCGTTGGGAACAGTCCGCGAGCTACAGATCCATCACGAGCGACGTATTGGGCACTCATGCCTTAAGACAATAATGCCAATGATGAGGTCAGCTTGTCCCACATGTGCAAACGGCCCTCGAGGCTTTAGATTGAACAATGCGTAATCAGACAATATAACTGCAAAGGACACGGGGCGAGAAATGGTTGAATGGGTTAATGAGGAGTGAATGGTTGTAATTCACATGCAGTGCCCAGATGTTGATATTTTATTTCACAGAAGCAGCGAACAATCAAAAACATGGCTCACTAGCAGGGGACTTCAAAGCAAGCGAGGTTCTACTCAAGCACAGGTGTCAAAGTCTGATCCTCGCGCTCATCAGCAAGCTCTGCAGGAGCCTGATTGCAATTTGGATCATTTAAATCAGGTGCATTGGAAAAGGTAAACAAGTCAAACAAATAGTATACTGGCCCACGAGGACCGGAGAACACACCTGTGTAGTAAATTTTTTCCATATACTGCCAGATTAAGGTGTGTTTTCCTTTTTTGGAAAAAAATATTTTGGGAGTTCAGGTTGAGGTTTGGGTTAATGTTAGGTTTTGCCAGTTTTATTATTATTTTTAAATTTAACAATAGGGGTTTGATTTCAGACTTAGGCTACTGTTCAGCAACAGGCCCTGTCTCAATTTTTGTTTTTCCTATTCAGGTTTAATGTTTGATGAAGGACTTTGTCAGGACCTATTTTCTTTTCACTGACATAAAATCTTTTGTTGTTATTAATTTGTTGATTTATTTGATTTACTTTAATGCTTATTCTGCCGGGTGTCACGGCAACATAAGTCTCCCTAGGGATCATCAAAGTCTTTAGATTGATTGAATTCCATGGAGGTAGCTTGCATTGGGAAACAGCAAAAAAAGAAAGCAAGGAAATATCAGTTAGAAAAGTTTACAGACTATTGCTAGTGTATATTTTCTTTTTTCTTTTGTTTTAATTAAACAACCTCATTTGAAGATGATTTGTATACAGCTTTTTTTGGGGTGTAGCAAGACCGTAATGCCTCATGCAGTCACATTGGCAATGGACAGATTGGCTTCTAATGGTTATCCAATACTATGCAGCTGTGTACCTATGTGCTGTTTAATAAGGTGATCTGACCTTTCTTCATGGTTATAAATCAATGTCATTGTCACACTTTAAAGCACTGCTAGAAATGCATATTATTAGCGCCCTACCACCTTCTTCTAAAATAAATCACACATGTAAGAAGTCCTTCCTAGGCCTTACTTCTGTTCCCACATAATTCTCTTTCTGATTGACACCATTTTAAAAAGTGCTTTGAATTACACGTTCGGTGATGGCAGATTCGTGGAAAAAGCCACAGTTCATCTCCTGGTGCAACAGAGCAGTTTTGGGATCAAAAGAGCTGTGAAATTACCTTGACGAGTGGAACAAGGTAAAAGAACTCGATGATTGTGTTTGATTGCAGGTAAATGCACTACGTTTTTGCTAAAGGTCGCTATCTAGAGGAAGTGCCGACTTTTATTTCCGGCACTATTATCCCTTGGCTGAGAAGTAATGGCCAAGGTATGCACTTCTGCAATAATGGCATTATAAGAAGGCCAAATGGAATAACCATCATGTCTAGAATCCATCCATTTAGCCTCCCAAATAATACTCCACTTTAGCCCAGAGCAGTGGCCGTATTACCGACCAAATCACATCTAATGCCATTTGCTCTGTCAGAGAACGCAATATAAAAACAATGCTATCCTTAATACAACAGCTTGAGCACTATGAGTGCAGCAGAGTGCTCTGGCTGCTGACTCAAAATGTCTTTTTGAATCATTAACACACATGCAGCACAAAACAAACCAAAAAAAAACAGCTTTCTGTGTGTGCATATTCTCCTCAAGGGTCTTGCCACAATCCTATGCGCGGGGTGGGGTGTGTATTGAATTTGGGATACATTCCCTGCTTTCCTAATAAGCCACCGGCATGATGCCACTCTCCTGCCTGGGATGAGATAAGAACTGGCAGAGCAGTAGCGTGGACTCCCATTGAAACCCAGTGTGCTGCTAAGTCCCCTCTACACTGTATAGGGCAGCGCGCGCGCACACACACACACACACACACACACACTTTTCATTGAGGCAGCCGGCCAGTGAGGTAATGTTGTGATTACAGATGCAACGGCAGACATGGTGTGTTGGGAATATGAGGTGAAAGATAGAAAATGAGAAGTAGTAAGTCCACTGAGACGGCATTAAAAAGCAAGGCGTTCTGAAAAACCAAAAAAACAACAAAACCCTTTTTAAAGACATGCAGCCTTTGAAGAAATTACCACACACATATTTCCTCTTTATGTTTCCACAACAATCCCCATTTGTGTTGGATTTTATTTGTATATCAAACCCAAATAAAACGTTCCTGCCCGCAGGGGAGTTAAGTTTGGTTCAAATAAATCCCATGCAAATGAGGCAGATTGCCCATTCCGCCGATAAGTTAGCATAAAAAAAACAAACAAAAAAGCCTGCATCGGTGGGATAAATTGTTATGTAGAACGAGTGGCATCTTCCACACCCGGCAAGTGATTGCCAAACTGTTGCTTACCCATCTGTGGAGTGTTTTGTCAAAGGGAAAGAGGCGAGAGGCAGCTATTGTGTGAAGGAAATGCAAAGTGGTCTTTTGCCTATGTGGGAATCCGTTAGCAAATGTAGCGGCCAGTGACCGTCAGCTAAGAGACGCCGTCACCTTGGAGGATGCATTGATTTGCAAATATATTGGAGGAACTGACAACGGCACCTTTATCAGGCTCTTTCACTTTCATGACTGCTGTTACAGTATTCAAACAATCACTTTATAGGGTTTCACAAGTGGTGCAGTTAGAAGAAAAAAAGATGATAAAATAGCATGATGAACCTATCGTAGTTTTACCTTATCGAGTGTTACTTTGAAGCCGAGAAGAAAACTGAAATTTGAAAATTGTTTATTTTATTTACCATTTATGTTTTGTGACCCCCCCCAAATGTAAATATGAAAACTGTTTTTTAATTTTTTTTCCCTGAAAAATAAACATGGTTGTCAATCACCAATGATGTTCCTCTTAAAATTTGAGTATTAATGTACCGTTTACAGAGATTTATATGGCTGCAGTATTCATTTGAAATGATATTGGAGCTAAGTGAGAGTTCCAAATCCACCCCCCCCCCTCTAATAAAAACACAAACCAATGTTATTTTGCCACAATTATACACATTTTGGCACACACTTTTTTTTCTTGCAGCGCTCACAGCAAGGTGGTAGAGTGGCCATTTAGCCTTTGGAAGACTGCTGATTTGATTCCCTCAGTCCCATCCGAGTTCCCTTGATCAATATTACTGATTCTTTAGTTATTTGAATCCAGTTAGCTCATGCCACGGCAATTTTTATTGTCATGCTTGTTTAAATGCATGAATTAAGCATTATTACCGTATTTTTCGGATTATACATCGCTCTGGATTATAAATCGCATCAGCCAAAAAATGCATAATTATATCTATATATATATCTATATCTATATCTATATATCTATATATCAATATATATCTATATATCTATATATATATATCTATATATATATCTATATATATATCTATATATATCTATATATATATCTATATATATATCTATATCTATATATATATATATATCTATATATATATATATATATATATATATATATATATATATATATATATATATATAGATATATATATATATATAGATATAGATATATATATATATATATATATATATATATATATATATCGCACTGGAGTATAAGTCGCATTTTTGGGGGAAATTTATTTGATAAAATCCAACACAAAAACATACATGCCATCTTGAAAGGCAATTTAAAATGAAAATAAAATGGAAAACACCACGCTGAATAATTGTGTGCAATATGCGAACGTTACATGACACATAAACAATAAACTGAGAACGTGCCTGGTATGTTCAAGTAACATATTATGAGTTATTCAGATAACTAAGTTCACCAAACCACCAATGCCATTCCAAATCACTAAATCCAATGAACTGCAATTGGCTGGCGACCGGTTCAGGGTGACCCCCGCCTACTGCCCGAAGTTAGCTGGGATAGGCTCCAGCACCCCCCGCGACCCTAGTGAGGATAAAGCGGTTCGGAAGATGAATGAATGAATGAATGAATAAATCATATGAAATCTTCATCCTCTGTGTCACTTTAAAGCAGGGGTCCCCAAACTACGGCCCGCGGGCACATTTGACCCGGCCCTCTAACCCTCCTGTTGTCCTGTGTTAAAAACGCCCCAAAAAAACCCTAAATGATAATTTTTTTAACTTGAAATTTTATGACTTTTCCTAGATGGTCCCCAACTGCAGAAAAATTGAAATGTTATTTTTATTCACATTTCCATGGAAGCTGTACAAAAAAAAGTACAAAGGTGGTCTTCTGGGCAGAATGACCCATGACGCAAATTGGGTTGAAATCAAAGTCACAAAGTTATTTACACACCTTAGAATGTTTCAGTGTTTTAGTTGTGTCTCACATCAATTAGTAGAACACGTGAACAAGACGGTAGCAGACATACTGTAAACAAGACAAGATAGGTGGTGTTCTCGCAGATGGCAGAACTCTTTTTCTGTGGATTTCAAGGTGCTATAAAGAGAGAAAGTTGTTTAGTTGTTATTGATTTCCTGTTTTTTTCTGTGAAGAACTCGGAGAGGGTTATTTAGTTATTATTTATTTCACTAATACTGTTATTATTTGTTTCCTGACTTTTTTTCTGTAAAGAACCTGGAAAGGGTTATTTGGTTATGTGTGGCTTTCTGGGAAACAATTTTTTTTAAGCTCCCCTACGATCGTTGATGTTACAAACTGACACCGCCTCCCCCCATCAGAGAAGGGAAAAGTTATGTGTCCCTCACAAGAAAAAGTTTGGGGACCCGTGCTTTAAAGCAACTCCACCAGCTGCAGAGGTAGAAGATGGCAGTGCTTCCTCTTCTACGTCGCTTCCGTCAGACTCATTGTGGTTTTATCAACACAGTCTTCGCTGTGGACGGCAAAATCAACAATACCAAAATTTTTTTTAACATTTGTCAGGGAGAAAATCTTATGAGGGAGAGTGTTAAAAAAACAAAAAACAAATAATACCTCAAACTCTTATTCAAGAATGTAGTCAGACCATCAGGAACAAATTGCAGTACTTGCTTTTCCCTTCACTAGTATACAGAATACTTTGGCGGTCAGTTTCAGGGGGACACACTGACAGTCTAAACTAAAGGAACAGAAAAAAACCCTCTAAAAAACAAAACGTCCAGAGGTAGCCCGGAAGAGCCACAGAGTAAACTGATATCGAAATAGGCTTGAGGAATAGACGGCGCAACCAATAAGAAAATGTGTACTGCACATGAACAGGAAGAAAGAAAAATATTTGGAGGAGTTTTGTCAGTCTTTCTTGCTGACAATATTATGAGCTCCTAAAACCAATGTGTCGGAGGACACAGCTGCCTATCAGCTGCACAGCGAGGCCTGAAACAAATCATGTAGGAAGGACATCTGGAATAATCATTCCTGAAAACACAGCTCAAAATGTCCTGTGCTAGACATTCAGTTTTACGACACTGTTACTTTGATGTCAACGAAACGTTTAAATTGGGAAGCAAGGCGAGAAGTTATGATGAGGAAAAGAAGAAATGGACGCTCTTAAAAATGTCCCTCAACTATCAAAAAAAGTATTTTTATGATTCAAGGATGTCATCACATATGACTTTTTAATAGTACAAAATGACATCCATGTTGCCAACATGTAAGCATATGGGACGATTAAGTTCAGCATGTGACTTACATCTTGAATGATTGAACAGTTTTAAAAGCCTTTTTTTCCCAGCCACCATTATCATTGAGGGTGTACATTTTAATAACACGCAATGTTAGCAATGATACTTTTGGAGCATCTTCTGACAAGGTCAACGTGTAATGTCTCTCTCTTAACTACATGCTTGTCTCAGGGCGAAACAGCTTTTGTGACCCACCTGTGCTGAACATCTGTCTCTTTATGCAAATAACAATATTGTTTGACAACTTACGATGTCTTCTGTCTGCCTTTTCTACCCTTCACTGTGTGTTCTCCCTGTTTGTGTGTGGCACAGCTCAGCTTGGAGCCAGCCTCTTATCTTGGCACAGGCCACGGTCAGGGTGAAAAGTGGAAATGGTACAGATCCCTACGCAGCTGTCAGGGTCTCTGTAAAGTGGCCCGAGAAGCCTTCACAAGGATACTGAAAGACTTGTGGGATGTCTGATGGTAAGCCAGAGTCAATCAGCTCGACGCACAGATAAATGTGGACGCGTCACTTTAAAGTCGTAAAGCTCCCAAAGTCAAATGAAGAAAATTCTCACATTTTAGGATCCTCCAACATATTCATCTTGTACTTTGGTAACTTCATCATTAAATACTTTGCATGTCAAATACAGAATCAGAATCAAGCTTATTACCAGTGAAAGGCACTGTACATTCACAACTCTATTTTTTTTTCGGGGCCAGCTGGTGCAACCTAACTGGTCATAATTTAAAAAAAATGGTGTAAGTAAACTAAGAAAGAACAAAATAATATACATGAAACAATGCAAGAGACAATTGCTTTATGTGCTGTGTTTAGGACTACAGTGACACTGTACGAAAGCACTAGGACAATTTATGCTCTGTATGGGATTATGGTATCAGGTATGTGCTTGAATGGTACCCCGTGTGTGATCACATTTTGGCACCCCTCCAGAAAACTGAAGGCAACCTTGGAGCAGTCATTTTGTTTTTGTTTTGTTATGAGCTCTGGACAATGGTCTTTTTTTTTTTTAATGACCAGTTTACAGCATAGGACACTAACAATAAGCGGTTTGGATAATGGATGGATGGAAGATGATGTGCAACAGTCTTGATTTTGAGAACGTGTGTGTGTGTGTGTGTGTGTGCACGTGCATGTGTATGTAACTGCAGTTTGTTTTAGATTCAAACTTGTCATTATACGATTGATGAATAGTGTGGTCAGTAAAGGTCAGGAAAGTGCAATACTGACTGTTTGCTGGTGGAAATACTTGACTCACACTGTTCGCCGCTGACAACCCCATTCATGTCACAGGTCCAGTATAAATGTGTTGTGTTGTATTATTTTGTTATTTTGACTTCAAGATGGCGCCGAGAGAGTGGCTGCCTTTACAGCAGCTCCTATATTTTGTTCTTCTACTTCTTCCTTTCATAACTTTGCTGCTGTGAATTGGGATTTCTCCATTGCGAGACTAATAAAGGTTTTCTTATCTTATCTTAAATCATAGGTGTCAAACTCAAGTCCTGGAGGGCCGCTGCCCTGCATGTTTTCCAAGTCTCCCTGTTGCAACACACTTGATTCAAATGATCAGATCATCAGCAAGCTCTGTGCAAGCCTGACATTGAACCTGTTCATTTGAATCAGGTGTGTTGCAACAGGGAGACTTGGAAAACATGCAGGGCAGTGGCCCTCCAGGACCTGAGTTTGACACCTATGTCTAAAATGATATGAGTTCTCCCACATTCCCGTTTATAAGGAAGTCATAGAAAAGAATAAAGTTCTAAATCGGTTTTGAGGTTGGAAGTTTGAATCCGTCTTACGTGTAGTTTACATATTCTCCCATTGCTTGTAAAAGTTTTCTAGGCATACCCTAGCTTCCTTTCACATTCCAAAATCCCTTTGTCACCATGTAGTAGAATACACTTTACATGGACTGGTTCTATAAGCATGGAGCTGATCAAGGAGGACCGGATGGGACCGGGGGAGGGAGGTGACTCAGCTAAAGGCTGAGTCTTGTGTCAAGACGGCTGTCACTTTACCTGCTACTTCCTGTTACAGTGTACACACACTTAACACCCCCAACTCCCACTGCTCCGATCCTCCCTGTACCTTCAAGGGGCCTCTTTGCCGTCATGCATATCAATGCTTTATGAGCAGAAGAAGGGAGGGAATGGGGGACCGGGGGCGCAAATAGAGGAGGGGTCAGCCAGGGAGGATTGGGCGGTGCAGTGAGGCCTAAACAGTCGGAATCAATCTATTCTGTAGGATTACTGCTCCACTGAGTTGGGATCAATAGATCCGAAATACTATCCCCCTAGGAGGCCTGACAACCTAAATGAGGGGCCGGGAGATGTCCCCTAACTACCTCCCTTATCTCTCATCTTTTTCTTGGGTACAGTCCCATCGCTTATGTTTGTCTCGAATGAGGTGATGCAAAAATGTTGTTCCGTAGTGGTGAAGATGGCAAAGGCTCCTTATCGGTTCAGTGATTTTAAATAGCTGTAGTGGCGTTACATATTTGGCTGAGAAGAAGCACTGAGCCCCTGCACTCAAGGGCTTTAGTTAGAAGAACGTGGCCTGTGACAGAAGGGCTCCAGTTTCGATTCCACAAAGCAGGGTGGACACACGGATCAGGAATCGCTACCTAACTCCCCCAACTGCGCCCAAGGATCTAGAAAATCATCTGCTATGTTTACAAAAGTGTGACTGACTAAATGTTAATGTCAGAATGAGTCCCCCCGCACCGTCACACAGTTGGAATGCACTTACAGCACTGATGGGCGTGTAAGATGACATCATCGTTTTTAAACTTGAGGTGAATACATTTCTTACATCCGATTCCGAGTCACGTATTCTGAGAGTCTGACTTCCTGACAGGAAGGCTTCAGTGCCGGTAATGACTTTAAATGTTGTTCAGTGACATCATTCCTCTCCCCCCCCACCCCTCTCTCTCTCACTCTCTCTCTCTCTCTCTTCCCTCAGTGTGTCAATATGTGGAGTGGCAATTGTGACCAGCAGATGGCACTCCTGTTATTCCAATCCGTGAAGCAGGCGCCTGCAGCCTGAGTTTGGGACTGTTCAGGATTTAACTATGTGTTAAAGTACTCCAGCTCTCAAATGCCTGCCGGCTGATTGGGGAGAGTGTGCCAAAGAAAGAGAGGGAGCGATGGCATCCCAAATAACAGGCTCTTTGGATCGGAGCCAACAAACTCACAAATGCTCACACATGCTTCAACAGAACAATAAAGCACAGCCATTCTCCTGTTAATAGTCAATCTGTGCTATCATGAACATTTAGTCTGATAACTGTTACTGCTGTGTAAATGATGTCATAGGCCTGTCACCGTCTATAAATTAGGCCGCATCCTCCAATGTGCCTTGCTGACAGTCATTTAGCTTTTTTTATTTATTGCAATGTGACTTACAGTCTTAGGTTCTCACACAAATTCTGCAATATACTCCATGTTGCTTGTCGTGCATGCATGTGTCTGGTCAAGAGAGAGCTCAGCAACTAAAACCAGTGGAGTAGATGCAATCCAAATGTCCTTAAGACATAATGACAAAAATTACATAGTACAGCTCAATTGAATCTACGATAAAAGCTATTAGGGGCCAAGACATTTCACAGAAGCAGCCAGCAAAGTGACCCGGCAGCGGACGAGGAAGACACAGGAGATAGAGGCTAAAAATAAGGAAGGACTAACTTCATTAGTGTAGTCATGAGGGCAGAGAAAGATGTATGCATTTACAGTGAGCCTGTTGGCGTAGCTGACCTGCAAACTTGTAGCTGGAATAAGTCTGGTCAGGCAATTAAATATACTGTACATGAATACAAGAAGATGATCCGATTCTTACTTAGGGGACAGAACTCTAACCAAGTCAAACTGAAGCGAATGGTATGATTAAAACATTCTGGACAATCATTTCGAAAGCTTTTACAGAAGACAGATTTGAACTGAAAAGCGATTCAATGTGACAATATTGAGGATATATGCGTTTTTCATTTAAAATTATTTTCCGGTCCTTTTTCTGCAGATTTCAGAATTCAATCTCCTGCGACTATCATGAGTTACTTCATCAACAAAGACTTTGAATGAAACAATTAGAATACCACACAGAAGTGGAGAAATGAGCCACACATATTTTGCAAAGTTTTATGGAAGATGCGACCTCTACCAAAGTGAGGCCAAAGTATGGAGAATGAAAGGATCTGAACAAACAGACTCAACTGTGAAGTCTGGTCGTGGTCATGTCATGGCTTGGGCTTGCAGTGTGGTTCTGGAATGGGCTTTATAGTTGTTATTGTTGAAGTAACGCATGATAGTAGCAGCAGAATGAATGAAAGACGATAAAATCGTCAAAATTAGCTACTGTACTTGTAAGAGCGAGCATATAACCCCGACGCGGGCCTCGCTTTACTGTATTTGTTTTCAAATCTTTAAATTGCTTCGCCCCATTTGACCTCTCTGAGCTCCTCTGCCCCTGCACATCTGCCCAGTGCCTTAGGTCTGACACTATTAGAGATACCAAGAACTAAGCGGAGGCTCAAAGGAGATCGGGCCTTTTTCCGTTGCTGGTCCTTCTCTATGGAATGACCTCCCACTGAATGTTCTGCAAGACCTCTTGCTGCCCATCTTTAAAACTGGTCTGAAAACTAATTTTCATGCTTTGGCTTAACTCGTTTTTATTCTTTGGCTTTTTACTGAGCATGAGACTTGATTTTTAGTTTGGCTGTTTTTGAGGCTTTCGAATGTCTTTGTTATTCATTTAGTGATTTATTGTTTGTTGTTGTATGAACTATTTTTGGTCCAAGTGCCGCACTTTGCATACAGCGGTGGTTTTTTTGAAATACTCGAGAAATAAATTTGAGTTGAATCATAAAACCCATTGGTAGCAGTATACAAATCCTTATGCATACATACATACACACACACACACACACACACACCACTCTGTAAGAGACAATAATCATAAAAACACTGTATCCTGTAGCCTATCCCAGCTGACTTCGGACAGAAGGTGGACGAGACCATGAGTCACGAGCCAGTCAGAGGGCACATGTATACATTCACACCCACATTCACATTCATCACTAAACAAGTAACAGGCACTTTTGTCATCCTGCACGAGTGCATTATTGGCTGACACAAAGTACCAAATGTTGACTGACACTGTGCCGGTGGTTTGAAAGTAGGTGTATGAGGCATGCTAGCTTCAATAAGGAAAGAGATGTAATGGCAATATGCAAATCAAATGAGTCTATTCTTCTCTTGCATCAGACTGATTTGCAGACGCCGTCACGGCAAATATCCACAGCAGTATAGATGATACGTACAGGATGATGATCTAAGGCGCCTTGATTGGAACATCTTGCACTGCACCCAGAGACTCTGTGGGAAGCAGCAACAGCATAATGTGCATCCGTGAGGACAGGCGTGTGTTGCTGGCTACAAATGTACTGTTGCGGAACAGAAATGAATGAGCCGGCTTGGTATCGAGACACTCGCACGTATCCTTCCAAACAAAACAAAAAGGCTTAACACAATCCAAAGTTGTGCTTCAGATCACACCGCCTCCATTGTGAGCAGCGTCCTTTCATGTTCCTCTATTGACTGCTCTTATATCCTTTGGCTTGATTGGACCACACGAGACAACATCTCACACATACGTCGTCTCGCTTCCCTTCACTCAAAAACCACTCCCCCTCTTTTCCTCCCCCTCTCCACTCATGTTTGCCTTTCATTAGCTTTCATCTCTTCAGCTTATTGAACTCCACCACTGGCATCAAGAGTATGATGCTTTGATGATGCGGCCGCTACCCAACATCCGTCTATATTTAGTGCCTTCACAGATTTCTATAAGAAATGACTTGCAATGTCTGCCAATTCTCAGGCCGTAGCAGGACATAAGTGGCCATATAGTACATGTTGCCCAGAGCCGTTCAAAGGGTGCCTTTGGTCTCTAGATACACTGAAGAGGCCTCACTTAAGTTTTTTTTCCTTTATGTTCTGCCCAGAAGTGTGTTTCTTAATAAGCCTCACACTGTGGTTTAACATAGAAACAAGAGACGTCATTTGGCAGACGTGGTAACACATACTCCGTACTGAACTCCATAAAGCACGTAATCTGATGCTGGTTGGTTGACTTCCAAGTTGTTCTGATTTCAAATATATTAATAAAATGATGAATAAAAAGATTAACTACACAGACAACATTTTAATATTATAGACAAGGATACGTTATACAGTATATAGAAGTACTGCATATAAATAAATTATGTATAAAAATAATTATAAATTTAAACAAACAAGTCTCAACATGCGTGGCAGGCTGATTGAACGCTCTAAATTGTCCCTAGGTGTGAGTGTGAGTGCGGATGGTTGTTCGTTTCTGTTTGCCCTGCGATTGGCTGGCAACCGATTCAGGGTGTCCCCCGCCTAGTGCCCGGAGACGGCTGGGATAGGCTCCAGCACCCCCCGCGACCCTAGTGAGGATCAAGCGGCTCGGAAGATGAATGAATGAATGAAGTCTCAGCGGTGCAGACGACTTCATGCGATAGTTGCGTGACGCTTTTGGTCCGGTGGATTTAGTTTTCCTGCGGGGATGTGTGTTAGCAGGTGCTGCAATGTTCTTTCTTAATTGAAGATAAAGCCTTTGTTGCTCGACTAAATAATGAGTCAATTACTTTCACATGTATATTGGTGTCTAAATCTAAGATTGTTCACATATAATTTATTGTGGTCTCACAAGGCTAGTTCAAATCCATGTTGTTGAGTATTAGTAAACAGAAAAAAACACAAAACACTATCCATTAGGCTTGTACAGGGGAATGTACACACCAATGTTACTACTATTGTACTAAACTGTACTATGAAGAAAATGTGTTCAAATTTCCAACCAATTTCCCATTGCAACAGGAATTTTTAACAGTCAAATCATCTTTTTTTCTTAAACTGTCATTGTCACCAATATAACAACTAACATCTTGAGGTTCCTCTGCATTTTGTCCCTGGTGAAGAAAGGTAGAATATATATATATCGCTAACTAATGACTATAATACCTGACTATATTGGGAAAAAAAAACATCTTTGTCTCAGTCAATTAGACCGGTCTCTTTCTTGATCAACTCTTTGCTGAGTTGAGCACTTAAATCAAATTAACATAGCACACTAATGCAGTAGCTAGCATAATCCAGCATCCATCAAATGCATCCTATCACATCACATATAATACCAACGTGCAGACAGAAACATGGTGTACGGTGTTCTTTAGGCGATCTTGGCTCAGCGTTGCATCACACGATGAAACGCGGCAAGGTCTTGTTTTATTTGAGCAAGATTTGCTGTAAACTTTTGAGAAACACGAGCCAAAGAAGAGAATTCTCCAAGCACCCTGTGGTGCTAATCGTATGATTTGTCATAACTGTCAACAACAGAAGACCCGCAGACAATCAGCTTTTATTTGATTTTTTTATTATTTTTTTAACATCATTAATTTCCTTAGGCCATAACAAAAGTCTAATGTTAAAATAGGTTACTTGCGATGCAAATGAGCTAAAGTGATGGGGCTTTTATTTGAAGTTGAACCTTTGTTGTCAGCTCCAACTGTATTCTCTGTTTTTCAACCCAGCGAGGGACCTTTTTACACATTTCAATGGGGAATTTGCCTTTGAATTATTCAACAGACTAATCTACCATCGCCAGTGCTTTGGTCTGTGTGGGCCTGCTGTTCCAAGCACAAGCCAGTTCATCCTAAATACTCGGAGAAATTGATGAAGAAAAGGCACAGTGATGCAGGCAACAAAACCTTGGAGAACGCCAGTTACCTCAAACTGTGTTCCTACTAATGCTGGACGTTCATGTGGCATTTGTAGAATATGTGTATATTCAGGATATGGCAGGAGTTTCTGGATGGCCTGTAAAAATATCCTATTGGGGCATATCAGTGATTTAATATTAAGCTCTTGCCCTCATCTAGCAACTCAGTGTGACCGAAAAGCAAACAATGAAGCATTACTAGACATGGCAGTTAGGAATGAAAACATTTGTACTGTACATTTTCCAGCAACTGTCCAAATTGCAACAATATCATTGCCTTATCATACTTGATTGATTAGGCACAAACACCAACTGACATTTGTACTTTACCTATGAAATATGTGGAATTTGAAATGTAAAGCACTCCTCAAATTATTGTTGTCATGTAACATGATGCCATTTAACGCTTTTACATTTGTGAGTTATTTACAATATGTTTGTGATCAGTGTTGGGCAAATTACTTAGCTCCAGTCATTAATTACTTTCTCTCACAAGTCATTAAAATAGTGATTGCAATTTATTCAAATATAATTAGTTACAGAGGGAAGTAATTAGTGCATTTTCAGTTTTTCAAAACCCTTCAAATATGTTCAATAATTTGGATTTTTAAGCAGGTTACACATTGAGGGAGAACAGCACAGACACATGCTTTATTCAACTTAATATTTATTAGACTTTAAACCAGAATTTACCAGCATTACTTCTTTACGGCTTCACTACTAAAAGTTGCATCAGTAGCTGCTTTTCACTCAATCTAAAGAATAAGGACAACACTTAAATAAAATGTAGAAAACTGTCACACTGCTTCCAAATATGCGATTCATATGATACGCCTACTTCCAAGTATTTTCAACAAAATATTATCCATAACATGAACTTCTTGTGCAAAGTTTGCATGTTATTCCAGGCATACCAAAAACATTAATATAGGATAAAATCTTATTTGCCCACCAGTCTGAGTATGACTGTGAACGGTTGGTTGTCTACTGTATCGAGTACCGGTATGTGCCTTGAGATTGGCGCGCGACCACTCCAGGGTGCATTTGTCCCTTCACCAAAAGTCAGCTAGACATGGCTCCATCTCACTCTTAACCTCTTGTTGCTCGACTGTTTTGTGTTAATTTCAGCGTTTTGAAGCTAGCTTCGTTGTTTTTGATTATGCCCATGAAGAGCAGTGTGATGACTATAACTAAGAAACAAAGGATTTACAAGTGCCATGAATGAATGTATTTCAGGCCCTGTAGGTGTAATAAAAAAGCTACCGTTCTGTGTTCTGGTGGTGCATAATGATCGCCAGCGAAATGCAGTCAATCAGTGTTGATTAAAAACGTGTCAGGTCAATTTGTGGTTCACGTTTTAGACTACAGAACCCCCTGTGGTGTACTGTAAAGCAGACTCAATAATCACACGTTTGTAGGCCAATAAGAAAGTGTACCTCCACATTAACTGGTCTTGAAATAGTGAAGAGAGTACACGCTGCTATGCTAACGATCCGAAACCATTGCCACGGCAGTGCACAGTAGACAGAATCAGCCTTGCCGTTGGTATGGTAATGATCATCGTTGTTTAATTTTGTGTGTTGTACGATTGAGTGTTAAGAAATGTCAAAACTCGGAGCAGTTGTTACTTGTGATCACTCTATTGTTATATTTTACAATAGGGCGCACGAGAGGTAGTACAACAGTTGTCCTATCAGCCAGAAGATGTTGTTTGAGTTGATTTTCTGATGATCTCAACCTATGATGTGTGCAATGAACTAGAGTTTTGCTTCCTTCCAACCACAGGAGTAAAACCAAGCTTCTGTTGAGGTGACTGTTTTTCACTTAATTATTTTAGCTGTTTTTTTTCTTCAAACAAATATTTATTGCAATCAAGATTTCATGACTGTGTTAGCATTGGTTAGTGATAGAAACTATGCTTGTTCCACTGTGTGTGCAAACTCAGGTTACATCAGTGCCATATGAATAGAACTCAAGGCCCTTTTTTGTGTCCCGTGCAATTCTTGTGCAAATTGCAGTCTAACTGTGCTCAAGAGCGGAGTTTTCTTTCTTTTTTTTTTTTGGTAGAAAGGCGCAGTTAGTCCATCCATCCATCCATCCATCCATCTTCTACCGCTTATCCGGGGCCGGGTCGCGGGGGCAACAGCTTTAGCAGGGAAGCCCAGACTTCCCTCTCCCTAGCTACTTCTTCCAGCTCTCCCCGGGGGATCCCGAGGCGTTCCCAGGCCAGCTGGGTGACATAGTCTCTCCAGCGTGTCCTGGGTCTTCCTCGGGGTCTCCTCCCGGTGGGACATGCCCGGAACACCTCACCAGGGAGGCGTTCAGGAGGCATCCGAATCAGATGCCCAAGCCACCTCATCTGGCTCCTCTCGATGTGGAGGGGAAGCGGCTCGACTCGGAGCCCCTCCCGGATGACCGCACTTCTCACCTTATCTCTAATGTATCCGGGATCTCTCGTTCTTCTCATTGAATAAGTTATATTATACTATTCAATGAAAGTCTCTCCACTCATTCCCTTTAAATTCATCTTAAGAGATGGCGCGCACACATTCTCTGACAATGCGGAAGCAGAAATAGACTCGCTTCAGTCAATGCAGGCGATCGAAGCACGCTTAGAAGTATGTTTATAAGGAACTGCAAACGGACCATTTGCGGATGATATAACGTTGGCCAGGGCGGTCCCAGATCACCATTGTGAAGTGGGCAATTGGAGACCACCTTCCTTACTAGACATTTGTATCTGTGTGTAACCCCGCATAGCTATGCTGTGGCCCAGGAGACTTTTGATAAATACAATAAAGATGATGATAATAATTCCTTCAACTAGTTGAGTTCCACAATGAATTAGATGGTGTGATGCATGTTGTTTTCATATTAAAGAATAAAATACCAGATCATTCACCACATATACACCACAACTTAGACCTGCTTTTGCTAGTCTCGACAGTCTAGTCTATTTTCTGTCACAAAATTGTGACGAGAGCTGGGGCTGTGGAAAAGAAAACATCCTCGCTAAGCCGGAATGCCCAGCATGGGCCAGCAGGGTCTGCCAAATTCCTAGTCACGGTAAACTAGACTTGCCCCGGCACGGAAATTAGGCCGTACACGTCTTAAAGATGAGCGCAAGAGCGCTTGTTAACGCTCTTGCATCTTGAACCATGGGCTCTCTGTATTTTGTTTCCTCTGAAAAGTCTACTTAAAACATGCTGAGAAAATGTGTTCAAATGTGAAATAAAAAAAAAAAAAAAAGAAGTGTATCTTATTTGCGATTCCAAAACACTGTCTCTAATGTTGAGAATCGCTGTCCCAACCTCAAAGACAGTGCTCAACAGCAGATCCAGATATCTTCCCACTCAAGCCATTCTATGATGCAAACATAAGCGTCTGTACATGCGGCGTCAGAGTCAAAGTCCGGCGCTAAGCTTCCTACATCGGTCTTACCTCAGAACACATTCCCCGTTTTACTGTACGAAAGATCATAACAGAGCAGCGAGAGCTTTTGGGAAGACATGAGGAAGGATATAGCAGCTCAAGTGTTTCTTGTTATGGTGGAAAATTATGCAAAAGCTCTCCAACTAGCATGAAAGATCAAAGATAAAGGCCATAGGGCATGCACATTAAGAGTTATAACGAGAGCCCTTAGCTCTGCACTGTTTAATTATTGAAACAAGAAACATCTTAGATATTTTAAAGAGCCTCTAATAATGTCGTTTGAAAAGAAACACCCCGGTGAAGACAAAAAAAGGAAAAGGCGAGAAAGCACCCGCTAATTTGCTGAGTCGTTTGAGCGTTGTGCAGTTTTGCCCCAAAGTAAGAGAGAACTTTGCACAAATTAGGCCAAAAAGAGCCACGTTTGCTGCAAATCAGTTCCACCGCGGTCCGCAGCGAACCGCCCAATTATCGCAATTACTTCTAATTAGCAAGCATGATCAACAGACAAACACAGCTCAAATCTCATAAGCCAGACGTTGTCACCACTGTGTTTATGATGCAAGCATTTCATCATGCACTCACATTATGGGGGAACAAGTGTTCACTGGCCATGAATAAATCAGCTGATTCTGGTCGCCCTGCACACGCAGCAAGATGCGTTTTTACAACAAATTTTCACTAAATGCAGTTGTACAGTCATTACTGGTATTATTAATCCCGTTGCGGCTTTTAACTCATTCACTCCCAAAGACGTTTTTTAACGTCTTTTCAGACTTGGTCTAGAATTGGCTGGTACTGAATGAGTTAAAGAATATATTTCTGTGGTTTTAACTATATCTAACTATATCGTCCATTTTATTTAAAAAATCCTTAGTCATTAGGGAGTACAGTATAAAAAAAATATTCCGAACACAGACTTTGAGGCTGTTCCTTTTTTGAAATATGTGTAGCAAAAAACAACAACAAACAAAGCAAACAAAAAAAACAACAACGACGACAAAGCAACACCTCAGAATGGATTGTGTTCGACCATAAGGGCTAAAGTTCATTTTCATGAGAGTATTTCACCATAAACTCTAGCCATTCATAGGGGCCAAACATTTGTGTGACCAAACGCAGAGGGAGGAAAAGGGGATAAGGGCCACATTAATCCATGTCAGTGCAGGCCAAATTATTTATCACCTTGTGCAAACAAACTGTGTCCTGGACAGCCTGTCAGAGTGGGGGAGGGTGGGTTGGGAGGGGTTGAGGTCCATAAGGGCTGCCAGCGACTCTGCAGCCTGACCCCCATCACTCTTCCTCTTATCTCCCCTCCTCGGCGTGCTCCTCATTATTCCTCGCGCAAAGGCAACCAGGGCCCGGTGACTATACACAGAGCTCCATGCATGCAGGAACCCCAGTGAGATAACTGAAGCGCTCCCTGTGTTTTTCTTTTAGCCTCCTTGCCAGACTGTATTGAAAGCACCCAACTGCTTCACTGATCAGGTGGGAGGTTGTGCGCTACTTTATCTCTCCACATCTTTACTTGTGTGCCCATGGTTGTTTGCGTGTGCATGAGCAACATGCTTGGAGGAGGGAAGAAAGGGGAGCAGGGGACGGGGATATACTATGGGTGCATCTGGACTCTGGGAAGCAACCTCCTCAGCCTCTCTCACCCACATCCGAGCCCAGGCAGGCCGGGGAGTTCCAATCAATAAGCAGTGGCCGAAGCTGCCCCGAGCAAGCTGTTTGAAAAGTCAGAGAAGCATGAAATGGCCATTATTAAATTACCAGGATGGACACATTTAGGAGGCTATTGCATTAAGAGAGCAAGCTCACCCAATTAGTGGATCAGCACATTAATAGCCCTGGATGAGAACACCATCTGATCAGAGATTATGCGTACACACAATCTATTGACCTATTTTAGCCATCCACTGAAAGCTTCATATAGCATTCGCACGGCGCAACACTAACTCATGTCCCGTAGCCAGAATGGGTGGTTTATAGTTCATGCATGATTCATTTGTGGACTCGCTAAAGCTCCGTGATCTTCCTGCGGTTGCTCTTTTGCTGAGTCAAACCTCATCCATTTGTAAGCTGCAAAGCCATATTGCAGACAAAGAAGTATTGTTGTGAGACGTTTCCTCGCTCTATTCCAAGTGTATTCTCCAGAAGGGAAAAATGAGAACTGATTTACTTACTTGGTTGTACTACAATGTGTGCAAAGGCCATATGGTAAGCCCAATAGCACAATTACCAAAGTCATTTTCAAATTGCTGTTACTAAATCAATAAAAAAGAACAATTTTTTTGTGTTTGCCCGACATGTTCAAATATGACGTGGGCAACTACACAATATGCCGACGATGTCAAGAATAGGCTTAAAAGGAGATTGGAGTTCAGGAAGTGATTTAAGCATGAAGTTACACCAAACTGTTTTTTTTTTTAGCTACACATACATGAGTTTGTACAGTGTAATCCAAAATCATACAGCAAGCGTAAATCCACGGCAAATTAATTCTCACAAGAAATGGGAAATCAATTTTAATTCAGTCAATCAATACATAGATAAATAAATCTCATCTGTTCCAGAATGATGGCAAAATAAGGTAGTTTGTGCAACATTCCGGCATTTTGTGTATTTCTTTCCCTGAAATTAATGAATAGTTCCTCAACACCTCAGAACACTAATCTTGTATGGCACCTTTTGTGAGAACTGCAAGCAAGTATTATCATCGACCACATTTATATGACATACACAAAGACGCCTTCTTGAGTACATCAATGCTGCAGCAGTTATGGATGTGGGAAATTGAAGCAAATTATGAAGAGGCTTCCTCCTTGGGGATGTGTCATCAAGCAAAAACTCACTGGATTAACAGTGAATTATTTATTTTCATTGTATGATGTCATCATAGCTCAGTTTTACAATATTATTAGTCGAATGTATGGCTTATATTAAAGTCACATACAATATGGCGGTTGGGGTGGCATATCGCTTTGACCGGTTCAACAATTTTCTGCTACAGAATCGACAATAACAAGGAAAATAATATACATACAGGTTATTATGAATATACAGTGTTTGGCTACGCTCTATTTTGGCTCTCAACACCACACACTTAACCCCACTTCTGTCATTCCTTATTCCGTCCTTCTGAAATTATTTCTCGTTCTCTGTCCTATGTCCCAAAAATGACTGGGACAGAAAACCGCCCATTCCGTCCGAGGGGTGGAGTGCCCATTTCTGGAAACCAAAGTAGCCATGACTTGAACAAAGAACCTCGACTTTAGCATGCCTGTCTAAAATTAGGTTATAATACTAGAGTATTCTTCACACTTTACTGCGTTGGCAGTATTTTACCATTGAAATGTTTGTATCATCCATTAGCTGTGGACTGTCTGGTGATCGTATTCACAACTTTGGAGTTTTGACGCTCAAGTTCCCAGAAAAGAGTTCTGAACAAATGTTGTTTTTAACTTTACACACTACTCGTTACAAAATATCCATGTGAAAACATTGGTGTTTCTTCAGAAGTATCATTGCTGTCAACACATTCTATAACAAGCATCCACAGACTTGGCACGTCAAGGGCTCTTCAGAGCCCCGGGCATATTTTAGTGCTTTGGTGAGTGATGTTTTTAATATAAATTATTCACTTGAGAGAGGCGCAGCTTTGGATGTTCGCCCCTTGTTTTTAAAGAGCACCTTGTTTGCTCCTAATTTTACAGCTGGTCAGGCAGAAGTACAGCGGCTAACCTGCGGGTCAGACAGGCAGATGGGAATTGCCATCTCCCTGTGCACTTCCATTGCCATTCTAATGCCCGTGAGCACACCGACTCGCAGACACACAAATGTCGACACAAACACACACATACACAAGACTAGTTGAGTCCTCGTAGACAGAGGTTACAAGGGTAACTAAACCGCCGGGATGCCAAGATCGTTATTTCACTCTCATCGCTGGGCTGTGTCCACCTCCAGCATGCTGTGTCTCAACAGCACCATCACCATCAAACACGCAAACTCGACAGTCAGCCCGCGGCGGCAATGTTTCCAGCAGGCCAAGGTAAGAGTGCGCATGTGTATTGATTCAGCGCTGCTCCGTTCACCCACACAGAATCTGGCCTTTCACTTGTTAGCCTTTGACTTTTTGGAGTCTGGACTACAGCAGAGATCACAGCTGCCCTGAAGTGAAATGGATGACTTTGTGTTTAGAAAGACATTGTTATCATTAGTGGCATTACTGGGAAAAAAACAATCTAAGTAGAGGCTTTGTAATCAATAGATCACATTTTAAATCGTTCATCCATTTTCTATACTCATTAGGGTAGTGAGTGTTTAGGACTCTATCCCAGCTTTCTTTGGAAAAGTGTGTGTGCGTGTGTGTGTGTGTGTGTGTGTGTGTGTGTATTGCTGGTCCTAAATCGATCACAAGACATCATAATTTAGAGTCTTCACTTCACCTAATATACATTTTTTTGGGGGTGGGAGGAAGCCAGAGTACCCGGAAAAAAAATACGCACAAGCACAGGGGGAACATCGAAACTCCACATAGGGAGCCCGATTCCAACCTTCGAAGTGTGAGGCAGGTGTGCTCAGCACTGGGTAAAGTACCACCGACATTTCAATCAATCATCACATAAATGACATATAAACTACATTTTTCAATTAAAATACTAGTATTCAAAGGTTTGGGATCTTTCGGAAAAGTATTCTTTTTGAAGAAAAACATACATTTATTTTCAATGAGGATGAGTTCTTGAAGTAACTATATGTGTGAAATAACTTTATGCATCTTGCTGAATGGAGAAATAGTGAACTCAGTCTGTTACTTTTCAAACCGTTTTTTTTCCTGCCATTCTTTAATCTAAATTAAGAAGTCCTGGCCGTGATTCTTATAGTTGCTGGTTTATGACTAAGTTGAACCCCCCCCCACCCAAAAAAAAACAAACAAAAAAAAAACGTGTGAAGAATCGTAAGCCCCTAAAGGCTGACGATGTTTTGTGTGGCAAAAATTAGACGTGAATGCTGCCCTCTGAAAGCTTGGATTTTCCGTCAGAAAAATTGGCCCAGACAAGCAAAAATGTCTCTGCAAAGTGATGAAATATTGAGTCTGTTTTGATTATGAACTCCCCCTTACCTCTTGCAGTTCCCTGCAACTTGGCAGAGGTATTGACGAGGTGAGATTTATTATCTGCTGTTTTCCTGTTTTCTGGTGAAGAAATTGAGCACCGTCTCACCAAAAAAATAAAAATAAAATAAAAAGCTTTGCAGACTTCCAATCAGCTGACCTGAACTCACCCCAATTTCTCCAGCAGTGTGGCCCAGGATGAGCAGTATTATGGAGTGCTGATGTCTCACTGTCTGATTGAAAACAAAATCATCTCTTGCTTTCGTTAACAAAAAAACAAAACAAAAAACACTGTTGAGTTCTTCTTCGATGAACTTTACTGTATCATTATTTCAATTGGAAAATTGCCTCAAAATACAGACAAATTGCATGTTGACCAGCATATCAGATACCTTGGCACTTTCACTACGTTTGGGACATGCACATGGCAAGTTAAGGCAATAAATTATGAGACGGCTCTCAAAAGTTCAAATTTTATCATGAGCTGGGCTGCTGAAAGAAGAAAATGGGGATTTTGGCCATTTGGACTGTGCATTGGGGCTGTACTTAATCTGCGATGATGATGTTTCACAAGTCTGGGAACACAATAACAGACAAGAAAACATATGGAAAAACAATCAGAGAAACGATCCCTGAAAAGTTGAACAATATGATTTTCAGAGCCAAGTGTGATGTCATTCACTCCAGCATATGAGGATGTAAAAATAATCTGTTTTTACACTTTTGCACTGTTATCACCAACAGCATTGTATAATAGCTTGGATGGATGGAAGAGCTTGCATACCCTAACAAATGTCCAAGTGCCTTGCATTTCCTTTTCTTGTCCCCAGAGGTCTTCAGGCAATCACCTTTAGGACCCCAGAGGACACGCTGGTATTTTTGATATGTTTTCTCCAGTCTATTTCCTTCAGTGCGCATCAGCAACACAGTTGCAAGAACACACAACAGCCTACACCCCCCCCCCCCCCCCCCAAAAAAAAATAGTCTGCCTGCTGCTGGCCCACAAGGAAATGGCCCAGATCTGGTAGGGAGGGGAAGGAGCTGTGGAAGCTTGCTGCCGGGACGAGGGCCAAGGTTTGATCCCCAGCCGACTGGCGTCCTTCCAGCCATCCCGTCTTGATCATCGGCAGCATCCCCCTCCCACCCAAAGTATGATAGATGCTCTGTCTGTTCCCTACAGCAGGGAGAAGACATTAAGAATCTGTATAATTGACCGAGGATGAGGCAAAAGAAGGGCAAAAGGATGAAAAGACGGCGGGACAAACCAAGACGCTGCGTGTTTGCACTTGACTGAGACGGTGGTCAAAGAGCTGATGTTTTAGTTGTTTAGTCTGAAGGCCAAACGAGAGGAATCGGGAAAAGGGAAGATCATGCAAGGTGAGGGAGAAGATGGCGATTAAGGGGACATGGCTCAGAAAGGCTGGCTTTTACGCCACAGGACATCCTTTCACACACATTACACATGTCTTCTCCAATCCCCTCACACGCGGCTCAGGAGCAGCACGTCACAAACGGGCTTGCACTTGTGTCTGATGAAACAAGTGCTATTTCACAGTCATGTGCTACAGTCAGGTGCTCTAATTTCTCTTGCTCGGAAATTTTCCAAATGCAAGAGTTTAACACCGGGCCTCGATCTCGGTGGTTTGCATGGGGTCAGAAAAATGACAATGGGCTTAATGAAAGATCATTCATCTACCCCCCTGTCGATGATCGTTGATGAAGTGTGCATCCATATCGGACAGGAAGGCATAAAGCCCATCAGATGGCAAATGTACTGTATATCGACTGTGAATGGCAAATTCTTCCTGCTGTTCTTATACCAGCTGCCAAGACACATTGGATACAACACACAACACGCCACACAAAGGAAGAGCCAGTTTCCTTTATTTTAGTTTCACAATGTAATGATTAACTAATCTAAGTTAAAATCTTACTTTAAAAATGTCCTATAAAATTGGTAAGTGCTTATGGTTTTGTTTCAGTGTGAATGTCAATGCGAATGCCCGTTTGTCTATACTATATGTCCCTTAAGATTGGCTGGCTGGGACAGGATGTAACCCACCCATGACCCGAATGAGGACACGTGATATCAAAATTGGAAGGGCAAATTTTACGTACCGGTAATTTCCTTCGAGAACATTTGTTCGCAAAAGAGGACGACTTGGAAATTAATCAGCACCACTGAGTCAGTCGTGTTAAACTTTGGAAGTTCCACTGCTAAATGCCAGCTCGTCTAGATTGCGTTCCCCCAACACGTATTACTTCATGTGCGTAACAGAGAAAAGAGAAAACGGATAAATCCACTAAATGGCCTCATTTAAAGAACATGCTCAGATAAGAGCTGGCTATTGTCCACAGATCAAAGGTAAAGTTTATTTGAAAGCCACCACGGGTGCGCAACCTTCCAAGGAAAATAACACAATTATAAGGCATATACAGACTTGTTCATTATTAATGGCCTATGCTTTTCAAGCGCCTCACTCAAAAGACTTCTCAATAATTTATCTCCATGGAGACACATGTCAAGGCAGTGTGCTTGGACACGTCATGAATATCAAATAGATATGCAAAACAAAAGGAGTAGCTATACGCTACATCATTAAGCACACTTGGCACTCTGCTTGCGACCAGTCAGAGAGCTCTGATTGTTTGCTGCACCTTAAAAGCAATTGCAGCACTTTGATTTGCTCTTCATAAAACGCCGTGGAGGCCACGAAGCCACGAGCACTTTGCCACTTTGGATTCCTAATGATCTCCTTTTTAAGGGAGCGGGCGGCAGATGCGCGGCGACCAAGCTATGAGATTATACTTTAATGACCACCCTTGATCAGTTATTAACGAGACATTTCTCATTAGTTAATTGAATAACTTACTAAATGTGCTAACGCTGCGCGCCTCGTGTCTTTGGATTCATTTCAAGCATTAGATGATGATGAACTTGAGATGAGAGGGCTGAGTGACGCTCCGTCTTTATCGCCGCTAAGTGCCTGATGAGACACAGACGGCAATGGCAATGGGACTGTGAGGTTCGGTCATTAAACATGAACACACTAGATAACGTTGGCAAACAAACCTCTAAGGTCAAACACAATTTGGCTGGTTTCAGTCAATGGAGTATACAAATTCGTTAAGCACTGCTATTTGGAAAATACAAAAAAAAAAAAAAAAAAAAAAAACAACATTTAACGCTAATTACAAAGTCACATAATGAGCCACTCCACAGACATGAAGATGTTTGTCTGTGATATAGAATGGTTAAAAAAAAAAGTAACTGTCAATCCGTCCATCAATTTTCCAATCTGCTTCTCCTCACAAGGGTCGCGGGTCTGCTGGAGCCTATCCCACCTGTCTTGGTATGGGCAGTTTGATCCATGGACAACTGACTCATGACGCGTGCCAAGTTCTGTCCTTTGCGTAATGCTAATATTAAATTCACAAGCTAGCAAAATGACTAAAATAATGACATATGGAACATTTCTTTGGAATCGGGAAATGTCCCAGTGAGGATTCAACTCAAGAGCCTATGCCCGGCAAGAAAAAGAAAAAGTGCATTTCAGAGACAATCGCAGAAGTCCTACACTACGTATGGATTTACGACGACAGGTAATTCCCACATGCAAACGAAGCCCACTCTGCACAATACACTCTGAGCGGCTCACCAATAAGTCAATGAAACCTTAAAAAACGATTCTTCAACAAATGCAAGTGCCTTGAGAGCAAACTACTCAATATTGGTGTTGGGAAAACATTGGATTATCATCTTCTTTTGGTCTTCCTTATTATGCCAAACATAATTTTCTTGAGAATGCTCTCATTCTCACTTCCTACCTGTAGCACGAGCCACTTTGTCACGTAACACCAGCAGGATGTTGCAGATGGAAGATGCTGCCATGACTTTCATTAAAGGATCAAATTTGATGAAAGAAACACAGGCTCTCCACTTTCCAAACACATTTATTTCCACTTTGCATCTATTTGGGTAGGAAAAAAAAAACCCTTCATTCGGATGGCTTGAAAACAGACGCAACCTGCTGTGTTGCGCCTGTTCCGCATGCATATCCACGCATTCAGCCTAGGTACATGAAGATGGAATTCATGTTTATAGATGCATGACACATTCTATTAGCGTAGTCAGTTCAGAGTTGAGGGTCACTCTAGGCATGTGCGTGTGTGTGCGTGGGTGCGCAGGAAGTGGAGATGTGGGCCTGCTTGGGGGGTCTCAGAGCATGCAGGTGAGAGTCATGCTGGGTGTTCTCTCGGTTCACTGCTAATGGACTTCAATCTGGATACATGGAGATCTACTTTATTTTTCAGTTGTAGCTCACTCACTATGGAATTGCACATTTTGGCTTTGTGTGATATGTTTTTTATTTAAGATAGCAAATGTGAGGTACATAGACAGAAAAGAGGCTACTCGAAGTGTAAATACAGCAAAGATATTTATGTTAACAATGAGGAAGTGGTATTGAGTTCTCCTACATGCAAGTTATTTCTTCAAGACACAGAAGGATTTTAATTTGGTTGATTTTCCCATGAAGATTCATTGTATATGCAATAACTTATTCTAGACTGCAAACCAGGGGCCATGGGCATGCTGAGGCCTATCCCAGCAGTTTTCTGGCGCTCGGAGCGGTATACCCTGATTTGGTCAATCTGTCATGCATGTTTTTGGAATGTGGGAGGGAACTGGAGTACCCGGAGAAAACCCACGCAGACACGGGCAGAAAAGGTTGGAATCAAACCCCTGACCTCTGCACTGTGAGAAGGAGATGCTAACCAGTCAATGCCAGCCACATGTTAGCTAATTAGATAAAATCAGATGGTTACATTGAGTGAAAATGAGTGTGACAGTCGATTTATCTAATATTCATCTTAACCATTAACAGCAATCCCATTTTTATGTGAAATGAAGACATTAAGAAAGTTAACTCGCAGATCTTTATGTCATGAAATCAGAATATTAGCAAAATGAAAGATAGTTCAAAACATGAGCAAATACTGTATGTGTTCATATATTTAGTACCTTATAAATTGGAACAGTAAGCAAAATGCAAACACCCGTGTATGCAATAGTGACATATATGTGCGAAGCTTCCGTATGTACATTTCCGTTTATGACCGAACAGCGCTTTAAAGCGTGGCTGCCCCCAATGTAGGGATGCAAACTTAGATGGATTATACTATGTGGTGTCATTTTCACACACAGGAAATAAGCGTCACCTTGTGTTGCATGTGGCGATTACCTATCACCGCACAATTACTGTACGTGTCGGTCTAATATATCAACATGCAAATGTGCATCCAGGAAGTGAGGCAGAACAAACACACGACAGCACAAATTGTTTATTCCGGGTTTAATGGATATGTATTTTCTATGCGATATCACATCGAGCCTCACAGTTGCATTGCGGAGCTAATTGTGCTGATGCGGCAAAATGAATAGAACATGTGTAAGTTTTTCAGCAGACCTTAGAAAAACTTTTTAAGGACACACACTCCACTTGATAGTCCTGACATGAAACAGCCTCTCTGAAGAATTTGTGTGGGGCGGGGGTTGCTGATTCCACTTCACTGGTGATGGAGTGCAAGGTGGGATGTTGCTACCATGGGAGTAAGGCTGAGTCAAAGGTCTGGGGCGTGTCGGACTGCCAATCACTGTTGGATGTTGACGTGCTGAATAAGAATGTAAAGCCTGCTGCCATTAACATGTAATATGCATACTTAACAGCCTAAACGCGCAGGAGGAAACTGAGAAACGGCACTGATTTTGAATTGCAATTTTGAAGTACTTGAAGGGTCCTGGGAATTCAGATGCACACATGCATCGTAACAACATTAGCTCAACTCTTGCTCTAACAGAGGTACTGTAATATTGAAGAGTGTAGTCTGAACTACATTATCGGCTTCAGCGAAATATAATTTAAGGTAGCCATTACTAGCTACAAGTGTAAATACACTGTATACTGTATATAATTTATTTCCACGTAATGGAAATGTTTTCCAACTTTCCAATGAATACATGCACATTTAACAAAAAGTCAGCTAAGAGTTTATGTAGTAGCTATTACGTAACATCTTGCAGATTTCCATCCATCCATCCATCATCTACCGCTTATCCGGGGCCGGGTCGCGGGGGCAACAGCTTTAGCAGGGAAGCCCAGACTTCCCTCTCCCTAGCTACTTCTTCCAGCTCTCCCCGGGGGATTCCGAGGCGTTCCCAAGCCAGCTGGGTGACGTAGTCTCTCCAGCGTGCCCTGGGTCTTCCTCGGGGTCTCCTCCCGGTGGGACATGCCCGGAACACCTCACCAGGGAGGCGCTCAGGAGGCATCCGAATCAGATGCCCAAGCCACCTCATCTGGCTCCTCTCGATGTGGAGGAGAAGCGGCTCGACTCTGAGCCCCTCCCGGATGACCGAGCTCCTCACCTTATCTCTAAGGGAGAGCCCGGACACCCTGCGGAGAAAACTCATTTCGGCCGCTTGTATCCGGGATCTCGTTCTTTCGGTCACGACCCATAGCTCGTGGCCATAGATGAGGGTTGGGACGTAGATCGACCGGTAAATTGAGAGCTTCGCCCTTTGGCTCAGCTCCTTCTTTACCGCGACAGACCGATACAACGTCCGCATCACAGCAGACGCTGCACCGATCCGCCTGTCGATCTCTCGCTCCCTCCTGCCCTCACTCGTGAACAAGACCCCAAGATACTTAAACTCCTCCACTTGGGGTAATATCTCCTCCCCGACCCGGAGGGGGCAATCCACCCTTTTCCGACTGAGGACCATGGTTTCAGATTTGGAGGTGCTGATTTTCATCCCAACCGCTTCACACTCGGCTGCGAAACGCTCCAGTGAGAGTTGTAGAGCCCCGTTTGAAGGAGCCAACAGCACCACATCATCTGCAAAAAGCAGGGATGTAATACTGAGGCCCCCAAAACAGACTCCCTCAACGCTTCGGCTGCGCCTAGAAATTCTGTCCATAAAGGTTATGAACAGAATCGGCGACAAAGGGCAGCCTTGGCGGAGTCCTACCCCCACTGGAAACGGTTCCGACTTACTGCCGGCAATGCGAACCAAACTCTGACATCGGTGGTATAGTGACCGAACAGCCCGTATCAGGGGGTTCGGTACGCCATACCCACGAAGCACCCCCCACAGAACTCCCCGAGGGACACGGTCAAACGCCTTCTCCAAGTCCACAAAACACATGTAGACTGGTTGGGCGAATTCCCACATACCCTCAAGGACCCTGCTAAGGGTGTAGAGCTGGTCCACTGTTCCACGGCCGGGACGAAAACCACATTGCTCCTCCTCAATCTGAGGCTCGACTTCCTGACGGACCCTCCTCTCCAGCACCCCTGAATAGACCTTACCAGGGAGGCTGAGGAGTGTGATCCCTCTGTAGTTGGAACACACCCTCCGGTCCCCCTTTTTAAAAAGAGGGACTACCACCCCGGTCTGCCAATCCAGAGGCACTCTCCCTGTTGACCACGCGATGTTGTAGAGGCGTGTCAACCAGGACAGCCCCACAACATCCAGAGCCTTGAGGAACTCCGGGCGGATCTCATCCACCCCTGGGGCCTTGCCACCGAGGAGCTTTTTAACCACATCGGTGACTTCAACCACAGAGATAGGAGAGCCCACCTCAGAGTCCCCAGGCTCTGCTTCCTCAAAGGAAGGCGTGTTGGTGGAGTTGAGGAGGTCTTCGAAGTACTCTGCCCACCGGTTCACAACGTCCCGAGTCGAAGTCAGCAGCGCCCCATCCCCACTGTACACAGTGTTAGTGGTGCACTGCTTCCCCCTCCTGAGACGTCGGATGGTGGACCAGAATTTCCTCGAAGCCGTCCGGAAGTCGGCTTCCATGGCCTCACCGAACTCTTCCCACGCTCGGGTTTTTGCCTCGGCGACCACCGAAGCCGCGGTCCGCTTGGCCAGTCGATACCCGTCAGCTGCCTCTGGGGTCCCACAGGCCACAAAGGCTCGATAGGACTCCTTCTTCAGCTTGACGGCATCCCTTACTGCTGGTGTCCACCAGCGAGTACGAGGATTGCCGCCACGACAGGCACCAACCACCTTACGGCCACAACTCAGATTGGCCGCCTCAACAATAGAGGCACGGAACATGGTCCACTCGGACTCAATGTCCCCCGTCTCCCCCGGAACATGGGAAAAGCTCTGTCGGAGGTGGGAGTTGAAACTCCTTCTGACAGGGGATTCCGCCAGACGCTCCCAACAAACCCTCACTATACGTTTGGGTCTGCCAGGACGGACCGGCATCTTCCCCCACCATCGGAGCCTACTCACCACCAGGTGGTGATCAGTTGACAGCTCCGCCCCTCTCTTCACCCGAGTGTCCAGAACATGCGGCCGCAAATCCGATGATACAACTACAAAGTCGATCATCGAACTGCGGCCTAGGGTGTCCTGGTGCCAAGTGCACATATGGACACCCTTATGTTTGAACAAGGTGTTCGTTATGGACAATCCGTGGCGAGCACAGAAGTCCAATAACAAAACACCACTCGGGTTTTGATCGGGGGGGCCGTTCCTCCCAATCACGCCCCTCCAGGTATCACTGTCATTGCCCACGTGAGCATTGAAGTCCCCCAGCAGAACAATGGAGTCCCCAGCAGGAGTACTCTCCAGCACACCCTCCAAGGACTCCAAAAAGGGTGGGTATGCTGAGCTGCTGTTTGGTGCATATGCACAAACAACAGTCAGGACCCGTCCACCCACCCGAAGGCGGAGGGAAGCAACCCTCTCGTCTACCGGTGTGAACCCCAATGTACAGGCACTGAGCCGGGGGGCAATGAGTATGCCCACACCTGCTCTGCGCCTCTCACCGTGAGCAACTCCAGAGTGGAAGAGAGTCCAACCCCTCTCGAGAGAACTGGTACCAGAACCCAGGCTGTGTGTGGAGGCAAGTCCGACTATATCCAGTCGGAAATTCTCTGCCTCACACACCAGCTCGGGCTCCTTCCCTGCCAGAGAGGTGACATTCCATGTCCCAAGAGCTAGCTTCTGCAGCCGAGGATCGAACCGCCAGGGTCCCCGCCTTTGGCTGCCGCCCAGCTCGCATTGCACCCGACCCCTTTGGCCCCTCTCATGGGTGGTGAGCCCATGGGAAGGGGGACCCACGTTGCCTCTTCGGGCTGTGCCCGGCCGGGCCCCATGGGTGTAAGCCCGGCCACCAGGCGCCTGCCAACGAGCCCCACCTCCAGGCCTGGCTCCAGAGGGGGGCCCCGGTGACCCGCGTCCGGGCAAGGGAAACCTAGATCCATTTATTTTTGTCGTCATTGGGGTCTTTTGAGCTGTGCTTTGTCTGGCCCCTCACCTAGAACCTCTTTGCCATGGGTGACCCTGCCATCTTGCAGATTTGTCGCAACAAAAAAAAGAACAACGAATAATGTTAAAAGTGGGGAAGTCATTGTCACCAAACCATCCAAAAAAGTAACGCTCTCCAAAGAACATGCTTCAATTTTATTTGCTGACATCTTTTTCTCACACCTACTCTCGACCAGTCACAAATATGAGAAAAAAACCCTGCGAGCAGAGATGACATAACCCGAGTCTTAAAAAAAAAAAAAGGAAAAAAAAGTGATGAATTGATTCACAGAAATGACTGAGTGAGTGAAGTGACACCACATTCCTCCAGAGCTTTACATTCAATTCCATCTCCGGCATGGTACCACGATATAGCAACCCCCCACCCCACCCCGCCTTCAACTCCTCAGACACCATCACACACATAACGCGGTCAGCAAAATACATGTGTTATACACTCCTCTTCACTGCTACCTCTGCATTGCGCCGCAGTTTCATCAGCCGTGGTTCATGTTTAACAAGCACTTCCTTTTATTGGAAAACCTGGTGGGAATGTGCTGTGTAAGATGTCACATGCCACAGCGACTTTGTGTGATCTTTATTTGAAACACTTAAATTGCAAGCAATCTTTCTGTGGACCAGACACTATTAGAGGGGCCGAACACTAAGAGAAGGCTCAGAAGGGAGCGAGCCTTTTCCATTGCTGGGCCTTCTCTTTGGTGGTTGTAGGGGTCAGTGAGTTAGGAGGGGGCGAGGTTGTGAAGGGCCTTGAGAATTTGTCAAATCTTGCTTACCCCAGGGACTAAACTAGAACCTGACCAGCACTCCGTTTCAAAGAGTTAAAACCTCCCGCTGCCTTACTCCACACGAATGTGAACTAGGGTCGGGGAAGAAGATTTATTCAAGCCGGTGCGAAAGAGGATGCGTATAGGTTCTTCCCGCCAGATGTCTTGTGTGACAGTCCCATTTTGAATCAGTTAATTTCTCTACTGAACAACCTTTTGCAGAGTTAGATAAAGATAAATCTGAGCACACCCTTTTCGCAGCAGCTCCTCTTCCTAAAACTTCGCAAAAGATCTGCGATCTCCCTAGGCTCAAAGGTGCGGTTCAAACCGTCGCCAATTCCTAGTGGATCGCAGTGAAGTCCGTAAGGGAGCCTCCACGCCGAATTGACGGAACTTTCCATCACTGGAGAGTTGGTGCGAAGTGGTAATGACCTTCGGGTCAGCAAAATCCCGCGGGACCGCGTCCGGCGGTATACAAATCCACCGCAGTCCTGGAGTTAAGCGCCTAGCAAGGCGGCGGACCGGATCCCCAAGCCGACCATCCACCTTGGGTTATGAAGGAATGCCCACCCTTCAAAATAAAACACAGGGCCCGGCGCACCCTCGGTCGAACCTCGGGTGCTGCAGACCTCCTGGACCACCACCGTCGGCCACCGCGCTGCCATGGACCCTGGCCACGGGGTCGAAGTGCGGGGGGGGGGTTGCGACCCGTCCCCCTCCCTCACGCTACATAGCCCCCAGGATGTGAGTCAGAGAATGTGGAGGAGGACCTCTCAGAAAAGGCAGCGGAGCCTCAGCCCGCCAAGAGAGCCCGGCGAGGGGCAAAGGAAGCAGAGGTCACCACAAAAGTCGACACCAGGAAAGTTGAAGATGCGGAGACTGCGCCCAAAAACAGAAGAGGGCGATCAGCTAAGAAATGTTAACACCTCTGCATATTAAGATATCCTTTAGTCGTCCCACACTGGGGAAATTGGGAATATATCCTCTTCCTAAATAAGTTGTTGTATTTTTCAAGACCTGGATATACTTAGCTATCAGTGGTATGATCGCAATGGCTCGTTTCACTTTCATTTAGAGCCAAATTAATTTATAGGATTGTAGATGGCAAGTCTGTCAATTCATTGAAAATCAATGAGGGAGGTCTATAATAAGAATGACAAAAATAGTGTAAAGTGAGATGAAAGATATTTAATTAGCTAAGAAGAACGACAGCAAAGTTGACAACAAGTAGATAATAACATCTAGTCAAATAGTGAAAAGTAAAATAAATCATAAAATAATGTATATAAAAAATTCTTATTTCTTGACTTTCACACCACTGAACTGGCTAGGCCTGCCTTATAAAGGCTAAAGGCACATGCACACACACACACACACACACACACACACTCAATGTCACAGATACTTCAGTGTGTGAGTGTCAGGTTTGTGATTCCAAGTGGACAAAAGTAAAACCTGCACCCCACATACGTAATGTTTTGCACAGGATAGGTTCCGAAATTTAATCTGCAAACGCTGAAAGCGAAAATGAGTGAGGTCCACTGTCAACAAAAAACTTTTTAACGAACAAAAATGAGCATTATGTGCACAACCGCTTCACTGCATTGCTCACTCTAGTCAGATGTGAGAACAGTAAAAACTTAAGAGAGGTGCTTGTCGACATGAAATCATGTGGCTCTCACTTTACTAGACTTGTAGCCGGAGGGCAAGCAGGGCCGAGATGAAGCCGAGGTATTTCTGGGTCTCCGGAGTCACATGTCCTGCTCCTCTCCTCCACCAGCAGCACACCTTGACAGTGACTTTGTGTGACAGTAGATGTAATGTGATTGCTCCCTCGTCCCTCGGGTCCGACACAGTTGATGGAGACTTCTAGGCTCGCTTCTGCTTCCCAGCGACAGCGGTGACAGCAAGCGAGAAAGGTGGTGGGGGCTGAGGAGCAAAAAATAAGGATAAGCATGATGACCAGCGGCGTTTTTCACACTGCTTGTATGCCTTCACTTTTGTCCTCAGTGAAAAAGCATGGTCTACTCATTTGAGATAAGACCACTCGCTAGCCCGTTTACTGGTTATATTCCATTTCTTTTCCTTCAAAGAGCCTTTTAGTTGCTTTTTGAAGTAACTTTCAGCAAGACAATTTAAGTGGATGATGGCAAAATCATTTTGTTGGCGAATCACTTTCTCTCAAATGGTTTATTTCGATAATGCGTGTTCACTTCCTTATAGTGCATATGATTGTTTGCCGCTGTAACCGGTAAATTTCCCCGCTTGTGGACTCTTGGTCTTCATCTTGAACAGCACTTCACACTATCGACAGACATCATTAATAATCTGGAGGAGTTGGCAATGAATATTTGTGAAGACCTCTAAAACAGGAAATCCAGACTTAAAATTTGGGATAAAAAAAAGAAAAAAGGGCTCCAATACTTCTTCTGGAAACACATTCTTTGGACAGGTGATGACAGGGTCAGCTCAGTGTATGATCCAAAGCATTACTGCAGAGTCTGTCAATAAGTGGAGGGCCAACAAGATAGTGAGTGGGAAAAGTGCTTTACTCTTTTCTCACATTTCAACCTAATGTGAGACCGCTGACAGGAAGACACTTCTCATTGGGTGATGATCAACAGTGAGAGCAAAACAAGACTGCAAAAATGCAAAACGTTGTTGTTGTTTTTTTTTTTCTTAAAGTGTCTGACTTTTGAAAATCCACAACAAAACTCTGGATTTGTCTTAGACAAATGACGACTATTTTAACCCTCAACAATGTCTGAATTCAATTTATTTGGTTTTAAACCGTCATCATGAGTCCAGAATACTTTGATGATGTGAAGTGCGTATGCCGTCACGTCGACTGTAAGTCTGTCAAATCAGGTCAAGCTGCGGCATCCCACACCTGCAGGCAGCACACGCCACCGCTGTCTGTGTAGCTCATAGCTAAATGCAGTCAAACATCTTGTGTCAGGCCCCTTTGTCTGTTCAAACACTTTTTTTTGTTTAGTTTTTTGTTTACCCCACCTGCACAATCAAATGACATCCACTGCAAAAGCTCTCTTTGCAGAACCCATTTTCGGTTTTGACTGACATTTTTGAGAGGTAGTCATAATATTCCTTACTGCAACTTTCACTAAAGTTTCCTTTCTTTATGTTATGTGGTGACGAGTGAAACAAACAGTTAAGACCCAAAATATTTATTAGGCATCATAGGTCACATTTAATTTAGAATAAGGTACCCTGAAATTGGCTGGCAACCAATCAATGGTGTTTGCCCAAAGTCAGTTGGGACATCCAGCTCACCCATGACCTTAATGAGGACATGCCATAGAAAAGGGAATCATGTATAATTGGATATGACACACTGAAACTTGTGCTTCTGATATGGTTAGAAATTCAGGGAAAAACAAAATCACTGCTACCTTATCAGGAAACGCAATTTTCATTCAGCACAGTTCAATGGGATCATTACAACTTCTGGCATAATAACGCATTTTTATTAACTGTGAATGGACAACATTTGGATAGTTCTGACTTGAGAAAATGTATGAATCGTTTTGAAAAAAAATAATGAAAAAAGCAACTGAAAACCTCAAAGTGTATCCAGGAAATGAATTCTAGTGTAATCCAAGGTCAGGTTGGTCTCTTCAACATGGGTAAGGTGATAGCACAGGGAGGAGATTTTAAGATGTATTTTAATAATTTGTCATCTATGAATAATATTACAAATATCATGAATCATCCCGGTGCCGTACTTTGATTGATATTTTTTTTTCCTTATTGTTCCTTAAATGTTAATTTAGCATTGAGAACAGTGTAATTGAGATCTCAACATGGATCAAAAATTGTGTGTCTCCAATTTTGGTAATTTTACAACACTTGATTCTGATAAGGTTCGACTTCAATCAAAAGACAGTTCAGTGTCATTCGCAGTTATTATTTAAGCTTCTTTTTTTATGCAATATTGTGCTTCATCATATCTACTGTAATCAACTGGAACGTTCCCGGGGCAAACATTGTACTTGACTAAATCCGTGTGTTCGTGGTTGTCTTTGCATAAGCCTTGTAAATGGATCTTATTTGACTATGTAGGTGTGCCTAATGTTGTGTCCTGGAGGGAGCAGCGTGCATTATGGAGACTGTGCGGGTTGAGCATACTCTGATCACTTTCACAGATCATGTTATAGTGCAGCGGGGAGAACTTTATATTGTCAAGTCTCTCCTATAAGTACTTCACTCTTTGCATGATATGATAGCAATACACCATCTACATAATGTATCATGAAGGAGTGTGCTGAAAGGACATTGCAGAGCCTGGCTGGTATTAACTTGCGAGTTGCCTCAACGGTCACATTCAACCCACATCCAGTTTACCTTCAATGGGTACACTGGTGAAAAATACGGTAATCAGACTGGAAGCCTGGGAGAATCCAACCTGACCAGATGATTTATTTAATGCCGATTCATTTCATTCTCCTTCACTTCTTAGACAGGATGCCTTTAATTATGGTTAGTCTATTAAAGAGCAAATGAGCTTGACAGCGTTCCATCTTGTTGTCACAGCAGAGGGGAGAAAAGAGCGACTGTGTTTGTGTGTGTATGTGTCGGCACTTTCGAAGGTGGAGTGTGTTGTGCACTCTCTCCTTGCCACTAATCCGCTGGTCACTAATGAAGTGTGGCGCTTAAGAGTGGGAGAGACAGAGAGAGCGGGCGTCAACCGTGAGTCTTATCCATTACCATTAATACTCGGATTAATTATTATTCCCTGATGAATAAACAGACCTCAAAACATCCTCAATAAGGCAAGCTTTCTTAATGATTAGTATTAAACCTACTGATATCCCAGTTAGCGGCCAGGAGTGCTTCAACTTACATTATGATGCTGTTTTGTCAAAGCATCTCTTGTGAAAAAGATTAATAAATATGAAAGAGGCATTTGATTCTGACAATGGCATCTTCTTCCAATCATTTCGTAAACAATACGCATTAGCTTGGTGTTTGGACATTTTAGAGCTAAAACGAATAATCCAATTAGTAAACTGAGTGAGGCCGTATTGATTTTCGGAAAACATTAGCCAATCGATTTGCAAGGGGTAATGAAATTCCTTTACTTTGTGCCACAACTCTGCCCCCCCCAAAAAAATGCAAATGATTGTGTGAGTCAAAGGCTCAGAGTATAATTTCATATTAGGCGTACCTCTCAGGCCACCTGCTAATTGGTGGCACAGCTCTTAAATGTGGTCACACAGTTGGAGCATTATTTTCTAAAGTATTTCAACCTGATGTATGGAATAACCGTTAATGGACAGTTACTCCTCTTGTTTTACTTACCCCAATGTTTGGTCAGTACAGAATTTGATTTGCTCTACAGCGGGTCCTCAGCGTACAACTTGCGAGATGTCAAGGTTCCAAATGGCCCACCATGAACTATTCTGCAAAGTGATGTAAAAATCTATCATGAGGTGGCCCACGTAGTCATGCTTCGTTACCGCCGTACTTAAAGTTGTCCATCATTTGTTTTATATTCACGGCCTTGGAAGTGGTCAACTCTGTCACCCCCTCTTTTGAAGTTGTTTAAAAAAAACATAAAGGGGTTACCAGTCCAAACAAATTGTCACATTTGTAGACAACATGACATCACTGAAATATTCATTTCAGGCTGGACTTGAACCTCTGCCACTGTTAGTTGGAATAAATATTGGACACAATTACATTGTAGCAGTGTGGTATGAATAGCCTGGGGATGTTTGCATGAATTATACCATGCCGGAAACTATTGTAATGCATTGTGTTGCGTGTTCACATCTCCCTGCTCTCACGACACTAATCCTTAACATTGTAAATTCGATGTTGCCTCATTTTACAGCAACCCGAGGATGTTTTCTTTGCAATAAATCTCATAGGCCAGATTATCTTGATTAGACTTTAAAGATAGTCAAACTTTCAATCGTATGCAAATTAAACTAATCTAAAGCACATTTATTAATCCTGGCCCTTTTTGTAAATGCACAGTTTTCACACATTAGTTGACAAACATTAAAATTCAATTGTGCGTTTTTCTTTAGGTAGATTAAAAAGTAACTACAGAGCCAGATTTCCGAAACATTTTTGTGATTATAATAAGAATTTACCGTCTCATCTTCCAAATGAATAGGCAAACAGGGCAAGAGGAGGTGTGTACCCACTTTTTTGAACCAGAGGGACTAGTGAATATTTTTTGCGTGTGGGGGAAGGGGGGCGGAGGGGGGGGGGGGGGTTCGACAACCTTTTATTCATTGTGTTATTGTACTGTGTTTTAGTGCAGTGAATTCTTAAATTCAACAAAATCTTTACCGGGACAGTTTTGTTCACATTTTGAATGCATTCCTCCAGTAAATGAATAGTACATTAATTAATTGGTTCCAGCGTCAACAGGAAGTAACATTTTAGTGTTTGTAAAATGTAAAAATATGTAGGTGGTAGAAAAATTGTTTCATCCTCTCTCCTAGTCTTACTGCTTGACTGCTATGGCCTACCTGTAGAGTGCATTTTTTTTTCTTCTCTGTTCTTTATACCTCTTGCCAAAGAAAAGCCTCATCAAAATCGCAAGCAAGAGATGTTCTTCACTGAAGCCGAGTGAAATACGGGTTACAGCTCACAAAAGTCAAAGTCAGCAAATTTCTGTGTATGGGAACATTTTTCAACACCGAATATTGGTCAAATTCTGCATGATATAACCTCTGTCAGACTATGTCAGGGAAAAAAAATCAATCTTGACCATCAAAACGTTCCAATACATCAGCAAATTTTTGAATACGACTCCTGTATGACTGTGTCCCACGCAAAAAAATAAATAAATACATGAAACAATAATCTTAAAATAAAGAAAAGCTGTATGTCTTTTACGCTTCAGTCATTCCTGAAGTAATTACAGAAAAGCTCGGGTTTTATGTGCAACACTACTGCCGCACATTCTTAATCACGCCGTTATGATAGTTATTATAATGCGCAGTAAAACATGTCCACTTTATAGTCATTCTGGAGAATGGAATGAAGGCTGTCACTTTGAAATACGCCACTCTTCAATAAACTGTATATCATACACAACAGAGCGGCCACGGTTGCGAAGACATCACCCAACAAAGTGACGTCTCCTTCATTAAAGAGCTTATTTCATTTGACTTCCCGGTGACAGTTTTAGTGCCAAAGTCACCTCTGTTGCTCGCAATTTCCCTTGTGAAAGTGACTAGTGTAATCATTAATAACTAAATAATGTCTCCTGGATGGAAATGATTGTGTAATAAAAGCAGGGGGATACAAAAGTGGCTGGAATGCCAGGAAAGTAGCACAGGCTTCATTAACAATCCATGTTTCGAAGATATGAAACATTTTGAAATATCACTTAGCGCACTGTTGATTGGTGTGAAACAACACTGATTGATGCGACATTGTGTATTGCGGGGACAAAACATATCGTCTTGTTTTTTCTTCACAGTATCTTTGTCCAATCAAAAACTTTGATGAAGGGCAACACAAGTGGTGCCTGAGGCCTCATGAGCTATAAGCTCTGCCCGCCACGACATCTCTTAATTACAGAAGAGCCGTCTCCCCTTGTAAATTCCATTCTGCTGGGTCAATGGACCCTTGTTTGCCAAATGCCGAAGAAATATGAAAATCTCTTCCTGTAACATTTTGTTTCCAAACAAGACCCAAACGGTGCTTCTGCAAAATGGTTGATGTCAGGCGAGGGAGGCTCAGTGACTGAATGACTGGTTAGCACATCCGCCTCACAGAGTGGGGCTTGTGAGTTCAAATCCGGGCTGAGGTCTTCCTGTGTGGGGTTTTGCATGTTCTCCTCGTGGACGATTAAAGGCTTTTGCACTCTGTACTTGGTTTTTGTTGCGGGGCAGCACACGAAGACAGCTTGCCCGTATTTGGAAGTGCATGCATGCATGCATCCTCTTTGGTCGTAATGATGTCACAGAGGAAATAACTTTTTTTTTTCACTTTATGTTTACAAGAATAAAGATCGGAATTACAGGAAGTTTGATATTCTGACAATACTTTTCTTCCTTTAGAATTTGTTTAACTTGACAACACAGCGGAATTATCAAGTACGGTACAAAAACGCATTAAAAAAACATGAAACGATTACTTGAGTGAGGATTTATTTATTTTTTTGGCCTTGTGGCAATCTAACTAACCATCTTGACATCTACATCCTCCCCTTTGTTTTGGTTTGGTTTGGTTTGGTTTGGTTTTGGTTTGGTTTGTTTATTGAACATAAAACATATACAGTAATAATTTGACAGAAAATAAGGTAGATAAAAAAGTAAAAGAAAGAAATCAGTCTTCATTCAACACAGTTATTATGTTCAAGGGAGTAGGATGAAGTAAAAAAACGTATCTAGTCCTACCCCGTTATGTGTTTATATCTACTAAATCATTTTTATATCAATCAGAAAAGAAAAAGTAATAAGAAGTCTCCATTAAGGCTCATACTTTACCCTTAACCGTGATATTTTCACAACTTTTGGTTTGTATCGAGATTATATACATCCTCACCCTGGCACTCTTGTGTCAATTTTCTCTTGTATTCATAATGGATATTGCAATACCTTTCTCTATTTATCAACTTAGTTCTGATTTATCATTATATTTAATGTTTAGTATTTATCATTTTAACTCTGATTGGTGTAGGTTGTTTGTACTATTTTTTTGAATTTGTTTTTGAACTCAGCAAGCGATTTACTCATTTTTAGGTTTGTTTCGAGATTGTTCCACAGATTAACACCTTTGCTAGATACACTTCTTTGCTTGATGTTTGTTCTTGTTTTGAGTTTTTTGAATAAGTTGGTACCTCTTAATTCATAGTTGCTTTCTCGAATTTCAAAAAACTTCTGAATGTTTTGGCAGAGCAGGTTATTGTGTGCTTTGTACATTAATTGGGCGATTTTAAAGTCAACCAGGTCATAAAATTTCATCGTATTTAATTTAATAAATAGTGGATTTGTGGGTTCCGTATATTTTGATCTATTAATAATTCGAATTGCTTTTTTTTGTAGTTTGAGAATAGGGAGTGTGTTTGTTTTGCAGGCATTTCCCCATATTTCCACACAGTAGGTCATGTATGGTAATAATAATGAAGTGTATAATGTGTACAAGGATCTCTTATTTAGCACTTCCTTGGTTTTGCAGAGGATCCCTACGGTCTTGGCTATTTTTCTTTTTACGTTATCAATATGTGGTTTCCAACATAGTTTTGAGTCTATTACTAATCCGAGAAACTTGGTTTCATACGCTCTTTCTATTTCAATTGAGTTTACCATAATTTTAGCTTGGCGTTTGATTGGTCTTGTGCCAAAAACAATTGACTTCGATTTTTTCAGGTTAAGTGACAATTTATTTCTGTCGAACCAGTTTTTTAATTTGTTTAATTCGTTTTCTACGGTTGTCAGGAGCTGTTTCAGATTTATTCCAGAACAGTAGAAAGTTGTATCATCAGCAAATAGGACACATTTAAATAGTTTTGAGACCTTGCAGATATCATTTATATATAAGATGAATAGTTTTGGACCAAGCACTGACCCGTGAGGTACTCCGTGAGTGATTTTCAGTTGATTCGTTTTTTTATTGTTGAGTTGCACGTACTGATATCTGTTTTCTAAATAACTTTTTATCCATTTATAAGCTACACCTCTAATGTCATATCGTTCTAGTTTTTTCAATAATATACTGTGATCTATTGTGTCAAAAGCTTTTTTTAGATCTAGGAAAACCCCAACAGTAAATTCTTTGTTGTCTATATTAGTGGCTATTGCTTCCACAAACTCCATAACTGCCATTGAGGTGGTCCGTTTTTCCCTGAAGCCATATTGATTCTCACTTAACAGCGCATGCTTTTGTATAAAACTATCAAGTCTGCGAGAAAATAGTTTTTCTAATATTTTTGAAAATTGTGGTAGTAGTGATATTGGTCTATAATTTGTAAACAGATGTTTTTCTCCACTTTTATAGATTGGAATAACTTTAGCAATTTTTATTTTTGATGGAAAGATACCAGCTTTGAATGACAGGTTGCATATGTGTGAATGGGGTGTGAATGATGCATTACTTTTTCAGATTGGTGAACGATGATGAAGTAGCTTTTTTTTTCTTTGCTAAAAGGTCATTTATATTTGATCGTGTCACGTGGGATAGCCATAATCTATCGACCCTCCTGTGCAAGGAGCCTGCTCCTATGTCACTTTACACACACACTCACACACACACACACACACACACAAAGGCTGTCACAATCAAGAGTCATGTTTGAAGCGTTTGCGGGATGAATGCACAGTGCATGACCTGGAATGAATGTGTTCGCAATCAGGCAATCAATTAGTAATGCTGCAGGTGATAGCAACTCAACTAATCCCCGGGGGACCTTGGGAGAAATCGGAATTATATTGCATTCCCCACTCAGCAGCGACTGTTTCTGCTGGAGCAAGACCAGCCTAATCAAACAGCATTAGTGTAGACGATCAATAGGCAGACAAAGTGATACATGGGCCTGTATATTCATATCATACAACATAGAACATTCACATACACACACATACATTCAAGGATGGCACTTCCCCAGAGATTCATTAGTGTTACACACAAATATTAATATCTGCGTGTCTGGTAAAAAAAAAAAAAAAAAGAAGTGCTGCCTTCACACTTTGGCTATGCTGAGTCAGAAGAGATTTCTGTTGTATGTGAATAATTATGGAGGCGGTATGAAATAAATAGTCATGTGGAATAAGTTCCACTCCGATTGAAAAAGTTTATTTGGTGCTGATTCATCGCCGAGTCGACACTGACACAGACAGTATCCATATCAACAGTATGTAGACCGCTGGAAAAATATGTGAGCGCGAGAGATTTCTTTAAAATCAAACATTTTTTTTTTAAAAGATAATATTGTACTGTGACATTGTATCTGTAAAGGATTTATGTGTGAGGGGGTGGGCTCATTCTCACTATAAAGTGGCAGAGTTGCATACACTTCCTTCACAAATAATCTAATCTTTTTAATTTGAGCGATAAGGTTGAATTGAATGTAATTATGTGCAGCTGGCTCTGCAAGGGATTCATAAAAAAATGAGGCTAAGCCCATCTGCTGACTGGGAAAAGGAGGTGGAGGGGGTGCCCAGTGACATTGGAGAGAATGAAAGGAAGAGAGTCGAAAATCATTAAAATCGGCTACTATCTCCTATCCTCTGTCACTCAGAGAGGAGGGGAGAAGGCTTTAATGAAATATTAATGCCTTATTTGGAGATTTACATTAATCTTTCTTCCCTGTTTCTGGCCGTCCCCGCCACTTTCTGTCGCCTCCGTGAATGTGAAATTTGAAAGCCGGGCTTGGGATCGCTTGAATGTATCTTCTGATAAGATGCATCAGAGAGTCTCATTCTCCTGTTTTGCGATTTACAGTTTCACATATTACATAGTCTGACTGAAATTAAATTGCTTTTTGCTCCCCCCCCCTCCCCTACCCCCTTACTTCTTAACAGGATACATGTTCTCTTTGACAAAGGAAACGAGAATAAAGAAATAATTATTCTCAGCCTTTACAAAACCGGCCCATTGGATGGGGTAACTTCATTCACAAAGATGTACTTTTGAATAGTTTCGGCCCAGAGGATTGCATAATCTTAAACGCTTTAAATAATGACCGGTGATACGAGAAGTTTGCAGACTATCTAGATTCTAAAAGGTGCTAATAGGCAACGTGTAAACTTGGAGCTTTATGACCAGTATCTCAGCTCTTGAACATAAATAATGAGGAAATCAGCAAAAAAAATGAACACATTTTTAAAAAATATATTTGAAAAAGCGTGGATTTTAAGGAAAAAAAATAAACAAAAGCAGTCTCGTGAAGTTTTTCAGCTTTCACTAAGGCCATAAAGAGCTGTGCTTTGTTGAAAATAAACAGGAGTTTACTGACTCACGTCTCCCGTGATCCGTGGAAGGTGTTACAATGTATTGTTTTCAAAATGTCGTGAGTGTAGCTAGGCAGCGAGCCTCAATGTAAGCTAGATAGTTACACCAAGTAGCGAACTGCTTACTGGGTTTCACAAGTCAGACTTGACAAATCATTTTAACATACTTAAAGATCATAATCACAAATAAATGATAGCTTACCCAACTGTCTGTGGTCGGCCACGATAAAATGTGCTTGACTTTTTTCATGGTTGACAAGCACTTTTTCATAGTGACGCAAGGATTTTCTTCATCTAAGAGTTGGCGGGGCTGGGGGTGGGGGGTCTCAGAGGGAGAGTGTGTTCTAAACTGGTGAGTAAAATGTTTCTACACACAATGGAGACAATTATCAGGAACATTTAGAATAAAATTTGGACTTCAGTATTGATAGATTCCTTGCCGGCTGTCGAATTGGCAAATAGGGTCGCAAGGCTTTTGGTAAAGATGGCCCCAAGATACAAAAATGTTTACTGTACAGTATTGCCATTGTCACACTACATCACTATTAAAGATAAACAATACATGACAACACACGTAATCTAAAAATCCTTTTCCGGTAAAATAATATAACGTTTTGCATTCAACTGGCAGTCCTCTAAAGCACAACGCTAACCCTATGGTTAGTCCAGTGTTCAGCAGCTTCCTCGAGTATAGGGCCCCCCAGGAGGCGGTTAAGAAAGTGTCAAGGTAAAACCAGCTGCAGTTTGCCAAATGTCCAATCTCCACTGAGAATTGCCTGCGAAGAAAAAGCTGACACCAGTGATGCTAACAGCTCTCCCGCATACACCGGCACAGGAGATTTAGAGTTCCCTCACTTATGAATAATAATCCTAATATCAGCCCCTGCAAAACTGCAAACAAACACTTGTGGGTTGAGAATTGGTTCAGGAAATAAAAACCATAAGCCCCACCCCAATACCGATCAAAACGGTTTTGCCGTGACATCTTTGGTATGAACCGTCTATTTGCGCGTTGAAGCACTGTGTGAGGAGTGATGGGAATGCTGCCATTTAACCACTGTTCCATGGGAAGAGATAAATGTACGTGCTGTAAGTATGGACAGTATGGAACGTTGATTCTGGTAGTGTGCATTTTTCTGCTAACAGCTAACCCATTAGTCATTCATCATTTCCATCGCCGGGGCTTCTTGTCAGAACTCAGCAGTCCCTTCCTGTCCTTCAAAGGCCAGTCATTTCCTCCCAAAGCGTTCACAACAAATGGACTGGTGGGGGACTTACTGGATTTGCCACACACAAATGCGCACGCCAACGGAAATCGCCAACTGCTACTTGCCACTGCGGCATTGTATGATGCTGTGTGTGTGCCTGAAGGCTTCATGCAGGAGTGTGTGTGTGTGCGTGCGTGTGGGTGTGTGTGATTCGGAGAGTGGAGGTGACGTTTGCAGGAGGAGGCTCCATAAGGTGTGAAGTCGTGTCGAGAGGGAAAAAGGTGACATCATGCAGCGTCAGTCACAATGACAGACACACTCCATCTGCCCTCAGGGCCGCCGACAACAATAAGATGGGCTAATAGGCCGAAATGGCTTGAAGGACAAAAAGGCCGCCTTCCCACCCCCGACATCTACACAAAGATATGGAAACTTATCAGAATTACAAACTGAACTAATTTGGCTCATATTAAATCATATGTATATGTCTAATACATAAATACGGATGAAGAAAAGTGAAAGTATGATATACATGTACTTTGTATCATTATAAAATGACTTTTAAGTGGATGTAAGAATTTTGTATTCTTGTTCTTTTGATTTTTTTTTACTCCAGCCAGGGCTGAGACAAAATAAACACAAAATTATCAACCCTGGCATTTTTGGTCTATGTGTGTATGTGAAGGGGGCGCTTTATGACTGTGGCTGATTGTTTCAGTGGACTGTCAGTCATTGCGTTGATTAAGATGAAACAGAGTTGGCCCCCCACTAAAATGGGGCTTGTCTTGCAGAATAAGACATAAACAAGGAAAAAATGTGTTGTGTTTTTTTTCCCCTCCCAACTATTCCATGATGACTGACTGTAAGCCTACCGGGTAAATGCCCGTTACTGATACTTGCCAGTCCAGCCGCACCTGCAAGGCAGACTTGCACCAATATTGTGCTGTCAGGTACACATTTAAAAGGCACCTTGACAATGTTTACCTGTATATCCCTCACTTGCAGGCAGAATTTATGCAGAGTCTCTTCATTGCAAATGTGTTTGACTGATGCACGCTCACATTCTCTCTCTCTCTCTTTCTCTCTCATTACCCAGTCTGAGCCACCGACTTCCATAATCCTGGAAGGTTTTAGCTCCACACTATGCTGTGATTGGTTAGACATTACATCAGGATGATGTAATACTCCTAGGACTGGCTAGTGTGTTGTGCGTGGAGGAGAGAAAGACTAGGGGTGGGTGGGTGGGCTGGCTGAGTGCTGGGTGAGGAGAGCAGGTAGAATAAAGCAGGGAGTTATTGAGCAGAGGACTCTCTCTCTCTTGCTTTCTCTCACTCTCTCACTTTCTCGCACTTCTTCTCTCGCCTGCAGCCAGCCAGTGTGCATGTGCAGCCACCACAGAAAGCCTCTCTAATCCCAAAGCACACAGCAGTGCTTTGGAGAAGGAGGGAAATAATCAAGACTGTTTCCATAGGCCCCTCATCTAAAGGCTGGATAAACGTTGCTACGCATGTTGTGTACTGTTAGCAATTGTGTGTGTTGGGGATACATACACAAAGCTGAAATGGGATTTTGGAGGAGACTGAAATTCAATCATTAATTGCAAATAGACATAGGAAAGGGAGGCAATTGTTTGGCAGCGAGAGAAAATGCCAAGGCATTTGGTGTTTGTGCATAATGACTTGTAGCCAATTTCCCACTCCAGTGCAAGGTGCTTTTTCATGGATCCAAACGGGTGTTATAGCATATCTGGGCTTTGAGATGAGGTTAGTACAAAGGCGAGCCAGTGGCACCGGCAATGTGTTTTCGCCTGATTGCTTTCATCCCACAGCAGGCGCTGCTTTTCAAATGGTAAAAAAAAGAATAATAACGTAAGGTCGTCAACATTAATCTACAATTTAAGCATAAAACATTGTAACTTAATGTTAAAGAGAAAGTCTATCTAAAATGTCGTAGGTAATAAATATATATGATATATTTTTTCCATGTTCTCATAACATCAAGAATGCTTTATAAATTATAGATTGCTTGATTCCATCTCAGTTTAAAAGGAGGAGTGCAAAGTTTAAGGTTGAATAAAATCCATTCAGGAATGAAGATCATATGATTTGGGAACAACTTTATATGGAAAGTAATGAAAGTAGAAATTATTTTTTTTTCTGGGTCAAGCTGTTCCCATAATCTTGCCATTTGGAACAATAAAGGCAAGTCAGTAAATGAAAGCAAAACGTAAAAAAGTCACAAGTAAAATGTTGCTTTTTTTCATCAAGTAAGTTAAGTGTTATGAATGGTAACAATTAAAAACACGTTTGAACACTAATGCTCTTAAATCAAAGAACAACAATTCTTTTATATCAAAATTGCATGTTGTGAAAATGCAGGGCAATAATAGTCCTACATGTTCAAATCTAAAAATAATATCACCAGGCCATAATTTCAAGTGTGTATTCCAATGATCACCTTTCAGCGTCTCTTGTTGAGGCCTACTTTGTCTTGTTACATTTTTTTAAGAAGTGTCTCAAAAGAGCAACAAAAAATGTGAAGTTTTGTGTATATCCATCTATGCATTTTCAACACCGTTTATCCTGATCAGGGTCGCAGGGAGTTGCTGGAGCCTATCCCAACTAACTTGGGGCTGAAGGCAGACTAAACCCTGAACTATCACGATCACAACATCACATAGGTTCCAACATCAAACACCGAGGCTGCAATTTGGCCCAAAGGCTGACATGCAAAATCCACTCAGAAAGGCTGGCATCAAACTCTGCACCTCTGCACTGTGAGGCAGATGTGCCAACCAGTAGACCAACGTGCCGCCAGATAAAATGTAATGTTGCATTTGAATAAATAAATAAACAAAAAATAGGAGCATTCGCTTTGCATAGTGCGTCATGTATAGCATGTGCTGCAATCTGGTTAAGTTTGTGACTTGACAAAAGCCACTGATATATCTAAAGGATATCTCGGCAAGGATCAGAACTTAACTTAATGGTTGCATCACAGTGAAGCTGAGACACAAATTAGTTACCACTGCGGCTGTTGTGGTCTCTGATTCTTTTATGGTGTGTGTGTGTGTTGGAAACACAGGGGAAACTCAACCTCCCGGAGTAAATAGGGACATTTCTAAAAAGCTTCTTGGAAAATTGCACATACTGTAAATACAGATGAAAATACAATTGCCTTGGTGGAGCTGAACAAGTTGAAACTTTACATCTATGCCTCTCTTTCCAAAAATTGTGTAACCACTAAGCATGAATCAAGGGGAAATTCTGCCCCAGGCAATTTGTCTGCAATCCCTTGAATAGTACACCCCTTGCTGTACTTGTAAAGCATCTCCTACTGCACTGTAAGACACCGCCTGCACATGTTATAAAGCTATTCAGCCCAAACTGAACTATCATTGTGACAGACATCAGCGAGTGGTTGAGCCTGCCTGACGTCATCCTGCTGCAACCCCCTGCAGAACCACCAGCAGCACAACTGACACAGCGGGTGCCTTTACAACCTCTTACTTATCCTGTAGGTACCCCACAGCGAGCAGCATGGCCGGATACGCCCTGAAGGCGGACCCATCTCAAGTGTTCAATGTTTTATTTTGTAAGTATATGACTAGTATGAATGTTAATGATCCAGAAAATGCAAGTACGGAGTGATTCATTAGCGTTTTGAGATCACTTCTAATACCTTTATCACCCACTAAAAAAAGTGTGCCTTCTCATGTTCAATTCCCCTGTTAATGAACACATTGTGGTGAAAATCTAAAAAGGCAGTAAGTATGTGCGCTTCGGACAATACTTTACGCGATTCTTCACCTAATAAACTGCAGGACGCAACTGCCATTCACACTGATGCTCATGCGGATCTTCACCTCGCATCGGGCAGGCTCCTGCAAGTTAATATGCTGTGTACCAGATGCAAACATGAAACTGTTACTGTCAGGATGCATTTTAATTCCACATTATTCCTCTGGTAGTCGGCCAATCAGGTTGACTTTGAAATGGATTGTAGGTGATTAGCGGGGAATGCTGCAAGGATGCAGAGGTCCCTCTAGTGAACCTCTTGCAGCTGGTGCCGGATTCAGCAGAGCAACGATCCAGGTAATTAATTCTTTGACAAGCATCAGTGATTTGGAAAATCAGTAAGAATGGCAGACGCTGATCAAAAGGGAAACACGTGGCAAGATGTTTAAACAGCAAGATGTCAGTCATGTGAGGGAAGGTTGTGTGTGTGTGTGTGTGGGGGGGGAGGGGGGGTTGTCAATGATTTGGGGCTTTGAGCACAAACACTAAATAAAATGCAAGACGCTAATTGTCTAACAACAGATTTTTTTCCGCATCTTATGGATGAGTATCACATCCACATACAGTATAACCTTGACAAAGTCAAAATTTGCAGAGTTGCAAACTGTTATGATGGTGGACATTTAGCATCTATAATCATGGCTAGTTTCTCTACCCTTTCACTGCACCTACTCAATTTAACAAGGCTGCACTTGCAATTCCCACTAATAACATTCATACACTGTTGCTGTGCATCAGTTTTGGAGTCTGCAACTCTTTGCCATAGCTGTCCATTTTCTTGCTGCCCTCAGTTTTCTACTCATGAACCAATTTGCCTCTTTATTGTGACCAACGACAACATCCATCCATCCATTTTCGAATCCGCTTATCCTCACATGGGTCGCGGGTGTGCTGTAGCCTATCCCAACTTTCTCAGGCAGTAGGCGGGGGACACCCTGAACCGGTTACCAGCCAATCGCAGGGCACACAGAGACGAACAACCATCCACGCTCACACACACACGGGACAATTATAAGTGTTCAATCAGCCTGCCATGCATGTTTTTGGAATATGGGAGGAAACTGAAATACCCAGAGAAAACTGACGCATGCACAGGGAGAACATGCAAACTCCACCTAGGAAGGCTGGAGCTGGAATCGAACCCTGCAGCTCTGCATTGTGAAGTGAACGTACTCATCAGTCGACCACCGTTCTGCCACAACAACATACCGAGATGTAAATCAAGCTGCTGTTGTTTGCGTGTCTTGTCTAGTCATGAATGTGCTGCTTTTCATATTTTTATGCAGTTGGAGAACCAATTGAAATCAAGCCATCTTGAGATGAACCAAACTGAGCAGTGAAAACATGACAGACTTTTACCAAAAGACTTGGAAAATCAATCGAACCCGTCATTTCAATTTTACTTAAAGGTGCCTGGCTTTTCCCACTAGTTTCTCTCAGTATTGTTTTTTTTCCTTATCATGGATTTAAGAAATGAGCCTTATAATGTTTGAAAATCAGAAAAAATAACAATGAACTCTGAATAGAACACAAACAAGTACACCAGCATAGGTAGAAACATACAAACAATATAAGCATACACACCCTGCCCCATGGCTACAGTAAACACATCCTGTATATAGTCTCCAAAATGGAGATAAACCTCACATTTATATTCCATTGACATTTCCTAGCATACAATGAGCACACGGCCCAGGGATATACACGCATACACATGCAGTAAGGATCAATTCATTTTCCATATTTATGATAAATATCCCACTACGTCTACACCAATGAATGAAATACAAACAATGGCATGGTATTCACGGGCATGTTATCACGTGTGACGTGAGCCCACATACCCACAATACTGCTCATAAACACACAAGAGGTTGGCTTAACATTACTGCCATAGCCTTGATTAAATCATGTGTATATCCTTTATTTGATTGCATGGATGGAGAGAGACGAAAACACACACACACGGGCGGAAAAAAACATAATGAAACATCATTGGCACAGCTATCACACAACCAGGGCAGAATACAAATTCCCTATGCAGGTATTTGTTTTCATCCATCAGTATTCATTATGGGAGTAAATGTATCATAGGGGTGCAGCTATTGATCCAGTGCTAAATCTCATTGTTACATTCCTATTCAGCAGTGAGGCAGGTGAGGGAAGAAAAGGAGGGTGACCAAATGTCATGGTGACACAACATGTTGCACTGCCGAAGGTAGACTTATCGATCGAGACGGATATAGAAAGAAAGGAAACATGTTTCAGCAGGACCCCGACCAGCTGACATTTAAAATAAGACCAATTCATTAAAAAGTGCATTCTGTTTAGCACTCTCTTTTGTTTCATCTGAAGAGCACAAAAAAATGGGTTATGCCTGGCAAGCACTTAAAGCGCGACGTAGGTAGGTAGGTAGGTAGATTGATTGGTTAAAGGAATACCTTGTTCAAATTAATACCGCCATGCATTAAAAGGCGAGCTCAAAGAACTGTTTGTCGTCATTACAGTCCACTTGCATGACAGTGCCAACTGTAACTCACTTTATCCATCAAACTGAGCAGTGGTGAAAAGAAGCTTTCTGTGAGGGGTATTTGGCACACACTGTTTAATGCATTAGCACCACCTCCAGGACTGGGGTGGAAGAATTATGCCCGTGTTCAGTTAAATAAGTAAGACAGACATGATTTGGACTGTTCAGCCATAGCATAAGTCTTTGCTAGATGCCATTCGTATTCATGTTAAAGTAACATTAACTTTATTAGATGTCCTCAAAATGTTAATAAAGACAACCAAACAAACCAAAAAAAAACATGTTCACCATTGTAATGACGAAATAAAGAATTACCCAAAAAATAAATAAATAAAGTGTGGTAATGTAGATTGTACAGGAAGTAGGCATACCAATTAAAAAATAAGAAGAAGGCATTGTTGAGGGCAGGCAAACAAATTTTGTACTGTACTCTAGTGAGACGTACTGACATCCTTCTTGACATCTTACATGATGGCGGTTCGACCTTCCAAGTGTCACTCGTGACATATTTCTTCATAAATTTTTGGTTGGACAATAAATTCTGTAAATTTAGGAGCACTCGTCATTGATAGTTCCCCCTGAAATTATCATGGGGTTGTTTTCTAACATGGAAGTATGATAGTGACATTTTATTTTGCCATTTTATTAATCTTGCTGCCATACTTAAAACGATGCAACACTGCAAATAGATGTTGTAGTTTGGGTAGGGTCCAATTAATTTCCCAGCCATGCAAAGTAAGTCTACAGAACAACCTTGATGATTCAGACATGTTCCCCGCGGGACTTGCATTTCCATCCGGTATGTCTTGAAGCATCATAGGAAGACAATACAACTCACAAGCGAGCTGCTGGATGAATGAATTAGCGTTGGAAGCTTCAAAGTCAACCGCAACCGTGACGACGATGAGCCTCAGCAGCTTGACTGAGTAGGAGCCTTGCAGCAAGAGTGAGATGCAGGTCAGAAGGTGTGCAGGTTTTCTGGCAGAGCTTCATATGTCTCTGCCTTGCCTGGCTCTCTCAGGTAATTAGCGCAAACTTGCAACATTTTCTCTCTGCGTGGCTTCCAGCATCTTGCGTTCAAGCAGTCCACATCAAAATGTCATGTCATACCACATTATCTTCAACAGCGCTCCCTTTAGCAAAAGCCCGGCTCCCAAGTCAGCCCTGTGCTCCATCTGCTTTCCTGCATGTTTATCTGTTGATAGCACCGGAACATATCCGCGCTCATTGTTTTTCACCAGAGGGATCAGCGCAGTGGATTAGGTAGATCTCTTGATTGGTGGATTTACACTGCCTGGTAAGGCAGTCATCAGCATAACATGGAACTGGCTGGAAACCTCCATGTTCCTGTCTGTAAAACAGGAATGTGAGTCCCAATAGGTGGGCACACATCCTAAAATGCATCTTTGCCTGCATGATTTTTATTTTTATTTTTTTTGATATTGGCTTGGAGATGTATTTCTGACTAACAGATGCCCTGGGAAAACCTTTGACAGAGTTTGGGGAATTTATATTCATTCACCCAAATAAATATTTGTGAGGTCAGGCAAAAGCCTGGCTCCGGATTCCGTCTGTAGTTCATCCCAAAGTCTGTCTCTTGGGATTATGTTCTTCCACACGAAACTCATCCAAACAGACCTTTAAGGATGTCGTAGAGTACACTGGGGCAGAGTCTCATTGGAACAGAAAAGGGCATTTCCCAGATTGCTGATGACTGTGGAACTCCCCCCACCCCAAATTTCGGAGGGATTGATAAAGTAAGTGATTACTGTAACGCACAATGAATGAATGGTGAAAGGAGGAGAACCACACATCCTTCGAAAACAGTCTTACTTGTGTTACATCACTGTTGCATGATAACACAGTGCCTGCAAAGTAGGTTAGACAGACCGTAAAATATAAGTGACCTACACAGAAGCTTTGGATGCATTCAGTTTTGTTTTGTTTTTTTCACTCAACATGCTTCACCGTGTAGAAATTGTATAACAGCTACCCTTGTTGGAAAACAAGTCTTTGGACATGTTGTTAGAGTTAAAACATGAACCGAGGGAAGTTCTGTCAGCGAGAAGTCTTGCGGGTAGTTCGCATCAACAGTGCGGCAGAAACTTTGAGTGAAAACCTTGCACAGCAATAAAGTGATACATGCATGAATAATGCAGGGGGCATTTAGTTGAGCGCTTAGGCAGTGAGGGAATCAAGATGTCCCTGGTGCCCTGAAGCATTCCAGTCTACTGAGCCAGCGTCTCTGGTCCAGAATAGACCAACACAGACCCGAAGGAGAATCGTAACAAGCCACACAAATGCAAGCTCAAACTACACATTAAAAGGCTATTTATCCACGCATGAATGCACACATAATGCGATCACTTTCCTTCGTCTTAAGTATATTTAGAATTCTTGTGTTTGTGTGTTTTCTTTTTTTTTTTTTTTCACAGATTGACAAATTCTTTTGGACCCTCATCCAGTGGCCGTTTCAGCCTGAGCTGCATCCTGTGCAAGATCCCTCATTTGGCGCCAACACGCGACATCCCCTCTGCAACCCCCACCCCCGGTGACCCCCTCCGTCCACCACCACACACACGTACACGCACACAATTCAAATTAGTGCATCCACCTCACAGTTCTGAGGTTAGGGGTTTCAATCCATACTTCAAACAGTCAGACAGGGGTCCAACTCATCGTAGTTATAGTTTGCATCGAAGGGCCCTGATGACTGTGAGCTTATGTTGCTTCATATTACATCCACATCAAACTGATAAATACATTGTTTTGAAATCAGAGGCCAGTAAAAAAATGTTTGTTCAAATACGATGACATTTATTTTAAAGGGGGATTTAAGACAATTGATAATTTAACTATTTTAGCAAGAAACATTAAGTCGATGCACATCATTGGCTTTTGCAGGCCACATACAATGATGTGGTGGGCCAGATCTGGCCCCCGGGCCTTGAGTTTGACCCCAACTGTGTGGTTAATGCTTTTGATGTTGAGACCAGTTAAACGGCCATGGGACATGGTTGACCTCATGTTGGTTTTAACTTTAGTTTTGAAATGGCATTCCTTCTACAGTGGGTGACTCCACAAGGGTGTGCATATTCCCCATACAAGCATCAATGACTGACAGGTCATGCATTCCACAGCATAAAAAACATTTCACGTAGCATTTTTCTTTTTTTTTAAATGTTGGAGTATTTTGAAGCGCAGCCAGCAATGCTACCGCACATAATGCACCAACCAGAAACCACTACTTCTTCTATTGTTCGATTTTCAGTTGCACTTGTGATCATAATTGTCGCAAGGGAGCTGGAGCCGATCTCAGCTGACTTTGGGCGAGAGGAGGGATTCATAGTGACAAACAACAACATTATACTGACATACACCCTCAAAGACAATTATGAGTCTTCATTTAACCTCAGCTGCATATTTTTGGAATGTGGGAGGAATTTGGAGTGCACTGATTATTAAAAAAGAAAGAAAAAAAAAAGCAAACATGAAGGGATTCCAACCTTCAACCTCAGATTTGTGAACCACTACATTACCATGCTGACAACTTGTGGCGCTTTAGAATCAAAACTGTTGTGGCGGGCAGGCATCCACAACGTAATTGTAGACTTGGTTCATTGAAAACAATCCATTCCTTTGGTCTCATGACCATGAATAATACTTGTTACATGAGAAAAAAAACAGGATTTAAATGAATTTGACTATTAATAAAAATGCTGAATGAATGGAAGCTTTGATGTATTGCACCACCCACGTAACTAAAACCTTGTTCATGTTGCATGTCTACGAGAAAGACGTCGCTTGGTTTCATCATCCTCGGATCAGGACTGAGTACATGAAGAGGCTGTGCGTAATTGCACAAACATTCGCTTATAGTTTTACTTTTAGGTCATTCCAGAGGGAATGAGGATTTTAAATTAAGCCGGAAGTCTCTCAAGTGGAAGTGAGTGGGCAGAACTGCTGAGGAGATTTCATTTAGTCGTCTCAGCTGACCAAAGAATCAGCTAATGGCTAATTAATTACTACACGTATCCCAAGTCAAGTTGTGTGCTTCTCCCTGATATATAGGACATGCAGCCTTTGGTTTGCATTTCATTTAAGTCCTTATGGACAGAAAAGTAGCTCTCTCTCTCTATCTATCTATCTATCTATCTATCTATCTATCTATCTATCTATCTATCTATCTATCTATCTATCTATCTATCTATCTATCTATCTATCTATCTATCTATCTATCTATCTATCTATCTATCTATCAAAGAACAGTTTTGCTCTTGGGTCTGCTTTGATCCATATGACATTTAAGTTATATGATGTTTTTAACATGTCAACACCACCGCTGTTAACCAGCTTTGCCTTGACATTAAACCATTTGATTTCCATTCTTTCAATGCAAATGAGAGCAGGAAAATCTCGCCACCCCAACATATGCAACTCTTCATTTTCCACCGCACGGGGGCCTGTGAACTCGGGGCAGGGTGTGGGGCCGCTCCTCGCATCGGCATGGTAATTCGCCAATCAGCCGAGTGACATGTGCAGCGAGAGAAGCGAGAGCGGCGCGCCTCTGACAGGGACATCAGTTTTACGAAACATTTCCTCCTCTGCACCTGAAAGCGCGGCATAATCACGGGCGAGGGCGATGCACCATGAAATGGAATGGGCGCCAAGATCTGGGGGAGTGGGCACAGTGCCGTGTCCACAGAAATAAGGGTCATTCTTTACTCAGAGATGCCAGTGTCAGGAGGAAATGCCCTGCAGGTCCAGGTCAGACAGTCACACAGGCAGCCTCATCACACCAATGCACGTCAAATATTTCACTTGGCTGGTGTGGAAATAAGTTGTTTATATTCAACAAAACTGCACAAATAAATTGTTACTGCCAGTAAATAATAATAATAATAATAATAAGGACACGTGAGAGAGGTTTTTACAAATAAATCACTAAAGGTAGAATCGGGGACATTCATGATTAGTACTGGATATGCTTTTTTTAATGTATGAGCTGCACACAGCTCATTCTTGTGTTAAGCTTTTGTCACGTTCCGTGCCTGCCAGCAGGTGGCGGGTTTTTTCCCTCTGCCTACTGCACACCTGCTCTTAATTCCAGGGGGATTATCAGGCTTTTTTAAAGTGGCTCTGGCAGCTCAGTCACTGCCGGAGAATTCCACGCCGTGCCATATTCTCTCGTGCTCTATTTCGCTATTTGTCATTGACTCGTTGCCTTCTTGCCTTACGGCCGATACTCTTGTGATTCGCGTTTAGACTCTAAGATTTGTACTTATCGTATTTTCGCCAATTCAGGCCCCCCTCGTGTTTTGTTTTCCGCGAGCGTTTTCAGTTGTTTTTTCCTTCTTTGTTACTCCTGGTCCTTATTTGATCAGCGTTTTTTGTTACCGTTTTTCCCTGTCGGGCTCTTTCTGTTTTTTGTCATTAAAGACACTTTTTGTTTGACAAGATTTTTTCGTTGTCTGCTTTCCGGGGATCCAACCCTTTACTTCCTTGTTCTGCACGGAGCGATCTGTTATCGCTTCGGGCAGAACGTGACAGCTTTAGTGTAAAAAGAAGTTAACCACCATCTAAGGTGAGTATTAACATACTGCAGTTATTCCGTCGGATAACTTAAACTTGTAAAGATGAGAAAATGAAGCTTCACACTGCTTCATGAACCAGTTGTATTTTTCTGACTACACTAGATGGCACAGTTAGTTTAAAAAAATGAGTTTAAGAAATGGCAAGTCAGTCTGCTTTCAGCCGTATGTTTATATATATATATATATATATATATATATATATATATATATATAAAATATAGTGTGTATAATTTTGCTCTAATTTTCAAAAATGTGGGTACCCTTGCTCTAAAATAAATTATACAAGTGTGAATGTGGTTGTTTGTTAATCTGTTCTCTGTGATTGGCTATTGACCAGTCCAAGGTGTCCCGTGCCTCCTGTCCAAAGTCAGCTGGCATCAGCTCCAGCTGACAACCCTAACAAGGACAAGTGCTATATAAAATGTATGATTGGTTTTTAAATCTATTTACAAACTGTCCAACTAGAACTATGTTTAGCCTGCTCGAGCCCTTTTTAAATTAAGCAATATAAATACAAGTTATTACGATTATTTTGAATAGTAGTAGCGACCTTCGAAAGGCAAACCTTTTAGCTAAATCCAACATTACACAACCATAAAGTGTGTTTTTATTGGCATTAGCGAGTATCCCCTTCCACACTCCCTCACCATAGGTTGTGTGGCAAGTGAGACACATTTGAGCTTGTAGGGGAGCAAATGTGTGCCCAGCGAGATAAGGAGAGACCGCATTAATGGACTTTGCCGCCACAGAAAGTTCAATCTGGCCCAATAAATAAATAAAATAGCATGATCTGAATTCTCAAACGAGCAGCTTGCTCTATCTGCCAGATGTATCGCTGTTTCTCCAAGCAATCAAGAAGTAATTCCCTTTATCGGTCAACATGAATATTAAAGTTTTGTGCTTGAGGGATTGCTTGTATAAAGCCCAACCGTCACCGGCACCTGTCAGGGACCGTGGAGGATGGCTGATGAGGCGCATGAGTGGCTTGCCATTGCAATAGCGCGGCTGGAGTGATACGAATGATGATGATGGCGGCTGAAGCTAAAGAGCAGGATTAGTGTGCGCGATTAGAATCTTTGTCTTCAGGTGCTAGTTCTCCCACACGTGAACATTTAAAAAGCCACGGTGATGCTGGTAGAACCACGTTATGTTGTTGACACCCAGTGCAAATGAGCGGTAAACAAAACAAAGGCATATACCGAGCGATCATACATGACTTTCACGCTTATAAAATGTCTATTTCTCATGGCTTACATCATGCAGGAAATGAAGACAGGGAGAGTCTGAATTACAGAGAAGCGTGGATAAGCGCAGATGTGCCGATAGACAACGCTGATATCATACGACTGCCCACCTTAATATACAAACATCATGATAAACAAAGGACAGAAATGAAAGATGTTGCCCATGAAGACAACAGTGGGGATTTCAAAAATTGAACACATAGACGAAAACAAAGAGTGGCGGATGCTGGAACATTGAATACGAATCTGAAGGTCAAGAGCGCCAGTGCATGTCAAACCAAGACGAATAGGAATACTGTAAATGTGGACACAGTCACACATTTAAAATATAGTTTTAATAGATTTTTGAAAGGTTTTCTCTGCTTTTCTCTCCATCAGACCATTTCCATTTGTTTTCCATACCGCTTATCCTCTTTGGGTATGTGACCTTCGTTTGATTACGGTACATACAGTATATTATTTGGTGGTTTTAGTTTCTTTTTGTGAGTATTTTTGTTGAGTTTATATCAAATATTTAAATATTTATCATATTTAACACCACCATCAGTTCACATGCATATTTAATTGAGTTCTTCATTTCCGTTTTGGTGCTTTCGCAGTTTAGAGTTGAAATCATTCGTATTTTGGTGTTTTGTTTTTTTTTTAATTTAAATGCAGAAGGACTCATGTAAAAATGCACACTTTGGGCTCTAGTTTCATGCCCAGAAAAAGTTTGGCGAGAGGCGCAGTTCAACTCTCCACGGCAAGACCAAGTTTTGGTATTTTCACAGACCGATCCAGGCTGATGTCGCATGGCACATTTACAAAAGGGCCTTTTCCACCGTTATGTGTGTGAACACAGCCGACTTGATTTGCAGAAATTGAAGCACTCTCATTTCCTTCAAATGCCATCCGTAAGAGACGGACCTTGAGAGGGCGGAAGAAGAAACTGATTTGTAATTGTCCTGCGGCATGTCAAGGCGAGCCAAGCATGTTTATAAAAGACCGCATGCAGACCCCCATGGATGGGTGAAAAATGTTGACCAGGGCAATCACCAATATGTTAAGTGTACACTTGGAGACCGCCTGCCACCTCGATGGTCAACGCTTGTGTGTGACATGCTCAACGCCCGCCTGCCCTAGCTGTGTCACGGCCGGTGTGAATATTTTACAATATTTTGACATTGATTTGCTTTACATTCTGATTAAAGGGTGAGCATCCCTAAGCTTCAAAGGCCTCCCATGTATAGGGTCGTAAAAACAAATGCGTGCAGTTCTGTATGTCAAGACATTTCCATAAATTGGAATTAATAAGCAAATTTGACAGTGATAGTGGTTTGAAGACGACTAGCCGTCATTGTACCAACAGCTAATGGGAAATGAAAAACAGAAGCGAAATGTCCTTGTGCAAAGCAAACTGCCGTGTTGACTTTGTCCTGTTGCCATGTTGGATGGTGTCCACACATCATACCCAAAGCCAGATGCTACAAGAGAGATAAGTGGATTGTACATTACAGGCCTGTCAGGAATCTTTGACAGTCATCCGGAATCTGTGGATTGTGCGCCGCAAATAGGCTTTCCGAGTGAAGTGATTTAGATTAGAATTGGGATTTTATTTAGTCTGTTTTATTATGGATTGTGTCACACTGACACAAACTTGGCTGAGCCCTGCGGGTATGTTTCTCGGATAGAAAGCAAAACTGCTGGCAGCATCAAAGGTTTTCAGTGGCTCTTCGAGGCCAGAAACTGTAACATTAGCAACCTAGTTGGATGCTTTGCTCGCGAAGAGTGCAGTAAATCAGGACTGGAATGATTCCTAGAACATCATTAAGAAGACACGGATAAGGCTGCCTTTCCGCGGATAGAAAACAGAACAATCTTTGCAAGCGAAAACTGGTAGCGGCTTTTGCATATTGATTTTGACTTGCCCTGGCCTTTATTCTTGTAACAACGCATAGGACTTCATAATGAGCACTTTAAAAGGAAAGAAATTTGTTAATTTACACCTTTTTCTGATTGGATGGTTTGGCTGCTGTTTGCTGCTTTATCAGAGTTTATTGCCTGCTGATTATTTTGTGGAATGACTCCCACACAATAACGCCACTGAAGCATTAAGTCAAGATAAAAGCAATCTAAATATGAGCACGCATGATAGCTATGCTAAATGCGCCCAACTAATGGTTTCATTAAGGGTTAATGCAAATTCAAAACGCCTATTTACCCGAATTGGTCTTGCATATACAGAACATGACTCTGACAAAAAATGCTCCCCAGCTTTGTTTGGATCCATATTTGCTCTTTTAGAAAAGTAAGAACTGGTGCTACATATTGACATTAATGTAGCCAGCACACCATTCAGTGGAGTGTTAATATTTGACCTTGATTAGAAATGTTGACGTATGCATAAAACTTGGTTCAATATTCGACAGTCTACATATTCCATGTTGCTTGGCAAGCTTTGTCATAAGTTACCGAACCAGAAAATGCTGACCTATTAGCTTGGAAGAGATTTGCTAAGCACTGCATCACTGCATTAATGAAATGGCAATTTCTTCTCAAAGAACTTTTGGACAGGAGCTGCATGTTTCTCTCTCTTCATTCTTGTTTTTGATACCACATTTTTCATTTTTTTTTTAATGCAAGAGATAGCCTGAAATTGTTTGGAATTGTAATTCAGAACCTCTTGACTGTGGGGTAGTTGTGCTCAGCACGGTCACCATGCTTCCTGTTTCTTTGTTCGGATCCATCTAAGTTGGGAAACTACAAACTAGAGTATATGTAAACAGGGGTGCATTTGGTAAAGAACCCTAAGAAAAGGATGTATGGCGCAGACCCCTGCCAAGTCTGAAAAATATACATTTGGATCTGAAACAAACTGCACATATCATGGCATAAACCAGAGTTTGTCAATTTACTTAATGAGAGAAATTGTTCAAACTTTCTTTTTCGTAATACTAATTGATAAAAATGGCTATATATATATATATATATATATATATATATATATATTTTTTTTTTTTGTCATGTCTGTCTGTGTTCGTTTTGTTTCTGCCCCAGCCTGTTCCCAATCATCATTAAGCCTTGTATATAAGGACTCTTATATACTTCTGCTATTCTTTGTCAGATTGCTGTGTTGTGTTTTGGGTTTTTTTCCAAACTATCTTGATCTTGTTCATAGTTGCCCTCGTTTTTAAAGTACCTTGCTCTGCACTTTTCTAGAAATAAATATTTTGGTTACACATTTTGTCTGAGTTTGTATTTCTGGGACGCAAGACACTATTTGGTTCGGTTCTGAATCAGACCATTTTTTAAAAGGCAAGTATGGCAATATGTCTTCAAGAATTTTGTGAGTGGGACTTGATTTAAAAATATTGCCATCTAAATGCGGAGCTTCTTTTACGAAATTGTTTTCATGCCAACTTGCCCTAAGTGTCAAACTGTCAGTGAGCTTCAAAGTGGCCGTGTCTTTCTGAACCTCCAAATCTCATTTCTGTTCCAGCTGCACTGTTGGGACAGAGTGAGGAGTGTTTGTATTTGAGCGGGAGTGTATATCTGCTCCTGTGTGTGTGAACAGAGTGGGCAGTGTTCTGGCTCTGCTGATTAACCCTTGGGCCAGGGCCTTTCTCCTCAGTCAGACAGATCGCCTTTCGCCGGTCCCGGCCTCTGTAATGGGAGCTGCTCCAACAAGCCACTTCAAAGAGAGACAGACGGTCAGCAGGGATGTCAGGTTCACAGCCAGAGGGAGCAAGTGGAAACGAGTGAGGGGAAGAGTGTGAAGGAGAAATTGTTTGTGGACATCTGTGTGTGTGTGTGTGTGTCTTTTGGAGGCTGACCATGGGGAATGTGTGTGTTTTTGTAAGAGGGACAGCTGCATCTAAACCTTGCTCATAGGAGCAGCCTTCTCCAAGCTCAGCCATGATTAAGTTGCAATGCAGAATTGAACTGAGATGATTCTTGAGTCTTTCGGTCAGTTCCCGTACGAAAATAATCAAATTTGAACATCTCTTAGTTCGCCCAATTGGGAATGGTGCCAACATTCCACCTCGAAAGAGGCACACAACTTCAGAGTTCGAACTGCCATCAAGCAAAATGTCACATGCAACCACTTCAGTGATGATCAAAAGATTATTTGTGCAGTTGTTTTGCTTTTTCTTTCTTTTTTGGCAAAACTTTGCAAAGCAGGTCAACAAATGAAAGCCGGGAGATGAGACAGGTGTGCACCAAACAAGTCCTCTATTTTCACCCAATGAAGTTGGAGGACTTGTTACGGATGCATATGATGAAAATTTCACCCCAAAGCAGAGAACCCCAAATGAGAGATTTTTTTTTTTTTTTTTTTAACAAGAGAATACACAACATGACCAATAACAATAAACACAAATGAAAAACAATCCCAATGCAACATTCATGTGGGAAAAAAGTGAGAATAAATAATAAAAGTGGATGGACAGGGCCACAACAGGAACTAGACATCGTATAAGAAAAATATTAAGACTACACAAATGAGGAAAGATAAATGGAAGCCTAACAAAGTACACCAACTTTTAAGAACACAGCTGTAAATGATCAGACAAAGACAGAACATAAACAGCACAAGACAAGAAACAGAATGTAAAACAAACATTTAGAAAACCTAACTAAAGAGATAGTGTACATTAGGAAAACAAATATAAAGTACACAACTTTAGAACTAAGACAAGATGTAAGAAAATCGTAAACTGCACCCCTGCGAAGGTGAGGAGAGAGCGTGCCGAGGCAAAACGTGGCAAAGACAAAGCACATAGTCGACTCAGAGCAGTGACAAAGCGTAAACGATATTCTGGTGACTAAATCCTGGAATGGCCAGCGTTTAAAAAGGAAGTTTTTATCCATCTTCGGGGGGTTGCCACTTTCTGTCAAGTGAAAAAGTCACACTGCCTCGCGGCACAGGTAATCATGGCTCACCTTTTTTCTGGGTCTGGTCATGTCACAGTCACAAGCTGAGCCCTTAGGCACTGTGATGTCATTTTCAGTTGACAGCAAGTGGCAAAATGGCCGCCCTTGAGATGGATAAAAACAGGGTGGATTTTGCAACTTCATATTCGACAAATCAATGAGTGAATCAGAAGATAAAGAATAGTGGGGCTGCATGAAACATATCATTATGAACATTTTTTTACTTGATTTCCCCTTTCAGAACCTAACTGATGATCATGCAGAACAGATATGGACAGCAGGCAAAATCGAGCAAACACAGCAGCCAACTGGCTTTCAAAGCAGTATTACTGTACATACATTAAAAAAAAGTTAAGCATTTATTTTTGAATCAAAAACCTTTGTGAACAGTTTTTTTCCTGGTTTTACGCCAAACGAAGTACAACATGCCGTTTGAAGGAGCTCCAATCCTTGTCTCCAGTTGGAATAGTGCTCTACGCACGGGCACGTGTGCTTGGCGATTAATGTCACAGTGGGACACGCCCATACAAGCGTCTTCTCATGAAATTCCAGGAGGTGACACAGGAAAAGCCCTCAGGGCCGGTCTAGTTTGCCGTGGCGCAGGAGACATGCCAAGGCGCTCTGTCGATCAGCCGACACCGTGCTGCCTTTTGTGCCTGCGAGACAATGAGAGAGCCAGGCAACCTGAACCTAACACAGGAAGCTCTTAAAGTGACACAAAACAAACTGCTGAGCTCTGGCATCCCCCTGCTGAAAGACTATCTCCACTGTCATTAAAAGTGAACTCAATCATCTAATCTCCCCCTCCAAAGTCATTGAGCAGGCACTGCTCACACCCCCACTCCTTCCCAACGGTCCCAATAGCTTCTCAAGGTGGAGGTCACCAATGAAAAAACAACAGTTCTCAGGGGGGTTAGAGGTCAGAGGAAAACAAAAACAGATTCTGTTGAGCACAATCCTTACGGTCACCGGAAAGTTGAGTTTTTCTCTAATTACGAGCGAGAAGGAAGCCAACAAGAAGCAATGCATGGCCTTGTTGGAAACATCGTCTTTTCAGACTTTTATATTTGTGAAATAAAAGTGTCTCAAAAAAGACAATGCACCAATGGGAAGTTGAATGCATCCCACTCCTGACATATAGATTAGATGGGTCCAAAGTTGAAAATAACAGAGGTTTTTACTGTTTTCATGCATGTGACACGGGCGGCCCGGTGGTCCAGTGGTTAGCACGTCAGCTTCACAGTGCAGAGGTAGCGGGTTCGATTCCAGCTCCGGCCTCCCTGTGTGGAGTTTGCATGTTCTCCCCGGGCCTGCGTGGGTTTTCTCCGGGTGCTCCGGTTTCCTCCCACATTCCAAAAACATGCATGGCAGGCTGATTGAACACTCTAAATTGTCCCTAGGTGTGAGTGTGAGAGCGAATGGTTGTTCGTTTCTGTGTGCCCTGCGATTGGCTGGCAACCGATTCAGGGTGTCCCCCGCCTACTGCCCGAAGACAGCTGGGATAGGCTCCAGCACCCCCCGCGACCCTAATGAGGATCAAGCGGCTCGGAAGATGAATGAATGAATGAATGAATGAATGAATGAATGCATGTGACACTTGAGACCTCATCGTGGGATGGGCAACTTAAATGCTTGAGGGGGCCACAGTTTTTTGGGCCACTTAAGACCCTTGTCAAAAGTGTTTTTGTTTTTTATATGGACAAAATGCATGTATAGGGTCAAAATATGTGCCATCAAAATAAATGTCGTTTTAGATAATACATTTTCCAATACATGTATTAAAGAACCACTATTAGAACCTAATAAGGAGTTTGAAGCAAATAACACTATAACCACATACAGTATTTTTTGTCCAGTGCAAATGGTTCTCTTGCATAACAATTACTATTCAAGGATGCCAGTGAATAAATAATTTGCCGTAATTATCTGTGATGACGTTTAATGCTCCCAGAGGCTGCGTGAATGCCGGTATTTCACTTGACAGTAACCTGCAACCAGTGTGAGAAATGATTAGAGATAGTGTGAGGGACATAGATAAAAACAGCAAAGCTGAAATTAAAGAGTAATAATAATCATCATTTTGAACCTTGGATACATCATATTTATTGTCTCTTACCATGCCAAAACTAGTCAACACTTAATCAATGAAGCGACCACGAATGTATTAAACAATACACATGATCATAGTTCAAAATAAAAATCAAAAATTGTGACCGACAGCAAACAAAGGAAACGTCACCACCACCACATTTGCACATACAAACATTACATTCCGTGCTAGAACATTACATATCATTTTGATGTCACCCACGTTTGGCAAAGGCCATTTGCAGCTCACGCATAATGTGTTGCCAGCTACACAAATAACACTGTTTGGAATTCAATTATTTTTACCTCTTTAGATCTTTTCTCTCTTTTTTTTTTTAAATCATACCCTATGAAAGGTCTCTCTTTTCTCTCCACCGCCATTGAGCAAAGATGGAAAATGGTACTCACAGCTCCTATTATTGCATCAAAATCTGCCAGGCTCCTATACATGCGGGCTCATTACCTTGGTGAAAAAAGCCACCTTAACCTCCATTACGAGCTGGCCCTGTAATTAATGACTTTTTAAGCTATTGAACCAAAAGCAATTAGGTTATAAAGGAGGGCTTGTTCGGTAACAAGAATACCTTCCCTATATTAGTCGCATCCTTGAAGAGGAGACGCTAAGCAAATGTGACAGTCCCTGGAATGAAGATGCTAATGCCTTCCACTTATTTGAACTTGTCAATCAAGCTGGAGCAACACAAAACAAATCTGGAGTTCAATGTTATTTGAAGGTAGAAACATTTCTGTATTCCTGTGTTTACCGTGCAGATGAGCTTGTGTGCGCCGACGTTCACGGTAAACCAGATACAGCTTATTCCATCAGCGCAGTATGGACGCCGCAGATAAGGCTACATACAACAACACATTTGCTCTGTATTTGTTTTAGACTTTATCGCGCGTTGCACTGGAGGTAGACACAGTCGAGACATGTGGTCTCCATTCTAATGCCCGCAGGGGTCAGTTCGGCGGTCAAGCTGCACATTACTCTATGTCCACAGCGGACAGGTTAGAGCACACAAGACGAATGCTGCAGCTCATCCAAAAGGTCATGCGTGGATATTAATGTGTAACTTTAACTGAGCCTGCATGAGGACAGCGAGTCTCTTTTTGCATACATTGCACTGGAAAAAAAAGGGGGACAAACACACCTGCGGGATGTAATGCAAAGTTGATCTGTTCATCATTTCCAACAAACCCTGACTGCTTCCTGAGAGGGAATAATAGTTCATTGATATTTTTATGGTCGTTTCAACCAAGACAGTTAACAAAGGCGCTTAATTAGTCTTTTAGAGAACATCTTTCCGTCACATTGATCCGGGAAAATGTTCGGCGGCTGGTCATTATTCACATACGCGCCAGCATCAAAGACTGCATCAATTTGACAACAAATCTTTGAACAGGCGAAAAGTTCCCGAAATTGATTTTAACCTGTTGAAGCTACTCTATCTGCACAGCATAATCAATATATTTTGTTTGCTCTGTACCAATAGGTGATCATTAATCATGGGCCTAATGTTCTAAATAATGGCGTGACTAACATGCATTCATTTTTAAAGTAATGTGTAATCCAATTAATTATATTTTGAATCATGATGATTAATCATTGCCAAATTGTGTGGAACATTAATTATTGAAGCCGTTTTCAACAGACCTACAAGATCCTTTAAGCCAGGGGTAGGGAACTCCAGTTCAGTTTCTCGAGAGCCATTTTGTACCTGTTTTAGGTCCCTCCCTAATTCAGCACACCTGATTCAATTGATCAGGCCTTGACAGAGCTTGCTGGTGACGGTGACTGGTAACGGATTTATATTCCGTTAGAATTTTTTTTTTCAGGACTTCAACCATTGCGTTATTTATTTACAGACCAGTGCCAGGACTTCAAAGTCTATTCGGCTCACTTGGAGACAGAGGAAAGCCTTTATTACTTGAGCAATGTGTTCTGATCTTTTTGTTTTGAGTAGAACCCGAGCCGTAGCATTCTGCATGAAATGCAGCAGTTTGGTACTCTTTTGAGGGAGTCCAATCAGAAGGCCATTACAATAATCAAGTCTACTGGAGATAAAAGCATGAATAACCTCTTCTGGTCTGATTGGAGCATGCACTCTGGATATCTTTTAAATCCACAGACTCTTACTGCTGGGTGATTCAGTTCATGTTCTAGAAAGACCAACATGTTATTGTACATTATGTTGACAGTAACTTGCAGTATACAGTAATGACACAAAAGTTACTTATTTGGCTAATACATTAAATTTGATGATGCACCTTTAACCTTCAGAGGTGACCCTAAATTGACTCTCTCTTAACTTGTCCAGCTCTTCAGTATTTCAGTACGTTTTGCACAAATTGCTGCGGTCGACCAATTACAATGTATCCAGGTTCAATAAGAATTGAACAGTTCTCTCCATCATGTGGTTCAACATGACACAGAGACAAAAATTAACTGATCAAAAGTGTCTTGCCATTGCGAGACTATAAACTGGATGTTCTCAGAGGGAAGTGGCCACTGCCCTCAGAGTGTCAAACAGTATCATTAACAGGTTGCAACAGAGGAGACTGGAAGAGTCACAGAAAGCCGTATGTCTTGTGGATGTGTTTTGAAATGTATTTCGTCAATACATGGTTCAAACACATGTTGGCAATTTGGTCGTTCACTTTGTTGTGAGAGAACAGCGAGATGTGTTGAATATCTCTCACATTTTGTGATCCGTCTATAAGTATATTGATTTGATTAAAACAAGTTGTGATTGTATGACTTTGTCGTGAGCCTCATAGCTGATAACAAGACAGCTGCGATAAGCAGCAGTACGCACGCGACCTTTGTGAGAATAAGCAGATTGGAAAATGGATAGATGAATGGATTGACGGTAGCCATTTCACCTTTTGGACACAACACAACCTTCCCTTCAAGTTGAGCAAGATGAAATACTAGTATGTGGCATTTGTAAACGTTATGAATATTAACATGAAACAAAAGGAACTGAATATAGCTTGCTCCAGGATGCTTCGTTCATAAATACACTTAAGATGAAAAGACAATTCTTAAGACATCATTGAGTTTGAATGAGCATTGTTAATGAACATTCACATTTTAAATAGACACTTAGCTGCAATATGTTTCCTGTCCTTGTCTACCATTCAAACTCAATCCATGTCTGTGTTTCTGAAGTCCGCTAACCCATGTTTCACCTCACAGCGGCTATGGAAACACCCACTGCCACCAGTTACAACTATCACCCCCCTTACTCAATCATCCCACCCTACGAGGCACGCAGGCCTGCTGTCTGCATAATTGCCTCATTAGTGTGTGGCGGCACAGGTATGGCATGAATGCGAATTTGAGCGTGTATGCAAATCCAATTGCTTGTCCAAAACGCTTTATTCATGTGATCAAAAAAAACGTGTGTATTATGCCGAGGACTTCAACCCCGAAATGGAAATTTGGGGATAACGAATGCATTTTTAACATGAGCTGAAACAGAACAATTTTTTGGGCTCAGAACAGAGGATCATTTGGCACACTTTCTATCAATGTGTACCACAATCTGTCACCTCTGGTGTGGCGCCATTTAATTTGGGGGGGACATAGCAGCAACTTTGGAGAATAAAGAAAATAAAACATTTAAATTTGCTTGACTAACTTGCCCATTTTTTTGCCCTAGAATTGCATTATGAGTGCATTGAGCAAGGTTCTAGAAACATGCATTTTATTTAATGAAACCCTGACTGTAGACGGTATTATAAATTGTCATTTCTTCTTTGTGCACACATGGCCATCCTGCACCTATGGCAGGGCGGCCAAAAATGCAAACAGGAGTACTCAAACAAAGTCCTGAAAAAGCACAAGGAACCAAAGTAACAAAAACCTATGACAGAAAACAAACAGACATCAGCACACAGACTCTCACACTCACAATGATCCAACCAAGACTGACAGAACCCAGGGAACTAAATACAAGCAAAGTGACGAGACAACGAGAAACACCTGGACAAGACACAAAGGGGTTGAAGGAGCTGATTGGTTAAGCACAAGGGACACAGATGACGAGAACAGGTGGAGACAAAAGGGGCACCCGAGGGAACAAAACCAAATGTAACTGAAACAAAAATATAACAGCTCCACCCTACTGAGGTTCAGCATTTTTACAATACATTTCATATTTATTGTATTGTTATATGTTCAGGTATGAAAGTACATTACCCACATATTTTGATTGTATTCATTAGTATTTCCTCAGTTAAGTTACAACACGTTGTCCGGCCTTATGGGCTTGCCATCGACTTAAAAACGGTGTGCTTTAAAGAGTAATTTAAAACATAATTCCGGTTGAAATCATATTTTTGAACCCCAAATAAACTTCAATTCATACAAACATTAAATATGTGCCTTTATCATTTGGCAAGAGATTGGTATGTATAGAGAATTGCAAAGTGACTCCACGGCTTTTATGCGGGGTATTTTAATATATTCGTGTGAAATGCCAGGTTGCAACAAATATATTGTTCTTTCCAATGTCATCAAGTACAGAACTTTCTCGGGGGAACATAGGGCAAGACCATCAATCCTGAAGTATCCTTTTAGTGAAATTGCTGAAAACAGTGTCGTCCTGCACAAAATGTCAAAATAACAAAACAAATCAGGAGTAGTTTATGTGAAGCGTGAATTGTGCTTGATTAATATTTAATAGTTTATGGCCAATAATCAGTGACCCAATAAAATCTCACTCGGGAAAGCCGGCACTAGATAAATAGAGCTCTATTCAAAATGCCCTAAAATTACTCCTGTTATTATTTTCTGTGAATTAAAAACAAAACATGCGTTTGCTCTTCTGCCAAAGGTTCCATAAACAGGAGCAAAGTTCCCCCACATTACAAACGTATGATCCCATTCAACTGTTGAATACTTCCAGTACTTCATTACAGAGTTACTTCTTCAACAAAGACCTAACTGCTTTTTTTCCCAAACCTTTTCATCGACAAGATAGATTTATGTATGCCAGATTTATCTTCAATGTCCATTGTAATCACACAAGGCTATGTTTGATGTGGTTTGTAATTAGAGTTGCAATTTATCTTTCGAGGCAAATCAACACATATTTAATTAAGTAGGATGCTATCGTTAGCCAGAATGTTATGACTAGACACTGCCCTCAATTCAACTAGCATTGATTTAACCGTGACCAGCTTTGTTACTCGGCTGACGGGGTTACTGCATCACTAACTGCCTCCTTGTGTGCTGCTCAGGTGTAAGACATCGGTTGCTTCTTCTCCACTGAAGGCTGCACGCCCTTCAAATATATATATATATATATTTATACACTATATGCAAAACACAAAACTTGAACAGTTTACAAATTTGTTATGCACTTGTTGTGGTTGGTGCAAATATAGTAGATTGATGAACAAGAATCTACAAACAATGATGTCAGCCAGCTACTGTATAAGAGACCGAGAGAATATATTTGCTGACAGCAATTTAAAATTAGGGTAGGAGCCCTAGTAGGAGAGCAGAGTTCATTTAAATTGTCTTTGTTTTTGTGGGTGAGAAAAATAAGACGACAACGAGTGTCGTGAAAGGAAAAGTAGGAAAGTGGGAAAAGTGAAATGTGAATTAAGACACGGAAGGTCTTTCATTCATGAAAACAGATCAAATGCAGGAAGAAGTCAGCAGTGAAATCCCATCTGATATTTAGTTATCCAAATTATGCACAGATATTTGTAGTTTTTACAGACAATATAACATTTTCATGAGCTTCACTGTCTTCAATTTAAATAGCCTTTGAGGAGGATATACACTGTTGAAAAACTACCGTTGAAAATTATGTCGCCCCCTTGTACTTGTGCATGCAAACTAGATGCAGTAATTGAGCGGAGAGCTCGCTGGTCAAATTAGTCGAGGGATGACCGTGTGGTGAACTGTCGGAGCTTTAATACTCCATGTTTACACCACTGGCAGGGCCTTTGTTTAGTTTCACGATGCTAATATAGACATCTTACAGAACACATAGTAAGTGCTGACACCACCTAAAAACACACACTGGAGATGTGATTCTCCCATGAAGCTCATTTAAGGTGTCAAAAGAAATAGGAACGTATGTTCAGGTAATACATGTGTGAAATGGCTTGTTCTAGGATTTTGGAGATACTCTAACTGGCTAAAATGACTATTTTATTCGGATGAGCATATAACGGAAACCGGGTCACTGCTTTGTCAGTCCCAAATTGCTGTGATCTAAAATATGTCCTCCTCGCTCTAACAAATCTTTCTCTCCATCACAAAATCCATTTAACAGACTTGAATTTGTAATCACTGAAGTTGCCCCCTGCTGGTCATCACAAAGAAAACATACATTCACAGTTGTGTACTTCTCGGCAAGACTGCATGTTTTCTTCTGCTTCCATTTATGCTTTGTCTATTTAAGGCACACCTGCTGGTATAGCGTGATTGAAAAACAAATCAATGTATTACAGTTAAATATCTAACGCTGAATACTTTTGTATTATTTTATTAATTAATTAATGTATTTTGTGGCAACCCACCGGTGCCATCAAATAACAGTAACCAAAAATAGATGATTTTTCCATTTTAAAGTGCTGGTGCTTCTTTCTCTAAAGATTTACGTTCACCCTAAAGAAATGAGACTTTTTCACATTTTTGAAAATCCTCTAGTTCTTTATGCTTTGTGGGGAAACAGAGAGTGAAACTAAATTGAAATGGACTTTTCCACCTCTAGATTTTAATGAACTGCTGGCTTGAATGGCTCTTATTAAGCAAAATTGCCCATTAGCATTTTAAATGACCAGCTATCTTCATTATAATCAGCTTGAGAGGCATTTCTGTGCTGGGGATCTATTGATTGCTTGGCAATGTCAAAGTGTGTGTGACAAACTCTGACTGCAGCTGATACAGAATGGTGAGCAAGCTGCGGGGAGGAAAAAAAAAACAGGAAATATCCGCTTGTGTACACTCTCAAATAATTACAGTAATGTGAAAATAATTACTGCGGAGGCAATGCAGTTTTATCACGGGACAAAAAGTAATTCGATTTATGCTTCCTGTGAAATATAATCACTCACCACGATTACGTGCAGTGACGATGACGCAGCTCTAATTACGATCCAAAATCTGAAACCTTGGCCATCAAGAAAATAAAAACAGCTGTGTGTTTGAGGTTTCAGCACAAAATCTCCTGTATGCACATTAATTTATGCAATTATGAAGCATTGTCACTTAGTGTCACAGAAGCTGTGATGAATGTTTTGCTTGAGTGTAGTCAAAACATGTTACTAAACCTGCTATTGATGTGTTATGACATTATGTATGACTGCATTTGTAGGCCTATTATGTTTTGTTTGTTTGTTTGTTTGAAAGCCACCTAATTAAAAAACAAAGAGAAAAAAAGTTGAAGAGTCAGCTGTATGAAAGTTGGAATATATTTTCCTCACAATAATTACGAACAAAGTCCTTCTCATTCCGCATCTAAGACACAACTCATCTCACCTTACACCAGGGGTGCCCATTACGTTGATCGCTGACTCGACCCAAGGCCATTGTGAAGGGTGGAAAGGATAAAAACAAACAAACAACCATTTGTGTGTTTTTGTGCATGTTAGTAATATTTTTTTGTGTTAATGTACACTGCACCCTCCTTTTCACAAAAAGTATAGAAAAAAATAAATATAGCAGTTAAATCTTTAACCTACAGTGGCACGTGAACTGCGTCACAGGAAGTTGTTCGCGCTCAGCAATCTGCGATTGCGGCTTATGATCATAGCTGTTGCGCTATATCTTTTATCGTTAGCATTATTTTATTCAGTTTGTTTCGTGTACAATTCACCAAAGGCATGGGCAAAGAATAGGAATCTAGAGTGCCCAGGGAAGAACATTAAAACGGTACGTGTGAACTCCTATAGTCAACAGGCTGCAAAAGTGCATCGGATACCTCCCTGACAGGCTGTTGCTCATCATGGCGTGCGTGTGTATGTGCATGCGCGTGCGCGGTGACGGTTCGATCGCGGGAGGTTAGTTGATCGAAAAGTCAATCTTGGGTCCAAAACGTTTGAGCACCACTGCCTTCCACCAATGTGCCTTCTCATTTTCTACGAGTGTGAGCATTCACACAAACTCCCTGAGCATCCCTTGGACCACAGCGATCAAAATCAGACATGCACACGACAGTCAAAACAGTCTCCCACAATGTTATGAAGTAACAAAAAAATCCAAACCACCTATACATCAAAACCAAACCAATCATTGAACATAAATTTGTGACACAAATAAAATCAGTTTGTTACTTTCATTTTGGCATACAGACGATTTTAAGTACTGTGGTGCACTGTACAGCTCTTGTTTTGGTCTTTAACGAGCCAGCAGGCCCCTTCTTATGTTCCTTAGCATTGACTAACTCAAAAAAATGAAGCATTTCGCGTTTTTCTGTTTCAATCTAAATTGCATTTTTAATGTATTTGACGGTAGACTTGGATATTTTGCAAGTGACCATAATACCGGTCTCTTTTATTTCCAATTTTTCATAGCATAGTATGGCCGCATAATGTACGACAACAAGTATTGTGCTTCAGTGTCGTAAAATGACATGATGTTGGTCCGTGTTATGCGCTGATTAAAAATACAAAGTATGAGACCAAAGTACGATAACAATAAACGTATTTTAATTTGAGTTTTCCTGCGACTGAGGGGGGGTTGAGTAATCAGATTGTCCTCGTTGGAGAGGGTAGGCCAGTGTATGAGAACACTTCCAGATGGTGTTGAGCAGCCAGACTGGCACTGGGGAAAAACTACGGGTGGGGGATGGGGGGGGGCCTCTGGCCCTCCCTCCCTCAAACAGCATGTTGTCCACCTTCCTCTACCTCTCCTTCTGTGCTTCCCATTCCAGTCCCAGTGTCCGAGTCTTTGCGCCCTTCGTGTCCTTCTCTTATCTCTCACTCCGCATTTAATTGTCACCTCTCACCCTGTTCTCCTCTCGTTGGCCCCCCTGTCTCTCACTACATCTTTTTGCTTATCCAAACAGAAATGTGCTGCCCCAACATTAAGCCTGAGTTGTCCCCACTCCTCCCCACCCCCAAGCTTTCTCGCTGTCCTACGGGGGGCGACAGAGCCCTGCCCTCCGATTACACCAAGGGGGGGCGTAGGGTTAGAATACAGCCCCGGGGGGCCGGCAGCTGTCAATTAGTGATAACTGCAGTGAAAGAGAGGGAGACACACAAACGCACACGCTTATGTGTGTATGCCCTCGCTTTCCTGTCTCCCCCCCTTGCTCCTTGGCTAATCAGGGGGACATCACCTAGCAACGGTCCAGAGGAAGTCCTCAGTGGGGATGCATGGTAAGAGGCGCACAGAGAAATGGTGAATCGGTGGAGAGTGGGATGGGGAGTGCAATGATGAGCGGTAGAGGGGGGTAGATGAAAAGAGGATAATGAAACCTCTTCAGAGAGAACATTTTGGTGTGAGACAGTCACTGTCCACATGATGACACAGTGTCATATATAATCGGTGAAATCTGGATTTGAATGGCCTAAGGGTTGTACGATCTAGGAATAAAGCAAAAATATGACTCAAGTCACACAAAGATTTCACAAGAGACTCAGTTGTGCGTGTGTGTGTGTGTGTGTGTGTGTGAATCCACCACAAAAGGATATCAGTGGTGGCAAAGAAGACAAGTGTAAGTCACGGAAGTAACAAAAAGTGGTACATGCGGCCCTCCCTGCACTGCAACCTCAGTACAATCCACACTGTCGAGCCACATGATGACCACTTGCACATTAAATGATATCCAAGAGCTCTATCAAACATAAAAGGTAACAATGTTAGTTTTGATTGAATGTTGTGAATATTTTTCACTCTTATGTAATAAATGAAGGAATATATTGGACAGATCCTGACAGTGACAGGTTATGTGAGAATGAAGTCAAGTACAATTTTATTGTCAAATGTGCTGTATGTTCACGGATGAAATGTCCTCCCTCTTAAACAGACAACAGGACAACAAAAGGAGCCGCTGCGGGTGCCCGCACCGCCATCAAAAGAACATTTAACATAAGAAGAGATCATATCTGACCTACAAGCACACAGCTCAACATCCATTGGTGCTCTCTAGCCATCATGAACTGTAAATGATTTCATACAGCACATGGCTAGGGAATGCAATCCATACATGAAAGCTAATATGTCTAAATCAGAAGGTATTTGAATGTGCAGTTTCGGTGAGGAAAAAAAGAAGTGACTCCCTGCCCCTTTAATGCATTCACTCATCAGCCAATGTCACTCAAATTCTTACAAATACATTAGTATGAGGTGAACAAAACAGAAGTGCCGTATTGCACAGCCTCCAAGCGCCACTGCCTCCTTCTGTCTGACAGTGGGGCTAACGCATAGAGCCATGAACAGGTGATAAATCCTTGTCAGGTTTTATTAAAAACCCAGCCAGGCCAAATAGAACACCTCATATTGAGCTGTAATACCCAAGGAGACAATGTACGAGACAGAGTGTGAGGCCTTCCTCTTTGGTATGCTGGCAGGACTTCTGTTTCGACTCTGATGTCGTTAAAGTGGAGGCACACCAGGGAAAGCTAAAATGCACACACGTGGCTCTACACTTTGCTGGCTTAGTAAAGAACAGGGCCTTTCTGAAATCCATCCATTCAGAAAGCCACCTAGTATATATGCAACTAATGAGAAACATTGTTGGCAACTAATGTGAAACATATCGTTAGTTTAGCATGTAGCTTCCTTCCGCCACAGCAAAGACTTACATCAGCAAAATGTACAATAAACAACTACACATGGCTGAAAGCACAACAGAACTACCTAAGCAGTGACAATGTAGGACACCAACCCACTATAAGGTGCGCTCTCAGCGGGAATACATGGACCAAGTAGGTAATCCCATCCTGCGCACCTTACAGCACGGCACATAATTGAATTGCAAACAATAACGCTAGGCTAATAACCGCAGCCTATATAGCTTACTGTTCTTCCAATCCTGATGAGTCTCATCTCCACACCATCTCCGTCCGGTCGGCGCACCATTTTCTGCATCCTGAGCATCTGGCGCGTGCATGTATGGTTCCATATACATTTTGCCAACAAGCACGTCTTCCTCCAACACCTCAAACAACTGGATCCCCTCAGATAAGTTTAAAACGTCGCTTTCTGAATCAATTTCTGATGGGCTTTGTACACTTTCCATCCTCGCTATTGTTGTCTTAAAGGGAAGTCACATTTCTGGGTTTGTCGCTGGTCAAGATCTCAATTTAGGGAAACAATTACTTTGTCGAATTTAAGAAATATATATACCTGTATATATTTTTACACTTTATTTAATGTATTTAGTTGAATTATTTGTGACCAAAAATATTTCATTTGGTAGTTTCTAAAATGACTTCACAGTTGACATTTAAACTCTGGAATTTTACACAGTACATAATGTTTGATTCTTATTGATGATGCATTTTTTTTTTTTAACTGGTGCGACTTAACCTCTGGAACAATTTATGGTAGGTAAAATTCACTTTCCAAATTTCAGTAAAACAGAATAGACAGTGTTCTATTTTGCGGGTTGCACAGTACCATTAAAAAACGGACCGTTTCTTTCATCATATCTACACATGTTGACAAAACGTGCTCATGTGTGTATTTTCTCTCCAACCAAGATATCACGGTCAACCTCTCAGATTCAGTCTTGCTGACTGGCCAACAATAGAAATCATCACTTTGCTCATTATTTATTTACCTGGGTGAGGAGCACTTTTAAGACAATTAATCAAGTCAATGAAAGATTTATAAGCAGCTTGACCGGAGTGCTCAGACAGCAAATGGGGCACATAGTCACATACGAGGGTTGGGTCGGGGGGGTGAACCTTGCAAAGCAATTACTCTGTCATGTCACGATGACCCAAATAACCCAAACAAGGAGTGTTGACAAAATGAAGCTTAAACTATGTGCATGGTTGCCTAAGGCTGAACACTGCGATAGCTCACTGGAGAGACACTTTTCCTTAATGTGCAGACTGATGGCTCATAAAAAGTCCCACACTTGCACGCACAATAATGACCAACAGCGTGCTGTTGACAGTAGGTGTGGCTTCACAGCTGAGTGCACGCGGCACATGCAAAGTGCTTGTGCCAGCTCAGCACATTTCTGCGGGACTGTCCTGAAATTAGAAACCACAATCTTTACCACCTTCATTTTCCCTTAATTGCTCTCTGTTTTTCCTCCTCCTTCCTCTCGGTCTTCAGCCTTGATGACCATGCTTTTGGGTGGTCCGTTTGACCGCAATGACCCTTGTGCTCAGCCTGACGTAAAAATTGCTAATGGTTAGCATTTTGCTGCTCCTGTGACACGGCTTTTTCTTTGCTCACACGTATCTCATACACCTTTCCTGATCTGACACATAATTTGTTATACTGTAAGTAATGAGGATGCGCAATGTTCACTCATACCTCCAAATTGACAAGATTGCCAACAACATGGATGGGTTGGGAACAGAAGTGAGCAAATGTGTTAAATTTCAGTCTAATAATCCAAAAGTAACAGTACTCTTACTGAACTTTTTTTGGGCTACTCTACCAACTTCTGGTTAGGCCAACCACTGGGTATCCTTCAATTGTGCATTTTTTTTTAATTAATTTTATTTATTTGACTTATTAGGATCTATCAATAGATAATTCAATTTATGTTTATTGTTGTTGCACGTTACACAGATTAGCAGACCACACACATGCAGGCATGCAATGAGAGATGTCTGGGTACAAGGGTCAGACAGTGACTTGCCCCCTGAGCTGTGTCTCGAGGCGGGGTGATGCTCAAGTGCATCACTATTGGACTAAGATTGTAAACTCATATTTCTACAACATGTCCTCGTGAGCCAGGATGTGAGCTACAGACTTTCAAAGGAAATGATGAAAGACCACTGACTGACGCTTTATTATGGTACATGATGTACTGTCCTTGCACATAAAAAAAACAACCAAAAAACAAATAAAAGCATGTGTCACTTTAGTGAGTCCACCCAAACTTTGTTTCAGGGAGCTTACTTCACACAAAAGCATTTAAATTTCACAAAGGTGCTATTTTTTCCATTACCTTGCACTAAAAGGTGTTTCGCCAAGTAAGGTTCTAAAATAATTACTGTTTTATCCCACACTCCCACGGTAAAACACATCTAAATCCAGAGCAACACAGAGGTTGGTACCCAGTCTTATTATTGCTCCACTATATCTCCTGCAGCTGGAAGATGTTAGGGAGACTTGGCATTGATACACTACATGGTGTTCTCTTTCAGTTGCAAAAAGTGTTTGTGCTCCACCTAAAACTAACACAAAGAAAACGAGACGATGGGTTTTGATTCGCTGTAATTCAGTCAGCCATCTACTGTAAATACACGGCCGGGCAAAAAAAAAAAAAGAAAAAAAAAGAAAGGGATGAAGGATGATGTTTGGACTGGCAAATTGAAAAGGAGTCCTGCAGAGTAGGCACCTTTTAGAGCCCCTTTCTCCTATACCATGCTCTCTGTCTAAACAATGCAATCATCTCATCTTGCATTCTTCTGACCCTACATAGCCAAAACAGATCACACACAAAAAAAAGTGTTTTACAGCCAGGATTCAAGGAGAGAAGAATGGAAATGGGGGTGTGGGCTCCAGAACAAGTGAGGAACAGGAACCCCTGCACAGGTCAGGGTTGGAGCACAACATGCTAAGAGCATCTGTCTGTAAACAGAAGCATACCAGCCACTTGGTGAGTGTGCGCCCACTGTGGCGAGGTTAGCAAGGCTGCGTCTCACCGTGCCCTGTTTACACAGCAACCAAAAAGCTATAGAGGGAACCGGAGAGCATCTTCAAAGACGATCCCTAACTCTACAGAACGTAATCGCTGCTGCTTGGGCTTTGATCTCAGAGAGAAAATAATTACATGTTTCTAGGTGCCCTTTTACAATGAAAGGCGATGTTCCATTCAAATCGTATGGTAATGGTGGGGGTTGTCTGTGCCAATGTGGTGGGAAGGCGCTAAATGCTACTTGAGGCAAATAAAACAAGACCCGCTGTGACATTTTGTTTTGCCAATCCTGAACGCTTCTGGCAACCTGCCTCCACAGAACACAGAGGCAGGGTCAGAAAACAATGTGGGGTCTGACACTATATCGCCCCCGGTGCACTTTTGAGCAAGGAGAGGAAACACTCACCGCCTGACTTAGTGACCACTCTGCATTTTAATTCATTTGCGCCACGGTTGGCTTTTATTTTTCATAAGACTCTTTTGTGATCATCTCCTTATGATCTGAGGATCTGTGAATTTGATTTTGCGCACATTTAATTTTCATTTGATCTTTTACCTGGATGAAAGGCGCAGATATCAAATTGTCTGGTGCGTCGGAGATGTCCTTAATTTGACCTGATGGATCCAAGCGCAGACAAGAGGGCAGATCTTCAACTTTAACAGAAGGGAATGCGGTCTGCCTAAAAGGCCATGAGAACAACAATCTGAGATGAAGATTATGAATCGGTGTAATAATTATTGAGTGCTAAAAATTGCTTGGAATTTGTTTATAATTGTTGCACGCTGAACTAGTGGTTAACATATATTCCTTACAGTTCGGGCCTTCCTGTGAAGTGTCCTTGGGTTTAACCCCTGTGATTAGGGACGTGCTTCGTGATGAGAAAATGAGTCTTCCAGATGCATCATGAACCAATTGTTTTGTTTTTTAACTCCTCTAGTTGGCACTATTGGTTTAAACGAAGGGGTTAAAAAAATGACAAGTCTACTTTTCTGTCTAAAGATGACGACCAGAGAAAGCTGAGCTATATGCATGCACTGGTCAGTCCTCTGGGCAGCATTAGTCTGCTCAATACTTTGATAAAATGGATTCAGAAGTTCAGAACATTCAGGGAAATTCTTCCATTCCAATGAAATTATTCTTCATGTGATGATTGTTTTGCTCTATACCAAAGAAATATCATCAAACACCCATCTCTCCTGGAAAAAAGCAAAATGCATCATGACACATCGTCAATATCATTCAATTTTTCATCATGGCCATACCAATGATTCCTCAGGCTTCATGAGACATGTCTTTCGATATTGACTTTTTAGTGTGCCCTTTATAATAAACGATAAGTGGTTGAGTGTTCTGGTCAAGACACACGGCCTGCCTCGACTTTGTGCGTGATTATGAGCACTATGTGCAGATGTGTAATCAATCGAAGAATCTATGACAGTTTCTCCATTTGGAACACATGAGAAGACAGCCAATCATCCTTCACATGCCCTTTGTGACTGATGCATCTACTTCCCGCCAACCAGCATGCATGACCATATTGCATACACACACAGTATTGGATATTGCCTAACGCAACATATTGCGGTTGTCTAAACATGATGACGTTGAGACCTGTAATAAGTATCCGTCATTCTGCTCTGGAGTACTAGCTTGCTGTTTGAGTGATTGCACTGTGAGTAGGCTCTGAGTGTCGAGTGGCCGGAGTCAAGATTGTGACTGCATCCGCAAGCTTAGACCCGATAAGTAAGAATATGAACTGATTTGGTTTCCTGGTGTCCTTGAAAATAACATTGATTGAATGATAATTCCCAATATCGGTTGTTATATTTCTGCAATGATTACACTGGTCAACACCACATTTTAATTCATATTTAAAATATTAAATATTACATTAATATTTACAATTAATTACATATTGCTGAAATTAAAAGTGTTTTTAAAAAATAAAGAACAGTGAATTATCAACAAACTTTACCACACATTGTTGCTTTAAAGCACTTCATGACGCTGCATGGTCTCTTCTTGTTTCAATGGCAGGTGGTCGACTAAATGTTAAGTATTGCATATATCATGTGGATTGCTGGTTTTCCGTATTCTTAAGGACATCATATTCAAGACTTAGGGGTCACAAAAACACTTTCAAAGACTATGAAAAAAAACAATTTTCAACACTGTTAGACATGTTTTTACTAGTTATTGCATTTGTAAAATTGTATATGTGGAATTTATTGACTTAATATGTAAATGTGAAATGCATCTTGAAAATATAACTCAATGGCACTCTCAGCAGCATGCCCTGGAAAAAAAAAATATCGAAAAAGGAATCGGGCCCATAAAGATTGCACTCTGGAGCAATGGTGTGGTCTGATGAGTCCTGATTGACCCTGTTCCAGAGTGATGACTGCATCAGGCTAAGAGGTGAGGCAGATGAATTGACCTTCCCATCATGCCCTGTCTGTTACCATACAAGTCTGTGAGGTCAGTGTCATGATCTGGCCTTGCTTCATTTGGTCAGGTCTTGGGTCAGCAACTTTACGTATGTGTCCAAATATGATGGCTACCTCAGTATTCTGAACATTGTCTTTTCCCAGAGGTAGAGAGTATATTCTGCGATGAAAATGCCAGGATTCATCTCTCTCAAATTGTAAAAATGTGGTTCCAGGCGCATGAGACATAATTTTCACACATGGATTGAAGTCCAAATCTTAAAACCTCATTAGAAATCTGTGGGATGGGCATGTGACGACCGGCTCCAGCTCTCCATTGTGAGTGCAAAATGTTGCTGAAATACTAACTTAATTGAAGTTGAAACATAACTTTTCCAATGGTCAATGGTGAAAATGAACAAGCAATCAATTTATATTATTCATTTGTCTTGTTTTAATACGATGATTTGATCCTGTTTCAATGACATTATTTTTCTCTGCAAAATGCAGTTTTTGCGATTGTGAGGAATCACCTTACCTGTCATGTCATGGTGTTCTTCAGTCCGTGAACTAGATGAGACTGAATCAACAGTGAATCTGCTGGGTGCCAAGTAGTGCGCTGCATTTTCCCTCAGTTGTAATCAAAACACCACACTAGTGACAATGTTTTTACCAATCGATGAATCGATTAGTATGCCTATCCCAAACAATCACAATGTCACATTGTTCGATTGATCACAATAGTTGTCAACCCCATGAGAGGGCAAAGCACGATACACGGGAACAGGAATTAATAAAATGAAACCAATGGAGGGAAAGGCATAGATGCAGAAGGGGGTGACAAAATAGATGCAGATGAAAGAAGACGTGGTGACAGCTTCAAGATAGGCATGGGGGGTGGGACAATGGGGGAGAAAATAGATGTAAGAGAATGGAGCCAGGAAACCGAGCAGGTGTTTCTAACACGCCTGCCTCGTCTACTCAACTCGCTTCTCGCGCACCTTCGGCTGGAGAAATGATGACGTACCCTAGCCGCTGCCATATAAAAGCCGTTAAGCAATCTGTTACTGCAAGCCAGAACAAGACTTGTACTGCATCCGGCCACAAGTCAAAAATCTGCGCAGTGTGGGGATACAAGTAAGAATCAGAATCGGATTTATTGGCCAAGTAGACAAAAACACACAAGGAATGTACTTTGCCAGTTACAATCGTCCAGAGGAACCTGAGACAACAATGACCAACATGGGGAGAAAGAATGGGAAGCCGTTTTCAATCTTTTCCAGATCGGAATCATTTAAAATCAGGATTCCTTTTTTTAGCTCAGTTGTTTTGATGCAAATGAAGCCTAAGAGGCTTCAAAGGCGACATGGCATCACCAATGGAGTTGAGGAAGGACAGGCATGGATCAGACGACAATTCATCTCCTCCTCCCGCACATGCGGTAAAACAAATCTTTTAGTGGAGTTCTAGCAGCAGTTTGACTCAACTATGCACGTAAACGCACTGATTGATGCCCCATTGAGATTTATCGGCTCTATAAATCTGATCCTGTGTCTGAGTCAGTTAGCGTGATATTATTGTGTCTGACACCAGGTGGATTACGTCGGTTAATTCGCAATGAATGAAACAAAAGCAAATACTAATCCAGCGCAAGGCTTTGGTGTGATGTCTGACGCCTGGGATTAATTCACAGCATTCCCCAACCAGCCTAATCCTTAGCGAACTAGACGGGATTCTTTCCTAACTGACAGTTTCTTACTCATTATGGCAGGGTGATATGCTTCACCTAGCATTTCTTTTTCGGGGTGGGGTGGGGGGATAAAAAAAAAAAAAATCAGTCAGACAAGGAAAAGAAACTGGTGCGCATAACAGCGAGAGTAAACTGGGTAAAAACTTTCCCCAAAGCATTTTTCCCTGTAGCTATTAAGACCATCTTGAGGCATTTTGGAGTGTGTTGTGCTCCTCTTAAGGTTCAGGTTTTGACACTCTGAAATCAATAGGAGGCAGAGATATATTTTTTTTCTCTGCAGACTCATGAAACTGGGGTGAAAACACTTCAATCAGGCCTGCAGAGAACGTGACACAAGAGACAGGAGGATCGATTCATAATGAGCGCAGAAGTGCCTGAGGTTCTACTAACAGCGTTCCTTTTCTCTACAAACTCAAAATCCAGTAAATCCAACAACCCATTTGCAGTACTTGTACCTCGGTAAAGCAAATTCTCCATGAAAAAAGGGAAAATTGATGCTGGTCCAGATGGTGTTGTTTGTGTGTTTCACTTTTAGAGCATTGAAGCTTCTGATTCTGTTGAGTAAACGAGAACTAAATGACTGGAAAGAAAAAAAATTAAAAATGGTTGACTGGGCAATGCAAGTGAAACATATTTTATTGTAATGTCATGGTTGCACCTATACGCATGAAAAACTACATTGGAACCTTAAATGTCAACCACATTCTGTTATGGAGCAGTGGGGTCAACCGTTTTGAATGATGATCAGAAATCATGAATATAGAAATAACCAATTCAATATGCTCATCAGCAATAAACTTATTACATTTGCAGCCAATGTTTTAAGTATCATTTTAACATAGGCAGCAAAGAAATGCATTCGGCATTTGAAAAGATGCTATTCATCATAGAGGCCAGACTTGTTAATTGGCTGGTCCTCTTCTGTAGAATACACAGACCCTCTGGGCCCCACAGCTGCTAGCTCCATGTTTAAGCGCTTAAACATGTTTGCTCCCTTTCCAACTTGCCTCACAGAAGTACTACACCACACCATTTCAAATTGCTTTAAAAAAAAAGGTGAGCTATGAAACAGGTAGTGCTCTGTTAATATTTTAAGGAGGTTTTTAGTGAAGTGGAGAGTCAAATATTTCATGCTATGATGTTAAAACTTCATTGGCTTTAAAAACTGCTTCATTGCAGCTCCTGGTAGGCAGAAGGCTCTTTCACGCGCTCTCACTTGCTGACTTCACACAGCATAATCTCATCAGCGGCAATTTGCTTTTAATTTATCGTATCTCTCGGAATTCACCTGATGTCATCGGATGGGTATGACTAACTGAAATGTGATTTACCCACACACTTAGTCATATGGCGGATGTGTGAGTTGGCGTCGCATCCGTCACTTTAAAACCAATCACTGATCCAGCAGTAACGGGAACCGAGATACTCGCGACAGCTACCCAACAATGGCATAAAAAAACCAAAAACAGTCTTTGGTGATTTTTGTAAAGGAATATCCATGGAAGCTGTTAAAGTGTGAGTCATTAAAATGCTATGTAGCATTTTAGTGCCTTGTAAATCAGCAATGTAATATAGAGATCTGATGCCTCCTCGCCGACTGAACGCACGTGTTTATGTGAGCTTTGTTATGTGACGCTTTATGTGACAACCATCTTCCCAAAGGCATAGAAATGTGACGTGAACCCATAGTAGTAATAAATAGCTGTGATAACTTGAGGAGGAAGCGATATTCGGGCAGCGGAATGGTTCTCCACGAGGACGAGGCAGCTATAAAAGATTGAATGAAGAGATGTAAAACAATAAGGCCAAGAGAGGATGGGAGGGAAAGAAGGGTGAGTGGGGGACGCAGGGGGTGCGACCACAACAAGCAGAGGTGGGGTGTGATTTGATCGAGAGATAGATGGAGAAACAGAATGAGTGGAGTGCAGGAGGTGGAGGAATAGAGAGGGTGAGTCAGCCATTGTGCACCAAGCTACCCCTGCCCACAACCACCTTCCTTTTCTCCACTCTCTCCTCAACTCACACATTAATTCCACTTCTTTTAACCGCCAGCCAGGGTTGTCCTCGACTGAATGTCAATCCTGTGTTGAAGACGACAGAGGAGTGAACCAGGGGTGGAGACAAGAAGCAAGGGCAGGCTGAGGAAGGGGGAGAGCGCTTGGCGGCGTGGCTCACTTGCAGGCGTTTTATATATGAAGGTGTCACCCGGCATGACCCTCTCCTTTTCCATTTTAATTGCACTGTGTTTAATATTACTCCCATCTGCTCGACTCATACCTGATAAGATACAGCCACGACGACATGGTGTGTGACAGGCATGAAGATAGTCAACATCTAAAACTCAGATGTGCTAGTACAGTCAAGAGGGTGTGATGGGAGTTGGCAGCCAATAAAGAAGGAGAATGAAGGTGCAGAAACCAGGATTGGGAGAAGAAGTCATTTCCTGTTTTTAAGACCCCAATTAATCAATGACAAGCTCTTTCAAAACCAAATCAGATCTGGGCCGACTCCTATCTCAAGGCAGTTGGCTAACATCTCATCATTCATATCAGGCAGCCAGCCTTGTGGAAGCAGGTAAACATGCATGTAAGATGTGAATGCACACGTCCGAATACTTGCATGTGAGGCTTGATGAATACAAAAACAAGCCGCAAATCTATATCTGCCTATCATGGCATGTGCGGAAAATAATCACGCGAAGGCTGACACCCAAGGTTGACGAGCTCCAACAGCTGCCCAATCGCTGATGGCTATTTTTCCTTTCCCCTGTCTGGACTTGACTGGGTATAAAACCCACATCACGCAAGGGTGTTTTTCATCTTGTCATTTGATAGCACATGAAGGCCTCATTCACTTTCAAGGATTGACTCTGAAGCAATTGCTGTCTTTCCGCCAGTAGGTATCCTATTCTTTGCTTGGGATTCGTTCTTTAAGAAGAGGAGCCTTTCAGTTTAAAAATCACAAGCCTGTAACAATAATACCTAAACCAAATGTAAATTCACAGTTTGCAAATGGGAGACAAGCACCTGAGAGCCCACCAAGTGTCTGGCCTGTTATACTTTGTGACGCGTCAGTTGACATACGTTGATCTGAATGAATCAACCCTTGATTAAAGCATTTCTGGCGAATGGATAACATTAAATGAGTGGCTAAATGATGACTTCATCAGGGCAGCCTCACTTTTTTAGCGATATTGTTTGTGTCTAGCTTTGATTGGATACCAAATTTGCTCAGAATGATCATACTTTCTCCGATGCTACTTGTCCCTCCACACTTACAGTAAGAGAAGTGAAAGCCTCGAGTGGACGCCCGCCTGTTACCACGCGGAAAGAAAAAAATAGGTTGCAACTGCATGTGATTATCTCACAAATTTCAACTGCTTGGCTCATGTGAACTCTGTGGATAACCAAAAGAGAGCACTGAGGCCCATCTTTCAGAAGAATTAAGGGTGGCCTATTAACACCTGCTTGTTTGGTGGAAATTGCATCCATAATTCAAGTAGTCTCTCACATGATAACACTGTGATATTTCTTGTGACCATTTTCACGCTCAGTTGTTCAGGCAAGTCTGACTCAGTTCTTGACATTTCACTGCATTTTTCAATTAGTGGTTGTTTTTCATTTCAACTGTAGTTTCACTAGTTACAAATTGTAATTCACAGGTATCATTTTAAGGTATGATTACAAAAATTACCCAAATAACAGGTGTCACCATTTGTGGAAATTTCCACATCAATGTGTTTTGGTTAAGGCTATGTGACTGTTGTTATCAAGAAAACAATGACCATCCCTAAGTCCCTAAAGAGAAGGTTCACACAACTGTACGGTATCTAAAAAGACTCCTGCAGAAACGAGTACATTTTCATCTACTGCCGTAGAATGGGACTTATGAGAGCATTTCAGTAAAACAAGGTGGACTATGAACACTCAACTCTGCTGTAGGCCGGCACTTCTAGTTACCCCACAGCTCCTGCTCTCCGGTAAGAGTGACAAACGGCCATGAGGAAATTGGGAGGTAGTCCTGGGTGAAATTCAAGGCCAAAGCACTCAAGTCTCCTCTAGCTACCTCTTTCCACCCCAGGCAGCACATGACCTCTCTCTGGGATATAATCACACCCAGCGAGGAGCAGGCATTGGCAGCACTGTTTAAAAGTGAGAGAGCGCAAGATTGGCAATGCATATTTTCGTGCACGTGTTTGGGGTGCATGCACTCAAACACTGGAACGAGCGAACTACTACAGTAAGTAAAGTCAGGCAACTAATTTCCCTCCCTCGAGCATTCTCTTTTGCAATAAATGGAAATAGTAAGTGCTGTATATGTGTAACACCCAAGTTCTTATGCTATGTTTACAAACCTCGAGTACCATATCCAGTAGTTGACCCTGTCGGAATAGGTGTGCCTATGCACAATACGGTTGCTGCAAAAGCGGTATGCATACTTAGATATGTGTCTTTGACTAATCATTATTGATGATCACCACTTTGCAATACACGTCTATACTAAGAGTTGAACAAAATATTTTTATCAGTCAATGTTAAGGTGAACACAGTCAAGTCAATGCCAATTAACTGATGATGTCATTGATATTTTTTTCCATTTGTTAAAAAACAAGCTCACTGACTCACTCACTTTCCTTGCCATCATGAGTTATTCTGGCATCATCGCCCGATTAATTCATCCAATCGTACTCAGACACTTACTCATCCTATCACATTCAGATACATCCATGGCCTCGGAAAGCTAACCTATTAATCTAACACGACTGCGGGGTTGTTATCTGCTACAGTATGGAGAATATAATTTCAAGAAATGACAGGAGGAAGGAATGCTTTGCAATCATGGATTGTTGCAAGAGTTGTTTGTTTGTTTTTAGCTCTGCCAGTCTGCGAGAGAATGATGATGTTAGAGTATGATTTGAGATTGGATGGGCAAGTGTCAGAGTGGGATGACTGTGTGTCTGCGAAATAAAATGTTTGATTGAAACACTAGTTTTTAGCGACAGTAACAGTTTTTTTTTCACAATAAAAATTTGATAGACAGATCCCCGGTTGTTGTCTGAGCAGCGACTACAACATATTGTGATTTCACACCGTCAGCAGTATGTTTAGTGAAGTCACTGATAACTGAGGCCTGAGGATTTAGGCAGTTCATTAGCTAGGATTAGCGATGCTATTTATTTTTCTTCTTAATTACATGAATGTTCCTAGCACTTGGATTTTTGGTACATTCGAGGATAGACTTTGAAGATTTTGAATGTGACCATGTAACTGATCTTATTTTTAGTAAAATAATTCCAAATGGCTGAAGTACCGTTGCTAGCTTACTGCGCCGACCAACCACGTGTTGGTCATCTGTGTTATTCATGTCAATTGTGACATTGTGTAAAGGTTCAAACCCTCGTCTGGAGTAACTGCGCAAAAACACAAATATTTCGCTCCTTCAAGCATGAAAGTGTAGCAGCTGTTTTTTTACTTGGTCATTGTAATGCAACGGTAGCCTTATGCATTTTCTATGGATAACCTGGCTGGTATACACATACTGCACACTCACACAATTGTCTCCTTCAGCAGCAACAGTACCCACCAGTGGATTTGTCCTCCCATCAGCCTCACACAGGATGGAAAAATATCAACAGGGGAATAAATAACTCACTTGGGTTAATTATTTGGCCGACTACAGATTAATAGCAGTTTAAAAATGCAGCATTGGATGGTGGCGCTCTGAAAGGTAAGGGGTTGGGGAAGGAGGAGGAACGATTGGCAATTGAGTGGAGTTATTGGAGAGCAACAGTGCATGCGTTGCCTTCAGATGGATGGAGCAGTGAAGTTGAGCCCCAAGGCTGTGAAAATGCTGTCTGGGAGGAATGAGATTAACTAATGCAGATCAGTGACATCATGCCTGCAGAGGCGGTTATGAAGAGTATCCATCACGGGCATCATATTGTGATATACCTGCATAATGTTTCCAAGAAAAAAAATGAAATTACTGTTATAACTACCTGAATAATGCTTATCAGGATGAACACATTTTTGTCCTCAACTAATGAGCCCTGCACCTAACCGTAATTAATGTGTAAGAGTATACTCATGCTGCAGTGCAACCTCCGAAATTCAAAAACCTGTCCTGTGATGCTGGTTGGTTTCCAAATTGGAATAAAAAAAGTGGCATAATATGTTACATCTTAAAACTGCCACCATCATGAAAACTTGAACTCTACTGCAAATGAATGTATTTCATACAAACGTTAAGTTCACCGCTGTGTGCTAAATTTTATTTCAACTCAAAGTAAAATTAATTAAAATGTCAATGCTGGCGAGATGGAACACAAATGTATTGGCAGTGATACTGTCACCTGAATGTCATTTCATAGGTGTTTCTGAAATGAATAACGCGAAAGTGTATTTATTAAAATTCATTTGTGCATGTAATTGACACTCGATTTCGACACCCACTATAGTGTGTTTTCATTTGTCTCACACCCGCAATCCTGTTCTCCCCGTGCCTACGTGGGTTTTGTCCTAGTACTCCAGTTTACTCCCACATTTCAAAAGCATGAATGGCCAATCTCAATTGTCCCAAGGTGTGGTGGTGAGTGTGAATTGTTGTTCATCTACATTACACTATGCGTGCTGTGCAATTGGTTGCCGGCCAGTTCGGGGTGTACCCTGCCTAATGTCCTAAAACAGCCGCTTCGGCTCCCTCGTGAGGATATGTGGATTATAAAATGGATGGATGGGTGCCGAGCAGCACTGATGTCTACTGGGTGTACTGTAGATGCAGCGTAATTGAGTGCAAGAGGAAGAGGCAGGGGAGGTCTCCAAATGAGCTGCAATGATTGCCTACCTGTATATGCCAACGCTCGACTGCGGAGCTTCCGTATAAAATCTTACAGTAGTCAGCCCAATTATTTCCATTTTTATAGTCCCCTCAACATTCTGTTCGATTTTTCAAAACCCTATCACCAAGCCAAGCGAGCAGGCACACTTTTGTGTATTATTTTGAGAACTTCACAAGTGAGAACGAGAAGAGATGGAGGCACACATCAGCAGCATGTCAACCCACAGGCATATGCCTGTTCAAGGCACATGCATGTGGTTTGTAGTATTTATACTCATGTGTAGACATACAGTATAGTATTAGCAAAATATTTTATGCTATGCTTCCGTTTTTTTGTTTTTTTTGGGGGGGGGGGGTTCAAATACTTTCCCCTTGTGTTTTATTCCGTTTAAATGCATTTGAAGCCCGTGGCAAGGTTACAACTATTAAAAATGTTTTGATGTGCTCTTTCTATAGTTTCATCTACCACAATAAACAAGGATTCACTGTATCTGCCTGCTTATATCACACTTCCACTTCTTCCACACCTCTGTGGTACATTACAAAAACAAAACAAAAAAAAGCCGTAAACACTTTTACCCATAAGATGCTCACTCAGTTGCAGTCTTGAATGCATAATGATGGTTGGATGTTTTGTTTCACTTTCTAGAAATAACCCCCCACCACCACCACCACAACCACCACCACACAGAAACACACACACACACAAATAAAAGTGATTTTGTCTTGGTCTTAAGCAGGTTCACAACATACCTTTTTATCGGTTTTCTGTCTTTCCTGGAATGTCTAAACTAAGTAGGCTAAATCAATGTTGAGATAAGAACAAGCTGATGATCAGTTCAGTGAAATACAAGCAACCCCATGTGGAGTTATTATCATCACAAATGCACAAACAACCCAAATACCCTTAATCTAGTCGAGGGGTAAAGCCTGTATTGACCTAGTGCTGCGTTCTGAGTGTTTGATTGTGTGTGTTTCTGACCTAGTCTGATGGGTGCAGCCTGGAAGCCTTTTTCACCTGAGGAGGGCAGACTGGGGCAATTTTCCATGAGAGCTGAGGGGCCCAAATTCATGTATCAATAGATATTTCTGTTTTATACTGAACAAATCTCACTTTACGTTACACAACAAGTCGTATGTGTTTGTTTGTTTGTTTGTTTATTATCCAACTGAAGTCTGGAATACATTGAATCGCAATCACGATGAAAATGGAATGAAAGTGGTAAAGTAGAAGCGTCAAATCACGTGTGACTTTAACAGACATTGTGTGTTACATTCTTAGTCCTCAATCTAGCAGCATGTCTATGTCGTGACGAAATATAGTATAAAGCAAAAGTGTGCTCTGTTTTGGATGTTAATGCTGTCTAAATAATCCCTGTTCACACAAACTCAGAAAGCGTTATAATATGCACGCCAAGGACAGGAGCTGGCCACGTGCTTGTGTGATTCTTATTCCAAAATGTTTGCTGGCATACACATTTGGGGGAAAAAATAGAACAACATGTTGTGTCACTGTGATCATGGTAGCAGTGTAGCAAATAAAACCATTGAAACTAAACTTTGTCTTTCTGACAGCCTTGATGTACAACAGGAAGGCAATGAAAGCATTTCCATGACTGTGAAATCTAAGTTCAGAAATATTAATCCAGTAAAACAGTACAGCAGTTACCCCAATTGGAAATAGAATGTGAAATGCAGTAACAAACAGACATTTCACTAAATGGTGTATTTACTGAAAAAAAAAAAAAAAACATTCAGGTGCGCACAGAAGAAAGTGCACGGCCACTGAGCTCTAAAACTGCTATACCATATACAGTATGCATATACAAAGTTTAGGGCGCTATTTGGCTTTTTTGGGGGCGGGTGGGTGGAGGTGAGAGGTCGGTCCCAGGAGATGTACAGCTAACAAAGTCTGGGAATTTAATTTTCAATGTTTTTGGACTGATTTTACAAAGATGCTAAACTTTGTGTGAGCATGTGTGCATGTGTGTGTGCTTATATGGACGTACTGTATGTAAACGCATGGTACGGCAAACTACTTGGAAAATACCGGTAGCTAAGCTACAATAAAATGACAAAAGTTGCAAGCAACAGTGCATCAAAGCTTCAGTATATTTTCAGTATACCATGATTATATATATATATATATATATATATATATATATATATATATATATACACTGAGCGAAGATCCTGTGGGACTTCCAGATCCAGACTGACAAGATGGTAATGGCGAACCAACCTGATATCGTGATCATAGATAAAGGGCAAAGGAAAGCCGTTGTAGTGGATGTAGCCGTTCCAAGTGATGGAAACATCAGAAAGAAGGAACACGAGAAACTGGAGAAATACCAAGGGCTCAGAGAGGAACTGGAGAGAGCCTGGAAGGTAAAGGTGACAGTCGTGCCTGTGGTGGGCGGAGCACTCGGGGCAGTGACCCCCAAACTAGATGAGTGGTTGCAGCAGATTCCGGGAACAACATCGGACATCTCAGTCCAGAAAAGTGCATTGCTGGGAACAGCAAGGATACTGCGCAGAACCCTCAAGCTTCCGGGCCTCTGGTAGAGGACCCGAGCTGAATGAGGGACGGACACCACCCGAGGGGCGGGTGAGACGAGGATTTTTTTTATATATGTAGAGAGAGAGATTGTAAAATAAATACCACATTGGTGCTCTACTCTCAGTGTCTATCAGAAAGTATTCTGGCCAGTCTGAAACGACTATTTTAAAAAGGGCTTTTAGACCCCATAGAGGCCAGGGATCCATGTCATTTTCATGCACTCGGCCCTTTTGCTGTTCCCTTCCCCCTACCCATCCATCCATCAGACCTCCACCCACCCATCTTCCCTCTAACCCCTCTCACCCTGCAGGGCAGGCCCTGCCTTCCATCTGTTGTCTGTCCCAGCTCAGAGCAGCCCCATTGCCCCTCCATTCGCATTTACAATTCAATTAAAAGCAACAAGCCCTTCTTCTTCCTCCTTCTACTCCCCCCCCCCTTTTTTTTTTAGCTGTGCCTGGATGAGCACTGTAGAAAGGCTGATACCCCATTTTGGGATGCAGTCATGACACACACTTATAAGGGCACAATTTAAGCAATACCAAGCCCCACAATGACGCAAACGCACACTGACACATAAATACACAGTGTTTGCAAGAGCAAAGGCAAGGGACGCATGGAAATGAACAGACTCATGCACACAATGATTCCCCCCCCCCCCCCTTTTCATCCTCATTTAGTGCAGCGAAAAACAAGGTTTGCGGGACTGGGCCCGGGAACAGTGCAATTCAAGAAAGTGGGTCACACTTTGCATCAGAATAACGTATGTAACAGTGATGTAAACGGCTCACGACCTTAAAATAAGTGTTTTCATTTGACAAATTTATCACAGGAGATGACTTTAGTAAATATGGCTGGAGGAAAAGCATAGATCTTTCTTGTACAAAATGTTATGAATAAAATAAATCATCAAGAAAATAATAACACTTATGTCAGTCCACTCCATTTAACCCATTTAACCTCATTTATTTTTCCTCTGATGATATAATGCACAGGCAGAAAGATATTATGAAACCTTGGCAGTCTAAATTAAGCCTCTCATAAATTCCTTTCGCTTTCATTGCAGTAACGCGAAAGCAATATCTAGAGGCATCCCTGCGACTAAAAAAAAGGGAGGTGGGGTATGAGAGTCTTTAATATTTAATTACGATGGTGCCAACATGCAACTTTTATCATTTTCTTGTGTCATTTGCATCTCAGGCGAGCCCGGAAGATATACACAAACGCTAGTAAAAGGCGGGAGGGTAGTATCAATTGTGATGTGGAAAAAAGTAAGGCAAGAGGCTGATGAATGCAAGAAGAAAGAGAAGTGAAAAAAGGGGAGGGAAGGCGTTGTCATCGGGGATCCCATATGACAGAGCGGCTGAGCTCAGGAGAGACAAAGGTGAGAGATCGGAGAGGGGAAAGCAAAAAAAAAAAAAAAAAGACAGAGCAAATTAGAGATTAAAAAACGGGATTTTCAAAAAGCTTCACTTTAATGTTTTCTTCCAGCCTCGTTATCACCAAGCTGCACGGTTCAATTGGTGTGCATTGGAGTTTGTTTTCCTTGCAAAGGATCCCAAAATATCTGACTGCTGGTTGCAATGTTTGGCTTGGCTTAGTGGCAAATCATCACATTGCTGCTGGTGCGATGTCGCATCATTTGCATCGCTGTAGGAGCTACTGCAGGGGTCGGGAGCTCCAGTTCATTAACAGTCATATCCTGCCTGTTTTCGATCCCTCCCTGCTCCAACACAGCTGATTCAATTGATCATGATCATTTCAGGCTTCCGCAGAGCTTGTTGATGAGTTGATCGCTTGAATCAGGTGCATTGTCGTAGGGAGGGATCTAAAACTGGCAGGATATGGCTCTTGAAGAACCAGACTTCCCTATTCTTGAGCTACTGTCATTCCATCTGCACACCCGACGATGGAAATGCAAGCTTGATCAAACTGTACATCACTGCTTGGTGGAAACATGGCTGCTGAAAGCGTGATTATATTCCTGAACCCCCGGCACCACCACCCTTATCCCCTGCCTTTCTTTAAGGCCTAATTCTACATCATGCACCGTGGCAGAATGTTGTAATGACTGATAATGTGTGTAATTAACCAGCCTAACAGCCACACGGAGCTGATGAGGAACCACAACAGCTGTTGTCTGGTCCTGCAAATATTGGTGGGGTCTTATCTGAACCTTTTGGCAGTTATTAAGGTGACCATCTAAATAACGTGGCAAATAGTGATCCTTGTAACACATTTTTATCGGATTTTGATTTAGTTGGTGAGTTACTTAAGGGTTCTCTCCATATTATGGCAATGACAGACATCACTGTCCGTTAATTTAACATGTTTCATTTTAGTGTACAATTGTGCATTGCTCCTAAACTGGTAGCAAGTACCGTATTTTCCGGATTATAAATTGTTGGAGGGTTTTTTTTTCATTGTTTGGTGTGATTTATACTCTGGAGCGATTCATGTGTGAAATTATTAACACATCATGATATCATGTCACATGTTATTTTCACATTGAACCGCAAGAGGGCGCTCTAGGCGTGTGTTGGTAAATCGACGAAGAGGAAGCGCCTCCGGAGTTGGCAGGGTTGTTTAAAAGTGACACCAAGGATGAAAGCTTCATTGGATTTAGTGATTTGGAGTGACGCTGATGGTTTGGTAAACTTGTTAGCATGTTCTTTCTGCTATAGTTACGTGAATAACTCTTAATATGTTACGTGAACATACCAGGCACTTTCTCAGCTTGTTGTTTAACGTCATGTAACGTTAGCATATCCTACACTTATTCAGCTAGTTGTTCTCCATTTTATTTTTATTTTAAATTGCCTTTCAAGATGACATATCTGTTCTTGGTGTTTGATTTTATCAAATAAATGTCGTCCCAAAAATGCGACTAATACTCAAGTGCGACATATGTTTTTTTCTTCTTTATTATGGATTTTTTGGGTGTGTGACCTCCGGATCAATTTATAATCCAGAAAATACGGTATCTGGCAGTCAAACTTGTTATCGTGATCGGATTTTTTTTCCCTTGAAAATATAAATAGCCAATGCCTTGTGCGCAAATATCAAAGCAAATCCCAGAACTTCCAGCTGTGTAAACTAAGGTGTGACAGAGCACTTGAGGTAACGGAATGGTGTTTCTGCTTCTTCTCGACTTAAGGGGACATCTCAACCACTTGTGGCAAGAGGAGATTTACAAGTGGCAAAGCGCTCATGTTTTCCTTTCATGACATAGCTAGGTTCGCCCTCAGGCCGGCCAACTGGAATTGAATGAAATACGTGCAGTTGAGGGCACCGGAAAAGAGAGCAGAGTGTGCTGGTGGACAGGAAAGAGAGAGCAATTAAGAGTGCTTTCAAACCACATTGCACAGGAGGTTTCTCATAAATGGAGATGCAATTCTGCCCTCTCTTTTCAACTCGCTCTCTAAAATAAAAAGTCAACTGTGTTTCCAGTCATTTTTTTTCTTTTTAACGATTAAGCACAAGCAGCAGGTGTGACATTTGGAATGAATATCTCTCTGATGTGGTTTCATTGCAAAAGATTATACATGAAACGCTCAAGTGAATATGCTCAGTTTACCGGCTTACTGAAGTCTAAAACTCAGCCAAATTTCAGAGCCCAGCTGCAGCTGGATGTCAGTGAGGCTCTCGAGATGAAGGCAAAACAAAGTGTGAACTGTTATTTTGGGTCTCGGTGTGGATCCGTAACATTTTGTTGTCTGTGAATTCTAAGTCAAAAAGTGATGCTGAGTTGGTGTTTGTGGTTAGAAAAACAGGACTCCTGCTCGGTGAACCTTGATTAGGTCCTGGACTGTTTTCTTACTCCATGAATTATTCGACCCCGCTCACTCGAAATATCATTTTCAAGCCGCATGGCTTCAAACATTCTGCAGTGTTTTACTCTCAGGGATTTTGCAGTGTGATGGAAAGGTTGGTTGAGCCAGCGGCACGTGTGGGGCTCTGCAGCAGTAACATATGAAAGAGCCTTATGTTAGGACTTCATCCGTGATGAATACGAGGAACCCAACAACCCACTGAGGAGCTGTAAGTGCAGGAACTGGAGTAACTGCCATCACGCCACCTCACTGCTCATCCAGGGTCAGCGTGTTGGATGTGGCACCGAGCAGAATGCAAACCATGTGGTTTATGGAACTGTTACAGAAGTGTAAAGATGATAATATTTATAGATACCAGTTTCTTTCTAACACTAGACAAATGAGGGTCGTATTTACGTACAAAGTGGTATGCTTGAAAAACCGAGAAAATTGGTTTCTAAAATAAATATATCCAACTTCTCAAATTGATCTGTCCTAAATGTTCACGTCAGGCTTGACTGGCATCACTCAGCTCAAAGTTATTGGGAAAACCTCAACTATAAGTCCTTTATTAATGTGTATGTCATGGAAGGAGTTTGGTTAGAACTTCAAGGTGTGTGCTTCTTACATATAGGGAACATGGAGGTTCTTATGCTTTTCTTCATGAGAAACCTGTGAAAATGTGCAAGGAGTTCTGAATATATACAAATAATGGTGCGAAGATAAATGTCTGCACTGCAACTTCAAGGCCCCCTTTTCTGAAGCCTATTCCAAAGTTAGTCCGCTATGTTAAACACTTTCCACAAATGTGCAGAGGCTATTTACAGTTTACTCATTTGAATTTGCAATGTTGAGGTGTATTCCACGTCTCAGTACAAGGAATATAGCCGTGAACATGATCAAGGGTGTTGTGTATTCCTTCCTCCTGAATACCACGGGTTATTTCAAGGAAAAAATACTCCGGGCAATGTCTGAAACAGTGTCTCTTTTCCACTCGCTTTGCATCGAGCCGAACATGTTGCTTCAGCTTTGCATTGCAAACAGCAGTGCCCCACTAATGCATAACTTCATGGAATGAGGAGAGGCACAAAGACAGACCAGGTAGCCAAGTTCCCTGCAAACGGGCGCGCTAACAAGACGATGGCCGACTAAAACCAAAGAGATGTGTCTGGGTTTTGAAAAGTTTCAATAACAATGCCAAAACAATGCCCGTTCATACACAGCTGCAGATATGACTGTAAACACAGAATAGCACATATCAGGCAAATAGTTTGGGATGGCGTGAGAATGATGCAAATTTGCACCAACTACCTGTACTCCCAGAGAAAATTGTGTTTGCAGTCAATATTTGGGTTAAGGTAAAAATGTTCTTTGTTGATTTGTGAAACACTCTGAATAACCCGTTTAGCCGTTGACATGCGTCAGTGGACAGAGGATTGCATCTTTGTCAAATGGCTCCAAATGTATGCCGCTGTGCTACGTCTCTGAGTTGTGCTATGTCGTGTACTTCCGGTTGTTGCTTGCATACGTATGCGTACGTATGTGGGATCCATATACATGCTGTGTAATTTCTGCCATTGCGAAATCAATGTATACAAGTCAGGCTTCCTACGGCGAGGACACCCACAAGTACTTCCTGTACGACACAGAACAGAATCCCAAAATGATATAGCAAGAGCGTGGGCAGAACATGAACCAATGCCCCGTTCGCAGGAGGTAACAACTGAAATAAGAGCATATTCACTTTTATGTGCGCCGTTACATGAAAACCAAAATGCAGCCAATAATGTGATTTGAAAGCAACGATGCAAAAATAAAAACAGTCAACTGCGCTGTTTGAAATTCATGTGCCAATATGTGTGAGAAAAAAAAAACATTTAGGTCTTTTCTAAAAATATGTTTATTCCTATATCCCGGTGTTGTCGTCCAAAGCTTTCACCATTGAACTCATGTTTAAAAGGTTGCATTTTCAGGCTCTAATATGTTTCTGTGTCAAGAAAGGGCCAGAACACATTTTCGTTCAAAATGAGTGTTGGGTAATTTGCTCTTTACACTACTCATAAACACAGTACATCACCCATATTCATTAACCGTATGAAAGAATATATGGAATAAATTTTGGATGCTGACTTTCACATTGTTTAGTCCCTAAATAAACTTGAGTGTTGCTTTATATGCAATGACAAACGTAAGTCAAATAATTGGGAGCAGTTTCAGCTCAGGTGGATTTCCCCCATCCACAGTTTATGACTTGTGGTATGTAAAAATGATGGCAATCCACAGCCCTTCCCTTGTTCCCATCGTATTTTTTCACATACAGTAGACCGTGAATATGTTCATCAGAATACCCAATGAGGTGATGGAACTGGAGAAATGATACTGCCACCCTTGGCTACATAAATTTGTTGAATGTATGCCACATGAGATTGATGCTGCTCTTGTTGCTTGTGGTGGACCCGATACCTTTCTACATTGTATCCTTCAAATTTGACACTTGCCTAAGGTCCCCTTCAGGCATTGTCAAAGGGCATATTAAAATGCCCGGACTGAACTTATCATCTGTGTCAAATGCCACAACAATCACTTCAATTAAATCATTACATTATGTACTTAGTAAGGGCTCCCTTACTCATTATAAATCACTCACAGGTAGATGGTAGATATGGCCTTGCCAAATCACTAAATAGATACAGGATGTGTTGCCAATCCCTCTGTGCTGTCTGAATGAATGCTTTCACATAAGTTACGTGACAGGACTATGAGCATAATCGAGTAAGTCATCATGAATTATTAGGTAGAAAGTGTGGAGTTAAATGTTCATGAATCATGTCTTAAATCAAAATGGAGGACACTACTTGAATCGGTTTGAGAGGAATGTGATGTAAGCTAAGGCACAACTTCTCTGGGCATCAATTGCAATTGCAATACTTATTGTACAAGTAACAAAATATTAACTAAATAATAATAATACATTTTATTTGAAAGCGCTTTTCATCACACTCAGACACTTTACAAGAGCTTAAAACACAGGATAAAAATGTGCATTTAAAACATAGCATACATAATTTACAAAAGCACATTTAGATGAACAAAAGAAAAATGGGCAAAAGAGATTAAAAGGTATTAAAAGCATAGCGGAACAGGTGAGTTTTAAGGGATGATTTGAAGGATTGGAGGTCAGCACAGTTGCGGATGTGTTGTGGTAGAGCGTTCCAGAGGGTGGGGGCGACGACAGAGAAGGCGGCGACAGAGAATAATTCCATTGGTAATGTCCCCATACTTGTCAAATTTTTGATCAAAGGACTACAATCATGAACATGGTTCTCGATTTATAAGCTCATTGAGATCTTTAAAGTAGGTTACATGGGTAGACACCGACAGTCTTAGAAAAAGTTAAACCACATTAATGTCTGGTCAGTCTGGACAACTTTTATTCTCAACGCGTTTGTTATCATTTGTACACCAGCCAATCGATAGGTCAATAGATCAATAAATAACAAATGACACTGTGGGTGTTAATGACAAGCTGGGATTAGGAAGGATAACGCTGCCTTGGAGGAATCAATCGATGAGCAGCACCAGTAGTTATCGTAACACAGTGCTGCACTGAACATTTGCACTCACATACAAATGTGCTTCAGAGCGGGGAAAGACTGGAGGACGGGGTGGGTACTGCACCTCAAAGGCCGACACCCCTACCCTGCCCCCTTCCTAACGGCACTACCCAATCACCTTTTTCAACATTTGCTTTGTAGGTGTCTGAAAAAGATTTGCCATGGTGCCAAGAAGAGAGCTTGTGCAAATGGTGAAATGTCAAAACACCTTAATTAACACATAGGGCTATAACTGTGATCAAGGCTCCCATGAGGAGCAGACACAGTGTACACCCCAATCTCTGTGCCTCAGCTTTGCTCTTCCCGGATCGATGGAAATAGATTTTCTGCTTTTGCACACACCTGAGTGCTGCCAACAGTGCTGCGTAAATTCATTCATTGATTTATTTATTTGAATTTTGGTCTTTTCCCAGTTTCCTGGTGCTTGCGCTATTCCTTCTAAGTGTCTTTCCCCTTTGCAGTGCTCACAAAGTGAGGAAGGAGCTGCTTTGGCAGGCCAAGCTTGTTATGAAACGGTGTGTTTATGGTGGTTTTGGTTTAAATCTGCTCTTCCTGCCCTCACATTGAAAGGCTCCTCTAAAACAAGGCCTAGGGTGACTTTGGTGGAGATTCGGTACTGTGAGTACACACGCATGCAGAGACACACACACTTGGACTCACACGGGTCGCTCTCTCATTACTCAGCATAAGGCTTTCACGCTTGACCTGCTTTTTAACTTTCTGATCTGGATTAGTGGCAAATAATTTAGGAAGGAAAAGAGCGGGGAGTGTGTCTGTTTGAGCTGAAAGGCTTAAAGGTTGTGCACTGTTATCGTTCGCAGTCGGACGCAGGACAGGAGTCGAGACAGCTGCCTCTAAGCATTACCTTGCTGGGTCAGAGGCATAGAGAGAAAAGTGTTGTCCAGAACATTGGACCCCCCCCCCCCCCACCCCTCTCACCAGTCCCCAAAAAGAAACAAAGAGGAACTGAACTCTCCAAACAGAGTTAACTGCTCAGGTGACATACCAGGTTAAAAGAGTGTTACCCGGCTCAGGAAATAGGTTGGAGGTTGAAGGATGTGACTGGCTAAGAGTAGGTGTTGCAAGCAGAGGCGGGGGGCTCAGTGATAAATCCATTTACATCCTCCTCCTGTTTTATTTGCTCCAATGGACTCTGCTCACGTCTCCCTATTCAAGCTTGTTTACCTGGCAAGCCAAGTGTGACTGAAGAAAATTCCCCGCACCCTGAGGTGGGATTGGAGCTCCGACAGAAGGGAATGCAGTGCACTTAGAGGGAATGAGGCAGGAGGCAAGAATGCATGGTAAGGTACACAGAGTATGTGGTGGGTAACTTGGGTTGGGAATGCACAAAAGAACTGTGAAGCTGGGCACGCACTGAGTTGAAATATATGTTTTAGATATCCGCGAATGAAGCCTACAGCACATGACCAAGTAAAACAGCAATGACCTAAACATTCAGTGCAAGCACGTTTTTGTGAACTTTGCCTTTCCATCAGGGGAAAGTGAGGCCATGTCCACACAGAAACAGAGCTGATCTATTTATTTTTAAATTTTATGAAGGCTACGTAAACCGGGAATTGTTTCAATATGCTAGTGTTTATGCCAGACCTGAAATGGCGCAAGCAACACTCCCACAGGAAACCACCAAAAACAGAGAATAAAACGCCCGCGCAATGTCAACATACAAAAATGGTGCGTAACGTGAAAACTTTAGTCAGCTGACCCGACGCAAGAAATGAAGCCGCTCAACGAGGTAAGGCAGGGTGAGACCATTTAGAACTTTGAAGACTTTGAATCTGAAAAAAAGAAGCCCTAAAGACCACCAGCAGCCAGTGGAGGTAGGCCAAAACAGAAGTTATATGCTCCCTCTTTTGCATTCCAGTTGAGAGGCAAGAAGTAGCATTCATGGACTGAACATGTACTGGCCAATTCCAAAGTAATGTGCATTCGAGGCGTGGATTACTCTTTCAAAGTGTTGCCTGAGAAAATATTTCACCTTGCCTGCATTCATGAATGAAGGCACTTGTTGTCTTTTTGACAGGATTCATTCGCATGCCATATCTAGACCATTCATTTACATGGGAGAGTCCGACTTAATGTGTCCCACCGATCCTATCAAAATGCTCACAGTTTGTTGAGTAAGTCAATCCCAATAAAGTAGCCACCATACAAAGCCAAGCTCTGCGCAAGCTGCTGATGATCAGCAAGCTCTGCGCAAGCTGCTGATGATCTGATCATTTGAATCAGGTGTGTTGCAACAGGGACACTTGGAAAACATGCAGAGCAGCGGCCCTCCAGGACCTGAGTTTCACACCTAAACCATCTTTTGAATACCCTTCATTTACTTTTGTGCAATACTGTGTTTTGGACTAGTGCTGGTCCATATTCTTGAAAAAACAAACAAACTATATATATATATATATATATATCATTTTCCTCGTCTCACCTCTCGGGTGGTATCCGTCCCACATTCAGCTTGGATCCTCGACCAGAGGCCGGGAAGCTAGAAGGGTTCTGCGCAGTATCCTTGCTGTTCCCAGCAATGCACTTTTCTGGACTGAGATGTCCGATGTTGTTCCCTGGATCTGTTGAAACCACTCATCCAGTTTGGGGGTCACTGTCCCGAGTGCTCCAACCACCATAGGCAAAACTGTCACCTTTACCTTCCAGGCTCTCTCCAGCTCTTCTCTGAGCGCTTGGTATTTCTCCAGTTTCTCGTGTTCCTTCTTTCCAATTTTTCAACCACTTGGGATCGCTACCTCCGCTACATCAGCTTTCTTCTGCCCTTTATCTATGATCACGATATCTGATTGGTTCGCCATTAGAATACCATCTTGTCTGTATGTATCTGGAAGTCCCACAGAATATTCGCTCGGTCATTCTACACCACCTTCGGAGTTGTTTCCCATTTTGACCTTGGAGGTTAAAGTTCATACTCCGCACGGATGTTTTGGTTAACGATGCCAGTCACCTGATTATGGCGTTCCATGTAAGCTTTCCCTGCCAGCATCTTACACTCTGCAGTATGTGTGTTTGTGTGTGTGTGTGTGTGTGTGTGTGTGTATGCACCCTAAATTGTAACTCAACCAAAGTCAATGCCCAATTATCATGAGCAGCCTTGCAGAGATGGAATAATGGTGTCTCACACTGGGATTACGGGAGTACTGAATATGCAGCGAAACAGACATGCGGAAACAAAAAGGCACGAATAGGGCAGAGCGAGCCATCACGTTGGCTTTTAATCAGCGCTAATTGTCAAGGAAAATAAACATTCTAGCGTGGTAGACATCTATCTTTAGCTGAGGCTGAAGCTGCCAGATAAGGAACACTGCAGGCCTCACAAACACGTGTTCTCTTCACCGCCCCATCCTCACAACGAGCCTTGAACAAGATTCTTAAGAAGTGTCTGTGAGGTGAAAAGGTGAAATTATGGGATGGATTGTCAATCATCTGTAACTCTATTTGTTCGGGGTTGGAGTTGCCCCACTTTGAACAATCATAGACTTTACAACATTATTCAATAGTGTCCTCAACCGATCCGTCAAAGTTCCCACATTGCTTTGCACAGATCTTTAATTCGCCAAGAAAAAGCCTCGTTAAGACGGGCTTGGTGGCTTTCATGGCACTTCTACTTCATACATCAGCTCAGCTCCATACACTGACATAAAATAAAGCACTTCTCTCCCACTCAATAAATATGGAAATTTTGGATCAGGAAGCCACATAATGAATCTGTTAAAACAAACAAACAAAAAACATTGCACTCCTAAAAATATATATGGCTATCATTCTGGGGCAATCACACAGTGGAGAGAACAGAGTGAAATGCTGTGCATCAACGAGAAAAAGAATGAGGAGGGAAGACCATCAATCATGAGGTAATCATTCTATCAGTCGCTGGAGTAATGAATCCAATTTCCCAAGCAGAGCCAATATCATTCAGAAGCGGTCAAATGCAGATTCATGAACCCTTTTTTGATTCTCTTGAAACATTTAAAAGCATTCTGGGAAAGATATTCATACTACCATAGACTTTATTGAATTGACTTGGTGTGACCCGAGAGAAGTAATTCTCATCGCAAAGTGACATTCTGGGAAGAGCACTTCCTAGCTAGTAGTGTTGCAAAAAGTGACATTATCTTTTCTAGCATTTTATCATTCCAAACATGTGTGTTGCAACATCACGCGACTCTCCATTTGACATCGTTTTGATGCTGTGCCACGAAATTCTCACCATTTAATCAATTGTCAAAGTCTGCAGCAACAGAGAAGTGGGCAAACCCAGCCGAACCAGGCCCTGGGCTAATCTGCAGGGATCACTGCGCTGACCCAGACCAGATAAGATGGCAGCAAAACTTCCTTAATTTCCTTTTGTTGCTGCAGTATGGGAGCCGAGGTAGACACCTCCAAGCTTACGGGATGGCGGGGATAAAAGGTGAAAGCTACACACGGCTAAACTTCTAAACAGATGAGAAGGAATGCAACTTTGGTACGGAGAATCACCTGAAGCTTCTCGTCCCAGCAATGAAATTTTGGAGGCAAAGATCACTGGCTCCAGCTATTTCCATGTGAAAACGTTTTTTTTTTTCTTTTTAGGAATGCTCTTGTTGTCATTGTAATGTACACTTTGATTCAAGCAGACCGAGCTGTAAGTAATGAAACCCATGTCCACAAGTATACAGTGGGAAATAATGTTCAGGTTATCTAGCCCTTGCAGCCGTGTCTCAAAATGTGAAGTCTGAATATTTTTTTTGGAAGACAACACAAGGGTTAGATTAAGAGAAAGAGAAATCATTGATATTGACTTGGATCATTTGCAGAGCGGTGGTTGAAATATCTGACTTTTGTGCCACTGTGATGGGTTCAATTCAGACTCCAACTCCATGTCCACACAGCAAACAAATGTGTGTGTCCGCAAAGATCTTTTATTGTTTCTCTTTTTCGTCCACACTGAGCTACTGTTTTGAGTGCCTGAAAATTATTATTATCATTTTTAATTGGGTCCCAGAGTGAATACATTTGAAATCATTGTCCTTGTGTTTCCATGTTTTAAACACATAGGCATCTTTACTAAGACGAAGGTTTTTAATACTGTTTTTGTTGTGTTCACGTGACAGCATTAGAGCACCACTTCAGGGCTGGCATATATGCTTCAGCATCTTTATGTGGGCACAAGTTTCTTGCAATAATTTTTTTTTAAACAGGAAAAAAAATGATCAGCTCAGTTTCTGTGTGGACACAGCCTGTTGCCATGACAGACCAAAGAGTGCACGGGCTGATGAAAGTCCGCACATCTAATGCAGTGTAAGTAAGTGAGTATGGCAAATTCAGTACACAGCAATGCAGGGAGGAAGCATTGAGAAGGACATTGAAAAGATGCATTGGACAAGGGAGTGCAATGCAAATCATATTTTATTGACAAGTCAGAAATGCAAAATGAAACAAAATGAGGTGTTAGATGTCTTTCCTCTGCTTGGGCCAGTCAACACAATGTCTGACAGTGCCTCTCTGAGCTGTGATCAATATTGACGTTGTCATCAAGCAGCTCTCTGGTAATGAGGAAGGACGGATGCGGGCGACAAGTTGTGAACACAGAGTGTCTGTCCCGTACTGGAGAATATGAACACCATCAATAATTCATTCATTCATTCATTTTCCGATCCGCCTTATCCTAATGAGGGTCGCGTGGGGTGCTGGAGCCTCAGCTGTCTTCGGGCAGTAGGCGGGGGACATCCTGAACCAGTTGCCAGCCAATCGCAGGGCATACAGAGACCAACAACCATCCGCGCTTACACTCACACGTAGGGACAATTTAGAGTGTGCAATCAGTCTGCCATGCATGTTTTTGGAATGTGGGAGGAAACCGGAGTATCCAAAAAACGTGAATAATATCCAATCATATTTTACCTTTCACCCATTACATAAGGTTTCTCTTTTTACAAGTTTACCGTACATTTAGTTTGTGAAAATATTGAAGATGGTCAATTTCATAATGGTTTTAACCACAGAAAGTGTGCATGTGTGCCAAATTGAGACAGTACTACGTCATTAGGTTTGTGGGGAAGGTGGGGAGTGGGGGGTGTTAAAAGATTTTGCAACTCATCCCTCAGCAGGCCTCCGTAATGGCCATGCAAACACACATTCGGCTTTGACACACAAATCTGAGGGTGTAAAATCATCCATCACTCCTGGTGAGAAGAAAGGGACTCAAAGTAAAAAGGCAAAGAAAGGACATTATACTTAACATTATACTTTTGTGAGCTGTTCTTTCTCCGCGCATGCACTCGTGAAATGTATTATGACATTATCACATGACATACTTATCAAAAAAGATCAATGACTTTAAATGACTTTAGAGTTCAGAATGACTTCAAATGACTGGCCTTATATCGACAGGAAGTGTTCAATTGCCCAAATGAAGTGAAAAAAAAACGAGTGGCACATAGATTTACACATTACAGTCTTGCAAATATGTGTGAACGTACCTGTGACGTTGAAAGTTGAAAAAAAATAATATACATAATAATTTTAGAAATGTTTACTTACTTAATTTTCAAACTTAGTGGTACAAATGTAAGCCAAATGCTACAAAAACAATGTTTTTTTTACTTGTGCATGCGCAAGCCAATAAATACCCTGTGGCATTATGAGGAAAAAAAAATACATGACTGCTTGATAGATTTGTTTTCAAATGTTTAATCAAGTAAAATTCTTAAATTTTTCTGCATACGGCCCACCATTAAAAATTCCAGTTGGTTACACCAGAATAACAAATTTTTGGGAACACGCTGGATTTGACGTGTTGGCGACTCATTTTCTCCTTCCTCCGTTGCACCACCCACATTGGCATAAATTCTGATGAAATTAGAACGTAATGTATCAAGTCTGTCGGGTCATATGCCTTGGTGACAGTGAGAGAAACAACACACTCCCTCCTCAATAACGCGGCTTTGGTGGTATGTCTTGCCACCAGACATCTTTGACGGATCCGACACTTTTGCACATTTGATGTTTCTTGGGATTCATGAACGTGAAGGACGGCGTAGTCGCTGTAGTCGTGGCCTATGTGTCTCTTTTAGATTGTTTTCCCTGCTCTGCCTGAAATATTGCCAGCAGATTACAGAGTAGCGAGAATGACAGTGGCTGCATTTCATATAAATGCTGTGAATACATAATGCATAGCGTTGCCTGCGTGAACCCTTTCACATGCTAATGCCAACCTTTCTGCAGATGTCTCCGAGGTACGCACCGGTGACTGATGAATGGCAGGGAGGCGAATAAAAAGGAGTAAAAATGGAATCCAATGCTAGGGGGGGGGGACTCATCAGCAGTCATTGTGAGGTGCTGTTAATCAAGCATTATACCAAGGTACATTTAGAAATAATTCACCCTTATCTCACCCTTAAACGCGACAGTGGCGTACCTAAAGGTGGTAACTACTGTAGACTCAGAGGTTATGTGAGTTCCTGCCCCATTTAGTAAAATATTTGCATAGTATTGTTAATACTATTATCAACAAAAAAAAGACATATGAACAAAATGTCTATATGATGGTCGACGTTGTAATTGCATCTAAAGGAATGCTTTCATTAACGAGACTGATTTACTGATTTATTCATGCACCTCACAGAGGAACAAAAACAGCCGTTTCTTAGGAATTCAGGAGGACTCAATGTGCTTTGTTATTAAATGTAAATTAATAAATCGATTCTTATGTTTTAAGTTTTGTTTTGTGTTTTTTAAACTTTTGGATGTCATGAACAAGAGTCAATTTCCAATTCTGGTCCATTTTAGCACGTATGATTTTCTCTCCAAAATGGAGACACTTATTACCGTAATTGTCCAGCTATTTAGTTGTGGTGCACACATCATTCATTCAGTCATCATTACGTTATTATTTCAGGCAGGTCCAGTCCGTCTCAGTTGTTGACGACAGCGAGTCGGGACAATTCCACCATCCAAAACACTGTATGGTAACGTGCAGCAAGATGCTACGTGTGTTTGTGTTTTCTTAACTTCTTTTGTTCCTCAAACAAGGCATGAGGTGAGTTGTAGCTTCCACCGTTGACAGGGCCCTACTGACCTTCTGCAACCCCTGGGGTGCTAGAAACATTGGACAGGCTGCCATGGTCGGGTCTTTGTTTACAGACATTTTCAGAGCAAAGCCTCACTTGTGAGAGCAGAGCAGTCACTTCCAATTCGCTATCGTTTTAGCTCATGCATAGTCAAGACACAAAACTGATCTCGGGTCAGAGATCCTTTACGGAGATGCCTGATACAAGCTTGAGTTGGAGGTCTCGGGTTTCTCCAGTGCTAGTGAGCATTCGCTGTCTTACGACTGTTGACGTTCCGGCCTGCTGCTATGTCTAAATAAACAATTCCGAGGTTTAGGCTAGCTCTCCCATCTACATTGTCACTACTCCTCACTCTTATCTGATCCGAGTCACAGAGAAAGGACAAATGCAGTAACAAACAAATCAAGACAATCCTCCCCCCTGTTTCATTACAGAAAGTCATTTTCAAAACTTTTGCAAAGTAAGAGTTTTGGTGAAGCAATCCATATAGTCTTTTTTGAAAGGCAAAACAATTTTTTGGAGCATCAGGTATGCTCTCACACAATAGATTAATTGAAAACTCTGAGAAACATTCAGATGATTTTGTTATTCCAATAGTTTAGAACATTTTTTTCTTTCTGAATGCATTTTAAATTGTATTTCAGTCAATGCAATTGCATTACACGTCACACCTGCGTCCGTTATCAAACCTCGATCAAGACAATAGAAACAATGGATGTGTGCTTCTTTATTGATTTGAATGAAATTTTAAAAGAAGTTATTGATTGTTCACAAACATGCCAATATGGTTACTAAATGTATGTATGACATGTACTACCATTTTAATTTTTTCTGATAATGCAAGACTGCCTTTATGAATTAGTAAATGTTCAACTCAAGGAGCGATGAATGAAAAGGGGGAAAGAAACTGGGCAATGAGGGAGCGCAAATGGCTGATCTCTGAGGAATGATCCATGCAAAGGTTCTAACAGACATTTCAGTGACCTATGAAGAGCATTATGAGGCCTGCGTCCACATCGGCCCGCCGCCCTGGTCATCTGGCCCATCTCTTAAAAGTGGAATTGATTGAAAGAATTGATCTTCCCGAGGTTGGCAGACACGGCCCCAATAATTACCTGACGTAAATCTCTGCAATCACATATTAAATGTCAAGATCTCCAGCTCCTGCTCAGCCACTTGTCCTCGATAGTCGCTATGGGCTCAGCCGACGCATGTTCTTCCTGATAAAGGCAGGTTTGAGATGAGAGAAAATGGTTTATCATATTGGATCCAGAATCTGTGGAAGAAAGAGTAAAAGGTCTGCACATGGGGGTTGGCGTTGGGGGGGGGGGGGGGGGGGGGTACTGTGCTATTTTGACTGAACTATTCAGTTGTCATCACAGAAAAGCTATGTATTGGAAAAAATTGGAAATTTTTTTTGTGTTCTTTCTAGTCAAAATAGAAGGTGAAGGTGTCAAGGTGAAGTCAGTTAAAGACACTACAGTGTGATGCGATATTTGGAGGCAAACGTTGAATGCACATGCACAGCACGCTCACTAAATCTCACTGTAAAATATTTATTAAGTTACGGTCCCCCCATTCAAACCTGCTTCTCAAGAATAACCGAATAGAACAAATGTGTTCATGAAAATTAAATTCTATTTCTGTATTTAAATTGTCTTTAAATTGTGACCATATACATTTGATGTAGCGTGAATCAAACTCACTCACTTTAAGACTAAAGTATCTTGATTTATGTGGTCTCTACATATTATAAACAGTGGCGAGCTTATGTTACACTTTTATGAAGATATAATGTTGATGTGAAGATGTTACTTGTACGTGTCATAAACTGTCGTCACCTTCATTATTTCCTATGGGTTTTGAAATCTTCACAGATTGTTTGTCAATAAGTTTTCTTGGAAATATATTGTTAAACGTTCCACTTTATATCCAGTACATTATGCATTGACTGATGAGAGCGCTTTGTGCAAGGGTGATGTGAGGCTTTGCATTCATACACATGCACCCAACAGCTGAGAAGATGAGCGCCAGTCTCTGATTCAGTGTTATTCATAAGGCCGCTCGTTCTTGGCTCAATAGGCAGTGAGTATACACAGGCCGTCACGGAGGCCCAAAAAGCAGCTGCGGAGATGGGAGGGTGAAGGATTAAGGCCAGAGCCTTGTTCAGATGGGGCATTTCCATGACAGTGAGCTGCAGCACAGCTTAAAAGCCCGGCCCTGTTTATGCTTTTTGGAGAAGAAGCCGGAATCCCTCCCCGTGACAGATGGCCTTTCAGCCACAAACTGCAGTGTTTAGACATAGCTTGCTCTGGGGCAAGACTGTAAAGCTCTGATGACACAGCATTTGGCAAACAACTCCCACATGCAGAGGTGGTGGTCACAGAAAGCACACTGGCTGACCCGCGGACTAACCAAATGACCGGGGAGTCTGATGTGTGGGAGTCGGAGAGGGAGGTGGTGGGGGACCAGGGGGCACTACAAGGACACAAGCGATAATGACGGTCTTGGAAAAAGAAGAAGTGGCTTGGTTTGAAGATATGCAACACAACTCAATTTAGATTCAATCCAGCACGCTCTCGAGCGTTTGCTTACGACGGACAAAACGGCCTTGACTGAATCAATACAGTCTGAAAAATTAGGCATCGTGTCTGCTTTTAATTAAGCGGCTTGCTAAATTTGGTCAGGTGAAGAGTAAAGAGATTTCTTTATAGGCAGGCAAGGCAAAGCAGCCGATTTTGCGTTAGAGGGTAAACAGTGAGTGAAAAGGACCAGCTGCTGGAGAGAATTAGCCCAGTCTCATCTGATCCAACACAAACCTAGTCCTGCTTACGCTCAGAAAAAAAATCTGCCCTGACCTAGTCTGACCCTTCATACAAAGCCAGAGAGGCCCCGGGGGCAGTGAATTAATTGCAGCCCACTAAGCCTGATGCACCGTATCTTAAATAGGAATGAGTTGCAGGCTCAGGAGAGCTGCTGACCGGACAAGAATAGGCCAAAAAAGGAAATGTGTTCAAATTGTGTGTAGAAGACAAACATGCTGGGAATGTTTTTGCTCTGAGGGCTATCCCAACAAAGACAGATTATGTAGTTCACAAGGTTGCACACAGGTACAGAAAAATGACTTTGAGGTATGCTGTTTGACTTCTGATTTCTTCGGATTTTGCAACATTTTTTTTTGGCCTTAGGAAATGGTGAAAATACACCACGATCAAACACTTGTCATCAGTCATTCTGTCGAGCAAAAACATTTCAACTGTTTCAGGTTTTTGATAATGCCTGCAGATGAACCCCTGCACACTCACGATTCTGCACTTATGACTTGAATTTTTCGGAAAATGCGTTCCGTGCATTTGACTCCAGCCCTTGAATGGACTCCAAATTAGCTTAAACTTGAAGAAATGGATGCTAAAAGAGAATCGTGAATTACTTCATGGCAAAAGTCTGTTTACTGACTGAATGTTAAAACAAACTAGAATGACAACCGCAGTATGTTCTTTCACTGACTTCATGAACAACAACAGCATGGCAGGACGTTCATACAGTGACGCTGACTTTTCGTTCCCTCTCAAATGAACTGAGGAAAGAAAGAATCACTTTCGGCAGTGATCCATTCAGTCACGTTCACTCAGGCACTTTGTTCTTTTGAACGAAACACTTCCGATTGAGGCAACACTAGATTCCAGTATATGCGATGTGGATATTCTTTGGGAGAACATTCTAAGGTTAAAATTGGTTAAAATGTAAAATTGGGAACAATCCAGCATTTGGGTTTTTCAGTGATATCATGCACCAAGCACCCAACACATTGCTGGTGGATCCTCGTCTCTGTCACTGCTCCCAGGGGAAAAAGTTTGCCACGTAGTGTGCACGAACGCTGCACCTACTACCTTGGTCGATAAAAGGATGTGCATTTTACCTCCAACACCGTCCATCGGGCAGTATTTCTCCTTAATAATTGCTTAGTTGCACACTTGACCATCTGTCTCATGCTTGTTGTTTACATGCAACAGGCGAGGTAGTTAGCTGTGCCATTCAGTAGCCTTTTTGGGGCCTAAGGTCTTGAAGAGCTTCATCATTTAACCATGGTGCATTTCATCTGTGTGTCGAGTGGGCTTAAGTCTCAGTGCTGGTTATTCTTGGACCGGATTGGCATCTCACCCAAAGGATTACAAAATGTTACCATCTCGATTTGATTTATATCCTAATCGGAGTGCAAGCGCAGAACTCTAGCTATGCCTCATAACAGCAAGAAAAAGAAATTTGTATGGCGAACACGATGTCACAAACACATCTGACGGACAATGCATCTTTGACACAGTAAACACAAAAACAAAGCAGTTTGTTATATTTTAAGGGTACGGCAGTGTGTGAAGATGTTTACAAGCATCACTATAAAAGTGTTTTGGGATGATAGTTTCTGGCATATTTATGGTTTCGAGCAGGGGGAGGGAATTCTGGTTCCTCAATAGCCATAATCATGCCTGTTTTGGGGCTCTCTCTACTCCCACACACCTGATTCAATTGATCAAGATTGTTTAAGGCTTCGAAAGAGCTTGTTGTTGATGAGATGATCGTTTGAATCAGGTACGGTGGAGTAGGGGGTGATCTAAAACAGGCAGGATATGGCTGTCGAGGAACCACAGTTCCCTAACCCTGGTTTAAACTATTAATACTGGCAGTTAAAACTGTTTGTCACTTTTAGGGGGCATTAATTATACATGGAAATTTGCTAACCACGCTCTGGCTTGATACCCATCGAAAGCGAATTGTGAGGGTCCACTGTATGTCACTCTGTAACATATCACTCATTTATTATCATTGGCAGTGTCAGCCAATACAATGGAACTTTCACAACAGGTGACGACAGTGTTCTGCAATAAATAACCTTTGTTGATGAAGTGTTACACAAGACCCTCCGAAAAAGCCAAGAATAAGCAGTTTTACTCCTCTTTGCTCGTTGACGTGTGCACACTTGAAAACTTTTCTCTTTTCCCAGATGTTGAGAAAACAATTTTTTTGTGCAAAACGACTCTTTCCATTACACTCCCCTGTTATAACGTGGTCATACAAAAAAACGACATCCCAAACACTCGTCCAACACTGATTTAGAGCTCGGAGGCGTTAGTCACTCTGTTTGCCTCGGCTGCTGCCTCTTCAAAGCCACACTGTTGGAAACCAGTTAAATTGCCCCCTTCCACCCTATACATTTTCCATCACAAAGCAGCATCTAAACAAGACACAGAACGGAACCAGAGATGAGAGAAGAAGTACAGCACGGGCTGACCTCATTGTCTTTCTTGGACAAAATACATACTCGGATTAATAGATTTGATAACACAGAACTCATTGCCATGGAGACAGGACACTAAATCACTTTAATGCCATACTTGGTTTCTCTCACTTTTCAAGGAAAGTTAATTGTGACCAGTAAAACAAAGCATCAATTAGGGTGGGTGCACACTTGTCAGGTTGGGTTTAAAAAAACTATGGTGGGAATGCTCTGATAGTGTGGTTTGCTCTGTGTGTGAATGCAATCATCTGAACCCTGGGGCCTTGTGCAGTTCAGTTTATATGGAAATCTCTCAGGTGTGACTTTGGTCCACATGTCAGGCTTGGTATGGTTAAAAGTAATCTGCTGTGATTGCTTTGCTGTTGTCTTTCGCATGGTCAAATGAGAGTGCTATAATATAAATGGAACCCTAGCGTGTTCCGCTTCGCTTCACCTCTAAGTGAAAACTACACTGACCTAAAAAATAAAATTACAGCAAAATGTGAAGGGAAATTTGTAATATTCAGCAAAAAAGATCAACACATGCATATGAAACATTTTCTCTCTGTGGCTTTTTTGGGGGGGGTGGGGGTGTAAATTTCAAATACAATTCTGTCCTGCTTTTTCGGCATTCTTGCACACAGGTGCTTTGTGCCAACGTCTATTCTTCCTCAGTAGCCGGTTCAAGCCTGGTGCAAGACAATCCGAGAAAGGGGGCTTTTTTTACATGTGGCAAACGCAGTGATTTACAAACGTCGGAAACCCTTGACTCAAGGTATGTGCTTCCAAGCCACAAATAATGAGCACAGGTGAGAGAGGTCACATGTCCAACTGTAAGTGCAAAAAAAGAGCACAAAGATTGAGGGGAAGGGCGGGTGGGGTCCTCTTTTTCTCAGGCCATGTATGTATGGAAACTGAGGTAATCTATTTATTTTTCATTTACATTTTCCTTCCCAGAAGGATTTTGTTTCCAAGAAAGACTGCAACCACACAAAACACTGAAAATATATAGTATATATGCTTCATCTGAAGTGGTGCAGTTGCACTGCCCAAAGGATTAAGGAAGTCACCAAAAAAATATAAAAGGCTGTGTGATCGAAACAACAATGTTTGGGCATGTGAAGCAGGCAAGAAAGGGAAACCTGTTGCTATGTGCAGGAAGCTTTGAAACATGAAAGAAATATCTATTAAAGAGAAATTGTGGATACACTTAATAAGAGACGGCCTTGCTCAGCCCCAAGTGGTCCCTTTTCCATTGGGCTTTTTCGAGGGTGAGCATTTACAATGAAACCGCTTTATAGAACCACGTAGACGTGGTAAGACGTGGTTCTATAAAGCAGCAACCATGCTGGGCCGGTGGGGCCTTGTCATCACTGTCATCTGAATGACTGACAGCAATGCAGCTGCACACGCCCATTTCCATGGTACTGTATTACACAAGCAAGACAGAGTTGCGTGCCAGCCGTCGACAATTTCATAGAATAACATTGCGGACGATAAACATTATAGTGTTTTACAATAACAGTGAACCATATTTGCAATTTCACATGGACTACTGCATGAAATATTTCAGATTGGGGTAAACCTATTCACGATTGCACCATGGTTGTGGCAACCGCCTCGGATGGCGGCTTTGGCCATCTGCTGGAGGGCTGGAAATGGAGGACAACGAACCATTGACTCAGAGAGGTGAGGCAGCGAAATGAAAGAAACGGAGCTTCACAGTCTGAATAAATGAGCGGTGGCAACAAGCTTTACTTGAAGCTTCCAAAAATCATCTTCGGTCATTCACCTATGGTCCATATGACATTGTAAATATGGTTCAATTTTGATGTAAAACACAAAGTATGTCCATGACACTGTATTTTTGGATGAAGAACAGGCACAGAGCAGGCAGCTGTGTCTCGCTGGTTCAAACCAAGAAAAAGATTATTTGTCCTTGAAGGCTACTGTCGATTTGATGGAGTGTACTTTGCGACCTCGCCACATCACGCAATGTCAATTCATATTTCGAATCACTGCATAAACAGTTGCCAAGACTTGCTACTTGTGAAATGTTATGGAAGAACCACGCGCGCAACGTTTGTGCAGCGTATCCTCGCACAGTTCAATTAGTCAGTCCCGCCGCATGCCTGTTGTATTGGAAAAGCAACGGAGGCTGTGTGTTAAACTGGTTTAAAAAAATTTTAAATTCACATTTATTAAGGCTCATGTTTTGAGGAAGAGAAATTTTTCGGGAGTATTATTCATTTATTTATTCATCAAAGTTGAGGCAAGTTTTTGCTCGGGGGCGGAAAAAAAAATCCCAGAAAAATTCTGTTTCAAAGTTTACTTCCAGAAATAAATCAAATCCAGCAAGAAAATAAGCAAAAATGGTTATGAATTTCATTGTTAATGCTTTTTTGTATAGGAGAAAGGAAATTGTTGATTAAACCAAGGAATTGGTTTTATGTCAACATGTTTATTGCTAGAAAGAAAAAAAAAACACTGATTTAGAGTGGCGGTCTCTGATGGATTAATTGCTAAATATTGATTCCAGCAAACAAACTGTAGGGAGGTTTACTATGTTGAAAAACACCTTTTGTTTCCTTTGTATGATTTTATAAATAAGCTTGCATGAATGATCCTGTAAAAGGGTGAACGGTGGCCATAACAGACCACAATATATATATATATATATATATATATATATTATATTCATTCATTCATCTTCCGTACCGCTTGATCCTCACTAGGGTCGCGGGGGCTGCTGGAGCCCATCCCAGCTGTCTCCGGGCAGTAGGCGGGGGACACCCTGAATCGGTTGCCAGCCAATCGCAGGGCACACATAGACGAACAACCATCCACGCTCACACCTAGGGACAATTTTTAGAGTGTTCAATCAGCCTGCCATGCATATTTTTGGAATGTGGGAGGAAACCGGAGCACCCGGAGAAAACCCACGCAGGCCCGGGGAGAACATGCAAACTCCACACAGGGAGGCCGGAGCTGGAATCGAACATTATATATATCCTTCTGGGCCCTTGTTATGAACTAATTATCTATATGAAGTAAACAGGTCTAACTGAGTAGTGAACATAGATGAGTAATTGTGCAGGCAGCATGGGAAACAAGAAAATGTCATGTCAGGAGAAGATCAATACCATCTGACGGACGATGAATCTCTGATATCTGTCTGACTGTTGGTGGCAATAAACGGAAGATTAACCTTTGCGTTCCTGCTAGTATTGAGAAGTACCGCGAAGGGCATACTCGGCTATTTACTAATCAAAAAAAGTTGCTTTTTCGATGTGACAAGACCAGAGAATAGCTTAGTGGCTCTGCACAAGACCCTGAAAGTTATTGACTCCAACCCCCACCTATATGAGCATCATAAATGTGAAAGATGAACACTCCACGCCTGAGTATTATATGTCACAAGTAATGGCTCCAGAGGTGTGCATAGACACAGCCTGGTTTATTAAAAATAAACACCATATATTATGATTGTGCTGCTGCTCAAATATAATAATTCCCGTTGCCGTGCATAGAAACGCGGAAAATGCAGTCACGTGACATGAGAGGGTTGTTTTTTGGCACCGTCTTCTTGGCTGGCTGCACGGCTGTGTCCTTTGTGAGCCACGGGGGGAAACAAGAGCTCCTATTCTCCTTCAGAAGCATGATCCCCTTTCACCCTGCACCTTTGAGCTGGGAGCCAAGGTTTTCAATGCCTGTGACCCCTGTGACCTCCGGGCTGGCTCAAACTGGCCTCCAACAGTCCAGCTGTTCATCCGGTCATTCCACTGCGCTGTCCACTAAAACCCCACTTTCCAGAGGCAAGAGGAGCAGCACCCCACACCCTGTAAGAAGTGACCTCCCCCACCCGAGTCTAAGGCCACAACACCACATGATTATTACAAGTGTTTCCCACATAAGCGTTAGAGCATGACAGCAAGAGCAGGGGAAGGTGGAAAAGAGATCAGTGTGCACCAAAAAAGACTTTCAGAAGACAGGATGAATGCAAGGGGAGACTAGAAAAAGCATAACAAAGTCACTTTAAGCTCAACTACAGCCGCAACAATAAGTGCAGTCAAACCTCGGTTTTCGAACGTCTCTGTTATCAATCAAATCCGATTTCGACCAGAAAATTTGAGATGTTTACGCCTCGGATTACGAACGAAATCCGTTTTTTGACCAAACTGAGCAAACCCAAATACGCCACTCGACTCCTCTCGGCTTCCTTACACGGTTAAGTGACGCTTCCTCGTGTAACATTCATTGTGAGCAGATGTGTTTGTTGGGATTTACGTAAATCTAACTATTTTCATGTTATTTCTGCATCATGTATTAGCCCCTAATCATGGGCTAATAAAATAGTTCAGATTTTGAACAAATCACTTTTCGAACAGCCTTCTGGAACGGATTATGGTCGAAAACTGAGGTATGTCTGCATTTGAACCCTTCAGAATGAAGAATTTGATTTTTTACATTTTCTAGCTCCTAGTCACAAAATATCATTTGATCTTTGAGTCACCACAACATTACTCTTGACTTACTCCTCACATCCCCAAACCATGCATGTGAGCTCAATTGAAGACTCTAAATTGTCAACGGGCGTGGATGAGTGTGAATGGTGTATGTCCCCTGTGATTGACCTGTGACCAGTCTACAGTATAGCCCGTCTCTCGCCCAACCTCATCTGAGGTGGGCTCAGGTTACCTGTGATGCTAATGAGGAAAAGCACGATTGGAAATGCATGGTCGGATGAATGAAAGTGACAATACAACTCGTGCAGTGACAAGCAGACGGCAAGATACAGTAGAAGTGCTTACTTCCACTTTTGCATGCATCTGTGACTCTGATGACAGGACAGTATTCCCTCAGCTCAAACCGCTAACTGGATAAGAGCACCAATCTCTTTTCACTCGTGTCCCCCTTGTCAGTTTTGTCATCCTCTGTTACTCTCTGTCTTCAGTTTTCAGAAAACACATCACCCAACTGAGGCACACACAAAAATACAGCTTTGCTTGTTTACCGACGAAAGACCATCGCCCCAGGCTTCTCGCTCATTAAAGCATCCAAACAAAGACAGCAGCAACTTGAGAAAGCTTTTAAAATGCCTATAATTTGCTGCGCGCGTGTGCGCGTGAGTGTCTATGTCTGTCGCGCGTGTACAGGATGAAACCCTTTGAGGACTGCCCAATGAGCTCATTGACAATTAAATGAGAAGATCTCCCGTTACCTTCAGACACAGGAGAAAGTGGAGCTTGACATTGCCCTGGGCACGAAACCTTGGGAGCCAGCAATGTGATTTCCAAAGAGTGCGGTTATGATTTTCCGTCTGTGTGTTTTTATAAAAACCTTTGCCTCATTCTTCATTCTGTCGCATTTTACACAAAGGATTTGTAAATTGCATTTGATCTGTCATAAACTCCATAAGGGCATCTTTGACTCAAGTTGTGATAATATAAAATAATGTTTCCATACTTTTTGCCAATGCTCATAAATTAATGAATGATTTTTTTGTTCTCCATCCAGTAGGGTAAGATTTGAATCTAAATGGGTGTGTGAAATTGCTTTGAATACGGATGTGCATATGGTTCTTATGTTTGTCGATGGTGGTGTGTGTATGTCTCACCAATGCAGATGGGCCTGATTGGTTGGCAGGATGTTGGCAGGTTTGTGGTACCCTGCTGGGACAAACTGGGCCCAAGCAGCCCGGTGGAAGGAACAAGCTGTGGCTTGTATAAACACATACACCCACACACACATACACCCACACACGCGCGCACATTCAGCAGCAGCTGCTTGCTCTTTTGCAGCTGCTGCCCTCACCCACCCCATATCTCCCAGTTCCAAGACAAGGGAGGGAATGGGTATGTGTGGGGCAGAGAAGGAGAGGCAGCAGTGACGAACGAAAGAGATGATTGGGAATGGGAACGAGAGAACAGAGTTTACAAAGGCAAATTAATCATAAAATATCTATGGCTTAAGTGCCTTGCTATTCGTCGGCGTTAGGGACCAAGCCCAGATGCTGATTGCAAAAGGTTATGAGAAATTAAAGCCCAATAATTGTCCAGATATTTAGTTTAAACCCTAAATATATCCTCAAACTATGATTCCAAAGCATTATCATATCAATAAACTCTTATGGCACTACCTTTAAAAAGAATTACTTGTGATTGGCCTGCAACCAGTTCATTTTTTTTTTCTTGTAGCACAACCCACAAAACCTCAAATTATCTGTGTTGTTGTTCTATTATCTCTCGTATTATATTTTTGACATTGTGGAATTGTAAGTGAGTCCTCATATTTAGTTTGGCACTTCAGTCAGTCAGGCATGACCAGCTGACTAGCTGTTAGCATCCATGATCGGCAATAGCGAATTGTCTTGCTGGAATTTGGAAAGCACGTACGATTGAGTCGTGCTGGAAGTTATGTCATGCGGCTGAAAAATTTGGCTGACTTTGAAGAATGCAGCCTGTGAATTGTGTTGATGTGTGAGAGGCAGCTCCTTGACATCAGAACCGTTATTCTACAAGAGGTTTACAATGTGAGAGGGGCAACACCGAATATGTCCAATTAATAAAGTAAGTCGTTCATAAACATGGGGCACCCTGAAGGCCACAGATAGGCTGCCATACAGATGTTTTATGTACCAACCGATAGACTTTCAAAGGCTGAATGGGTAATCATCCCAGTTGAGACTGTTGATTGTGTACATTCATTCATTCATCTTCCGAGCCGCTTGATCCTCACTAGGGTCGCGGGGGGTGCTGGAGCCTATCCCAGCTGTCTTCGGGCAGTAGGCGGGGGACACCCTGAAATGGTTGCCAGCCAATCGCAGGGCACACAGAGACGAACAACCCATCCACGCTCACACTCACACCTCGGAACAATTTAGAGTGTCCAATTAGCCTGCCACGCATGTTTTTGGAATGTGGGAGGAAACCGCAGCACCCGGAGAAAACCCACGCAGGCCCGGGGAGAACATGCAAACTCCACACAGGGAGGCCGGAGCTGGAATCGAACCCGGTACCTCTGCACTGTGAAGCCCACGTGCTAACCACTGGACTACCGGGCCCTGATTGTGTACATAAAAACTATAATTATCAGTTCTGAATTTGACATTTTTAAATGGGTGAGAAGGTGCTGGTAAAGTCGCAAAAAGAACAACACACATACTGCAGTCAACTATGCAATCTCTTCAGATAGTCAAGTACGATTCTTGAACACTGACGGAGGATGACACAGCTTCCACATTTCTTGAATGAATTATAACGTAAGTGATCAAAGTTTGTGGATTTGCGGCGGGAAGCTGGATGGAATGGTTTCAAAAACAGGCTGTCTTGCATGGTGTCATCGCCACAGGCGGTTGCGCGGGACAGAAGAATGCTTACATCATCATGCAATCTAGGCATCCTGCAGAGGGCACTGCTAATAGTAGAAACATTGAAGTGGAGCAGGCATGCAACCAGCCCAGCCAGAAGTGGGAATGGAGATCCAACACGGCCAGGACTTCTGTAATTCTTGGCAGACATTCAGAAAAGGTCAGTTGGAAAGTGTTGGCACATTGCAAACTTTCCAGAGCAAGCATGTGTGCGACGCTTGATGCCAGAGTCATTCATTCCTATATAAAATTAGCTTGGGCGACAGAGATTAAGTTTTATTAGGGAATATCTCAACATGTTCCTACTCTCATTTAGGTCTGATGTGTGTTTTTTTTTGTTGTTGTTGTTTTTTGCTGATACTGCCTGGATTAAATTGCTGTCATCACCACTACAGTAGCATGTTTTAACAGAAACAAATGTACAATGAAACCTTCCTTTATGTTTTCAACAATATCTCATCAGTAATGCTCTTTGTCTTTTTAATCTTCTATACTAATCACCAGAATAAATGCTTTCACATAGAAGGAAGTGGGTGAAAGGGAAGGTGGGGTCAGATACTTCAAGTGGATAGAAGGATGTTAGATTTATTTTTTTATGTGGGATCCATGTCCGTGATGTTGTTGGACGACTGCCTCAAACTTTCTGGAAAATTGTTCCATGTATTAGGGACAAACTGAAACACAGAATCATCGTGACTCACCTGACTGTGAGAATTAGCAGGGGAGAACTTCCTGAGGTTGAGATTCACAGAGCCCGAGAGGGAATAATGTAAATTATTGATATTTAAAAATAATTACATAAGTACTTTGATTAAAATGTGTGAATCAAACTGGCAGTCCCTGCACTTTAAGCAAAATCCCAAAGTAGCTCTCAGTTTCTAGAAGGTTAGTGACTCCCGATTTACAAAACACCATTGGCTGACCTTGAAAACATTTACACCAGTTTCATCTTTAATCGTTGTTCCATTGTTGTATTTTCCAGAATGCAATGAAAATAATGTTATTGAAGTCTGACTGGGATCAAAATAAAATTAAAATTTCAAATAAAGATGCATGGTGAACATCACTTCACTTAGCATTCATACTGCTATCCTTCTTATCGGATCAAACATTGCTGAGTCCAAAACAAGCGCATTACAAGTCATAACCTGTTTGACCTATGTTGCTGACAGTATTATCTTGATTTACGAGTTTAATTTGTTCTGTGATCAAGCTCAAAACTCAATTTACTCTAGCCGTATATCAAATCAACACTGAAATGGAATTGATATGCCATTCGTCCATTTTGCTACTGAATTATTTTTCAATTAAGATAAAACATTTCAAAAGAATCACACTTTTGTCTTTTTTCCGCTGGTCTGTCATATTGTTCCATGAAGCATTTACATTTGAGCTGAACTGCATCAGAGTTCACATCCAACTGGATTGAGAAGCAGTCTTAGTCCACTCGTTTGGAGCCCAACAGCAGCAATTTTCCCTCGGGCAAGTTCTAACAGTACCACATGTGAAAATAGTCTGCCTGCATCCAGCGAACATAAACAGGTTCTTGTTAAGGCATGGTAGCAATGGCACACAGCTGCGTTGTCAATATGTCGGATTTATCTCACCCTACATTCTTGGTCTGATGACATCGAATCACTAAGCAAATGTCTGAGCACTAGAGGGGAGCTCTGAACACACTGTGCACAAGTGCATTCTTCTCATGATTCGCTTGAACCACTGTTGCAAGTGTATCTTTGTGACTGTGAGCCTTCTTTTTTTTTTTTTTTTTTTGGTTACAGAGGCGTGGGTAGCCAGCTGCAGAGCTGTTCTGGATGCTGATTGGAAGTGAGTGTTGAGCGCTCAGGACAATTATGGAATCATTACTGCTGCCGTGCCAGAGGCAAAATATGAACACTGCACCATTTGTCAAACAAGCACAGCTTTCCAATCAACCTCTTATTTGTGTGTGTATGTGTGTGTGTGGGGGGGGGGGGGTGGTCTTTGTATGTGTAAGTGTGGGCATGTGTGTGTGCGTGGAAGAGCCTTGGCATGCTGGCAGAGAACCCGGAATGTCAGTCAGAATGTCTGTGTGGACATATTTGCGTGGGGTAATGGATGACTCAGCGACCCTGCCCAATATTTTCAGTCAGTACATTGGTGTAAGCGTGTGGCTGTGTCCAAATGAACAACCGGGCTGTAGTCCGTGCATGTGTGTGTGTGTGTGTAGCATGTGAGGAATGCCCTGCCTACTTGCAACTGTCCAAACATGTCCCGATCAGCTGTCCCACTCCTGCATTCATGGTGAAATAACTAAGCATGAGTTATTAGTTTTGTGTGTGTGTTTTTTAATCAAACTATGATCCCACATCGGCTGCACATGAGAATGCCCCTCAGTTGCCTCTATTAAACAAGAAAGAGAGTTGCAAAGTGTACAAACAAAGCAGTGAAGGGTGGTAAGAACATAGAGACATGGGGGTGGAGAAGTGGAAGAAATGCCTTCATGGTCCTGTTTAATCAATCCACAACCAATCCCTCGTTTTAGCCTACAGGAAGCACCTGTAATCCATCTCCCTGTTTAGGGATTGTGCGCTAACAGGCGACATAAATATTTGAGATAGATTTAATTAATTGATTCAGTGAGTGAATATAGCAGGGAATATTTATCACAGGTGCATTTTCTATCATGGCTTGGGAGCGCCAGGGGCAAAGTCAAAGTGATGCGCCTCTTTATTGTACCAAAAAAAAAGTGCAAAAATACATAAAACAATTCAAAAGAACGCTGTCCTGCATATTTTGCAAGTCTCCCTGTTGCAAAGCACCTGATTCAAATGAACGGGTTCAATGTCAGGCTTCCGCAGAGCTTGCTGATGATCTGTTCATTTGAATCAGGTGTGTTGCAACAGGGAGACTTGGAAAACATGTAGGGCAGCGGCCCTCCAGGACCTGAGTTTGACACCTATGCTCTAAAGTGTAATTCGCCTGAGGTCCTATCATTCAGAGTTAAAAACATTTCCGGGAAGAGGAGTCGTCTAATGCTGCACATCAGTGGAGTGTGAAGATCTCGACGAGAATCTGTGGGTTCAGTGTGTCTTTGGTTTTTTTCTTTGCATTTTTTGCAATGCTTGCTCATATCATGTCAGCGTGCCGGAGAAAATCAGTGTGCTTGGCTTTTTTTTTCCAACATGGTATGTTCAGAAGAAGAATGTGGGAAGAGAAAGCAATAAAGATGCGGGTTTGACAGACTCTTAATTGCACTAAAATTAGGACTTGATATTATTCTTTTGAATGTTTAAATTATTGCCAATGGTGCCTTGGGACATACCTTGCTTTGACTTGGAGGAGTAAACTTGAGTGGCGAGCACTCTATAATACAAGCAGAACGATATTTTGTGTTTGGTATGAAGCTAGCATTAGTCAAAAGAAATCAAGGACAATAGTCCAGTACATGTTTGCTTTGTTTTTGCAGGCTGAATAGCCTGCTGCTTCGGAAAGGAAGGACATTGCACTGCATAGCCTTAACATAAAAGGAGGGCAAACATGTATTCTTAATGTTAGGGCTTATTGAGAGTGGCCAATATCCTGGAGGAAATACAAAAAAGGGAGAGCCAAAAGAAAAAAAAAAGTTGATAAGAAGAATTAGATGTGTATGGAAGGTTTATGGGTTTGTTTGGACAGAAGGGGAAAAAAACAATAAGACCGTCTGTCCCCCCTCCATGACATGAATTGGCAAAGAGTTCAGAGCGAACGAGCGTCTTCAACTCGGTACAGCAGTGGATGCCTGGGACGGATCAGCATGTTTCAAAAGCAGCAATCTTCCCTGGAGCATATGAGCAGGGGTTCGTTCCTCTGGGTTTTCCCATCCGGCCTCCGAATCGATCCCAACTAACACCATTTCAAAGGCTTGGAGGAACTTATGAGGTATGTTTCTTTCCCAGACTGCAACAAAACACATTCCAATGCAGACAGCCTTGCAGCCACTTGTGGTTATACCATCCCAAAAGGCTTAGAGATATCTCTTTTCAACCCTTATCATTAAAGTTTAGTGAAAAAAGACACAGTATAGAAGCCTGACATTCCACAGTGACCATAATGAAACCCAGAGGGAATTAGAAGTAAGCCAATAGAAAGACTTAGTACTTGGAATTCCAGTCAACACCTGGTTAAGTTTTAGATGTGTAGCACGGATGCCATATGTCTCACGCTGACCACGCTACATGCTGCAGCTTACTTTGAACATGTGTTTTGGTCGTCAAAGCCATTAAAAGCTCATTACTGAGCGCAACAACGGAGATGGTGAATCTTTGATGCGTCTTAACAATAATTTATCAAGAAAGTTTACCAAGATGAATGTTCTTACATGCACAAAACATGAGGGGTTAAATATGCAGCCCGACTTTGAAGTCCAACAGGAAAAGCAAATAAGCACTGGATGCTTGACACAGATAAACAGATGGTCTTAGAGATTCGCACGGACGCCGTTATTGTCAGTTGTTCACTCATTACAAGTGGTGTTGCATTCTTTACAGTGAAGACTAATGGTGTTTTGACCTGCGGGCTAGGAATCTGAACTCTCCCCACAGATGCACATTGAGGCCAAGATTCCAAGAGGGGACCACTGGTTCAAAGGTCACCCATGATGTGACTTGATCCAAGACAATCAATGCACACAAGGTCCTGGCCTTTGGACGCCAACCCCTTCATGGGGCAGAAGAACTGGACAACGGGTTAAAAAGAAAAGATCTGAATGAGGGTTGATGGCGTAAAGGGCAAAAATGTTGCTGTTTCAGAATTGAAGAAGAACTTTTTAGACATGAGTGATGGGGACAATGAATGTATTGTTAGGAACTTGATCGATTGTCTGGAATGAGTTGTTGGCGCATCATCGTAACATGGTGGCAGTTATCAAAATGATTGGGAGGATCTCTACCAAAGTGGGATGTAGGAAATGTAGTCAAAGCAGAAACCATCAGAGCTAATGAAGAAAATTTAGGAGGGTTGTCAAAAAGTAGTACTGCCAATAAAACTAAGTGCTGGCAGATTTAGGTTTCGAAGACTTTTGAGATCCGTAAATGTGGAGCCGGGCCCATCCTCTTGTGTGCCTTAAAGCAGATAACTCCCATAAATTGAAATGTTTGTTCAGTAATATTCTCTGGATGCTAAGAAGGCTGAAGTGTGTGACATGGTTATTAGCTCGCTGTGGGGAATGAAAGTGGAATTACCACTTTCCTATAACGACATTCCAAATACACACGGCTAACAAGAGAGGCAGTAAAATCAGTGAAACTGCATCATTAATGTCCCTGCCTCTGTTGGGGAAAATCATTAAAATCGCAGGTATGATATGGATGGAAACTTTTTTTTTTTTTGCAATTAGTGAACAAGACCTTTTAATGAAAACATAAAAGAACTTCATTGGAAATTTGTTCCATCGAGGCGCATGCTGAGCCGAGGTCAAAGGGTTAAGCCTCAGGTAAATGTGAGGCGGTGGGAGCACACAGTCTTGCTTCTTATTCCTGCCTGATTTAAGTGAATCCATAGGGGGCCTGTGGTAAACACAGCAGGCACATGAACCTTCAGGACAGGGAGAATAAGGGGCTGCTGTTGTACTCCGACTCCACATAATGACCGACAAGGCCCCTCCACTTCTTCTCTTCATACCAGCTCCCTCTCCACTTCTATATGTTTGACCACTAAAACCCTCATTCAACTTGTGTATACGAGAGACCTCTCGCTCTGCTCTCTCCCATCTCCATTTCAGCACGTCCTTTTCAGACCGGCTAGCTGCGTTCAGACTTTTTTTTTTTTGGGGGGGTGGGGAGTATTGTGATCGCACAAGCTCTCTCGGGGGAAGGGGGATCAGCACTCACGATAGCCGGTGGAGCTGCTGATTTGATCTACTCTTCTTTCACTGCCTTTCTCGAGTTTTCATCAAAACTTTCAGGGTCGCCATGGGAAGCCTCCAAGCAAATCAAATCCTCTGCGGCGTTGAAACGGGCATCGTGGCGCAACAGAGAAGACACCTGATGAGGACAGGTGGGAGGTGGGGGAACTATAGGAGCTCGACATCATGGCAGTCACATGAAAGCCGTGGAACACTAAATATTCATCATCACTTGAAACACTTCTTCCAATATTTAGAGACCATTCTTTCCCGAAAGACAGTTATCCTCATTTCAGTGAGCGACATGAGCCACTGCAGCTCCCTTTGCAAGAGTTCACTCATTTTAAAGAGGAATTAAATAATATATGACCTGAATCAATCTCCGTTGGCAGGCTCGTTCACTCCAAAGAATTAAAGAGCTCTTTAACTTACAGAGACTTTCAATTATCGCAAATCATCAGCTCGAAAGAAAAGTTTTCGTCCAACTTGTGGCCTTTAAATTCCTCAAATGCCCTTTATTCATACTCACATCAATGTGACTTATTTTAATTTTTCATTTCATATTTTTTGGACAACCTGATAAATAACTGTTATGAAAGTCATTTTGTGACTACCTGCCATTGGCTGTTGGGTAGTTCATGAATAAATTGAAGTGACTGAAAAACAAGACTGTATCTGATCTTATATTATGTGTTGATTAAACACAAGTCGGGAAAGAAAATATGACCTTTACTTGTTTACGTCACGCTTGTTTTGCCTCAACATGGAAGACTTTCTTATTCGGCTGCGACATCTTTTTTTACACCGCTGCAGCAGCAGACAATGACAAGAGGAAGAAGGTCATTATCTCAAGACAAACCCAGAAAAAGAAATGTATGAAATGAACGGCCTCTCATTTGAACAAGTCATGAGGATTGGAAATTTGTCACAACTTAAATTTTGGTAAACATTTGTTGTAAGATCCAGTTGGGGAAATACTATGATTCATACGAAATCAGAAAGGTCACCCCGACAATCATAACAGTGTTTTGTCAATGATCATATTGTTGAAAAACTGTCTCGCAAAGCCTTGGTATTTATCATCATCAGTGGTAATTCTTCAGACAACCAAACGCAGTTGACGGGTCCTTCTGCATGAAGTCTCACAGGAAGGGAGGTTTTAAGGCCGCAAGGAAATTGTTGACTGATTAGCGTCGAACAACAGTGTCAAGTTTTTTCATGTTAATGTGTTCCCAGGCAGTAAAAAAAGCCAGCTCTTTTCACCTTCGAAGCATTGGCCACGTTTAGAACTCAGGCCTGACAGTGTCTCAGATGTCTTGCGAATGATTGGAGAAAACAAGAACGGTTGTCAACGGATACATAAAAATGGGCAGCATCAGCCTAAAATGAAGTCTGGAATAAAATTAGGCTTTTTTTTAATCCTAATTACACATGGGAGACAAAATGGGAAAGAATTCAATGTTGGATGTTCACTTTAAATCACTGATGTTCCACTGAGGGAATGTTTAAATTAAAACAACTGAAGCATACATCGTACGCGACACCACAAATGTTTTGTTGGAGTTTGTGGCAATTACCTCATCACAAGCGTATGTTGAGACACTAGTTCCAATTTATCTCTGAATTGTTCCTAGACAGCTCTTCCCGAGGGGAGGTTTTAACATGGCGATCGACGGTTTGCAAACATGTTTGGACGCTCCTTTGCTCAAGCAGTAATTTTAGAAACAAGCGGAAAGTTGCCACACTTAACTCGGAGACAAGCCTGAGTGTCATGAGCGCATGGCTGATAACCCCTGTGATCTTCCCAGATCACTTCCAAGGCTCTTCACACAGGCTTGAACGATTGTCTGTCGTCTTTTGACTGCCCAGTTAAAGACGTTTGTTTTGCTTTTGACAGCCTTCTATCGAGAAGCGTTGGAAACAGACAATTCTAAAGACCAGTGAGCTTTCTATTCCTTTAGTAGCTACCATTACTTTCCAGTTCCTTGAATTTGTGGCTACACCTATGTGTCAAAATAAACATTGCTTCAACTTGTAGCTCAAGCAAAGCATTCAACACAAATATGCATCAGAAGTCAACAAATGCTTGCCTGTTCCTGTCCTGTCAGGTGTTTTCAGAATCAGAATAAGGATAATCTTTATTGGCCAAGTATGTAGAACACACAAGGAATTTGTCTCCGGTATAACACACTGTATTTGTATCATCGTAAACAAGGACATGACAAATAGATATGCAAGGACATTTCGTAATGTAAGTGAGACAATGTGCAAAGTATCAAGCAGAGCTATAGTGATCAGTGGTATAATACAATACAATGACAGTTTGTACGGTTGGTGCAGAAAATCATTGAACAGTTTTAGAGTGACCAGTAGCAGTATTTGTAGTACAAGAGAGTGACTACGTCAGTGACTGTTTAGGGAGTTAATGGCTAGAGGGAAGAAGCTGGTTAAGTGTCTGCTGGATTTGGTGCGCATGGATCTGTAGCCCCTGCCTGATGGGAGTAGCTGGAAAAGGTGGTGGGCAGGGTGCGGGGGATCCAGGAGGATTTTGTGGGCCCTTGTCTTGATTCTTGATCCTCAAGAGTGGGTAGGGCGGTGCCAATGATTTTTTCCGCCGTCCTAACTGTCCGTTGAAGTCGGATTTTGTCCTTTTTGGCGGCCCCAAACCAAACCGTGATGGAAGAACACAGGATTGATTCGATGACTGCCGTGTAGAACGGTCGTAGTACCTCCTGTTTCAAATGATATGTCACTTTATTTAATTTTAATGTGCAGTGAACCACCATTTATCGTAACAAGTGAAAATCGATGTGGGGAGCCCATCTGAAAATACTCAAAATTGTCCTAGTATAGTTTTAGCTTGCAGCGATGTACAAGTTGTTCTTGTATTTTTATTTTCCCATGGAGCTCTCCACTGAAATCGGTTCAAGGATTGTGATAGTCAAGCATTACTCTGCCTTTTTTCTTAAATTGCAAAACAGTACAGTTCAATTATCTTCAATTACTTTGTGCAAGTGTACCTATTGAAGCATCCAATGAACCCTTCTTACATCTTGTGGAAGTTATTGATGAAGCAGTCTCGTGAGAACAATATGAAATATTGATTGCCACTGGCTACGTTAACACCATCAGCCTGATTTCAGATATCATATGCAGCTTTCGATTATATTCATATTCCAATATAATAATATCCATCCATCCATTTTGTAATCCATTTATCCTCACGAGAGTAAACTGGAGTCTATCGCTTCTGTCTTTGGGCAGTAGGTGGGATACACCCTTGAACTGGTTACCAGCCAATCACGGGGCACACTTCGACGAAACATTCACATTCACAGTCACACTCAGGAACAATTTAGAGAAGCGGTCCCCAGTCTTTTTCCCCCACGGACAAGTTTAATGTCAGACAATATTTTCAAGGACCGACCTTTAAAGTGTGACGGATAAATACAACAAAATAATATGATATGACCTGCATGAAAACGGCGGTATTTTAGAAACATAATAATAAACACGAATCTTGACACAAGGAAAGTCCAATCTCGGCGCAATACTCTGTGGTCGCTATGGTAACGTTTAAACGTGCCTTCAAAGTAAGATACGCCGGAAATATAAAATGCATGAAAAATAAAACTCACCATCACTGCATTTTATGCAGAGTGGGCTTGGTGCGTGGGAATCTCCAGTAGAGATAATTCCGTATTTTAAGTAGGAAATTCTTATACCGTCTATGAAATATAGCCTTCTTTTTCAACTGGAGATTCCCACGCATATGGGAGGAAACCAATGACGTGGGAGGAAACCAGAGTACACGGGGAAAACCCACACAGGCACGAGGAGACCATGCAAACTCCACACTGGATCGAACCCTGCACCTCTGCACTGAGAGGCCCATATATAAGGGCGGCCCGGTAGTCCAGTGGTTAGCACGTCGGCTTCACAGTGCAGAGGTACCGGGTTCGATTCCAGCTCCGGCCTCCCTGTGTGGAGTTTGCATGTTCTCCCCGGGCCTGCGTGGGTTTTCTCCGGGTGCTCTGGTTTCCTCCCACATTACAAAAAAAAACATGCGTGGCAGGCTAATTGAACACTCTAAATTGTCCCTTGGTGTGAGTGTGTGTGCGAATGGTTGTTCTTTTCTGTGTGCCCTGTGATTGGCTGGCAACCGATTCAGGGTGTCCCCCGCCTACTGCCCGAAAACAGCTGGGATAGGCTCCAGCACCCCCCGCAACCCTAGTGAGGATCAAGCGGCTCGGAAGATGAACGAATATATATATATGTGTGTGTGTATATATATATATATATATATATATATATATATATATATATATATATATATATAGCGGCCCGGTAGTCCAGTGGTTAGCACGTCGGCTTCACAGTGCAGAGGTACCGGGTTCGATTCCAGCTCCGGCCTCCCTGTGTGGAGTTGGCATGTTCTCCCCGGGCCTGCGTGGGTTTTCTCCGGGTACTCCGGTTTCCTCCCACATTCCAAAAATATGCATGGCAGGCTGATTGAACACTCTAAATTGTCCCTAGGTGTGAGTGTGAGCGTGGATGGTTGTTCGTCTCTGTGTGCCTTGCGATTGGCTGGCAACCGATTCAGGGTGTCCCCCGCCTACTGCCCGGAGACAGCTGGGATAGGCTCCAGCACCCCCCGCGACCCTAGTGAGGATCAAGCGGTTAGGAAGATGAATGAATGAATATATATATCTCACTCACACACACACACAGTATGCTGCTAAAATCCTAAAATAACAATTGTGTAAGGAGAAGGTTGAGGTAGAGGGGGAAATAAACAAAAAATAATAAAAATAAGGGAGAGACATATCACACCAAGTATACAGTATATGTGAGACGGGTGACGTTTTAGAAGTCAGGGGAGCAAAGCCTTGAGGGCATACAATCAATATTACATTTTCCATTGCCACCTTCATAGCTATTGTAAATGGCTTGTGTCAAAAATAATAACAGGTTGTATCAGGAACCTTGGGTTAGCAATTTTGCTCCGAGTGCTTGGAGGCCCTGGTTCGCTCTCCCTCCCTCCCCCCAGCACCACTGGGTGTTAATGATGCTGTGGTGGCAGACACTTCTCACATCTCAGCTCACTTTTTTTTTCTCCTACGTCCAGACCATTCAGCTCACTTTATCCCTTTAGTCCTGGCAGTACTGAGAGCAGTTGGGCAAAATATATTGTCACTTTCAGACAAATATCTTTGTCCATTTTATGATGATCTTGACATTGAGAATGAATTTGCTCATTGTTGGGCTATTTATCGACAACCACCACCTCATGTTGCAGCATGATGATGCACCACCCCAAAGGATCTGAACACAATTACTGGAAGCTCTAAACATTCCAGCTCTTGTATGGCCAGCATCCTCACTGGATGTCACTCATTGGGCACATTTGGGATGCTCTGGATCCGCATATACGACAGTGTGTTCTAGTTCTTGCCAATTTACAGGAGCTTGACAAAGACATTGTTCTTGATTTTACTGTCTGGTGCTTTCTACCGCCTTTATTACCGATTTGTCTTATTGTTTATTGTGCATGTTAAATCGCTCCATGTACAGAACTTTGTATGCAGCGATGGCTGTTTGAAAGTGCTCTATAAATACTGTTGACTTGACTTGACTTGACATTGAAGAGGAGTGAACCAACATTGAAGATTTTTGGCCGCACATCTTGATGGTGCAATGGAGCACTAATATAAGAAACTAGCTGGTTCGCCGCCCTCCGGGTGGCTCATCAGCTAGTTCCTGCGGAAGGCTGGTAAGGTGGTGATTCGCCGCCCTCCGGGCGGCTCATCAGCTAGTTCCTGCGGAAGGCTGGAAAGGTGGGCCTTCGGCCCACAAAAGTGTTGTTGCTTGGTTCAACTTTTTGTTCATCTTCATTGCTTATCGCGAAAATAAAGAGATGTTTAGCTCTACTAAATAACTAACAATTTCATTGCAATGCTTGTGGGTAGACAAAAATTTTTCGCTAAGATGCCCGCGCGATCGTAGTGCGCCACTGCCTGAGCGGCGCAGTGGCGGCGCGCAGCAGCGCGGTGAAGTAGGTACGTTTTGAAAAGGGACAGACGGAAGGACAGACCGTGTGCGGGAGGACGCGCAATATATATATATATATATATATATATATATAATATATATATATATATATATATATAAAGAAGATAATACCTGTTTGTTCGCACTTGCCTCAAAGCAGACGTCTGGCATGATAAGCAGCTCTGCAAGTAGTTCTTCATCCCCTGATGTGACATGGTGTAGCATAGTCAAAGGATCGAGAAGCATTTTGCATCAATAACTGTACATTATTATTTACTGTATTGCCCTGTCAGTACATCTTGCCATTCATATACCATATTTTCCCCACCCCAAGTTTTGAAATATGTGGATTTTAATAAGATGCATTTTATTCATGAATTTTCACTGACAAGTTTCCAGGATGGTCACATCTGAACAATGAAATTACCAAACATGTCATAGTGGACCAATGAAACCGTCACAAATTCGCCTTCATATAGAATATTCATTAACGATTTGCGGTTGGAGTGCGCACGTGGGCCAACTGAAATGCAAAAGTCTGTTTGCGTCGCGCACATGGCTGTGTGGCAGCTAATTGAGCGGATATAGTAAAGCAGTAATAATCATTTTGAGTTTGGTTAAATGAGCAAGGGAACGAGTGCCATGAATACATCCATCTCTGCAGCCCGCCCCCCATGTCTATGTTGTTTGCTTGGTGACTGATGGCCAGTACTGCTGGCCAGAAAGGCGACATCACCTGAATCTTTCAAACACATTACAAAGTACTTTCCAAAAGATGTACTGCCACGAACCTATGTGCACCGCTGCCAGATGAACCTCGTCGGTGAATTGCCCTCATCGAACAAGAGTGAGAACTTCTGTGACACCACTGTGTAACTATGGCTGTGTTTGGCATTGTTTTTGGGGTGACCGTCTGCTGGTGCTTAAGATAGACACACTTTATAAAAAATAAATTAAAAAAATAAATTAAAATCCATCTGACTCTTTCTTTGCAAATCTTCCATGTTAAAACACTGAGACCCGCGGCTATTAGTCCGAAGCGGCTAATATATGTATAAATGAGTTCTTACAGCTCAATTAAACTGCTGCGGCTTTTAGTGAGGTGTTTTGTAGTCTGAAAATTACGTGTTTCAAGAGGTATCTAAAAGCAAAACAAATGTCAAAAGACATTTCCGGGTATACAGTCTGGTATAAATGATGTCAAATTCTCCTCGATAGCTTCTTAATCCATTCCATCAAAGTGGGTTTGACACAATCAGAAATGTCCCATAAGACGGGATAGTGTCTGTCCCCTGCCATGTGATAAATTACTTTTAGCAGATGCTGCTACAGCGGTGTGCAAAAACCAAAAGTAATACGCCGTGACAGGATGCCGTTGTGGCCCATCATCACATCAACAAAAGAGCCTAACAGCTTTTGGATTTGTGGTCCTTTTGCTCAGGCTTCCAGAAAGCTTCTTTTACACGGATATCTCTGTCTGTGCGTGGACTTATCTGAAGAGCGATCGGAAGGAAGGCACAGAATCCAGGCTTATCTTGGCTAATTGTCGATATAATTGTGTGTGCGTGTGTGTGTGTGTGTGAGTGTGTGTGTTTGTGTGTGCATGAGACTGTGTATGTGTGTCTTCACAGAATGGTTTTTTTTGTGTAGGCGTCAAATGCTGCAGGATACAGCTGGGCACGTCAGGGCAAGAGTGGCAGGCGAGACTGACAGACACAATGCGAACGTCTGGCAGAAACAAACAACAGTAGCGCGTACGCGACAACAGCCATGCAGAGAGTGACGGAATCACCCAGGGCATAGGTGACATTTAATCCATCCATCACATTTGAGCCAAAAGGCAGATGTCAAGGTTGGTCAAACCTTGCGTGTGTGTGTGTGTGTGTGTGTGTGTGTGTATGTGTGTGTGTGTGTGTGTGTGTGTGCTAAATGCAAATGTTGGGTCCGTGAGTGATATGATGTCGCAGCACAGCAACGAAAGTGACTTTTAAAACTCACTCAGATATTTGATTGAATCTACATTTGTATCCCAGGCACATTTTCATTGCTGTGAGCCACTTGTCAATCGCTTGAGGCAACAAATACTGCTGTCCAATAAAAGGATGCGCAGCATCCAGTTGTGCCCAATGAGAGATGGCTCCAACGGGTGTCTTTAAGAGGTGATAAAAAGGTCTGCGACCTTCCCGAAATGAAAGCTCCTCACCCCCCGCCTGATTTGTGAACCACCGTCATGGAAAGTGGGTGGTCTGTCTCTGGGTTCATGCACCTTCCATTGTCCAAACAGTCCAAATTTACATCTTTTTAATGGCCCCCGAGTGTACTGGCTGTTGTAAATCAAGAGAGGGGTTTTAACCTCTAGGAGCCGGCAGGGGTTAATGCTCAGGAGCAACGGCCACTTTGTTTTGGCCGTGGACCGAGCAAATGGATGACCTTGACAACTGCATGCTTCAGACTGTTGGAGGGCATATATGGCTTTGGGTCACTTTTGCTTTACAGTGAATCGATAATTGAGTCCATTAATGCAGGACATTCATGAAGGAGCTAGTGGAACAAGCATTATGTTAAATTAAAGCATAGTTATAATTTCTTCAGTACATATGTACAGCCTTAATTCTAAAAAAAAAAATAGAGTTTGAGCAAATTTAGTGTAAGTTTAGGTCTTAAAAGGTTCGACATTGAGCAGTTATGATATTTGTGCATCAGTGCACCTCACTAGACCTCATTTTAGGCAACTTTACTTTCACCGTCCAAATGTGGTATGTTTACAACAAACTCAGTCTCAATGACAATGAAGGAGCCTCCATTTGCCATTGACAAAATTAATGAAATCACTGAAGCACTCATGCATGTTTTACCCTTTATATCTCCCACTTGTGAACAATGAATTGCCCTCTCATCATAAAGATCATTCACATATCATGAAATCTCCAAAGTACCGTGAGCATCGGATCTCGGAAAGGCCATCCATCACAGAACCGGGAGAATTTGCGTTTCTCTAATTGAGATCCGGGCAGATTATTAGCATTTAATTATCTGATGACCATCGAAATCAGATCAAATCAGCCCCTATACTGTGGGAAGAGTTCTACTTGACCAGGCCCTGCAGTTGCCCCAAGTGTCAATCAGGCTTGAGTCACGTGCCTTTGGATTCATGTGATATGAATACTAGAAACCCAAGTATCTCAATTTCATCAGCAAAGTATTTATCTGTATATTTTCTTCTTTCTATTTAAACCATGCAACATTTTCAGTGATCTGAGCTGAACTCTATTTACTCAGTTTTTTTTCCTCTTTATTGTTAACCCTTATTTATTTTAAGTATGCAACTGCAGACATATATATATATATATATATATATATACACACACACACACACACACACACACGTATATCGTTGGCCGGCACGGTGGTCGACTGGTTCGCGCGTCGACCTCACAGTGCAGTGGTGCAGGGTCGTAGTTTGCATGTACTGTACTCCGATTTTCTCTCACATTCCAGGAAGGAACATTCTAAATTGTCCCTAGGTTCGACTCGTACTACCACTGAAAATGCTTGCACAGCGAAAAGATCTGTGCCAATGCATACGCACCACTCACTCAAAAAATGGACATTCAATTGTCAATGTACAGTAATAGTTTGAAGACAAAAAATGATTTTGATAACAATATAATTTCACATATGATTGACTCGTTTTTCCTCCATGGCAATTTTTGACCTGTCAAACCATAATTCCTTTTCGTCATTGCTTCATCAATGTTGATAGGGCTATTTCCGAGCGCATTCACCGAATAGGCGAAACGGGGCTCTGACCTTATGCGACAGCATAAAGCATAGCTTTCCTCACGAGCTCAACTCTCCATCCCAATCTATTGAAGATCAAATGAAGCTATCGATCCTGCTCTCACAGTTATGGCGAGCTGTGCGGGAATGAAACCACACTGAGAGATTATTGCATAAATGTACCCTAAATCACAAAAAAAGGAGGAGGGGGACTTACTGGCATGGATGTAGGGTTGAGTGCTTGTGCAGTGTTTAATCGATGGCTAAAACGGTACCCATTCACATATCCATATTACCTTTGACAACTGCTTATCCATGAGCTGGAAGACACCGGAGGCCTTCCAATCATCTTCCAGATGAAAGGGGCTCAGGGCGATTGAAGTAGGGTGAGACTCACAATCTTTAATACTGAATTCATACTGCATACTCAATTATTCCACTGCCACCACAAGTTAGAGCAGGGAAGGGGTCAATGTATAGCGCACAGCTTTTGTCATAGCTTGAGAGTCCAACGTGGCCACTCCCAAGTAATGGTAGCTAATCAATATGGATATTCCCCTTGTGCGACCAAAAGTCACTGACCATGGAATAACTGCCATGACTATCACAATGCCTCTGTTATCATGTAACACCGCAGGAACATTAGAGTGTTCAGAATTGCAATCAACCAGTACCATATCTTGTGAACTCTTTCCACACACTCAACACCATCATACTGCCATGCTGCGGCGGTACAGAGAGTCAGCAAGTCACCTCATTAACGTCATGTTTAGACATGTATCGACCTGGCTGCAATGGCAATCAATCAGTGGTAAGGAAAGACAATAATGCAGAGTTCATCCACACACTGTCCAAAATCTCGGGGGCCCTTAACGTTTGGCTTACACTCGGAGAAATCGGCAGCATTAGTATCAAACATTTTAGAGCATTTGCTCATGGCCCCTTTGCTCATGTCATTACTGCATGTTTGATGACAAATATGGTAATATCTTTGACGCCGTGAACCTGTGACGGATCAATCAGCTGATGAGCGTGCTAACATCATAAAGGTGCTGTACTTCTCGCTCGGCATATTTCATATTAATGTTTTCCTTCTGTATTAACTAAAAGCTCTTTGTTTTCTCATTTAATCAGGAAACGCGGCCACCACATTACTCAACATGTGGAAATATGATCCGATGATTTCAGAGCGAGAGGGATGTATTTTGACCCAGCAGCCGGAAACGTAATAACATATGCAGATTGTCTGTCAAGAAAGCATACTTGGGTATACTCTCACAAACGAGAGAACACACCCACACTCACCAGCCTGTAAAGCACAGGCACACCGTTCTGTTTACGTGCTTCTTTGACAATCAATATTGCAGATATGTGGAATCAGCATCTGTGGAATGAGAGAGCGACAACATTGATCCACAGATGATTCCATCGCAGGACTTAAAACAGTGCGATGCAGCCAGTCGGATCAGTCGTCAAACACTTGCCCAATGGGGTTTTGATGTTTATTAAAATTGAATGGCAGGTAAAAGGGACAAGTCAGCATAAAAACAACACCACAAGCGTATGTAGCCGTATTGTATTTGATTAATGCGCATGGTCATCTTTGGCGTACGTCTGCATGTGCATGCGCTCCCTCTGTGTGTTTAAATCAATGGTCATCCCCCTGATACAAGATGGGACCATAAATCATTGTTTGTTGATCGCTTGTCACGAGGCAGGGGCCTTATGGCGTTCGTCTAATTACTGCAGCCCCACTGGAAGAAATAAGGTTGGGTGTGCCACGTAAAATCAAGACGAGGTAGATTTTGTATCTTTTTTTCTTCGGGGGACTAATCATTTTGCAGGAAGCAGCACTTTCACTTTCAACTGCAAAGTAAACTATACAGATGTCGGGTGCTTCTCAGGCAATATGTGCTGTGTTAGTGATGTCATAGGAAAGGTGATTACAACTATTGAGTCGCAAATCCCTCAGGAATGTATTTATTCCCATTCATTATTGGTATTACTACTATTATTATTATGAGAATCATCCATCCATCCATTTTCTGATCCACCTACCCTCACAAGGGTCGCAGGGCGTGCTGGAGCCTATCCTAGTTGTCTTCGGGCAGTAGGCGGGGGACAGCCTGAACGGGTTGCTAGCCAATATCAGGGCACATAGAAATGAACAGCCATCCGCGCTCAGACCGAGGGACAATTTAGAGCAGAGGTAGAGAACTCTGGTTCCTCGAGAGCCATATCCTGCCTGTTTTAGGTCCCATCCTACTCCATCACACCTGCTTCAAATGATCAGTTGATCAGCAATCTCTGAATCAGGTGTGTTGGAGTAGGGAGGGATCTAATACAGTCAGGATATGGCTCCCGAGCAACTGGAGTTCCCTACCCCTGATTTAGAGTGTTCAATCAACCTGCATGCATGTTTTTGGAATGTGGGAGGAAACCGGAGTACCGGGACAAAGCCCACGTAAACACGGGAAGAACATGCAAACTCCACACAGGAAGGCCGGAGCTGGGATCAAACCCACGGCCTCTGCACTGTGAGGGCGACGTGTTCACCAGTCAACCACCAGGCCGCCGATTATTGTTATTATTATTATTATTATTATTAGTAGTAGTAGTAGTGGTAATAGTAGTTGTCGTATTAATACTCATTTAGGGCAGGTGTCCGCAATCAGCTCATCAGCAAGCTTTGCAGACGCCTGGTCACCATCCTGATCGTTCAAATCCGGTGTGTTGGAGAAGGGAGAAATCTAAAACTGGACTTGGGCACCACTTGTTTAGGGCAATGCCCCTGTTAGAGCTTCCATTGGTAGGGTTAGGGTCGTAGTGATGTATAGGATTAAAAAAATACTGTACTGCAGGGTGCCCATTAGGTAGATCCTGATCTACCGGTAGATCTAAGACAGGTCCCAAGTAGATCCGAGGAGTGTCGAGAAGAAAAAAAAACAAACAACCATTTGTGTGTCTTTGTACATGTTATTAATATATTTTTTGTGTTAATATACACTGCACACTAATCGTATTATCAGTCTCATTTTCACTAAAAAATATTTTAAAAATAAAATAAAGCAGGTAAAGCTTAAATTTACCGGTGGCACGTGATTACGTCACCGTAAGTTGTTAGCGCTCAGCAGTTTGCAATTGCAGCATGTGATCAGAGCTGTTGCGCTCTATCTTTTATCGTCATGATTCTCATTCAGAGTTTGCTTCGTGTACAATTCACCAAGGGCACGTGCAAAGAATAGAAATCTAGGAGGGCCCAGGGAAGCACTTTAAAACGGTACGTGTGAGCTACGATAGTTAACAGGCTGCAAAAGTGCGTCGCATGCCTCCGTTTCAGGCTGTTTCTCATCATGGCGTGCACACGCGCGCGTGTGTGTCTGTGTGTGTGTGTGTGTGTGTGTGTGTGTGTGTGTGCGTGTGTGTGTGCGTGTGCGTGTGCGCGCGCCTGTAGGACTAGATCCCGGGAGGTTAGTTGATCGAAAAGTAGATCTTCGATCCAAAAAGTTTGGGCACCCCTGCTGTACTGTATTTATGAAGATTGGTGAATGACATATTTGGGGGCTTTTAATAACATACTGACGTTTTTTTTTTCTTTATAGAATTGTACAACTGCTCTCACGGAAAAAAAAAATATGGCCCACGGGCTGTGCTGTTGATGCCTCTTCGAATTTAAAGAAAAATGAATGCGCTTGAATGTAATCTTAGGTTTTACTCAGGCAATGTGTTGGCGACAGGAGTGGGAGGAAGTGGGTAGATGAGGTCACATGGGATCCTAAAGTGCACCGAAGTGAGAAATCTAGTGCATTAGATAGCAGTCACACAATCGCAATGTGCAAGGGGTGCTCCGTTGACAGGAACAGATTGGCGCCGTGATGGAAATTGTACCAAAACAACAAAACCTATTACTGCAGCAATGGAATTGTTACTCTGCCTTGTATCTTGATTTTTTAAAAAACAACTTCAAGAACATCTTTATTGCAGCTCTCCATCAACTCCACAGAGCTTTTCTTGGATGCCGAATCTCTTGACATCGATGTTTGTGTCTTGTTGACAAACACTTGCTCGCTCACTCACTCAAATTGAAGCTGACATGGCTGACTTACGTTTTTTGCGTGGTTTTCTTTTGCCTTCGTAGAGCTTGGGGCCAATGAAACATTCAAAAACGATTTTCAGTCATGACGCATTCTGTGGAGTGTCATGCGGGCTGGTCAAGGTACACTTGTGGCTTTCAGCGTCATTACCTTTTCAGTGCTGAGCAGGTTTCTATAACCGTGGACAAAATGACTGCAAATGCACAGCAATTACACGCTTGGAGCCGTCACTGAAAGGATGAGTATCCTTTCTGTAGTAAGGCCAAATGAGATTATGAGTGAGTTCTTACGATAGGAGAGCATGTAGCTCACAGTGATATGGAAAATGGCATCGTATGAGTCAGGAATATGCTGCACCAACTGGCCTTTATGTTAATTACGGCATTAGCCTTCCTAATTAACTCATCTGCAAAGAGTCTAATAATTCATGCGATCACAGTGGCACCGTTCCTTGCCTCGGTCATTTTACCTCACTGATTCCTAATCACACGCGGTTGCATCTCGTTCATGCCCAGTAAAATTGGTGTTAGCTTGAGGCTAACACAAGTTAAGCATGTTGAACAGGGCCATATCACACTCGGGGTATGCGGGCTGAATCCTTTGATATACATTTTCACCACTTATCCCGACTTGTCTGGAGTGTCGCGGTTTTGACAATCAATGCGCTGTCTCCCTCTGATCACAGTTCTGTCCCTCATCTCATCACCCGATTTAATTGCTTGTGACCGTCCTGTCAAACTGATGAGACAAAGAAACAAATGACACATTTGGTGACCTTTAAAGGGACGCAACGTTAACAATGACAAGATGTAAGAGATGAAGCGACAACAATATTTTAGTCAGCATTTGAAGTGTGAGAATACCGTATTTGTTGATACTCTGACGGTACAGTTTATAGTAGAGGATACGTTCCAATCGCACTGGTGATTTGCGAAAGTCCGCAATAGAGAGGCCATCTAAAAAATGCATTTCATGGTCACCTGTGATCACACAGTTCTCAAGACTTTAAAGTTTATTAAATGACTTTTGAAGATATATTTCTCTGGCACAGTTCTCGCAACAAAAGGCAGAGGGTGCTTGCTTTGATATGTTTATAAGATAAGATATCCTTTATTCGTCCCACACTGGGGAAATTTACTGTGAAACTGTCACAACATTCAAACATTGCATATCTAAACACCAAAATGCCCAGCTGTGTCATATAATTTAATGATAAAGAACATAATCTAACACTAATTAAGCCAAGGGAAACTGGCATTGAAGTTATGTTATTTTTAAAATACATACTGTAAATTCCAGGCTACAGACCGCACTTGATTAAGAGCCGCATGCTCAGATTTATGAAGAAAAATCTATTTTGTAATTATATGTGCCGCACTGTACTATAAACCGCTGGCCAATGAGTAGGCGGGGGTTGCTTCTGCGTCCCTGCCGCCGTGGAGCGCCTCCGGGTGCGGCCCCCCGGCTCGTCTTTGCCAAGATTACTGGCAGCGGCTCGATTTCCTTCTTTAACTGCCAGAGTGATCATTTTTAGTTTGAAGGCTGCATCATATGCTTTTCGTCTGGTACTCTCCATGTTGATCAGGGTTTGAAGAAAGATTGAAATAAGGAAGTCATGATTTCCGGTACTCATACAATTTCATTGGACCCCTGTGTACTACTCATTCATTTTATTGGTCGACTGTTGCCAGGTAACACATTTTTCCCCTGCTACAGCAAAAAGAGCTGAAGTTGTGATTAGTCATACAATCTCATTGCACGTCAGTGAAAGACTCTTTCATTTTATTGGTCCATGTTTTTCCTGCGATGGAAAATAAAAAATAAAAAAGCTGCTTCATATTACACGCCGCAGTGTTGAAAGTGTGGAAAAAAAGTAGCAGCTTGTAATCCAGAATTGACGGTATATATTATTTTGTAGTTCACGCACAGATGTGACATGGTGTGTGTTATATGTTGTCTTTTTTTTTTTACGTAGCGCTCGATAGTGTTCATACCAAGACACCACATAACTGAAACACCTTGTGTTACAGGCTACAAGACAAGTCAAATATGAGGCAATAATTTTTTTGAAAAAAAACATACATTCAGATGTTAAAATATGTTATGACAAGTTACTCTAAAATGTGTTATATCGGAGTGAAACTTAAGCCATGTTCAAAAAAAAGTTGTTCCAGACAAATATGCAGTCAATATACAAATTGTAAGACATTTCCTTCACAATTGTAAGATGTGGCATTATTAAGTATCGATACCTAGTATTGATGACGACGTGCCCTGTGTCTTAAAAAGGTATCCATGCATGCCTTTATCAGGTGATGCGTTGTATTCCAGTGGGTAGTGCTGAATGCAATTAATTGGAGCACCTTTTTATTCTCAGTTAGGCTACTTTTTGAGCAAATGTGTTTCTTTGACTGAGATATTTTGATGTCAATTGCATTTCTGTGAAAACCTGCATTGCTGATCCACAATTTTATGAAGCAGCCTGTAAAAAAAAATGTCAAGAAGAGAAATGTAGGTCATCCAGAACATTAAGAAGCAGCGGGCCCATATCTCCCTTCTATCTGTAAGAATGCTCCGGACTCGCTGTGGCCATTTGTAATGACCCAGCGACAACCGTCTTCTGCCGGCTCAATCAAATGAATAACTCTGAGAAGCCAGGAAACAAGTAGTGAGGCAAGGTAAGTGTCTGTCCTTGTCATGTTTGTGTGTATGAAGGATGAAGCGTGAGGCCACACGTCACATGTTTTCAGAGACGAGTGGTCCTGCTGGCTTCACACAGTTACACAAAGACTCCCACTGAAGCAAAATGTTATTGTATTGGGTGGTTCGAATGTTCCCATCGTCCATCGATGAAGGGCAGTGGAGTCAATCAATTCAGTAAATGAAACCTCTAAACAGGAGAAGGGAGTTGCTAATTGCATGGTCAAATTCAATAAATTCAAATGTTACTTTCTAGTTTTGCTTTTATACATGTTGCATACAAATGATTCGACTGAGTGATCCGTGTTGCACCTTTTTGGTTTCAACATGCACTGCTGGGCACTGGGAATTTTTTCGAGTCCCACTCGCTTCCTGGAACATGCTCATTTTGCCGATCCATCCCATGCTCTAACATCCAAAGTTGTGTCTGCAGCACCACTTTGACCAAGAGCCATTAGAATCTACATGCAGTTAATGGACTTTTTGGCAGCGCTTATCATTTTGCAGATGCAAGCCTGCGAGGGCATTACTGACTTTTTCTAATTAGCGAGGTCAACCATCCATCATCCACTCTGGCGTAATTTGTTACAGAACTGCTTAATGCCTGGATTAGAATCAACATGTCCACTTTCTAGGGATTTAAACTTTTTACCATGATGAGATAATTGTTGTTGGTCACCAGCGCCTGTCTTTCAAACTTAGAAACTTCCTCCCCCGATTATTTTGTTTGGAAGACAAGGAAACTCAGCGATGTTAAAAAAATCAATGATTGTTTTTATTTTGATTTATTCAACCAAGGGCCCACAACCTTAGAGAATGATCATAATGTTTTAACAAACAAATGTATATCAGCGAACAAAGTTTCATGGAAGTCAATATCAGGTGACAGAATTAGCAATACTTATGCTGATTCACTTATTGTAACCCATTATGACTGTGAGCTTTGTGAAAACATTTCATTTTACCTTGTTATACATTTTTACTAGTTGAGAGGAATTTAAACGACTCAGATTCAGGATTCTGTGTGGTCATTCATCAAAGATGATGAGAAAGAACTTTGTCGCATAAGAAAAACCTCAATGTATTTATTCATCACAAGATATCTTCATATTTGCACATTCCTCATTCGGATTCAGGTATCCCCAAAAAATCTCTGGAAATTTTCATTTTTTTTTCTTCAAAACGTGATTATGTTCACGTTTATACATCGCACAGTGATGGCTTTGGAAAGATGAATGCTGCTGGCACCAACTTTGTCCAATACAGTTGTTTGCGGAGTGCTTTGAATCAGGTATTCAGCCGTTTTATTTTGTTTCTGAAGGGAGAAACATTTGCATGAAAGACATGATTGTTATCTATTGGCCAACAATGATAAGAATATATATATTGTAATATCTGTTGCTTGTATTTGTGTGACATTATAGGGAGGGGAGGAGCCAGGTTGGGGGGAATATTGGCTCCGGGAGTTAGTCTGAGTGTGGAGCGCATGGGCGTGAGTTGTGGCGAACAGCAACTCCTTGAATGCGTGTGTTTATTACTTATTTTGTTATTAAAAATGATTAAGAGTATCAGCGACTGCGAGCATCCTTCTCTCCGCTACGGAGGGGCATTACATTGGTGTCAGAAGTTTTGGATTCACCCGTCACACTCCTGTTTCGCGTAAGGATGTTCGGCGACTCCGTTACTCGGCGGAAGGTGAATGAAGAGGCCGTTCCGTGCGGCGATCCCGTTACCCAGCGGACGGTAAAGGATGAAGCCGTACCGTGCGTGATTTGCGCCAAAATGAGCGCGGGCCCGCCAAAACGGAGTTACGCCATGACGTAGCGGCAGGTGCCGCCGCCATCGCCATGGACTTAAACATGCATGGCGGTGCCCTTGGGCTCGCGTGGCCCTCCATGAAAGCTCTTAAATTCTCCGGGAAAGGGAGTTGGGAGGCTTATAGAGCACAGTTCGAGTAGGTGGCCGACTCAGCGGGTTGGTCGGACAAGGTGAAAGCGGTGCAGTTAGCACTTTCACTGACGGAGGAGGCTACATCCTGTCTGCTGCTGTTGAGCCCCGGAGAGAGACTCGATTACAGCGCCCTGGTGGGTGCTTTGCAGAGGCACTTTGGGGAGTTTAATTTGAGGGACTCTTTGTGCTGTGAGTTCAAGCAGCGTGATCGACATCCCGGTGAGCCACTCCGTTGTCTTGCTCATGAGATCGAGAGCCTGGGTCGGCGCGCATATGCTGGAATGCCAAATGAGATCCAAAATGAACTGATACGCGATCAGTTCATCCAAGCTCTCAGACTGGATGAGCTGTGCTTGCACGTCCAGCTTGCCCACCCGGCAGCCCTGGGAGAGGCACTCTCTCTCGCTACAGAGTGGGAGATTGCAACCAAGGGGTTGTCGCTACAGACAAAGGGATGTCGCTACAGACATCCGCCTGCCCCGTTTTGGCCACCTCGTTGTCGGAAGGGGAGGAGCCCAGGCCAGTGTGGTTGGAGGAGCTGGTGTGCGCAATAAAGACTCGCCCAGAACAGCAGGAGGAAATAAGCGGACATCGTGCACGCCCCGCTGTCTGCTGGGATTGTGGACAGCCAGGTCATCTGCTGTGGCGCTGCCCAAAGTTGTTGAACCAGCAGGGAAACGGAAAAGGGTCCGTGTAGCCCCGACAACGCGGACCCCTTCAGTTGGACAACGCGGACCCCAACCGGGAACTGCAACCTGCATTCGGAGAGAAAGCTATAACGGTGGGCTGGACGGATGTGGGGGACCCCAGTCATGTTTGTGTGCAGATTGGGGACATTTCCTGTACAGCACTGGTGGACACTGGGTCTTCAGCCACAATTGTGAGGCCTGACGTTGTACCAGTAGGGACCGTCTTAACATCGACCTTTACAAAACTGAGGACAGTCACTGGTGAAACAGCCAAGATGAGAGGCAAAGGGACATTTTTGTTCGTCCTGGGGGGTCTGTCAACAACCCACTCAGCTTGGGTAGCTGATGTGAGTGATCCCTGTATTCTTGGACGGGACTTTTTAAAAGCTGCGAAAAGTGTGGTGGACTTGGGAGCTGGGGTGCTCTACATGCTGAGTGGTCAGCATGTAGGGCTGATCCCGGCGTCTAAGCAGGGTACTCCGGGGGTGGCCGTCAACAATGCAGACCCTGCAGCGGAGAACACAGATGTGCGGATGACCGGACCAAGCCTGTCCAATGCAGCAGCAGCGCTGACTCCTCGACAGTCGACGGTAGATCGGGTAGAGTCCGCTCGCCCCGAGATGGACTGCTCACTGGCGGGGCCAATGACATCCAGCCCAGCCACGCCAGTGGAGTTAACCCGGGGTCGGCCAACAGAGAACCGGACTGGGGCTATCAGGTCCATTTGGGAGAAGAACTGTGACGGCTTGGATGTCGAGCAGCGCGAGCAGCTGTGGCAGGTGCTGTGGGAATTTGAGAACATCTTTCCCCTCAGTGAGAATGAGGTGGGCCTCACTCACTTGGTTGAGCACCACATCGACACTGGTGACGCGCGACCAGTAAAGGTTCGGCCCCGACGCCTGCTTCTGGCCCTGCAGGAGGCCGCGGATCAGGAGATCCGTGCCATGCTCGAGGCAGGGATCATCGAGCCTTCTGATAGTCCGTGGGCGTCTGGCGTAGTCATGGTCCCCCGAAAAAAGAGCACCAGACCACGGTTCTGTGTGGACTACAGGCCGCTCAATAAGGTGACAAAAAAGGACTGCTACCCGCTCCCACGGATAGACGAGACATTGGATTTGGTCTCAGGCTCCGCGTGGTTCTCATCACTCGACCTGCGCAGTGGCTACTGGCAAGTCCCCATCACCGCGGAGTCCAGACCCAAGACGGCATTCTGCACCACCCGAGGACACTGGCAGTTTAAGGTCATGAGTTTCGGACTATGCAATGCACCAGGAACATTTGAGCGTTTGATGGACACAGTGCTCTCAAACATTCCGAGGCAAAGGTGCCTGGTGTATTTGGATGATGTCCTCGTCCATGGTGGGTCTTTTCAGGCTGCAATGGAGTCTCTGAGACTGGTGCTGGGAAGAATTGCAGCGGCTGGGCTGAAACTGCACCCAGAAAAGTGCCACTTTATGCAGCGGGAGGTGGAGTTCCTGGGCCACCGAGTGAACGGTGAGGGCATCAGCACGTTGGAGGAGAAGGTCCGCACCATTAAAGATTGGCCAGTACCAAGGGACCAGAAGCAGTTGAAAAGCTTCTTGGGGCTGGCCTCGTACTACAGACGGTTCGTGAAGGGATTCTCTTGCATCGGGGCGCCCTTATTCCACCTCCTTAAAGACAACCAACCCTTCCTCTAGTTGCCGGATTGTCAGGAGGCGTTATGCAGCCTAAAAAGAGCCCTCATGAATGCTCCTGTTCTCACCCCGCCAGATCCAGCCTTACCTTTTGTGCTGGACACAGACGCAAGTAATGTCGGCATGGGGGCGGGGTGTTGTCTCAGATGGGGCCGGAAGGTGAGCGAGTGGTGGCCTATTTCAGCCGCACTTTCAACAAGAGTGAACGACGCTACTATGTTACCAGACGTGAACTGCTAGCAGTTGTTTTGGCTACACGCCATTTCAAGTATTACCTGTGTGGCGTGCCTTTCACCATCAGGATAGATCACGCTGCACTACAGTGGCTAATGTCATTCAAGGAACCAGAAGGCCAAGTAGCACGGTGGCTAGAGGAGCTGCAGGCGTTCCACTTCACTGTGGTACATCGGGCTGGGGCTCAACACGCCAACGCTGACGCCCTTTCCCGGCGGCCATGTTCTGTTAGTGGCTGCAGCTACTGCGACCGGCGGGATGCCAGGGAGTTGGAGCTGCGTGGGGAAGCGACTGCTGCTGGACCACCATGCTGCACCTTAGAGGCTGTGGACACTACAGAGTGAGCTGCCAAGCAGGAAGAGGACCGTGATCTCAACCCTGTGCGACAGTGGGTCCAGAGTGGCAGGAGGCCACCCTGGGAAGGAGTGATGGGACTCTCCACTGCCACCAAAGGCTTTTGGAGCAAGTTTGCTGTGTTACGCATGAAGGACGGCGTGTTGCAGCATGCCTGGAAGGAACCAGCCACCGGGGAGGAGAGATGGCAGGTGGTAGTGCCCGGAGCTCTTAAAGAGATGGTGCTGAGAGCATGCCATGGGAGCACCGGCTCAGGACACTTTGGCAGCACCAAGACCCTCCGACGGCTGCGCCAAGGGTTCTATTGGGGTCAGCATCGACGGGATGTAGAGGACTTCTGCCGGCGCGGTGACGTGTGCGGCCTACAAGGGACCTCAAGACCAATCGCACGCACCGCTTCAGCAACAAAGCATTCTACAGTATCCCGGAGTTCAATGAATGGAAGGAGAGGCAGTGTAACTACAAATCTTGGAAAATCAAATACTATTTGAGCGAAGATCCTGTGGGACTTCCAGATCCAGACTGACAAGATGGTAATGGCGAACCAACCAGATATCGTGATCATAGATAAAGGGCAGAGAAAAGCCGTTGTAGTGGATGTAGCGGTCCCAAGTGATGGAAACATCAGGAAGAAGGAACATGAGAAACTCGAGAAGTACCAAGGGCTCAGAGAGGAGCTGGAGAGAACCTGGAAGGTAAAGGTGACAGTCGTGCCTGTGGTGGTCGGAGCACTCGGGGCAGTGACCCCCAAACTAGATGAGTGGTTGCAACAGATCCCGGGAACAACATCGGACATCTCAGTCCAGAAATGTACAGAGCTGGGAACAGCAAGGATACTGCGCAGAACCCTCAAGCTTCCTGGCCTCTGGTAGAGGACCCGAGCTGAATGAGGGACGGACACCATCCGAGGGGTGAGATGAGGATTTTATTTTATTTTATTATATATATTCAACATTCACAACTTTACGATCTTTTCCAGTAACTGAACAATTTTCTTCATTTTCACTGTGGCCCTATTGCTCCTTCAATCAGTGCAACATCCATGTTAAGCAATCCATGCTTCCTGTGTTCAGCCATGGAGGACCCTGTGTTCTAACTATTTACTGATGCAGCAAAGTCAAATGAATGAAACCCAGCATTTGGTTGAACTGTGAGGGGATGCCCTGGTGGTGTCACCTGGGTAACATACAAGTAGATAGAAATATGAGAAGGAGTTCTGGGGCGGGCGGGCTGCAGAATGAGACGTGGAATGGTCAGATTGCCCTGGTGGGGTGCAGGTTCACTGGTGAGTCAGGGAGGGAGGGAGAAGGGCGGTGCACAGCGGGGGAACAGCAGCAGAGTATTAGATTTCAGATGCATATGAATGACCAACTGCTGGCTTTGCTCTAGCTTTAGGGGGAAATTGCATGGGCTCCCTTTGAGCTGCACTTTTGAATCTAGATTACTACTTTGCTTAATCCTAGTGCGGGCAGGTAGGGGGTCATGAATGTCGGTCGCCGGTGCCATTAAAATGGAGACTTTATAGCGAGGTGCTTTACCTCGATTTTACAATACAGCTCGGGCGACCCAAGCACTCCAAATTAAGCCATTAGTTTGTGGTGAGAACAGTATATAGTTGATTTATTTTAAATTCATACAACCTGCTGGGATAACAACACCCGCAAATCCCCAGGAACTCTCTCACTCTCTCTCTCTCTCTCTCTCTCTCTCTCTCTCTCTCTCTCTCTCTCTCTCTCTCTCTCTCTCTCTCTCTCTCTCTCTCTCTCTCTCTCTCTCTCTCTCTCTCTCTCTCTCTCTCTCTCTCTCTCTCTCTCTCTCTCTCTCTCTCTCTCTCTCTCTCTCTCTCTCTCTCTCTCTCTCTCTCACACTTGCACACATGCAGGAAATCTTTGCTCTGAAGGCGGGGGAGGAGGTATTGCTCTAACCTTAAATCCATGCATCCGGGCAGATAGCCAAACAGACTTTCCTCAACAGCAAGCAATGAGAATGCTGAACTGAAATGATAAAGTGCTACACAGTCCTTTTGATTGGAAGGCAAATATAGTATCTGTCCAAATATAACTATTGCATATTTGAAATGCATTTACTTGCCAGTGTCATCCTAACACTTATTTGTATTTCTCGGCTAAGAAATCATTGGCTGGCAACCAATTCAGGGTGTAGCCCAGCTGCTGCCCGAAAACAGATGGGAGAGGCTCCTGCACGCCCGCGACCTGTGTGAGGATAAGCAGATGAGAAAATGGATGGACGGATGAATGAATGAATAGACCGTAAAATTGTGTACAAAAAAAAAACGTTTTCAACCCATTACAGCCCTTATTCTATTAAATGGATAATGATAGCATTTAAATATATCACCAGCGCAATACATACATTTGATCCCATTACAACTTGGGATGGAATTTAAACTCCAATTTTCTCATTAGAAAGTGAGGCCGTGCGGCCATTTCTGCCGTTTAGACAAATATCAAATGCGGAGTCACAATTAATTGCAAATTCCAAACTGAGCACAATCAAGCCAACTGACTTTTATGCTTGCTCTCTATACAAATGTCATTACAAAATTCCTCTAATTACGATGATCCCATTATTGAGGTATTTATGAAATGGTATCGAAACGATTTGTTTTCTTCCGCAGTAAGCAGTGCAAACAGAATTCTCAACCCCAAATTGGCAGAATGTCATCCAAGGGGCTCTGTTTAATCAATAGGATTACTCTGAGTTGAAAGGAGAAGCAGGTGCGCCTCGGAGTTCCTGTTCCCCCTCAACATGACTGATGCACGACCTCCGGCGGCTCCCCACAGAAAAGTGACCTTATCCCAATGAGATCTTCCCACATGTCAGAACATTTTCGAGGAGGATTGATTGAACTGTTTGTTTCTGTGTCGGCGAGACAATACTGCCAGCTCAAACAACCCCCGACAACCCACTGAGTCTCCTCTAAACTTCTCTGATTGTTACTAAATAATGAAACAGCAACATGAACAATCGGGAATGGGGGATCGGTGCTTTTGCCTTGACAACAGACTTTTTACCAAGACACAGTCTGTTGGTTGTCCTGAATTAATGTACATTCAAACTGGACTCTTTTTCATCAACTTGAGCAAAATGGCAAATCCTGTGGGAACATATATACTTTATTGATCCCAATAAAGGAAAAAAAAAATCAGGAATCCAGTGGTAGCTTATATAGAGACAACCGCTCGTCCACTCATAAAACATTGTTTGTTAAATAGACATAAAACGGTGAATTTCCTTTGGGATCAATATAGCACATATGAAACTGAACATAAAAGATGTGATAAATATAGAGTAAACATATATCATTATTATTATTATACAATACGCTAGAAAACTGTCAAGGAATCTATTCCACAAACAACCAATGACCATATTTTGTAATACTCAAGGTTACGATACAGGTGTTTGGTTAGGATTTCTATAATTTTGAATGAAAAAGAAATTTTTAAACTTTTGAATGAAAAAGTACAATATAAGAGCCACTACAAATGTTTTTAACGTCTCTACATGAGGGTACAGGCCACTTTTTGCTGTCTTGTTGGCCATTCATTAACATGTCAAAGACATTTTATAGCTGGTCTGAAAGCAAACGTTTCTGACGAAATGCAGTAAACGTGAAGCTGGGACATGCGCATGGCTGTTAAGTGCTGGGCAAACGTCACTATACTCACAACATAAACAACAGGTACAGAGTACTGGGTCTACATACAGTATAGCACACTACAGCTACATTTACTGTACAACTGATATGGCCAAGTCGGGGCACTGTAGGACTCAGTCGAGCATCGGAACCAATTACCAGAAGCTATTAATCCATTTTCTGTAGCACCTATCCTATCTCGGGTCGTTGATGAGCTGGAGCCTGACCCAGGCGACATTAGGCAAGAGGCAGGTTAAACACTGACCTGATTGCTGGACACTTATAATGCTCTTATCGAAACACATCCCTTCTCGCTTGAATTCACACAATTTAGAATGTGTAATGAACCTAACGTACCGTATTTTCATGAACATAAGGCACACTTAAAAGTCTTACATTTTCTTCATAATAATGCAGTTCGTCATGTGAATGTACTGAGTTCCAGAATCTGTGAATGCTGTTGTGTGACTTCGATGAGGGGTCTGCTTGACTAACTGATGTTGTGCCGACACACTGCTTATATAGAGGGAACAGCGGATGTCAATGCAGCATGCGGACATGAAAGTGGGCGTGAAAGAGGACACTAAAGGCACACCCCAAGTAGGTGTATATAGTGTATATTACGTGCTTTGTGCAAAACAACATGACACCTACGAAGAGACACACTTACAAAGCACAGTATAAACTGCAAGCTACCAGTTACGCGGCTGACCATGGGTATTGAGCAACAGCGAGAGAATTCAAAATCAACTAATCCATGGTGCTAGGTGCTTTCGATTAATGAAACGGCGCCATATATCCATCCGACCAAGGATGCCTGTGTCACAACATCTGACAGATTACAAGGAAAAGCTGGCTATCTTCTGCTCGGGCTGCAGTAAAAAGTATAATGTGCTCTGTTATGTTAAACAAAGACACTTTCTTCGAGCTTTTAATCCCGGGGTGTCCTCAAGGGCCGGTGTCCTGCCTGTTTTCCAGCTCTACCAAGAGCAACACACCTGATTCAAATAATCAGGAACGCTCTAATGCTGCTTCAGAGCTGGCTGATGAACTTATCATCTGAATCAGGTGCGTTGCAGCCGGGAGATCTGGAAAACAGGCGTGACAGTGACCCTCCAGGCCCGGAGCTGGACATGCCTGTTTTAATCCTTTATTCTGCTGCTCTGCCGGCCTCACTTGGGTTCCATTACCGATTGTTCTCTGACACCAATCCCCACATTCCTATCTTACCTTATGGCAGGGGTAGGGGACTCTGGTTCCTCGAGAGCCATATACTGCCATGCCTATTTTAGGTCCCTCCCTACTCCAACACACCTGATTCAAATGATCAGCTCACCAGCAAGATCTGTCGATTGAAATCAGGTGTGTTGGAGTAGGGAGAGACCTAAAACAGGCATGGCAGTATATATGCCAGTATATATGCCGATATGGCACTCTCTTATGGGCTACGGCAAATGATGAGAGACTTTGCATTCGGAAATACAACAAAAAGATTGGACGAGATGAAGCTCACTTTCGACATCCCGGTGAACCACAGTGCAGAGAAGAAAGCGACTAGCACAGCAGCGATACACACAACAGCACAAGAAAAGTGGGCTTTTAAGTGGTGCTTGGTTGCCATGGAAGTAGACAGAAATGACCACTTCTGGTGATTTTTTTTTTTTTTAAGCTGATAAAAAGTTTTCAGCTGGAGTCAAAGTGAAGTAGCGAGTGACATGGGAGTGATGGGGAGCACATCTTGACTAAGACTGGGCAGCGCTGGGGAAATTACGCCACAATTTGTGAATGGATTGTGCAGGCTTGGGCAAACGTTGTTGCTTGCACTGTTGTTGGAGCTTTCGCAAAAGCCGGCATTATTTCTGAGGAGCCCCGTGGCAACGAGACCAACTCAGACAATGACACGAGGGCACCTGCCGTGTAAGATGGAGAACTTCCTGAGCTGTTAATTTCAGATAAAGAAGATTTGGACTTTGATGGATTTGTGGATGAGGGTTGATCCAAAAAATAACGTTACTCCGTTCTTAAATACTTCAATAAAGTACAACCAAACTCAATTTTGCTGTTGCTGCATTATTAAAAACTTAGGCTAGCGTACATGCCCGCTCTCTTATTATTTAAGATAGCGTCCAATAATAAAATGCGTATTGTGTTTGTGTTAAATACAGAAATAGCACTCGTAACTAACCGTGCCTTTTAATGCGGTATGCCGTAATGTCGTGAAAGTACGGTATGCTTTTGGAATGCGGTACAAATCTGGAGTCTCGAGCAGGAGAGGACATGTAAACTCTAAACAGGAAGGCCAATGCCGAGATTCGATACCCGTACCTAAGAATTAGAAGCAGGTTTGCTAACCACTTGTACTGCAGTTCCAAACATTACCAAAACAAATATTTCCAAAATCTAAATAAAAGTGGGTCTTTATTCCGAGTTGAACTGATTCAGAAGCTAAATGAGAATTAACAACAGGCTCATTAGCTCTCCCATTCACCCACTTGTAATATGTACTGTACATAATATATATATATATATATATATATATATATATATATATAGTGTGTGTGCACAATGCAGCAGGCTATTCAGGCACCATAGGGGGAGGGTGAATTGGGCTCGGGCAACCCCCCGCTCGCCATCCCACAAATTTGAAGGGATATTGGATGCAAATGCAGCAGATGGGGCTGATGCGCTTCCTCTGCCTTCCAGCCCATACACACCAAATGGATAGCCATTAACAGCAGCAGGAGTAGTCGCCCGAGGGTCAAGACTGGAGCTGAGTATCCTGGGTCTATGCAATTTTACAGAGAAATTCAGTGAGCGGGTGAATAAGCACTTCAAAGGTCCGATGGATAAGCGTTCATTCCTTTCTCCCCTGCATTCAAGTTAATTCATGATCATTTTTAGGTTTGAATATGATGTGGGAGTGATATTTTCAGCCTCGTGTAACGTATTGGACAGAAGGGGCTGCTGTCAGTCAAGCAGACAGCAGGCGAGGGGACAATAAATCCTGCCGACTCGTAAATTAACAGACAGTAAACAGGTTTAATTTTAGGTGAGCGCCGCTGTTATTGTCCTGATGAAAGTGCGAGCATTCTGAGCAGTATTCCCATAGCGATATTAGACAGCCTCCCCACTTTGGGGGCAAGCTGAGCCCACGTGGCTCAACGATGACACAACATGGAATCTTACTGCGCAGTGGCATAAGCTCAGCCATGATGTAATGCATCTGAGCTCACCGGATGAGAGTCAGCATGCAGTGGGAAGGAGGGGCGCTTTAAGGAAGATGGGGGGGGGGGCATAACAGGCTTTTGTTATTCAGCGATTTAATAACAAGGGGCTAAGACGGGGAAGACACTATCTCATGTTTGTACCTTCAGTTCTTTTGTTGGGCATGAGAGAGTCTTTATGTAGGTGTCGGGCCATTTGACTATGACTTCCAGATGGATATGAATGATTGAAAAGCTCATAGAATCCGGTTGCCCCACCGGATCGAGTGCCCCAGTATCTCACGTAAATTCCAGATTCCTCCTTTTTATTTATTTAAGCAGGAAATAGGAGGAAATTTCAACGGATCACAACTTTCATTTCAACATATAGCAGTGGCATTAGCCCTGAGCAGATATTTCAGCGGAACACAAAATCAATGGAGAGATTCTGCTGGGAATAGCCCAGGAACCCATTAGCAACTTTGACCAATAGGTCAGCTAAAGTAATAGCTGGATAAATGTTTTATTACAGATTTGCAAAACGACCTAATAGGGGGGCCAGTACCTGCGCGGCCATGCATGGCAGATATTAATCATTAGATTCTATTGCCATAATGAACACAAATCTCTCAGCAGACCGGGATGTGTGGCTCGTATGATCTATTAGAGGCGGAGCTCTTAGGCCACGCCTCGGAGGAGACTGGAGAACTTATGTGTGCAAAGACGTAAGCACTTAAAAGTTCATAATTTTAAATTCTTTGACATGGCAATGTGACATTACTTAAGGAGGAGATACCTTTTGTAATTACACGCAAGTTTCACCAATGACAGCATCCTTTAATATGCGTCTCTTTTGTGGCTGGATTTTGGAATAGCTAACATAAAGTATGGCTACTTTTAATTGTCGCCAAGCTTTGCACTACAATCATTAGTCACACTGAAAAGAAGAAAAAGGAAATTACCATTTAACTTTTTTCATTTCCTGGAATAAAATACAAATTGTGATAATTTTATTTCTATATTTTATTTTCTCTTTTATTAGGAATCCATTATCTCAGCCACTCTGTCCTCACGAGGGTCACGGGCATGCTGGAGCCGATTCCAGCTGTCTTCTGAACTGGTTGCCAGTCAATCACAGGGCACACACACAAAGACAAACAACAACCATTCACACCGAGGGAGAATTTAGAGTGTTCCATTAAGCTACTGTGCACGTTTTTAGAATCATGTGGGGGGGCTAGAGTCCCAGGTGAAAACCCACACAGGCACGGGAACACGCAAACGCTAAACAGGAAGGCCAGGGCCTGGAATTGAACCCACGGCCTCTGGTCGGTCTGTAAGGTGGATGTGCTAACCGGTCGACCTCCGAGCTGCCCTTATGTAATGATCTATTGTTATAAATTCCATGTTAGAAGTTTTTCCCTTAAAATGCGACTTGTTTCAGCTTCGAAAAATGTGACTCTTTTTATAAAGACTTTGGTGATCTATAATTATTTCGGTTTATTTTGTTGTATTTATTTTGTTGTCTTTATTTTCCTTTCAACTGCAGGCTTACCCATCTTCATAAAATTGTTGTAATATTCAGAACGCACGCATATTGTAGTGATGATGTGGACTGTTGAGGCTCTTGTAAAGGTATAAGTTTGATAAACAATGAAATAGTCATTAGAAATAAAGAATTGTCATACAATTCCATACAATTTATTGTAGAATGACTACTTCAACAAAAAATAAATAAAAATCTGACTTGATTGTTATAAATGTTATGATATTCAGATTTATTTTTCATTGTAGCTGTAGAAATTGTACATATGATTATTGTAAAAATATTTCACGTCAGGCTTATTTTTGATTGGAATGAACATGACTTCATTCACTTACAATTTATTTCCGTTCAGCTTTATTCTAGTAGGAGGCCTATGTTTTTCTCATGAGTGCGGTTTATGGTAACTGAATAGGACATGTGGCGTCCAGTGAAATAATCATTCAAAATGTTTTCGCTTCTAAAAGACACACGATCAACTTCTAACATTGTGGTATTTTTAAGAATTAATGGATCGCTGAACTGGATTTCCACAGTGGAATTATGTTACTAACAACACATTTTTATAGATTAGAAGACATCTGCCTGGAATAAGTGCAAATGCTTATCTCAAAGTGGACATATGTCACATGTGGTGTTTTTCTTTTTTTTTTTTGCACATCTCTCAACCGGCTCAGCACTGAGCATGGAGCTACTTTTCTGAATGGAAGCCAGACACACCGAGTGCTCCCACATGCTGAGTAGGGGAGGGAAAAGAGTGGGGGAAGCGGCTCCTGTTTCTGGCTCCGTCTCCAAGGGGACCACCGAGCCCACCAATCGCGTTGCTGAGCGCCAGCAAGCGGGCGATTCAATTGCTTAAAGACGCAGCAACCGCTTTTCAAGCTGGACACGTTGTGGAAGTAAATCAGTTTCAACACTGGAGTTAAGCAGTTTTCTTTCGTTCTTTTTTTTTTTTTATTCAATGTGAAATCACATGTTAGTTTGAGCCCATCCATTTCTCACAGTATCTGCCTAAATACAAACTAGGCATCATACTGTTAACACATCCTTTTTCAAAACAAATAACACAGTTGTGTACATATACACATATTCACAAACTGAAAGGACAGTCTATGGTAGTCGGTTGTTATTTATTCCAAAAAGAAGACAGGTTCACACTCAGAATGTGAAGGAACTACTGCCCAGAACTTCGAGAAAAAAAAGTCTCAGCATATCATTAAGTCATATTCCAAAACCTTTTTTTTTCTTTAATCAGACTCCATATGAGACTCACATAAAAATAAACTGCTTTTTTAAGTGCAAGAAATAAAAAATACAGGTTTATGGTTCATGATAAAAAAAGAAGGCAGTCTTCAGTTTTAAAATAAAGTTTCATTTAATGAAACAGGAGTGTGGAATGTACTTAAAAATGTTTTTTTGCTTGCTTACTTGCTTTGACCACCACCGTTTCACACCGTGCCCTTTTGCAGAAGTTAATTTTCATGTCAACTGGTTTGTTTCTCCCCCGCAGTATTTCCAATAACATTCAAAATATGCGTTTGTATGTATCACACCACAGGCCATACGAACTTGTTTTGCATCAGTTCCAGCTGATTTGTTTTTATTCTTTGTCTGCCCGGACAAGGCTTCAGCATCATAACATGAGACGATGTCGACAGTGCACAAGTCTGTTCAAATTTTCCCATCACTTGCTACAAATGTTGATGGTCTGTTTCTTAAAGAGTATTATATTGCACAAAAAATGAGAGGGGCGAAAAAACAGTATGTGCCATAAAAATACCAAAAAATCCAGTTTCACACCTGCGATCGGGACCCATCCACATATCACGAGTATGATAGACATAAACTCCTAACTTTACTATATTACAGTACATATACAATCTTGAAACTAGTTCCAGCTCTGAGGTATGTGTATCCCCCAGGACGCCATTGTATTGTCTACAAATACTCAACAAATCTGCTCTACAACTGTACAAAAAAACCCAGTTGAAAAATCACAAGGCATTTTTGATGCAAGTTTTACTTTAACTTAATCCTTAAAACCAGGACTCCCTTGCATGCGTAAAAACAAAACAAAAAAGGATAAAGGGAAGAAGTGCCTGAAACTCACTGAAAGCACAGTAAGAACATTCCCTTTCGACTGTACAAAAATATGCCTGAAAATATCTTACTTTTTCTTTTAAAAAGATGAGGTCTGTCATGTATCAAAATGTTTCCTCCACGTGTTGTGTGTACACTGCTGAGGTTTGTCAAATTTATCCAAACAAGGAGGAGGTAAACAGAATCGGTTACAAAAAAAACTAAGAACATTTTGATTTAGAAATTACAGAAAACGTGTGGGGGGGGGGGGGTTCTCCCTCTGGTGTAGTAACATCCTGAACAGTTCACAGATTTGCTTTGAGTCAGTCCACAAGTTTCATCTCCCTGCAGTTTGTCTAAAAAGAGGATAAGATGCATAGAAGTTCATGTTTTTCCCCTTATGTGGCAGGGAAAAATCCATAAAACCCTGTCATGCTGCCAGATAACAATTTAAAAAAAGTCTGCAGACTTCTGTTTTGTTTTGTTTTGTTTTTTTTTTTATACATTTTTTGCTACCAGCTTCTTAAGCATCTCAAACCTCAGCTTGCCTCTCCGTCCTGAAACACAGGACCACCCTCCTCCCCCCAAAATAGGAAGGAGGCAGGGTCTTAAGGGACAACTTGATCAGGACAAACATATCATTGAATTTCTCCACTCTGTATTATTACTCATTAAATCAGTATGTAAAGACCAGGTCGGAAAAGTTGGCCTCCAGCCAGTCACCTGCGATCATCTCACTGAGTTCAGGCGTGCAATAGTCTGGGAACTCAAAGTGAGAGCCCAGGCTGCCCTCGCTGAACGAGTCCAGATCTTTATCCACAAGAGACAACGACAGGTTCCCTGAATTGGGGTTGCCCAGCTCCGAGGCAGAGGCGCTGGGGGCGAAATTCAAACTAAAGTCAAACAGCAAATCGTCCGCGTCCTCGCCGGAGGAGGAGCTGCTGGATGAGGAAGAAGAGGAGGAGGAGGAGGACGTGGAGACCGACCTGGTGGATGCTGGTGAGAGGGAAGCAGCGTGCAATGTGCTCTGCTTGGAAATGTTCTTGATGTTGTAAAAGAGTCTGTTAGTGGTAGTGGTGGTCGTGGCGGTGGCGGAGCCGCGCAGCTCCTCGTACATGCTCGCCCCCTCCGACTCGGCCGAGGAGCTCAGCGTGGGGCTGGCGGGCACTTTGGCGACGTTGTACGGCCTCAGGCGCTCTTCCTTAATCCCCCCGACCCGATGGTGGCGGTGCATGTGGTGGTGCATATGGTGGTAGTCCTCCTCGTAGTCGTCGTCGTCGTCCTCCTCGTCGCTGGGCTCGCTCTTGATCACTTTGGCCGCCTTGAAAGCCGGGAACACGCCGCCACACTCGTCCGCGTAGCCGTGCGACGATTTGGGGCCGCTCTTGGTCTTAATCTTGCTGCACTTCTTGCTGGGGGTCTTTGCCATTTTGCCGCACTTCTCCGGAGACGGCGCCGACGACGACTTGGAGCTGTCGAGCTTTGGTTTCTTCTTGGGTCTGTACTTGTAGTCGGGGTAGTCGGCCATGTGTTTGAGCCGGAGCCGCTCCGCCTCCCGTATGAACGGGATCTTCTCGCTGTCCTTCAACATCTTCCACCGCTTGCCGAGGCGCTTCGAGATCTCGGCGTTGTGCATGTCCGGCGACTGCTCCATGATCTTTCTCCGCTCGATCTTGGACCACACCATAAATGCGTTCATGGGTCTCTTGATGTGGCCCGTGGCGGTCTTGCACCAGTCCGGGTTGATGGCCACCGGGCTGCACGCCATAAATTCACTCTCCTCCGAGTCCGTCGCCTCCCGAGACATGCTCCCGTCCGTCTCGCTGTTGTCGGTGTGTTGCACCATGGTGCGCCACAACGTCTTTCGGCACTTAGTCAGTCCCGGCTGCGTCCTTTCTCCTTTCTCTCTATTTCCCCTTTCTCTGGTGTCTGGGCACCGGTCTTTTTTTAAAGCTTCCGAACGCGCGCGTCTCAAGCTCTGCACTCTTTTTGCAGACTTCCAAACTGCCTTCTTAACTAGTTATCGGCTTTTTCGCGTGGTCTGCGTCACGGTACGCCGACCAATCGCGACGCTTGCACTCCGCCCAACAGACTCCATCCAAGACTCCTCTTAACCCTTTTAGTCCTCACTGTCGGAGTGGAGGAGGGAGAAGGATGAGAAGTGGGGGGTAGGGGGGGGGGGGCTACGAGGTGTCTGGGCCAACGCTTCGGCACAGTCGAGAGCAATAAACGCAGCAAAATGACCATCGCGCAGCTTTACCGTGCGTAAAAGTCAGGGAAAAAAAACGAATGCCTTCTTGTTTTAGTTCTTTCGTGCTAAATAAACACGACTTTTATGCAGATGTTTATGCAGCAAAGGGATGTGATGATTTGCTTTTTCCTTCTTCCTCTCAGGTTGGATACTGAAGGTGGCGCTTGGACACTGTTGCAGACGCCTGGATGCACTGAATTGTATGCTTCCCGTCTGCGTGCATGTGTGGTTTCAAAAATGGAACCACGGTGTTGTCTCTTATTTCTTGGATATCAGCGTATTTTGCCTCAGATGCATCTAACCAATTGTTATTGTCCCAGCTAATCTATTTTGTTGCTGTTTCGTTCACGGTTGTGTGTTTCTCTGTGTGTGTGTGTGTGTGTGTGTGGGTGCATTGGGGAGAAAGAAGTAGGTCAGTAGTACAGTTTTTTTTTCCAGGTCTTTTTTTCCCTCTCCCAAAAGTGTTGCATGTAACATTCTATTTGCACATTTTAATTCAGAAAGAATATGGGTCAAATAAATACAAGTGAGTTTTTTGCTTTGATTTACATATGGATTACCACCCTTGTGGTGAGTTATACCATGCAAACACCAAAATGGTACCACAGTCTTCATTTGGATCTGCACCAAATTCGTAGCTACTGAAATTCTGCATAAGGATGGATTTCTGTCATTAACATTCATGAACTGGTAACTAATGGGAAATCTAATACTAATGCAAATAAAATAAATAAATGGAGAAATACATTTAAACACACAGTATATTGAATAAAAATGAAAAAAGTCAAATAGTGTAGTGTTTATGCAAGTGAGATTTTGGTATGGTTTGTGCTTGCCTGTAAAACGTGTTTATATCATTTTAATAAGCAACTACTTCCTAGAAACACACACACGCTGCATTGAATTTGCGCCCTTAAGATTTATGTGTAATGTACCAAGCTATTCTGCAAAATATAAAAAAAGACAGTGTGATTGAAAAGTCAAAGCACCCTTGAGTACAGTTGAGTGAATGGTCTTATTTGGACTAAACAGTACAGTTCTAAGTGTGTAAATGCTACAGCCATATCATGAATCAGCACCAAACTGCACACCATTAATACAGTGTTTGACTGATACACTGGTTCGCATTTCATGAGTGGTATTCAGGGAGTGATCACAGAAAAATTATGAAAAGTTAAACGAAAAAAAATACTCTTGACTTTTGCACAAATGCAATGGTACTATGAAAAAAAATAAGAAATAAGAAAGAAATGAAATATGAGTGGCATGATTTGGAGTTAGCAGGGGTAAATCTCACAGGAGAAGCAAAAGTGTTGGATCTGGATGAGTTACAAATTCACAAATAGAACAACTACATCTGTCCAAAGTCAACAATATTTTGACATGACTGATGATGAAGAAAAGTCAACAGCAGCTAAAAACGAATCAAATTTAAACAGGTGAATAATTTCGAATAGCGGTATTAAACATGCACAGACGCCAAAGCATGGAAAAAACGAGAGTGCTGTGAAAAAAGTGTTTGCCCTCTTTTCAGATTCATACTTTTTGCTTAATTTCCACATTTGGTGGAGTTTTCTTGCTTTTGGTATTTTGCTAGACAGGTAGAATTGGGTATAGCCCCATTTGCATACTTGTGGGATAGACATAGCCGAGTCCCAGCCAATTATAGCAGCATCCTTCATTTGTACTAAAATGAGGGCAGTTGGAACGAATGACGTGATTGACACTGCAGAAACAGAAATAGACTCACTCGGGTCTGTACATGACATTGGCAGTTAAACTGCAAGATCTCCCTTTGCGGATTATGTCGTCAGCTCCGCAGGTAATTGGAGACCACCTTGTACCCATGACTGTGTGCCCGTGTGTGACCACCTTCCCCCAAATGTTGTACCGCACAGTCAGAATTGATTTCTACAATGATTCAGATTGAATAATAATAATTCAAAAAATATTATCCATCCATTATCTGAACTGCTTATCCTCATGTGGGTCGCAGGCATGCTGGAGCCTATCCCAGCCATCCATCACCCTGAACTGGTTGCCAGCCAATCGCAGGTCAATAATAATAATAATAATGATAATATAATTGATTTATATGGCACTTTTTTAGACACTCATTGTCGCTTTACAGATTAAGGGACGACCCCCAGATATTAAAGAAAAGCCAAAATGAACAGGTGGGTTTTCAGAAGGGATTTGAAGTTTTACAATGTGTCTTGAGTCCCTGATGGGTTGTGGCGCTTTAGGCAGTTGATGAGCATGATGAGGGTGGAGTCAGCAGATCGGTAGGAGCGGGTGGGACAGTGGCGTTGCAGGAAGGTGGAGGGGTAAGGGGGGCAATGGAGCTGTTGGAGGGTAGAGGTGATGTGTTACCAAGATATATATATATATATATATATATATATATATATATATATATATATATATATATATATATATATATATATATATATTCTCACACACACACATTGGATAAAGATTAATGCATTGCTTAAATGAGTCTAAAGTTCAAAATAATAAATGACCCCAAAATCAGTATTCACAACTCCATCTGAATTTACCCCTCCCCATTCATCAAGATATTAGTTTTCTATGTATTTGTGTAATCTAAAAAAAAAAAAGAAAAGCTTTTTGAAATATATCTGTGTAGCCTTGCTCTTATTATTCGCTGTTGACATTTGCTGTGTCAAGAGTGGGCTGCATCTGGTTGGCTTGTCTTGTAGCCCATCCAATGGCCCCTTCCCTGATTCACTCTCTGCAGGCCCTGGGTGGAAGCCAGCAGTGCTATTGGAGGTTGGGCCGATAAGGCGCCCCCGTCTTTTCTCTCTGCTGCATCCCCTAGAGGGCAATCACTTACCCTTTTGAAACCCTCCCCCCACGTACACCCTGCCACCTTATTTCCCTCAGCTGGAGCTTCGGAGTGTCTCTACCAAGTCAGTCAGGGAGAACATAGTGAGGGAGAGGTGTGGCATATAGATGCAAAGGGAGGTGCAACATGGGAGAACGATGCTGAGATTGTTTCCCATGTTTTTCTCTTTCTCAGAGCTGAAATGATTCATCATGATGATGCTGATTAAGGTCCATCAGACAGATTGTATGTCAGGAGGTCACATTAATGATTATTTTTAGGAGGGGATTTCAAGTCACACATGGTTACAAGTACATTCCATATTTCAGGGGAATTCTAGTCCAATTCGGACTTGCTAAAAAAGGTGATTAAACATCCAAAAGATAAGAATCAGGTGAAATGAGTAAAGGACCTTTTGTGACCTATGCCTATTGCTTCCCTCGCCTTATCTCTTTATGATGCTTCCAGGCTGAACACATGAATTACCAAGATGCTGAATGATGAGCATGCAGGGTGGCTGGTCTGCTCATTAGCATGGCTCATTATTGGCTGTGAATGAGGTGTGGTGTCAGCTCATGCAGCTCTATGAGTCATCCTAGGGAGGGGCCGGTCGCCATGTCTGCCTCACGTAACGCAACCCCAACCCCCGTCAGATCCCATCCCCCTTGCTTCACCTACCTGACTGCCTCTGTGATCAGACTGAAAAGAAGAGTTGCTGGAATACTGAAGCATCTTTTCATTTTACCTCCACAATTACAACCTGTGGCTTTTTACGAATTGGTGACTGTAGATTTTTTGTTTTGGACACTGCTGAAACATAACTCTGTCATAAACCGACCTGGATGTATCTACCGTATAATATTGAGCAGTGATACAAACGGTGAAATGTTCATGTATAAATCAACTTGTCTCACAAGCAATCTGAACCAAAAGACTGTGGGTGTGGCTGGCTATGCCAACTTTTGTTGTCATTTGTGGCACAAATGTCTAACACTCTTCTTTTGAAATTTCCATAGACTTTATATACACTCCCGGGTTGTCATTCAGATAAAAATGTATCAACAAAATCAACTTGTCTCATAATCTATACAATGCAACGTTTCTTCTCTGAGACCTCTTTTTGGTTCTCTGATTTTCCTGTGTGGGAGCTTCAGTACATTTGTGTGACATTCAAGCAAGCTAATCCAACAGATGACAGTTTCTTTTTATTCTGTATTTTATACTTAACTCATTCACTCCCAAAGACGTTTTTAAACGTCTTTTCAGAATTGGTTGGTACTGAATGAGTTAATACAGAGCACTGAGGGCTTTCGACTGGTTAGCACGTGCACCTCACAGTGCAGAGGTGCAGGCTTCCATCCCAGGCCCTGGCCTTCATGTGTGGAGTTTACATGTTCTCCCTGTGCCTGCGTGGCTTTTCTCAGGGTACTCCGGTTTCCTCCCACACGCCAAAAACAAGCACGGCAGGTTTATGCAACACTCTAAATTGTCCCATGGTGTGATTGTGAGTGTGAATTGTTGTATGTCTATGTGTGCCCTGCGATTGGCTGGCAACAAGTTCGGGGTGTATGCCGCCCACTGCCCGAAGATAGCTAAGATAGGCTCCAACATGCCCGTGACCCTCATGTGGATACGCGAATTAGAAAAGGGATGGATGGACAGAACAATTGTCTCCACAAACGCTATTCCAAGTTTTGTTCTTCCATGTTTTAGTTCCCGCAAAGCAGCAAAAATATTTATATGACCAGGTGACCACCCCGCACTTTATGACTCACTGCCATGTCGGTAGTATTCAAACAGACATCCTGTCTGCCTTATGTGCAATCAGGGTCTTACTGACTGAATACAGTACTCGTCATACTGAAACGTGGTTACATTTTTGCTTCAGAGATTGCACATGATTAAACAGTAAAAATCCGCAACGTTGCTGCGTTATCACAATGTGATTTCCGATGAGCCCCATTCCAATTGCCCCCCCTCAAGGCTGATGTTTAAATGCTTGTTTGCTGCCTTGTGTCAAGGGAAAGGACTTTTTATTGTAAAGCGATGGAGTGTTGAATTAAGTGAGGGTTTTCATGTAGGAGCATTGAAATAGGGTTTTAGGGAAGGGAGGAAAAAGCAAAACAATTCTCTTTGCATTGCTTATCTAAAAGCCCCCTGAAAGCAGCTGGTGCACTCACAAAGGGCCAGTGAAGCGTTAGATCAATACTAACCCTGGCTGGAGGCTATCTGATGTTCAAAATACGTGGATCCATCTCCTCTGCATAGCCTTGAGACAGGTGTGGACTTCTGGAAGCCGCTATCTGATGGCCTCACAATGGGCAAGTGAGGGTGTGAGGGGGGAGGAGGTACTTTGCCTGCGTATAAAAATGCAAATTAACTTTTCAGTTGACAGACAAATTCTTAAGTATCCCGTGTGCTCAGGTTACAATGTTTATTGCCCACACCGTGAAGTGCCATTTCCCAAGCCCCGTATGGTGGACGCACTTCACACTTGCCACGTGTTTGAATGTGTATCACAATTTCCAAAAGTTAAACTGCAACAGAAGGTAAATTGCTTCTCCTGTACAGCACACACGGGCAACCCAATTTCATCTTATAAATGTGATGATTTACGGTTCACGAGTCAGTCGCCACGGCCTCGGCTCATGTCTTGACACTAAAAGCCGCTATGTCAGCCGCTCCGCAGTTCTCTTCGCTGCCTGCTTGTCGCTATATGATCTAATTCCTCACACACCACACTGTCTCTTTTTGAAGATAAGACAATGAGGAGCAGTTGGGAATTTGTTGTTCCATCACTTGAGTGTTTGCAGCCTTCGGGCCATTTCTAATCTCCCCCAACGACCCACAACTCCTCACCCATTACCGCTTTGCATCAGCGATTCAATGCAAATGGGTCTCCCAGGTGTCAGGTTCTTTGTTGACCTCCTTGATGTGGCCTGCGTGTCTCAAAGGCCTGATGCTTAGCAGGTACTTGAAAGTGGAGTAGCTTGTCGTGAATGTAAACAGCTGATGCTTGAACACTGTGCTGGAATTTTAGTCTCGCAGACAGCCAAATAGAAGCAGTAGTAAACGGCTTGTGACGAAGCCTCTTTTCATTCACCCTGTTCAATAGTCAGCTCATATTTAGGAAGCATCTCTTGCGTAAACATTTTATCTTTTCAAATTGATTGCAGAGAATAATGCTAAAGTTGTACCCACCGGCAGTTTTAAAATAGGGATGTTCAACACAATCGTGAAAAATATGCCATGAAAGGCTACATCACAACTAGCCAACTGTCAGCTATCGGGCAATCGGTCAGAGTCAACCATTGGCGTGATTAAGCCGTCTTGGCCATTTCTGAAGTCTGTGACAGAACCCTGCATACTGCGAGTGTGTCACGCTTGATACTTGGGTGTCTATTGTAATGGCGAAGCAAAATAGGACTGGCCAGGTCAATTGAGTCTGGGTGAGGGCGGGACCAGGTACCTGTAATGGAAAAGCTCCAGAAGAAAAACATTCACACTCACAGTCAAACCTATGGGCAGTTTCGTCTTTGAGTTTAACCAAAAGTGTGTTTTGTGAAGGTGAGAGGAGGCTGGAGTATCTGGAGAAAAGTCATATAAGCACAGGGAGAACATCCAAACTCCATATAATGGGGCAAACCGAGTGCATCCCGACTGTAAAACAGACAAGCTAGCCCCAATTGGATCCATGTCAGGAAAATTTAGCTTCCTCACATCTTTTTTTCTTTCTATATTTGGTTAGAACGATAACTCTTGCATACTCTAAACTAAACTCCAACACGTGAGAAAATCCAACATAAATATTATGGAATTCAAGTGAATCTATCACTAAATAAAGAGACTGAGTGTAAAACTAAAAGTGCAATGTCTCTGTAAAGGTGACACGTGTTTGACTTTTTCTGTGAGAAAGCATGACACAAGTAGTTCCTGCATTTCTCTGCTCCAAGACACACAAAGCCATGACAGTGCAGTGGTCAGAATCAGATGACATCATCTCGCAGCTTACACTCTGCAACATGTTCCCCAGTAATCATGTCGCCGCGTTATCCCTGAGCAGGGCTCATTTACATCCTTTAATTATATAGCAACAACAGTGGCAATGTTTTCCGTACGAATGCAGCTCTCCTCAGGTTGTCTTGTACGTTGTGTCTTGTGTTAATAAACTTGTGGAGGAAGAGCCCTCCAGGCACTTCGCAGCCCTCGTAATGAGAGTGTGTTTAGTCTGGAGACTGTGTGCGACTAATGCTGATGGATCGTATGGCTGCAGGTCCAGTCATGTGCTCTTTCACACACTGGAAGACACAATTGGGATGAGGAAAATTTTCATTTGCAAGTGTATAAAATGTGTATCAGTCAACAAGAGGATCATTTCTTTTTTGAAAATTAAAATACTGCTCATTCCCACTGTAAAGCCTCAAAGTGTTGCTTTCAGTTGCTTGTTCTTGTTTGCAGTATCAACAAAACTCTCAAAGGCTAAAGGTAAAAGCATTACACCAAAAAGGTTGTGCATGCTAATCTCTGTCCAGTAGTTTATTTTATTGTTAAAAATATGAATATGCAAACTCTGGCTGACACGGCTTCCACATCCGGTCATCATTCACATCATCATTCATTCTAAAACACATCAACGCCACAAGAACTGGAGAGGAACACTTGGGTGCACCAATATACAAAGAAAACTGTTTCCTGAATCGTGTGATCGTGTAGTGGTACACTTGCCTGACTTCTGTGCAGACAGTGTGACATCGTATTTTCTCAAAAAAGGTTGCCTCTCTCTATATATCTACAGTATGTGCATTGTGATTGACTGCCAACCAGTACAGGATGTAGACCGCATTTCACCCCAAGTCAGCAGGGATACGCTCCAGCTCACCTAACACCGTGAGCAGGATATGTGGTGTGAAAAATGGATGGATATATATTCTGTTTCCTTTGCTTTCTTTGCTCTTTTAACTACAGGTTTACCCAAAGCTCTTGGCTAGGAGGCAATCAATACCAGAATTTTTAAGTGACATGCATTTTCAATGTAACCCTGCATCAGTATGGAACCTGAATTACGGTCCCAGATTGGTGTTTGGAAACCGGCACCATTATTGTTTTCATGTAAATACTGTGCTCAAAATGGCAGACTGCAAGGCTTCAAATTGGATTACATTACAGCAACATGAGAGCAGGAAAAAGAAAGTAGCCTCGGAATGCTTATACGCCAGAGAGTCACACTCAAATTATAATATTGCGTCTTTTTTTTTGTGGAAAATAGCTTTCTCCACTGCTTTCGACATATTCAAGTTCTATAGGTTTTACTAAGCACCGACTACAAACTTGAGCAACCCGCTTTTAATTCACTTTTTTTTTCTCCGAAGGTTAAAAACAGCAAAAAAAAAAACCAAACTTGTTTTTGCCAAATAAATATTTCATGGAATCAAGGCGCTCTGCTTGTCTACTGAGTGTTGTTGTTAATTTGAATTCAAGGAAAGAACATATTTTATATGCATGGGTTTAGCATGTTCCTCAACTAAGATCTAAAAAAAAAAAAAACCCACAAAAAAACCACAGGGGCAGGTTCTCGCTGAGGCCATGTGCGTTTGCTTTCCTGCTGCCAGCCCAGACTTGCCCCTTTCCTGAGATAAGATAGTGTTGACTGCAGGTCAGTGTGTGTATTGACTGGTACGGAGGAGTGGCGGGGGGCCTCCGCTGAGTCACCCTCAGCCGCATCCTGTGCTCTGAAGTTTTACTGGTTTATGATCTTTGCACCATCCTAAGAATAGTGACAGTTCAAAGCAGCATGACAAATTGAGAATCCATGCCCTGTGGACCTCTTCATAATGAGCCGCCGGGGTGAGCCCAAATTCAAATCAGGGTTTGTTTTTAAGGTGAACGTGAACTTTTAGCTTCATCAAATGTTTGCAAAATGAGAAGGATGAAACTTCTGTTCTTGATTATGCAAATTGGATTCCCATTAACATATTATACATTGTTTTATCTTCTATGAAAATGACAGAAGTTGAAAAGTACGGCGCGTCTATCGATACAAACATACAAACAACCGACAATATAATTGCAAAGTTATTTGTTACGAGCTGCTGATTTTCATGATTGTTCGAGAAGTTAACTTTATCATCTCAACACCTACCCGGGTCCCAAACATTCTATATACAGTACTTTCGACTTTGATGGCAAGCATCAATGAAAAATCCCTTGACCAAGAAATGATTTACTGTACTTGATGCTCAATAAAACCGACCTACTACAACCTGCATATCTTTTACAGACCCCTCCAAGCCCATATCAATCAAACAAGACCTCTAATTCGCTACGTATGACCATGAAGAGTGTGCAATTGTACACTTGATATGTTATTTTTGATTTGCATCCTCACCCAAGGGATTCTTTGTGGTTCCGCTCATTCCGATCTCCATCATGATCAATGCCAAGATTCTGAAGCTGTCAAATACTACAAAGACTACAAATACAATTGAGCTACATGAATTATTGGATCATTAGCATTTTAGGATCTTTGCCCATGGATTGTAGGCATGAGTCTTTTTTGAGTAATATTAAGATATATATTTATTAAGATATAAATAGATTTTGGAAACTCCAAATCAAACCTTTGGATGGATCCACAAACATTCCCTGTAGATTTTTATTTGGATATTCAGCAAACCAGCGAAAATTGATTGGTTTTTTTTGTGTCCATCCAGCCCGTCAAATTTGGAAACGCTGCCATAATAAAGAATGAATATAAAATCGGTAAAACCATATGAAGCTTGCTCAATAATTGTCAATTGTAATTGTGTAAAATTGATAAGAAAAGAAGGATTTTTTTTCAAGTTCTAACACAGTCTTGCAAATCTGCAGCATCGATCAGGCTTTAACCTTCAAAACAAAAACAAGAAGAAACAGAGTCGGAAAGAGACAAACACCTGAAGCAAATCTGAACATTCAGTCATGTTTGAACAGTGACCAGATAAGATAACTCAAAGTTATCAGCGCGAGATGAATTCCCAGAGGACCCCCCCTGGAGGGGTTTCATCAAGTAGTGTGAGGGAGAAAATCAATTCCTCAAACCACATGGTGACAAATAACCACCTTAAACCAAGGAGGAATTAGGCCCAGCCTCAACGGCTCCATCCGGTTGAGGAATAGTAAGTCGGGAAAAGATGTAAAGGACAATCATTCCAGCATCGCAGCAAGTAGAACAAGTTTGTAAACATCATTATAACCATGTGGGCCAGAATGAAAACAGCCACGGGGAGTCAGCTAGGTGGTCGCACGCCATTGTAAAATAACACAATAGCTTTTGACCGGATTTTAATTCCCAAAACAAACCTCTTCTTAAGGATGGACATCATAATTAGTACATTTACTGTCAAGAATTTAGTCAAATGTAAAAAAAAAGAAAAAATAATCACAAAATATTGAGTGCCCTATTCAACTTTATTTATACAGGACTTTAAAAACCACCCCCAGCTGCATACAAAGAGCTTTAATTTTTTTAAAAAAATGCTGTTCCTGTGCCAAAGCAATTAAACTATTCCTTGGTGCCAAAGAAAGGAAATACACGATGTTAAAGTCAGTTGAAGAGCTTCATTTAGAAATAAGGAATGTTTTGCTACCATGTTGTGGTATCTAGAGGCAATTACAAACCGTTTTTTCAGGAGCGGAGGGTGCCGATTTTCTCTTTTCGGCACAAGGGTTGCGCCGCCCCCCCTCCACCCCACGAAAAGGAGTAACACTGTCCCAATGGCATGGAAGTCGAACTTCAGAACATCCAGCCATCCATTGTTTTGAACATCCTCATTAGGGGTACGGGGGAGTTCAAAACATTCTTTTTTTAAAAAGCTATTCTTGTAGATGTTCCAGAAAATTTGGTGGGATGCCCAAAAACACTCTTATTTAGCTATTGAAACACAAATGCACATAAAACTGCTATTTTCTCTGCCATATCAGAGGCTCTCCATGGATTGACTCTCTTGCCCTTTCCTTCATGTCTCTTACTGAAATATTCGACAGGCTTCAAGAAAGACTTTCATAAATGTGATATATATATATTTTGTTGCAAATCCTCCATATCCTCTGAACGAGGCTAACGCTATCTGTGAGCCAGCAGTAAAGGTCAATGGATGAGACTGGGGGAGAATGAGGCTAAGCTGTGTGCATGGCAGAGCATTTAACAACTAGAGATCAATAATGGAAGGTAATGTGTCATCCCAATCACACTTCCTGACTTGGTTGTCACGGAGATTCGTACTTCCTTCAGATGGCTTTGATGTCTGATGATGAAAAACTAAAATTCCGCCCCCATACCACCAAAAAAAAAAAAAAAACATGAGAGGATAAACCGTCAGGTAAGCATAAGGTGGATTAGCTTGTCTTATGCATAGATGACGATACATTTACAATTTAAAAAAATATATATTTAGTTTTTATCCAAACACACAGCGTTCACCAATGAAAACACATGAGCGGTTCTCATGGTACAAAAAAGGGCCTAACAAGGAGAACAGAACAAGGCTCAACACTTTTTATCCGTTTGTGTTGTTCGTCATATCGAAACGCACGCTGGTCATACAATATGAGATTTCACATAAACCTTGGGTGGAAGCAACACATAATTAGCATCTCGTTAATGGAGGGGAGCCATTACAGTCTAGTTAATATAATGGTGGACTAAATTGTTTGCCAGTACCATCATAATGATTTTACTCACCCTAATTGTGTTTTGTAGAAGAAACGCGTCTCTTCTTTCTTTTAACAAGAAAATGTGAAAAACATCCTAAGGCAGTGTTTTCGAACTAGTTTTAGATAACAAGATGATTGCATAAATATTACATTAGCTTTCTGTCTGCAGCATACTTTTAATATATATACTTTTACATATATAAAACTTTCAGAAGCATATACGACAGTTATAATAGGCTTCAAACTAACCTTCTGCTAGACCATGACCCCAGTGAGCCCTGACTGTCACTGTCTGTCCATTACTGGAATAATCGGACTCTTTTGCTCAAAGCACCCCGAAGACCAGTACCTTAATCATAGCTAATCCCTGTCAACAAGCAAGACATGTCTTGGAGTGTGTGTGTGTGTGTGTGTGTGGAGGGGGGTGGGGGGGGGGCACAGGGTGGACACATCACCCCAATTAGCAGATGCTTTGGCTCTAAAAACCCAGTCATTAGGATCCTATAACCTCCCTGTCACTCAGTGTTTCTGCTGCAGTCTGGAGACTGCGTGCGCTGACACACTCGTGTATACACAGCATTTATGAACAGATGCATAAAGACAGAAAAAGACATGAAAGAGATAATTGTGTTGCGTGAACGTCGTCTGAGCACGAATGTGGCCGAGCAGGCAATGCCGCAAAATGGGCTTACGAAGTGTTCATGCCACTTTATTTTGGAATTGGTTTGGAATTGGAGACACATCTCAGAAAGAAGACTGCGCTTCTGTTTTGGGCTAATGAATGGCCATGGGAGGCATGCACGGTAAACCATAAGCTCTGTATGCAGATGAGGTGCATAGTGTGAATTTGAGACAAAGTAAAAATGAAAAGAAAATGAAATTTTTGGGTAGAGCAGATCCATTGAAATGTCGGCCATATTTGTGGATAGTGTTGTAGTTGCACTCACCCAGAGGGGAGTCATCGTCACGTTTCTTGAAAATAGGTCAAGCTTGAATACTAAAATACTCAAATACATTTAATTAGTTTTCAAATAACTTCAGAAATTCAAACAAATGAAAGAAAAAACTATTAGCCAAAATTGTATTTTTTTTTTCGCCATGTTTGCGGAATGTGCGTTTGTGTTGCAACAGGCCTCATCACAGTGAAGTGATATTAAAAAAAGTCAATTTGAAATATAACACAGCAGATAACTTACCCTAAAAAAATAATAAATAAAAAACCCTTGCTCTGATTTTTTTAAAATTCCTTGATGAAGTTTTTTTTTCATAGTGAGGAGATGCAGGGTTAATAAATCCTGAGTCAGGAGTGGCATCTGAAAAACATGTCAAACACATTTTTATACAACCTACCTACTTACAAAACCACTTACAAATTACAATAAAATTTAATACACTACTCATAAAAATGTGGGTATAATAGGCTCTGAAACTTTATTATGAGCCTGAAGCGAACATAATCCTTTGACACTTTCAAAACATGACAACAACTCACAATCTATCAACAGTACCTCGCTATTGTGAGATTTCAAGCAGGACGCTCTTCGAGGGAAGCGGCCATTGAGCTGACAGTCTTGCTGTATTTCATCAGTGGTTTGCGACAGAGAGACTGGAAGCATTCCAGAAAGGCATAGACGTCATCCTGAGAAACGTATTGATTGCTCCTGGGTCAAACACTGGTTGTGAAATTTGCCATTTAGCTCCTGAAATTTCACCTAAATATTCCGAGTTGCTTGTGGGAAATGTGTGTCTGCAAAGCATGCCTGTCAGATTACGGCAGGAGTCTTGACACTCGTTTTCCATAATATGATTTTCATACCATAACCCACAAAATTCTCATGGGAAGAAATTTGTAGGGGATCTTTGCGGGTCTGTTCGTGCAGACATTAAAACCGTGAACCATTATCTTGGCAAAGGTGCTGCCATTAACCCAGCCACGATAAGGCCAGGGTCAGGAATGAAGTTGAATGGCAGCTCAGGATCAACATAATTTAAGAGGGTGTGATAACGATGGGGTCTCCCGTTAAAAATCAGAATAAAAATTCCATGCAGTCCGCACCTCCATATTTTCATTCTTTGTTCCATGAATGGGTCAGGAATGATGTTGAATGGTAGCTCAGGATCAATATAATTTGAGAGGGTGTGATAACGATGGGGTCTCACATTAAAAATCTGAATAAAAATTCCATGCAGTCTGCACCTACATATTTTCATTCTTTGCTCCATTGTGGAGCCAAGAGGTCACCAATAAAGGAGGACAATCACCAAGCTGGTGGGAGGGATGGCGAGAATGAACGGAGCGGCAAAATCCAGAGTAAATCACCGCCATTCACCATGAATGAAAATAAGAGGGGGACTGCACTGTAAATCATCTTAGGGTCTCGTGTATTAGCGATAATGAATTCACGCTGCCACATTTAACCTTAGTTTTGCAATTCATTATATTCGAGATTAACAAGGGAGAGAATTTAAGTGAACTGTCTGCAGGGAATTACAGTGGGGGCCTTGTTGTCAATCAAGGATTGTGTTGCCATGTCTTTCATTAGGTTTGGAGAATTTAAATAAGACTTTCTTTGAATGGCGGATGGTCCTCCCTATTTAACGCTCCTCTTCCTCTCCCAAGATGGTTAACTCTTCATGAACCATATTAAAGGCTTCCAACTCCGTTGCCACATTGCCATGACCTCTGCCTGTCAAAACTTTCTCGTGAGTGTTTGAGTGATGGATGATACCCCCTGTACTCCATTGTCAAAATCTTCCAGTGACTGTCCAACCCTTTCTTATCCATTCCATCCATCTCCCCAGGCTACATCCCGCAAGCCGTGATTTAACAAAGAAGCAGAGGCACTAATTTTCTCTCATAGGAAATTAGAAACTGCCTTTTAATTATATGCCTGGTTGTGTTCCAGGAGTTCAGAAGATCACCCCCAAAAGCTTTTAACTTTGGTGTGAGCTGTTCGTTTGTGTTCCTCGACGTGCTTTTTTTATGCTGAAGGCTTACTTCCAATACATGGTGATTGTCAAGCCACAAATACGTCAACAAAGGGTGTTGCAAAACACCTGGGAGCAACCACTATATGTGCGCCAACTCCTGTGCTTGGCAAGGTTAATGTGTTCAGTTGTAACATTTTGAACTCTTTTTCAGGGATCGTAAAGTTGACTTTATACTCATCTTGATAAAGTCGATATCAGTATTGTGTAAGTAAGTATGGCTTAAATTTCAAAGGGCGACTGGAAAACATATTGGCACGGCTCTGGTCAGTTTTTATGCATTGTGTGTTTTGCCACATACTTAAATGCCTGCATAGTCTTTACTTGCAAAGGAAATGCAGGTCCCCTGACATCACATCCTCCCTATATTTCCATTCTTTTTGCATCACCTTGAGACACATGCGAGTGTTCAAACACATGCCAAACATCATACATAAAACATGATATAAGTGGTCCTGTTCTTGTCTGACCTCTTGTCCTCTTGCGTTTCTTGCAGGCAGATGTAGATAAAGGCGCAGACACACCTCACTTCCTGAGAGGAGAGTTATGGCTTCCTAGGAGAGGCAACGCCGTCCCCACGGAGACCCGAGGAGTTGGACAGCTACCTACGGTTAGGGCGCATCTCTGACTTGGCCTCCCCTTCTCACTTTGAGATGCTTCGTGTACCTGTCAAAAGGTCAGAAGGGGACACCGGGTGGAGACAGCAAGATGGTGTCGGTGTGTCCGGATGTTTGTGTGTGTACGAGTGTGAGAGAGACCCCCCTCCAAGCGCACTCGCCAGCCTCATGTGACAGATGCCAGGCTGTTTACGTGTGAAGTGTAGGAGTCTGGGTGGGCAGGTGGGCAGATGCATTTGTTTGCAAGTGCATGTGTGAAGGGAAGTGTTTGTGTGTTGTGTGCGTGTGTCTCATGCCGGAAGCTGCACATGTCAAGAGAATGTGGACGCACGCTTGAAAGCATTTGCATACACGGGCATGCTGTTGTCTGACGCACGTGCATCCACACACACTCTTGGTTTAATTTGAGAGAGCATGTTACTGGTAAAGACTGTAACCCAAATGAGACCATCCGGTCATAACAGGTGGGAGGTGGGGAGGGCGGGGGGTGCAACAGGCCCAGTCACCAAGCAAATGATGAGCTCATCATAGTAGTCCAGAGCTGGTTACGGCTTATTCAAGATTATGACTCTATCATGGATGCTTCTTGCATTTAAGTAATTGTTGAAACAAAGAGTGATCATGTCAACATGGGAGTCGACATGAGACTAATTATAAGTCAGGGATAACTTTAACCCATTGTTCTACTTGTCCTCTCTTGACGAGAGCTGGAGGGAGAGGAGATTTTGCAGCATGAGTGACAGCTCTACTGAAGCAAGGATAATCATGGTGGTATGTGATAACTCTGACCCCGCTTTCCGTACAGGAGATAAAATCAATATATTGTGTTCCTTCATTAAAATGTTTAATTATATGCATACATTTGCAATGACGGATGTCATTAAGTGAATCCATTGGACACCATAGCAAACATCAAATTGAATGCATCAACACAGTTGTGGTCCATCTACCACAACTGTTGGCTGTGTTTTTCATTGTTCACACAAAAACAAACATAGTGATGTTGCCCAAAATCATCACCTTGTAACACGTTTTTAAAAAATGTATTTATTTTTTTTATGTTTTTATTTTCAAACTCCAAAGCTTCGTTGTTGTACAAAACAGCCAAGGCAGTTAAAAATTAAAGTCATGTTAACGGCCTCTTTATTGCAACAAGATCATTTCAATGCCAGCAAGAGACAACAACAACTAAATCGAGACTTTTCCTCGTTGACACTCACTCACGATGATTGTCTGCGATGAGAACGTTATAGTCTGTCATTAAAAATGTATAAATTGAAGAACAAGGGACATTACTTTCATCTCAATTCAAAGTGGCATTTTAAGTGAATTATGTCATTTGCTACTAATTGCAGCGGGTTTTTTGTTTGTTTGACGTCCTACCATTTTCTACAATGAACTAGCTGAAAAGTTAACAGTTTATGTGTATTTCTGAACGAGGCAGAGTATGCCCGGTGCTAAATTGGCTAGTAACGGCAAGATTACTGTTTGAGTCACTCGACCTATCTTTAGTAAACTGCCATTAACTGCTGGATACTCTACTTAGCCACAGAGCATGGGAAAATAGCCTTTTCGGCTAATAAACTATTCTGTGTTTAACGCCATAAAAGTTATTCAACAAGAAAATAACAACACACGAACATTTATCAGCATATATTCTCCCTGGAAGATATTTCACAAACGGTGGCTAAAAGAAACATGTCTTTGCATGTATCAGTTGTAGTAATGCTTCTTAAGAGGGTCCTCATATGGGTTCAAGTAAGTCTTTCTCATCAGGTTAGCAGACAATCATGCTTTTTAAAGCATGGTCTTGGCTCGCGGTTGGAAACAGGAAAGAACAGCAGTCTCCCATTATGGCTTCTTCACCAGCATTTGGAAAGGAAGTGAACAGCAGTGTGCCGTTACAGTTTCACTCACACGCACACAAGTCTAAAGCAGGCTTGACTCGTGGTTGGAAACAGGAATCAAAAAGTGATCTTCACATAGCAAAAGATATTCTCTTTCATTTTCAAACTAGGTTCACCCGATTAGAAACATTCTCATTTGTTTGCTTCCAGGTGTGTCGGTGTGTACTTAAGTCAGATGACTTAAAGATAATTTAAGATCAGACTTTTGTGCTGGTACAGTAGGAGAATTTCAGGACGCCTGTAAAAAGACAGTCTGCCCCCCCATGTCGCTATTCTGTGTGAAAGTCACTGAGGGTGCGAATGCGACTGGGCTATTTCCCGATTTCGTCAAACACAACAGAGACAGGAAGGCGTCTGTGTCAAAGGAAATGTGTGTGAAGTTTAACACCTGGCAACGCACTCTTTACGAAAGGCCCAAGCTGTCTTATCTACTTATATGACTGCACCATTTTGCTGAATCTCTCTGCGAAAGAGACGAAGGGAAGGTTGGTGATCATGACCCTATGGGGACCTTGAGTGTTGAGAGTTATTGATTGTCAGTCAATAATTCTAAGTTTCTGTGTTCTGAGTTCTGAGTTTCTGCTCTTGATGGATTTGCAAGTTTAAGTTCAGGGTTGGAAGGGTCACAATATACTCTGCATGACTCGGGAGTCCTGGGAGGATGGCAGATTGCAGTCAATCACCTTCTCGGTGGCGTGAATGATCCACTGCAGTCTGCCCTTGTCCTTGGCAGAAGCTGAAGATAACCAGATGGTGGTGGAGGAGGTGGTGTGGTTGGACGCTTTTGGAAGTGCACCATCATCTGTGAATCTTTGCGATGATGATAATGTAAGAGGGTCAAAATATTGTACAATCAAATGTGATACTTTTCAGAATGTTTTTTTTTAATCTATCGTAATGTCCTTAACATACAAGGCACACAAAAAAATATATATATTTTTTCTAACCACAATCAATTCTGTCACACTGGTCCAACTTCAGTTTGGTCAATTCTCTTTTGGAACAATTAGATCCTAACTATATGTTTGGAGTAAAATGTTAATTTTCTTAATATCTTTCAACCCGTTAATTAAGTTATTTCATATTTTCATGCAGTGAGCCTTCTTGTTAAATAGCACAAACGGATCGACTTAAATGCGAAGTTTTGGACTACAGTACAGTATTGACAACAGTAATAATAATAATAATCATCATCATCATCATCAGAATAATTATAAGAAAAATAATATAATGTGTCAGCGGCACAGTGGTCCACTGATTAGCATGACAGGCCTCACATTGCAGAGGTGCAGGGTTCGATTCCGGCCTCAACGTGTGAAGTTTGAATCTTCTCCCTGTGACTGCATGGGTTTTCTCCGGTTACTCCGGTTTCCTCCCATATTCCAAAAACATGCGTGCCAGGTTAATGAAACACTCTAAATTGTCCCGAGTGAGTGTGAGCGCAGATGGTTGTTAATCTATGTGTGCCCAGCTATTGGCTGGCAACCAGTTCAGGGTGGACCCTGCCTGCTGCCCGAAGACAGCTGGGACAAGCTCCAGGATGCCCGCGACCTGTATGAGATACCGGATTAGAAAATTGATGGATGGATGGATAATAATGTGTACTCTAACACTGATGAAGTATATAACAATTAACATGCTTTGTTTTGCCGAGGCTGACTGTAACAGAATGAAGTTGGGTGAACTAATATATAAAGTGATCTATTGTGAATGCAATTTTGAATTAAATATTAAAGGAAGGGAAATGTTAGCTGTCCGGTTAGGGGTAAATACAACAAATAGTAAGTGTAAATGGGGCCATTGTGGACATCTGCTGAGTACGGTAGTTGTAATCTCTCCAAATGATCTAAGACAGGGGTGTCTAACTCAGTTCCTGGAGGGCTGCTGTCCTGCATGTTTTCGAAGTCCCCCTGTTGCAACACACCTGATTCAAATGATCAGCTCATCAGCAAGCTCTGCGCAAGCCTGACATTGAACCTGTTCATTCGAATCAGGAGTGTTGCAACAGGGAGACTTTGAAAACATGCAGGACAGCGGCCCTCCAGGACCTGAGTTTGACACCCTTGATCTAAGACAATCAAGACCCCTCCAAGAAGTCTCAAGGTGGTTCGGTGTTCACAGTCACAAAGTTGAGTGGTGTTCCAAAGTTTAAGAACACAGGCTGGTTATCTGTTCAGATGGGTTTATTTACTGTGTTCTGCAGCAACATAGACCTCAGGCAAAACATCATAAATTGAACACGCAATAGTGAACCCAAGTTACATAAATCACTGCATTCAGTTATTGAACAAGCAAACACCGTTTTGATGATTCCCAACTAGACCATGGACATCACATTACATTTGAATCTATTTTACCATGTCCATTTTAAGAGTTAAAAGTAATAACTATTTTTTAAAAATATACATATATTGTAAGGGATTTTTTTTCTCCTGATTTTGTGGCGTCCTCTGGGTTAGCCCAAACTGCCTCATTGTTCTTGAGGTTGAAACTACAAAAATTGTATGACCTTACAGGATCATTTTTCACAGGTTGGTTGAACTCCAAATTGTAACTTTTGGGGAGTTTGATCTTCAAGTCACCACTGTATTCCCGTTCTCATCAAATAGGGCAAAACTGTCAGTTGAAGCAAAGTTAACAGTTGACCTTAAAACATCTGAAAAGCACCACTAAAAGTCTGAGAATGACTTTTATAAGATTTAAATATTTGCAAACCCAAAGACAGACGCAGTTGGTGAGCCAAACCATTGACTTATGTTTTTCCTTCCTTGTATCCTATTTCAGTCATGCACAGCTTTAATTCTTCGGACCAGGTCGAGAGGAATGAGTTTCTGTCTTCATGTATACAGATTCTGGGGATTCCCAGCCTGACTGTTTATTTTGCTGGACAGGGAACAGGATGTGAGGTTCATATCAGTGGAGAAACGGGGGCACAGAAATGGAGGAGATAAATGATGAAAGGTAAACAGGTGAAGCTGTCTATTTATTCCCCCTTGAACATCGACTGAAGATTAGATCCAGCCTTCACTCAGACAAACACACAACCTCAGTTACACATTTATTTAGCAGCACTTATGTCGAGAATCCTCTCCTAGAGTGAGCACGAGATTAGACAGGAGAGGAATTCAACGACATTCCTTGGAAGAACAGTAATCGTTTCTCATTTACACTAACGAAAGGCAGGACTCACACTAACCAGCTCCTGTCACTAAAAGAGTGAGAGGAGAGATGAGAGGCATAGAAGGTGAGTGTGTGTGTGTTTTAGTGTGTGTGTGTGTGTGTGTGTGCATGTGTATGAGGAGTTGATTGAGGGCAGAGCTGTCACGCCTGCTAATGTGGAAGCTAAGCCAGAGAGCCCCCAGCCCCAGGCGGGCAGATGGTGGGGTGGGCAGAGTAGGGTGAGGGTCCCCTATCTCTAATTCTCAGCTGCACTTGTAAGATATGCACTATGTATGAAATGTGTTGGCAAGGATCCGTGTCCTTCAACTCCCTGCGCTTGCCCCCCCCCTACCTCTAGAGAACCCCTCCCCCACCTCACCCCACAGCAGCTCCACCCAAGCCAGCTGTGACTGTGTGAGCTCACCGGGCTCCGACAGCAGGGATCAAAACAACACGTGAACTAGCCGTGACATTGACAACCATCAAAACATGCGAGCGGGGGCAACAAGGTTGTCTTACCGGCATGACAAGAGGTGATCAGTGTTTTTCTCAATGAGTTTACAGCTGGACTGACACTGTGAATTTAGAAGTCTTTTGTTTGTTTAATTTATATTCACGCTGCACATGTAAAATCGCTTGCAATGGAAAGTCGGAGGGAATGATTTGGTCTCTCTATGGACTCATTCATTCATTCATTCATCATCCGAGCCGCTTGATCCTCAATAGGGTCGCGGGGGTGCTGGAGCCTATCCCTGCTGTCTTCGGGCAGTAGGAGGGGGGACACCCTGAATTGGTTGCCAGCCAATCGTAGGGCACACAGAAACAAACAACCATTCGCACTCAGACTCACACCTCGGGACAATTTAGAGTGTTCAATCAGCCTGCTACGCATGTTTTTGGAATGTGGGAGGAAACCGGAGCACCCGGAGAAAACCCACGCAGACCCGGGGAGAACATGCAAACTCCACACAGGGAGGCCGGAGCTGGAATCGAACCCGGTACTTCTGCACTGTGAAGCCGACGTGCTAACCACTGGACTACCGGGCTGCCTCTCTATGGACTATTACTTTGTATTTTTGTGACCAATTCTAGCTCAAAGTGCAAACGTGGAGTTCTATTTTGGAATTTTCACAGAGGAACGGAATTTGAAATGAGAATTTGCGCTATTGTAGGCGTCAAAACAGCCAATTAGCTTCCCGGCCAATGGAAGCAGATCTTCCCATTTCCTTTAAAATTAGCGCGCAAGAGGTGCATTTATATCAATAAATGAAAAAAAAGACGGTTTGAATAACTTGGTGCACATTAATATCATCATGCTTTAAGAGAGTTCAAGATAGCCCTGTGGCGCAGGTGTCCTGGAATAGGCCAATGCAGTCTCCCATTTAAAGATGATTTTGAAAAAAAGAGCAAGATGAAAGGAAAAAGAACTGGCGGGGAAAAAAAAACATCAAAGAATTCTCTGAACAATTCATAAAGCCTCTTGACGTAAGCGTCCAAACAAAATGCTCCTCTATCCTAATGATGGAGGGAGGAGGAAATACACCTACTGGACACTTCATTAGGTACACCTGCACGATCTAATGAACCCCAACGACGAGCTGCGTCATATGATTACATTTGTCCAAGAGGTATTCATTTAACAATATTTATTGTTGTGGTTTAAGAAGCGCACTTTGTTGTTTGGAACATTTCCGGCTCGTCATCTACAAGCAGCGAACTCAAATTATTTGTTCATATTATTATTATCCACCCATTACCTACATTGCTTGTTGACATTAGGTTTACAGTACTGGTAGTAGTAGTCGTTGTTGTCAAAATGGTAACAATGTCAATAATGATAGGGCATGCATAAATAAAACGGGAAGATAAATCACCTCAAACTCACTATTTTCATCTTCCTCTGCCACACACTTTCCATTGAACTACAGCCCATAGCACTTGAGGACCAGTGCATTAGATAATCAGTTGTTAAGCTGTCCTATTCGTCACAGGTAACAGATGACAGCTTTGGTCCATCACTCGGGTCACATATTAGTGACACCCACCCACACGCACGCATACGGGGAGAGAGTGGCGTCACACTGCGCTGGCAGCAGATGGAGTCCTGAGTGACACATGGTGGCAGAGGAAGGTTACATCATGTAAATAATGTGCTGGCCGGCCAGCCTTTAATGACATCACATTTCAATTTCACCTTCGTGCTGTATGCCCCTCGCACGTGGACGCTCTCAAACAGCTGTTGCTGCTTTGCATCCATAAGCCTCAGATGACATCCAAATTACATTTATGGTAATTCTCAACTTGATTACGGCAATCTAACTTAATATGCTCTTTAAATTCAGCATAGTTGAGAGTATTCCGCAGCTATCGTCCACTTGACAGGCCCCCGCTAAGCATATGCCGTTTAAGATTGATTATTAGATTTGATTCAAGTGTATCAGACATAATTACGGTCATATAATTGAACACAGTGGTGGTTTTTGGCACCGGTCCTTAACAGCGGACATGTGCCGACACGAGTGACGGGAGCAGAGGAGCCAAGCAGCTGCCTGGGTACTTTGGCAAAAAGAATAAACCTTTGGAATATGCTGAAAGTATTTTTCATCGTTTCGTTTAGATTAAGGCACCCAGATGCTGTGAGCACATTGAAGTTTTATGTGGTAGTTAACAGTGGACCGGCCCTGCGTTGACAATCCCTGAGATACAATTAATAAGGCATAAACAGCCCACTGAGCATTAAATTCACACCGCATCCACACTGAGAAGAAAGGCGGTGGAAATCTGCTTTGTGCTCAGCGGGGCGGTGGACTTTCTTTTAACTTTTCTTTTTTTTTTTTATATGAGTCAGTTGCCACAGTGCTTCATCAGGCCGCTCCTGTGATCATGTTGCTGAACTTCCTGACCCAGACAGTTGCTGTTGTTGTTTTCTCTTCTACACAGACACCTTATCCAAAATGTAAGGAGAGTTGGTTTGCCAGCGGGAGTTACTGCAACACGATAGAAATAAATATCGTTGATGTCTGCTGCTGCTGCTATAGATGATGTCTGTCTGGTTCCATTAAGGGATAGAATCATGTTTGTGTCTCCAGTTATACTACTTTTACACAAGCAGCAGAAGACTGTTTTCAGAAAGAGGGCAAATCATGCCTCTTCTTCCATCATGTAGGTAATTTAAACATTGGAGTTAAAACCGTCATTAACAAATGACTGACATTAAATGAGTGACGTGACATAAACCAAAATCTTAGGCCGCACCTCTGAATCGGTCCACATGCCAATAAATGACGGGGTTATACCTTCAACCGGGTTCAAATGATTAAATTGTGTGTAATGTTTTGGGGCAAGAGAGTGGTTATTGGGAAATCTTACTTTTTTTTTCAAATGATGGATGAGCCTGAACAAATATATTTGGAAAAAAAAACTGAATGCGGAGGTTTTTTCTCCCACTTTTTGTTGTCTCCTTTTCATCATCCTACTTGTGTGATCGTTTTCATGATTCACATTGATGAAGGGTGCTCATCTGTCAACATTCAGCATTTCAGTGAAATAGGGCCTTGACTACTAATCCACCGTGCGGCCGACAGTAAAAGTAACAAATGCACGACAGTATGTTGCAGAGGGGACACTGTTGCGGGACAATGTTGAAAGGAAAATCTGGCCTTTTCTTGATAGCCAGTGTGTCATTTGAAAAGTTAACAGTACCAGTGCTGTTCAAAACAAGGATGAAACAAAAATAATTTTTAATTTGAAAGCATTACTGTACTTCTATTGTACATGTGAAAATGTAACCTTGATTTAGGTGAATATAAATAGCGATCAGTAGACCTCAATTTAGACCAAATCTCTTGTAGGTAATTAAAATAGGGAGAAGCAAATCCGAGAATATGAAAACATTTGATTGTCTGTAAAGTCAGAGCAGCAGGGTCATTCTTGAAGCACATAAAAATTTGAATGATTAAGGTTACCAATTCGACGACCCTTTGAGTGTAAGTGATGTTGGAGCGGTTACTCAAGTTCCATCGTCACACATGGCTTAGCCCTTTACCCGGGATGCTTTGGCAAAGGTGAGGGGTCAGCCAGCCATCAGAGGAAGCCATCACTGAGGAGCTGATCTCATCCCATCCCAACCCTTACCTTTCATCCGTCTCTCTGATTAGTTTGCTCATGTGACAGATAGCAACTTTAAAATGAAACGCTGCCATAGATGCCCTCTGGGGGAAGCGCTCAAGCAAGACAGGCGTATACACATCACCGCAGCTCTGCCGGTGAATGCACTTTCAATTATAAGTGGGCCTTTAGATGTCAGACTACTCGGCGGCTCAAAGCTACGGCTGCTCCTGGCCTGTTTGGCTTCTACAAGAGTAAATCCATCCATTCGGCTTCCACGGCGTATCAGGTGTCCTCTGGCATGTCTCTCATGCGTGATTGGTGTGCCCCCGCCCCGCAGCCGCAGATGGGACTCTGCCTGATGTGGTGACATCCAATCACTATGCATTGCAAATGTTATGTAATGCACGGAGACTGAACACGCCACCACATCGAAACGGGTGCCTCTCTTTTTGAGCTATTAGAAGTATCGAGTTAAAGGATTTGGTGGCGAAGACCCACAAGGTGAAACAAAGCTGTTTTCTTTGTCTGACTACAACAACAAGGTTCACAGAACCAAGTTCAAATTCCACTTCTATCAAGGTAAATTCAGCTAAATTTGCCATCAGCCTTTTATTTAATTTGTTTTAATACACACTCAGAGTAGCTTTTGGTGAGATCATGTATTCACAATTCAACAATATTTGTTGGAATGTAGCTACACATTAAAAAAAATCATACCACACAAATATCTTCTGGATTTGATGAGAATCACTTCAATTAGAATTTTGACTTATTAGAATGTAATTGTCCATTTTGAGCTGGAAATTTCAGCTTTTTTTTTTTAAACATAAGAAATATCAGAAGAAGAGCAGTAGAAATGTCATGTTATGATGAAACTGGAGATCTTCATGGGACACACATTTTGTCTTTAATTATGTTTAAGCAAAGAACCTTTTTTTCTATTTTTGTGCAACAATGATTTGCCAAAAATAGGAGATAAAAACCAAGTGATGACATTCCAGAAAGCCTGTTTAAAAAAAGTGAACACATAAACGTAATACCATGAGGACCGTGAACACAAAGATTGAATACATTTCTTGTCTTGAATACATCCGATAAGAGTGTGCTGTTGATGTGAAAAACATCGCTGTGAATGTGATAGTGATTTACATACATGTTATTGAACGACTCAATATTGCGTATAGCCTTCCTCAAGAGCAATGGAGTGCATCATCAGTCCAAAGGGTGCTCTTAAGACAAGGGGAACCTGATTTCATGATCGCTCTTTACTTTGTGCTCGCAGGAGGGGCCACGGGATGCAGTCACCGGGGATAATTTGGCTGTTATATGCAAGGAGACCTACAGCTCATCACAAAGCTATCCATCACACTGATTGAGTCATGTGTAGCGCCGCTGGGATAATTTGTCGCAGGCCCGTCGGGTCAATGGACTTTGATTGGAACACCATATGAAATGGAGAAATTCCTCTAAGTTTGGGTGCTCTCACATGCTCTCCCGCTGGCAAGTCTTCACTCCGCTGGCAGTCTCATTTGCAACCCAACAACCCTCAATCGATATTTAGCTCCTCTTTTTTCGATAATATAGGCAGAACCTCCAAAGATGAATGGCGCAAAAGTGGTCAGAATTGGAGTTCAATCCAAAATTTCTGGAAAACATTACTGCGTATTAGTTTACATTTTGCAGCAACACCGGGGACATCACCAGGTGAAAGTTTCAATTCTGTTCTCTCTACATGTTTGTCAAACCTCTTCAAAGCATAAGTACCGTATTTTCCGCACTATAAGGCACTCTAAAGACCGTTTCCTCAAAAGCTGACAGTGCGCCCTACAATCTGATGCGCCTTATATATAGATCACTATTCTGATTTCTTGGAAGTAGTATTTTAATAATTTATGTTCTTTAAAGTGTTTTTTTTTAACAGCTGTAGCGGTTGTGAGAGTGTCATATAACTAAAACCGTATTGTATTGTATTCCATTAGCATAACTCCATCTAGTGGCTGCATAACACAACTGCAGCCACTATTGTGGCCTCATTTATGCGCCTTATAATTCACTGCACCCTATATATGAAAACAGTTTTAATATAGGCCATTAATTGAAGGTGAGCCTTATACTCTGAAGCGCCTTATCGTGCGGGAAATACAGTAATTTGATTTGATTCTAGGCCTCATCATGTTTTAATGTACATTTTTGCTAAATTCTTGTTCTAAATACAATGTGGCAGTTTGTTTTATTTTCTAAATTTGACAAATTCACTTTGTGTGACGGAATGGTTTCTTCTCCTCTTTGTCTCGATACCGTACATGGCTGGCCTGTGCCTGAACACAAAGCACAGGACTGTATGCCCTCCTGCAAAATACAGGTGCCCATTACAGTGAGGTAAAACATTGGTGTTCAAAGAAAAGTTTCAATTCCAAAAGCTGGACTGAGTCGAGGAGGCCAATAATATGATATAGTTCCTTGAAAAACAGTAACATTGCCTGAGACACCTGTTCATTTCACTGTTAACTTTTCAACTCGGAAACACGTGGCTTCGCCGGAGGAGCCTCGTGCGTGCCAACTGCTTCAAATATACGAGATCAGCTGCGCGCCATAACTTCGGACATCTTGCTGTGCAAATCGTAAGCGTAGCCATCCCAAGCTGCGCAATCCGGTTCCCCTTCATTGCCTTTTCTTGGAAAAAGTCAAGAGCAGAAGAAAGAAAGGGATGTCTAACACAGATATGAAGTTGAATAACTTCCAAAGGGGGGTGCTTGGGCAAAATACCTGCAGGGACGTTTCCAAACCACAAGAGCTTTCATCTGAGGAGTCTTTTGGCATCGCAGGGTGGAGGCCTCGAAAGTGACCATAACATAGGTATGCCTAATCCTCTTTCATGTACATTCAAACACAAAGGGGGCATCTGTCCAAGTGACGAGGGAGACTGTGCACTCCTAAGAGGTTGCGTGTCTGGACCAACATTGTCGTGCTTCTTATTATTCTTTACACATAGCTGCAAGTCCAAACAAGGCCTTCTTAAGGAGCACTGCTGTGCACTCCTGCTGGCCCCGTTGGTCGGCCACATAAGTGTGTGTGTGTGTGTGTGTGTGCAGCTGAGAGGACCCTGCTTTCTTTCTATAGGGGCATTCACTCTGCAAGAGCTCAGCCCCTGTAAAGACAGAGTCCGTGCTGGTACCTCTCTTAGTCTTTTTTTTGTGCAGGCGCCTCCTCGCTTTCATTGTCTCTCTCCTTTGCTCGCTCTCTCTCTCTCTCTCTCTGTTTGCAGCAGGAGAACTAGCTCTGAGTACTTCCAGCTGCCGACATTGAATACCACCTCCCACACACACACACACACACACACACACACACACACACACACATATATGCTGGTACAAACTGGTGTGATATAGAATATTCATACACATTGACATACTGTTGTTCATTTTCTAAATTATCCACAAAGGTTTCTTGCGTCTTCAACTTTCTGAAGACACATGCAAGTTCATTCTGTGTGTGGGTGTGGACTCCCACCTGGTGCAAATTATGTTAAGGTTTAACTCGATACATTTGTACCGTATTTCCCATAGGAAATAGAAATAATCTGTAGCAAGATCGAACTGTGGGCACCACAAGACCTTTCTAAGTAACATTCAACATTCTTAATGGTTATACAGCTAAATGTGTTAAATGTTACTTTAAAAGCATTAAAAACACTCACAACTCACCATTGAGTTCGATGAAAAGTTCGAGAGGAATCAAAGATCATAAATATTTTACACTGATGATAACACAAAAAGCTCGTTACAGCAATAGGCTTTACACGATCAGGGTTTTCGTGATTGATCAGTGATCAGAAGGATTGAAAAAAATGATGCTCAATCAATCACCGATTTGATTAGAAGATGAAGCAATATATCTATTTCAACTTGTATATTTACTCTGCGGTCGACCTAGGCCATAGTGAAAATGCATTGGAAAATTTGTTTAGACCCCACCAAATTCTTCAAAAAAATTCTGATAAACAACAAAGGTAACATGTAATGATTACAGGTATACATTTTCTTCTCTGATGTTAATTGAAAACTGAAAATGAAATGTAAATGCATGAACACTGCCAGTCATTCAGGTGGCTGGGGCATTTGCTACACCAATTGCTTTCTTGATTCAACAGCTGTAAACATGTCTATAGATTTACTGTCTATGCCAAGGAGCCTTTGCACGTTTCATTTTGGCTCATATTGGAAGTCCCGGTGCCACAGATATTTTATCATTTAATATTTCGTCAAGCTTGCATAGCTTCCAACATGTTCTGCCTGACTCTCCATGTCCTCAGTCATATGGCTGGAATGCACTCTGGGTACCCCCAGAGTGTGCACTCTGCATAACCCAACGACACATTCCAACAATCCTCTGAGTTTCTAAACGGTCAGAGTGGAGCAGAGCGCGCTTGGTGTGCCTTTCCGAACTCATCCTTAGAATCAATACTTTATGAGTATGGTCGATACCCAATTGATACTCATGACAGTACCATGGAATCGTAGCCCCCGTTGCTCGTGCCATTCTGTTTCCCCAAATACTAACAACAGTTTCGATGAAGTTGGAAGGTTGTGCAAAACAGAAAAAAAAGATAAATTGTGAATCCTTTTCAACTTTTAAACAAGTGAATTATTTCTGCTGCGAATCAAAATTTGAATTATGAGCACCCTTTAGATCAGGAGTAGGGAACTCCGGTTCGTCAAGAGCTGTATCCTGGCTGTTTTAGATCCCTCCCGACTCCAACACACCTGATTCAATTGTTCACGATCATTTCAGGCTTCGACAGAGCTTGCTGATAAGGTGATCATTTGAATCAGGTGTGTTGGAAGAGGGAGGAATCTAAAACAGGCAGGATATGACTCTCGAGGAACCGGAGTTCCCTAACCCTGCTTGAGATAAACCATTTCTCGAGAGAAGTGAAAAAGAAATGGAGCAGTTACGTATTGTAATGTCCTCACTTGTGGGCAAGGAGAGTCACAGTTGCCGATTGTTTATTGAACAGGACAAACAGCCAAACTCACAAAAACAAGATGACAAAACTGACAAGCAGTTAGGAACACTTGCGTCCAGATGCTCACACAAAGTCTTTCTTTACATTTTATCCCACTACTATGGATTAGTTTATACTTTTTTCAGCAAGACAGTGCTATATTCCTCATTTAAAAACATGCAAGAAAATAATGGTGTTTTTTTTTTTATGTGGGAGTGATATTACATTTATATTTTCAGCTCATCTCAAAAGGAAATATTGATTTGTTATCCAGGTAAATTGAGCTTGTTCAAAGAACTAATTCAATTTGTCAGTGAAGGTACCATGGTTTAGTCATGGTGGTCCGTCTTTTGTCACCCTAACCGAAAAAAAAAAAAAAAAACTTAAATAAATCTTGCACACAGATCTTGCAGGTATTCCAAATAGTAAATTTGCCATGACAATCCCCTTGCAATATGACGCTCTCCCTTTACAAACAGACAGAAAACATGACGTGGGACAATGCAGAAATCATGTCAAACAACATAACCGAGCGGATGCATGCATGTGCACAGAGACGTACATACAAATGCACACCCACACATTCCCAAAGGGGGTTAACCTTGCACCACATCCCTAACAGCAACAGCAGCAGCAGCACTATAGCTGTCAACTCTTTCATGGTGTTATGAAATTAGAGAAGAGCACCGGAGGAATCTGTTGCCGGGCTATAAGACTGAAGCAGCTCGGGGAAAAAATGGCAATGCAAGTCAGTGCGGCGGCAGGGGTCGGCCGCGGTGTAACCATAGCTGCTTAACTTGTATTCACGCCTTTTTCCAAAGCTGGGCTCGGGGAATGCGGACGACCCAGGGACTGGAAACTTAGGGAGGACTTTAAGCTTCTTTGTCAAGCTCCTCAGAGCTCAGTCCACCGCTGTGAAGAGGCCAAGGCATGCAGCTGTCTAGCAACAAGAAGCTCTCATAGTGCAGACATCGACTTGTGGTTTGGGAGTGGGCTAAACGTGGCTGTGACTTAGAAGTGGGACAAGATTGACTATCGCACCAGGTGAGAAACAACGTACACAGCCAGGAAATCAGTATCACACAGGATAAAATTAATGTCGACTGTCGTCAATGATGGGCCCTAAATCAGGTAAAAAATAAAAAAAAATAACAAATAAATAAATAAAAACTGAATTCCGTGATGAACATGGATACACCTTGGGTGCCATCCAACCATTCAGTGCTTCTCGTTAATAATGATTGGGGGTCTCTTTTGTCCAATGAAGCTCGAACTTGTTGAAAAACAGCCAATGGTAGTACAAAGAACAATACAGGCTGATTACCGTATTTTTCAGATTATACGTCGCTCCGGATTATAAATCGCACTAGTCAAAAAATGCATAATTAAGAAGGAAAAAACTTATATAAGTCGCACTGGAGTATAAGTCGCATTTTGGGGGAAATTTATATGATAAAATCCAACACCAAAAACATAAATGTCATCTTGAAAGGCAATTTAAAATAAAAATTAAATGGAGAACAACAGGCTGAGTAAGTGTACGGTATACTAACGTTACATGACTGACATGCCTTGTAATGTCAGTAACGACATAACATATTAAGAGTTATTCAGATAACTCTAGTATAAAGAACATGCTAACAAGTTTACAAAGCTATCAGTTTCACCACAAATCACTAAATCCAGTGAAATATTCATCCTCGGTGTCACTTTTAAACAACTCCCCCAACTCGGGAGGTAGACGATGCGCCGCTTCCTCTTCTACGGCGCTTACGTCAGACTCATCGTCTATTTATCAACACAGGCCGAGAGCGCCCTCTTGTGGTTGATGTGGAAATAACATGAGAAATGACATAATCATGTGTTAATATTTTCACACATAAGTCGCTCCAGAGTATAAGTCACACCCCCAGCCAAACTATGAAAAAAAATGTGACTTATAGTCCGGAAAATACGGTAAATGGATGGTGGATAAACGTTAGGTTGAGCATTTGCAGCTTCACTGTAGCTAATTGATCATTTGTCACAATTTGTTTGGTATCATAACTGTTTATGTTTACACGGTTTACCCTTTTATCAGTTTAGTTCATCTTTTACAGCAAATCTAACCAAAGTCAAATGTGCACATAATAACACACACACACTGGGGCACGTAAATGTGATTTGGACTCCTGCACAAGTTACCAAAACTTCAATAAGTACAGTACACTTTTTGAACAAATAAACCGCAGCTCACCTCCATTTGAGGGCAAGTCCTAAGTCAGCATTCATTACCATGATGACTTAAGGTGCCATTTGAGGTGTATTTTCATTGATGCAGGTAGCACTTGCTCACCAACCAGCTGAATTACACACTTTTACATGCCCAACAGTGACGCAAATCTGCGCATGCAGTACCAGGAACACTGGAAACAAATAAAGAGGCAATTTATTTGTCCTGAATACCTACAGTATCGATGACCAAAACTTCACTTGGTGCTAATACTATTAGCATGGCAAGGAAGAGCAGCTAAATGGTAATCAGCTGGTCAACGATATTTCATCTTCACTGTTGTTTAATCAAATGTTGTTGGGTTTTTTTTCTCCTTATGTCAGCTGTCACCAGTGAAATTAATTGCTGTGATCTTCAAAAAATAAACCTTGTTATGATATTTTTTTTCCTGTGCATAACAATATTCAACCCTATTGCTGGTGTTAACACCTCCTTTCTGGAAAGATACAAACCTGCCTCGAGTGACGGAGGAGCTACCCTTTGACGCTCCAAATGAGCCATGGTGAATTCTTTCCCGCCATTCAATCCCTTGGGATGAAGTGGAGAAAACCCTATTATATTGTATTTGGGGGCAGGCAGTCCTCAAACAGACAGTGACTGCTGTGACAGCAAAGCTCGGCAGACACGGCAGGAAAGAGGTGCGTGTTCGCGGTTCCGTACGAAAAGCAAAGTAAATTGGATGGCGAAGAATGTTTCAAATGACAAAGTGGAGAGCATAGGTAATATTCCCGATGGCGTTCATTTGCTGAATATGTGACTGATTAAAAGTTTATGCATCACAAATATATTCGAGACACTGTTTTCTAGCAGACCAGTTGGCTTTGCACAGCTATCATTTAAATTCACTTATTCGTTTCACGACACCCTTAAAACAGCCACACTTGTAATTAAAAAACCTTATTCCCCCAAATTGTACAGACACAAAACCACAAGGATTACAAGTGAAGCTGGCTAATTTACTTCAGGCATGCGGTCGACCAGATCTCTACCACTCATCAAAGTGAGAGAATGGCCGTATTGGAATCATGAGTGGAGGCAAGTACACGCATGTTGGTTTCAGTCGCAGGGTTGGAAAAGGTCACGCCTGAGTCTGCAGATCACAAATAAATAAATAAATAAATAAATAAATCACCTCCCACACAATGTCGATGCCCCATACGACGGCAGCGAATGATGGGAGAACCAGATAGAAGGAAGGAGGCGGACTGATGGCGAAGAAAAAAGGGGAAGAGCGGGAGGGAGTGGAGCAAACAAGAGTGAGAGGAGAAAGAGGAGAAGGAGGTATTATCATTCCAAGCATCAGCCTCAGAGCAGATGTGCTGCTCGTCTTGGTCCTGGTAAGTGAGTGGCGAATGACCCTGTTCACCTCAGGCCTAATGAAAGATTGAATGAGTCACTCGGCTATGCCAGCTTGTCTCAATGTGCCACCACGTAGAATTGGATCCAAGACTTGCAATATGTTGTTATGCAGGTTATTACTCTGGATGGAATTGCACTCAATCTGTTATATCACACTAATGACAAACAGGTGTTGCTTCACCTTTTTTTTTAGACATATCATGTATTTGTTTTCACAATTGAAAACAGCTCCCAGGTGTCTAAATATGCTTTCAGACTCAAGAATTATAGAGCAACTTCAAAAATGGGTCACCAACTTTTGTAAAACTGAAAACTACTTCTTGGGCACTGACTAAAGCGTAAAGGGAGGGCTCCCAGAAAATGATATTTTCAGAATTGTTTTTTTAATGTTTCTTAGGTGTCAATTAATGCCATGATTTCGCCATACACTGCAATACTGACATTTATTTCCTTTTTTTTTCTATAGCACATTTTGTGCACAGGTAAACTCAATGTGCTTCACATACGTAGTTAAAAAAAAACATTTCAAGGCAAACCATTTTAAGACATGGATAAAAACACAAGAATGTAAGAAAGGAAAAGTAGAGAAATGAACAGTAGTTGACTAAATTTACGAAAAGGACACATAACAATTAGATAAATTGATTTTAGAAACCAGGATTTAAAAAGCATTTCCATTTGGAGCTAACTTCAGTTCTGTTTGCATGGCTCAAACCATGTTTGCTTTGAACTGGGTTCCGCTAATTGAACCAAGTCTGTCGACCTCAGAACCCTACTGGGTTTATGTTCCATGAGCATTCCTTTAATTTATTCAGGACCTAAACCAATCACTGATTTATAGACGAGTAGCATAATTTTAAAATCTATTCTACAACTGACTGGGAGCCCAGCTAAGTTTTTAGGACGGGAGTAAAATTTTCTGACCTCTTTGTTCCTGTATGAACCCGAGCTGCAACATTCAGAATGAGATGCAGCTGTCTGATTCAAACCTTTTTTTTTTTATTGCAACCACATCTACATAAATGCATCTGTGATTCAAAAAGGAAGGGTAATAAAAAGCTCAGCCCATGTATAAATTGTGCCATTTTAGAACAGCAACACCAACTAATTTGACACATTTGACTGGAGCATTATTTTTAGAGCGGGCCCAGTTTTTTTAGGTCAACCTGGTCCTGTGTTGGTGATCCCTGCTTTACACACTATTTCTTTAGCCTTGCTAATCTCAAGGTGTTTGAACGGGATGCTCTTGTTTCATAAAAATCAGCAACTGCTCTCATTGCTCTTGGCCCATGCCAAGTACCGTTTTCGTTAACACGATGATGAGTGCTGGATCAAGGAGCTTGCGATGAGGTGACTGTCCAGAAAAATGCATGCGGCAGACGCCACGCAAATCACACAAATAACCCACTGTCTCCATGTGAACAATTCAAGCAAACATTTGAGCATGTGACGCTTATGGGAAACTTATTCTGATAACGCTGCTAGCCAGCACTTGTCTGTGCTAACATAGCAGCTGGAATTAGCGTTTGGCTTTGACCTGATAGTGTTTCTGCACTGTCCAATCATATTTAGAAATCGGTGCCTAGCGGCCCAGTTATGGGCTGAGAAAATCGGGGGGTGGGGGGTAATATGTATATTAGCCACATTGTTAATAATCGAGTGAAATTTAGAACTGCTTGTTCACAGACACATTTGAGCAAATAGGCAGCTCATCGAAGATTTTGGGCCTGAAGGTTTGTGCAGCGCAAACTTGAAGGTGCCTCCAAACAGATGTGGAATATGACTTGCGGTACTCTTCGGCCACAAGCGGGATTTCAAACTCGCTAAATTGCTGGGCACTTTATGTTGTGTGTTTTGGAAGAAATATGAACAAATTTGAATTTTGATGTATCAAAACTGAGATAATAATAATAATAATAATAATGCATTTTATTTAAAAGCGCCTTTCATGCCACCCAAGGACACTGTACAAACAATAAGAAAATAGAGATCAATCGCAATGGTTGATTTTACTTCTCTAAAGAGTGCACCTGAAAGGCAGGTGCCCACAAAGCATTGCGAGCATAACATGAGAAACGGTAAGTAGAACTTTCTCATTTGTGTCAACATTTTTGAAATGCCAACAAAAATGACTGGGACATATCCTCTAGTCAGCAATGATTTGGGAGCTCTGAATGATCGAAGGTCTGACTTGAAGGCAGTCACAAGAAGTTGTCATGCCATATCAGCTGACAAGACTCCTTTCAACTCTGCATTTTTGCTTATGTGGGTCACTGGATCTGAGCACACCGTGACAACCGGTGCTGGTCTCTCCCGAGGCAACAATGATGATGTATTTTAAAGAATATCCTGAATGTTTTGTCTTACTAAAATATGACAGTCTAAAAAATGACATGTAATATGTCCACCGACAGCGTTTGCAGTTGGTTAGAGTAACCACACAAGTTTTAGTCCTGATGTTTAGAATTTTGATAAAACAACTTTGTTTCATTTCACACTTGATGGATGGGCAGACACCCCATTGAGCCAACTGTTTGTTTAGAAGCAATTAAAAGTCAATATATACTGTATGTCCCCTTTAATTAACTTCACATTATTGCTATGTTACTTTGGATTTCACTTTACTGCCCTCATTTGGACAGGACTCCTTGGAAATTTGAATTTTTCCAACAAATTGATTACTTTTGCATGTAGTGACTCTTGCCAATAGTTTTCAGACTCATTATAGTAACCAATCAAAACAGCCAGTCATTGGAGTTGAAATCAAGGTCGTTTTAAGATGTGTGAATGTCCGCATTTGAATTTTATTATACTGTAAACATAGAAGTCAATATTGAAAGCAGTCATCAACATGGTGTAATGTACAGGGCATTGCTTTAAGACCTCTTGCATTAAATGAGGCTCCATACCGGCCCCTGCCAATGCCACATTTGTGTCCTGAGCGACCTTGGTTTGCATGTATAAATCATTTGAAGATGCAACGGTGTGTTTTAAAGAGACCAAAGCTGACTGTACGTCGTAGGTGTCAAACTCAGGTCCTGGAGGGCCGCTGCCCTGCATGTTTTCCAAGTCTCCCTGTTGCAACACACCTGATTGAAATGATCAGATCATCATCAAGCCTGACATTGAACCTGTAGATGCGGTGCATGACCGGTAGGGTTATCTGAATAGCTGTTAAAATGTTACATACATCCTTACTGACATGACCAGGCATGTCAGTCATGTAACATTAGTATAGTGTACACTTATTTGGCCTGTTGTCCTCTATTTTTTTAAATTTTATTTTAAATTGCCTTTCAAGATGACATGTATGTTTTTGGTGTTGGATTTTATCAAATACATTTCCCCCAAAAATGCGACTTATACTCCAGTGCGACTTATATATGTATTTTCCTTCTTAATTATGCATTTTTTGGCCGGTGCGATTCATCATCTGGAGTTACGTATAATCCGAAAAATACGGTATATATATATTTTTTTAATCTTAAATAGGACAATGGCAAATATATGTTTACATCTCTTAACACAATGTCTTACAGTCTGCTATCATCTCAAAGGTACCCATTTAGTTAATAAAAATGCTCTACTGCACGCTCTGTTTGTGAATATTTGTTGTGACGTTGTTATGAAGTTTTTATTTGAGAAAACAATTGCTAGATGCAAGCTTTAGATCCACGTTTTTTGTTCTATATTTGCATGGTTTAAATCCAACCATCCATGTTCTAATCCGCTTGTCTTTATGAGGGTCGCAGGCGTGCTGGAACCTATCCCAGCTGTTTTCGGGCAGTCGGCGGGGTACACCCTGAAGTGGTTACCAGCCAATTGCAGGGCACACAAAGAGGAACAAACCATCTGCGCTCGTGCTCACACTCACCCCGAGGGACAATTTAGAGTGTTCCATTAACCTGCCATGCATGTTTTTGGAATGTGGTAGGAAACCGGAGTACCCGGAGAAAACCCACGCACGCAAGGGGGGATAATGCAAATTTCACACAGGAAGTCCGGAGAATTGAACCCTGTACCTCTGCACTGTGAAGCCGACATGCTAACCAGTCGACCACCGTGCCACTACATGTTTAAAATAATAAATAGAATAAAGATAATTCATTAGTTTTCTCACCAATCGAATAATATGACAATATATGAGAATTTCTCCATGACTGGAGAATTCGGCAAACAAGCAGTTTTGCAAAATGTTCAAATAACTCGAGATACCGTAGAGAGGTCACGGAGCAGATTTTCCACAGCAATTCATGGCTGGAATAATGTTTGCTGAATGAATGAAGCTATCCGAAACTGATGTATGAATCTCAAATGATCTTCTGTCAACATGAATTATGAAGTCATATGGGGACACAAGGACGGGTGACTCTTTCTGCCGTATTCAATTAGCTCCTCAGCTGGGGCGCCTTTACAGTGTCAGTCAGCAGGCAATAAACACTGTCTTTCACCAGCAGTCCACCTCGGAGTGGTGGTGAGGGAGTCAGGGGGCGGGGGGTTGTCCTTAAACAACAAAGTCAGCTCTTTGATACCACCCCGTCTCACTTTTCAGCACCACCGTCCCCAGACGTAAAAGCACACCTTCCAATAAAACACTAACACACACTTTTTGGTTGGACTTTATGGCCTTGCCTCACACAATTACCCATGATCACACGATCAGCGTTTGACTTTACGACATGTACGTGCGCGTGTGTTTATGTGAGCGCAGGAGTGTGTGTTTGTGCATGCTGGGAGACAAAAAGATGGGGAGGGGGATGGGCAAGTCCCGGACAGGGTCATTCTGCCGATGTGCAAGCCAAAGCAGCACATTTATGAACAGACTTGCAGGCTTGCAGGGAATGAAACAGGCAGAATCGAGCAGACACACACACACACACAGACACACACACACACACCTTGTTTCTGTGGCCTTTCTCCACTTGCCCTGAGCGTTTTCCCAGATTCCAAATGACGTCCTGACAGAGCATTGAAGGCTGTGTGATGACAGACCACAACAGCCTTTATCAGTGACCAGCACACTGCCACCTTGCTGTTTGAAGATTAACTGGCAGATTGAAAGCCCCAAACAAGCCGCTTTTTTACCCGACTTTACATCGTCTTTTACAAACCCCCTCCTTTTATTCCATTTAACCCCTGGCATGCTGGGTTTAATATAATTGGCCTATTTCCCTAATATAAAGTTTCCAGTTTGTCGTAATTGACTAGTCGTTTATTGGCTTTGAAGCGAGCTAAATGGGAACCAAATGGAGAGGCAACACAGGAAGCTAAAGAAGGTCCTGGCTATGTGATCCTCATGAAATCAGTCAACCTGAATAGACAGACTATGGCCTCTGTGTGTTAGTCTAGTGGTTCCCAACCACTGGGCCACAGGCTGGTATCATGAAGTGGATCACTTTGCACCACAAATTATGTTTTAGTGTGTTTTCTGTGGTGTCTCACATGGTTGAGTCCTTGGAACGCAATTGATTTAGCAGTTCCAGGTCATATGTTTGACATTGTCCGTTTATATGTGTCTTGTGATTAGCTGTTGACCGATTATGAGTCATCCGTTAACACAAAATTTGCAATGCACTTCAGTAAAAATTAAAAAAAAAATATCTAAAAAAGCATTGAAACTCATACCTGAAAATTATCTTTAGCCATGGTGTCACTTTTAAAGACCTAATACGAAGGAGATGTGAGGGCCAGTGCCTAAGGTTCATTTCTAGGAGGAATACATTTTTTAATCTGGCCGAATAAATGAACACACACACACAACAAGCAACTGGAGCCACGAATGTGTTGAATGAAAAAAAAAAAAAAATAATTTATATTTATTTTTACAATCCTTTCCTATCCAAAGCCGGCTACCTAGCGCACAACATTCTTACATTGGACTCCAAAATAATAAAATGAACTGAATGAATGTTCCTCACAACAGGAAATGTAATTGCTGTCAATGTTCTGGTATCCATGTCAAATACAAAGAGACAAGTTGAATCCATCTATCCATTTTCTAATACGCTTATCCTCACGAGGGCCAGCCAATCGCAGGGCACACATAGACAAACAACCATCCACACCTAGGGACAATTTCGAGTGTTCCATAAACCTGGTATGTATGTTTTTGGAATGTGGACGGAAACCGGAGTACCGGTACTTTCTCATATTTTTTTTCAATGGGTTACAATTATGTTCCATCTCCACAATCCATATTGATTGTAAAAAACTTGCTTGTATCTGTTTGAGTGAGCTCAAAGTTGAGAAGTGTATTTGATAGATGGACACCATGACCTTCGCAATAGAACAGGGCTTAGGCAAAGTTTTGTGCCCAAGGACCACATTCATATTCTAAAAAAACATAATTGTTGCAGTTCAACTATATCAATTTAGTTACAAGCACAGGCGCAAGGTTCTTTCTGGCACTCTTTTTCATTTTAGCAAATGGGAGCCCTAATCAGCCCAATATGTCAAAATGAACTTACTTTGTATTCATTTGATTATACTGTGATGCAACTCAAATCAATTCTGGGGCTACCTCAGAGTACAAGAAGAGCCATTAAGAGTGAGCCTCTTTCGGTCTGTTTCATCAAACGTGGTGTGCCAGCGTAAATGGTGTTCAACAAAGCCGATGCTCTCTTCTTTGATGTTTGCCAGAGTAAATGGACTATCAATGAGAAGTATAAACACTCTTCCATGCAAATATTCATCCGCGGGTCTTTCATGGTACCCGTACGATCTGTGAAGTGTGTTTTGAAAAATTGCAGCGGCGAGCCATTCGAACGGCAAGAGCTGGAAATTGGTTCACAAACAAAGTAGGGAGTAAGTGACTCGTAACGGTCAGCGGCGGCCGAGCAGAGCGGCGCTGTGGCGGGAGTCCGCTTGACTGCCAGGTGACATCATTTGGCATTGTTTCACCACTCCATTTCTTTTATAGGGTCCCGCAGCATCCACTCAATCAAGTGGGTGTTTTTGTGCAGCTTGTGTAGGTAGACCAGGTGCAACGTGCTAGTGGAAGCTTCCTGTCTCCCCACAAGTCTTTTCAATGCCTCTACTGCAGCGGGTATTGTCATATCCCACAGTGCATCTGAAAAGAAGCAGCAGCCCTGCATAAATGTCAAAGAGGTTTCTTGTTTTTAGCTTCAACAGCTTGTGTGTGTGTTGGTGTTATCGTGCGTGTGTGTTTTGAATCAGCCAGTTGCACTCTCACTTCATTGAAGTAGTTCAAGTTTGGCGAGGCAAAGTGGCAACCCCCCGTTGAAAGTTGTGTTTTTTTGTGGTTATGTTGTCATTGCTGTTTGTACGTTACGTTTACATGTCAACGACTTAGCAACATTTTTTTAAATGGATCACGGGAAAAGGAAAAATCCATGATGTTTCAGTGCATGTCTGGCTGAAAATGTAGATCCAAGGGTTTGTTTTGATTAGCTTCATGATGCGAGCCTCTGCTATTTTAATGCATCGGAACTATCAACCGAGTTCCTGTACGTAACATGTCATTACTTTGAGCACAAGTACAATGTGTGGACTATCTCTAGATCCGGAAGTGTAAACTTGAATGTTTTTATCTCGTCAATTTATTTTAGGACTGAGAAAAAAAAAAACGGTATCACACTGATTTCCGATTTCTCTCCTTTCGACTTTTTGTTCCTGCTCCTGCCAAATGACCTCTCCTAACGCTGGACTGGATGAGTATTTGTGGACATTTCACACCTCACAACATCTCTTCCCACTCCCTGGTAAGGAGAGAATAAGTTTATTTTGAATCCGATAAGGCATCATCTGACAATAAAGGCTTTATTAAATGGGATTTGTGTTTTTTTAGCAGTGCTATAGGACAATGAGAGCAATATGACTAATGACTCTAACATGAGCAAGAAGACAAATAGAGGGCAAGCCAAAGAGGAAGCCGCAGACCTAAAGCCGTGTCAGCTTCAATTAGACCATCTGAAGAGCTTTGCAGGCACCAGCTGACAAAGTCCAATTTGTCGGACATATTTCAGCCTACCTTTTCCCACATGTGCTCACCACTCGCGCCTTTCAGCGCCAAGTTTGGACAAATATTCATACACGCAAACCCTTGGAGGGAGAGATGTCCTGGACTTTGACGTGAGAATCCACTTTATTGAGGAAAGACATCTGTGCGACTTCTCTTTTAATTCCCCCTAGTCCCATAGATGATATAAAAGGACAAAAAAGACATTTTTTTGGTGTTTTTCTTTTTACTTTTTGTACATGCACACACACGCAGAGCCAAAGGCCTGCGGTGAATGCCTCACATGTGCCATCCAGTTATTGGAGTATTTTTGTCAGTGTGAGTGGGCAGCGGTGTCACTCAGTGCGCTTTGAGCTCGGTGGAGGGAGAAACTGTGAAAGCGAGTCACTAACAAGCAGAAAGATCCCTACATCCCACAGCCAGATGGCTAAGCTCCACAGAAAAAGAAACACACTTTCTCCTCACAGTCGATAAAAATATATACAACGGCACCAAAACAATCCAAATGCCTTGTGGTCACAAATTGCCAGCAATGAAGTGACAACAGCATTAAACAAAGTCTCTTCGTGTCAAAGCGGTTTCAATAATTAGAGAGACTGGAACAGCATAAAACACACTCGAGCGCTGAAGGGTGCTGCTGCAAATTGAAATAATTTGTCATTTTTAAGGTGGGTGTGAGGTCCTGTTGACGGCTCACAAAAATTCAAAATTTATGATTTATGTGCCCTCCCTTAAGAAACAAGAACGACAAAATAATATGAAGGCCATGTGCTTTAAAAAAAAAAACAAAAAAAAACAAAACAAACTTGCTCCTCATGGCTACCACTGCCTGGGGCCTGAATAATGACTGGCTCCATTGCTGAAGGTTCTGTGCCAGCATATTGCTCAAGGATGCCCGAAGATGCTGGAGGGCACTTCACAATTAGCCACACACACACAGTGTACAGTATACACAAACACCTGAAGGAAACCATCTGTCTAGGGCCAACATTTTGACCATGTGTCCTGTCACTCAAACATAATTCGACAATGCTGTCAATACAGGTGCACTTCCGTCTTCCTCTTGAGACTCAAGCATATTTCCTCTTCTCAGCGCTGGAGGCTGTATTCAGGTCTAGCGCCCCCTAGAAGGTGAAATGTCATATTGGGTGTACACTTGGCCCTGAAATGATTACTGAATTCCCAACGACTGTATATGTATCCCGACTACATTACAGTGATGGGTGAATGCTGCCATTATTTCATATTAATGAGCAAAAAAAAAGAATCAGTGCCAGCAGACTAAACCCTAGAGCAGCATTTATGCATGCTGACGAGGCTTGGAGTTTAAATGCCAATCACAAAAACACTACGACTGCAAGTTTTAAAGAGGACAGGATCCAGTATTGATGAATTCAGAATTTGGAAGAATTCAAGTGTAAGACTCCTATCATGACTCCTGAATGTGTCCCGGGCTATGAGTAACAACTCACCAACATTTGTGACAGGGTGTAAATGGAGAATTCAGGAAGCAACCTCTGCTCTCAGATGTGCAGACATAGTAGTAAATGTCCAGCATGGAATTGGAGTCTTGGGCTAACCCATTGGTAGCCTGCCCAGAATACACCCACAGAAAAATGAATGAGGAAATTGGTAGTTGAAGAAATACACCTTCAGAAGGAAGTAGTCAGGTGGACAAGGTGGGAGAGTCAGCACAAGAGGAGGATCAGCTGGAAGGATATGCTGAGCCAAACAAATCGTTTTTATCATGAGAGCTACTTACCATGTCCCTCCAACACTGAGCAATCTCCACTGGTGGTTGGAGGAGGAGCCAGGATATGCTCGCTGCTCAAGGTCAGTATCGCTCAAGCACATACTGACTGGCTGGAGAGGATATATTATTCCTTACTCTACTGTGTGTCAACTACATTCTCATGAACATTGTCTTGGTATGTGCTCATGTTATACATCTTGTCCTGTGTTTCCTGAACATTCAGCCTCGTGGAACACTAGTGGTTAATGGCAGGAAAGCAATGAGAGTTACAGACACATACATTATAATGGTTAAAATGAACAGAAATTGGTGGCCCGGCTGTTGACTGGTTAGCGCGTCGGCCTCGCTGTGTAGCGTTCGATTCCGGCTCCGGCCTTCCTGTGTGGAGTTTGCATGTTCTCCCCATGCCTGTGTGGGTCTCGGTGTATTGTAGTGTCCTCCCGCATTCCAAAAACTGGAGTTCAGCCTGTCCCCCACCAACTGCCCGAAGACAGCTGGGATAGGCTCCAGCACAGTCCGCGACCTTTGTGAGGAAAAGCGGATCAGAAAATGGATGGATGGATGAACAGAACTTATATACTTAAGTCTTTCTCACAGCAGAATATGGCTCCAGTAACAGTATCAAAAGCTTTGGTAAGATTGAGAATACGGCAGCAGAGTATTTCCCCTGGTCCATCAAGCATATAGTGATACTAATTTTGGAATGGAAACAGGACTAGTGATGTCATTTTGTAAATGGTCATTTGAGTTTATTATTGTTGAAGGATTTGAGGACTTTTGTAGATTGGGTTTAATTTATATTTGTATCTGTGTAAAGACTAAACTATTGGTAGTCAGCGCATCCCTTGTTGTTGTGCCAGCATCTGTTCACACTAGTTTTCGCAGTCATGTCCAACGATTGAACGAATATTTCCCCACACTTGAATGATAAGAGTTGTTCTCACAGAATGGTGTTATAATCCTGCCGAGGTTTATTTGCCGAGTTTTATTTGTGTAGGGGTAGCCTGGGAATAAAAAATAAAACTCAATTATATCTTATGGTCGGTTTAAATCAATAAACATGAGCTTTGATTTACCTCATTGACAAACATGCAACGCTTCCTGCCACTGACAGCGTATTTGCAAGACAGCTAATTGATGTTATTTACATTCAGTGTGGAGTCAGATGTCTGATTTAGTGAACACCAGGAATTCCAAACAGCTGTTTGATAGAGAGAAACTAATGATGTCATGCCCAGAACAGTCAGCGGGGAGGCGAGCACCATGGGGGCTGTCACTCAGCGACAGGATGCCGGCAGCTTCGGGGCCTCTGTATGGGGAAGGCGCTTGTCAATCATTTGGCCAGAGGAGGAAGGGGGAGCTAGTGGACTCACCAATCAGAGACGATCCCAGTACAACAGCCCCAGGACCAGGAAGTGAATCACCATCTGGAGCAAAGATGAGCTGCGAGTGGGGTTCTCCTGCAACGTGATATCATGCCGGAGGAAAGCCGTGAGGATGGATTCCTGTTGACTATGGTTGTGCTCGTTAGATGGGGATTTTGTACAAGCTGTCTTCGGTCTCATATTGATTGTAAAAAACTTGCTTGTATCTGTTTGAGTGAGCTCAAAGTTGAGAAGTGTATTTGATACATGGACACCATGACCTTCGCAATAGAACAGGGCTTAGGCAAAGTTTTGTGCCCAAGGACCACATTTGATTCTTAAACTTGATGTGCCAGTTCATTTGTCGAGCTCAATCAGCTGGCCATGCATATTTTTAGAATGTGGGAGGAAACCGACGTACCCAGAAAAAACCCACACAGGCACGGGGAGAACATGAAAACTCCAAACTAGATGTGCCAGATCGTGAGTTGAGGTCAATCAGCCTGCCAAGCAAATTTTTGGAACGTGGGAGGAAACCGATGTACCCGGAGAAAACCCACGCAGGAAGGCCGGAGCCAGACTCAAACCCACAACCTGTGCACTGTGAGGTCGACACGCTAACCACTGGGACCACCGGGTCTCTCTCTCTCGCTCTCTCTCTAGATAGATAGATAGCTTTATTAGCATTGTATTCATACGATCTCACATTTACATATAAGAAATTAAATTACAAAGCACTATACCATATTGTCGGAGTGAAATCTTTAATTTCCAAATCATCAAATGAGTCCTTTATGAAACGATTGTGTTGGGTAATCAATATGTTTTCTTTTGTTGTTCATGTCATGATTAACTGATTTATCTATTTACTGGTTAATTATTCCCGATTGAAAATTTAACACTCTGCGTGATGCTATTCTGTTTATTTTTGTGAAATGTGATGGCGTGCTGAACTCTATTACACAAAAATGAAACACAATACCGACAATTAGGACTGTATGAGCACTCATTCAGTATCCAATGTTATTAACACAGAGAGTCTCATTTTAACAGCTGAATGCAATTTTAACTTGCCATATCATAGAGTGAAAAAATGTAAAAAGGGTGCTAATAGAAAATGATGACATCGAGTTGATTTGGAGAATATTATGTATGAAAAAAAATCAATTAAAGCAGGTCGTGCACGGAAGGAGCTGGCTCTTTTATGTAACAATGATCTTTTTTATTCATGTGATAAGAGGCTGATCTGCTGAGCGATAGGTCAAAGGAAATGGAAGTGAAATCTTTGCGCTACATTTACTGAATCATCAATGTGATTAATAGCAGTTCAGGCATCGTAAAAATAGAGCCGCAATTACTGCGAAAAATTAGCCAGCAGCATTACCATCATGCTAATAAGTGCCGAAATAATTACATGTGCGGCAGTGTTGTCACAGAGATTGATAAATTCATGCTCCATCTTGTTAAATTCTCATCCAGTGCCAAATTTGATTCTAATCTCTCTTGCCGTCCAGAATGAAAATGAGTGAAAAGGAGTTCAGTGTTAAGAAGAACAGACAAAGGTCAAAGAAGATGGAGAGACAGCATATATATACACCTGTCCACCACCTCAACTAATTTTCATCCTTGTCCCCACGGGAGGAGGAGGAGGGTATAACAGATAATTACCAAATCCGAAAACTGTGTCTTTTGTGTACTGCTCTGAAAGGGAAAACTCTCCATAACTGAGAAGATAAAGCTGAAAACAAAAGCAGCTTGAATTGGAGCAGGATTAGCTTTAATGGTGGTAATTACCGAGGGGGATAAAAGCCCCGGTCCTCACTGGCCATCACTGAGGCCTGCAGTAGAGGACAGCAGGAGGGGTGGATCGGGGTTGGAGGGTTGGTGAGTGAGAAAAAGCCTGAATCAGGGCCCACATGCTTGGCTTCCTGTGTGGCTGGTGGCAGCGCTTTAGCACATTCAATTGTAAAACACTTCGACAGCCAATCTATGTCTGGCCTCTCGTGTGCTAAAAGCCACTACTGTATGTCACCCCGCCCCTACCCCCAATAATGGCCATGCATAAAAAAAGGAGCAGGCCCTCCACACTGTTGCTTCTTGAATTACAATCTGAACTGATGGCATGGATAAGAGCCCCCTAAATTATAGCAGCGGGGGCACACAGGCCTCTCTCCCTCCGCTCTCCTTCTCCGCTCACCTCCTCATAATTGCCAAGTAGCTAGACCAAGCGTCACAGTCTGGACGGATAGGCCATTATTTGGATCATCCTACTTCCGTGTCAAAAGAGGGGATAAAAGAACCCCACTTTCACATCACCAACTGCTCAGACAGCTATCACTGATAAACTTTTAAATCTATACTTCCAAACAAACACTCGGGTTATGCATTTCCTTCATTAGTCATTTTGAAAATATATGATTAGCAATTAGTGGTTAAAGTCCTGTGAAAGTTCAAAGCATTGGCAGATGTCAAATTTATTGGTATTTGAGCTCAAAGCCACTGTTATAAATGATGTGGGACTTTGACTCAGCTGGCATCCAAAATATTATCATGTTGAAAGTACCAGTGATGGCAAAAAAAAGAAAGAAATTTATGATGACAACCATTTTTTCATTCAGGAAATGGTTCACACATCTCTGTCCTGGCTGTTCCGTGCTATGGCAAATGAAGAGTTTAACGAACACCGGAGACAATTTTTTCAGCTTCATAATTACAGGTGTTAACTTCTATTATTTCGGATGGGGGAAGAAATTGGGGGAAACGATTGTCATTTAGTCTTTACAGGTTCCACTTTTCTTACCTCTGCCAAGCACAAAGCATGGCTATATTCCTCCAAAATTGTGCATAGGAGTAGTAGTAGTGGTTCACTGAGATTTCATATGGAGATGGTTCAAAAATGGTCAAATGTTTTCCAAATTTATTCTCAATTATATGACCTCAGGAAGGTTTGACTGTGGGGGTTCTTGTGTAGTGATGCCTCCTACCACTCGTCCATGAAATATTTCCAGCCTCCACATTCCCAAGGTGTGTGTGGATGTCTGTCTGACCTGCGGCGTGTTTGCAGTTTCCTCAACCTGGGATCGATACGAAACAACCCGCCAGACAATCAATCCGCGGAGTGGTTGGATCTATAAATATCTCATATGTCCAACGGAGCCTCAACATAGACTACGTGAAGCCACCCCACCAATCATCCTCCCATTGATCATATATACAAGTGTGAATTGTTTGTAACTGTGTGGTGTAGATATATTTATTTTTTTCTGCATCAGTGTCAAAACAGAGAAGGGGCGAGAGGAGCTGCTATTATAATGGCTTGGATACATCCCGGTCTGTACAGTGTAAGCGCACTGGCGTGTCGTTTTAATTAGCTCTTCTGAACTGCAAAAGCAAGATTAAAGGCCTGCCATTCAAAAAGCCGACTGTGACAAGCAAGTCTGCTCGGTGGCGTCTGTCAGCTTTTATCCTGATGAATGAATCAATTGGATCGTCACATTCCTTGGTGTCGTAAAGCCCTAAATCAAGAGTGATTTCAAATTCAGCTTGAGCTGTTTCAAATGCAGAAAATGTGATCTCAGCCCAAATTCCATGCCTACAAGTAGATGGTTCCAGCAAGGTAATAAAAGGGCTCAATGACATATAAGCCATTTGTGCAAACAAATTCCTCCAGGCTTACATCAAACATCCAACCACATGTCTGTCTGCCCTTGCATGGAAGTCAGCATGGAAATCCCCTCCTCCCTCCTTCCTTCTCAAATAAGTTTGTGGTTACCGTCTTCTCCTCCTCAATTTTTAATCCAAGAGAAACTTTGCAGATGAAAGTGACAAGTAATGTTGCTAATGTGCGCGATAAAGCCACATAAAGCCACCGTAATAAATTAAAGAGCACTGGCGCTCATCTTCGTCCTCATGTGACGGAAGCTTTGGGACACCATAAAGACACAAAGTCACACATTGTCCTCTAATGACCTCCAAATCACAAGCAGCAAGCAGGCGCCTGTGAACCCCCCCCCCCTCCCACCCGCACACACACACAGGCTCTTCTAGACTGTCTATATGTCTGCTGAGATAACAACACACTGTAAACACAATTTCAGTGGTACCATGACTTATGCGTGCCTCAATCGATGAGTTTTCAAGTCACGAGCCTGCATCGCTTGGTGTTTTGCTTCGTGCTGCAAGCCAAAATTTGAGCTACAAGCGACATTCAGGTATGTCCAGTGAAGGGGTAAAAAAGAGACACAGTTACTGATGCTCCTTCAGCTGTTTATTAAATTGTACCGTCAAACACACGGTCACAAAATGGGAACACTGCTTGCAGTTACAGTCGACCATCTGACTGATCATGTCAATCACGATTCCTCGCAATTCAAGGCAAACCTACAATATTATAGCGGTTGCAGTCGTGAATTGGCTTGTCCCGACTTACAGCAATTTATTAACCAAAATTATTGAAAACAATTCACTTTTTTTTCCCATTGCTTTTATACAGGCGATACGCTGGACAACTGGATAGCACGTCGACCTCACAGTGCAGAGGTGCAGGGTTTGATTCCGACTATGGCGTTCCTGTGTGGAGTTTGCATGTTCTACCCGTGTCTGCGAGTTTTTTTTTCCGGGTACGCCGGTTCCCTTTCACATTCCGACAACATTCATACAGGTTAATGGAACACTCTAAATCGTCCCTACATCTGAGTGTGCGTGCGCTTGGTTATTTGTGTCAGTGTGCCCTTTGATTGACTGGCGACCAGTTCGGGGTATAGCCCACCTACTGCCTGAGGATGGCTGGTATAGACGTCAGCACGCCCACGACCCTCATGAGGATAAGCTGATTAGAAAATAGATGTTTTATGCAATACAGTGATAATTAAAATCTCATACCATATTTTTTAAGTCGCTCGGGAGTCTAAATCGTGCCAGTTAAAAAAGCTGATCGTTTGGAAACTCATAACAATGGAAACAAAATAATCTCTAAATTCTAGTGTTTCTTGACTGATTGTTTTGGATCTTCAAAGTTCCACAAAAGGTTGATTCTCTCTTCATGACCTGTAGGCCCCTCCCACCAGACATCATACCTGTCAACTCATACGGTTTAGCCATAGTTCATACGGATTTTGTGGTGAATCTTACGTATATGGCAGTATCGCACAAATCATACTGATTCTGAAAATTTCCGTTTTTTGTTTTTGTTTTTCCCCCCGTGACAGGCCCGTTTGCTTTTGCCCAGAACGGTGCTCGTCTACTCGAATGCTTTCATTTCCGGAATACAACTCTGAACACAGTAATGCCACTAAGTAGAATGATGATTAATTCATTAACCAGACATTGGATTATGGAGATTTACAATAAATATCATTGAAAATTTTGTGGGTTTTTTTCTGTGCCGTTATTTTGACATAAAATGCTTTGGTATGTTATAAGGATTTTTTTTTTCTTTATACGGATTTTTTTGGTAGTTTATACAGGTTGGCGCTCCGAAAAGTTGACAGGTATGAGACATGCAATTACTTTAAAGAAGTATGCATTCTTTGAGCGTGTGATCTGGCTTTGTTGGTGAATCAAACATATTAGAGCACATCTTGATTTGGATGTCATGGTCCTTTTTCTGTTTGTCTCCATGGTGGCATGGGAGGAGTTTCCCTCATGAGCCACACCCGTCCGTAATCATGCCTCGTTACCTGCTGCCTTTAAAAAGCCACATTTACCGACAACGGGCTGTCGGATTATTTAGCCTTGCGCACGACATTTTCGAGTGCAACAATCTTCTAGATGTTCTCTATTTGTGTTTCTTTTGTATTTTTTCCATGACTGTGTAGTTTCGATTTTGTATTCTCGTGTTTTGGTTGACAAGCAATTTACGTTTTCTCTGTTTTTTTTTCTTGCATTCTACAAGTTCGTTTGGTTTGTTCTGCATGTTTCTGCTTCTTTGTTCCCAGCGTCCTGAGTTGTACTTTGTCGATCCTGCGTTGTTTTTGTTAAGAAACATATTTTTGTCATAAACTCTCTGGCTACATTTCTCGGATCCACTCCTACCCCGATTATTCCAGAAGCCTAAGAGCAACGATATGTTCTGTTCTACTTCTCCACAGACACACTCATTTAAAAACACACACTGAGAAACAATGTATGCACTAGCACAACAAAACGGACAGCAGCCATAAAATTCCTGACACTCCATCCTTTGTGAGACCGTATTGTCCTGGTTATTGCCCTGGCTATTGTTAAACAGAATTGGTATGCTTATCAAGGCCTGTAGCCTAAAGTTGATACGACACCGGCCCGGCAGCTTCATTAAGATTGATATCCTGCCACGGCCAGATGAGGTGATCTTGGAATGAGCAAGCGAGCCGAGCGGTGTTACATGGCGGGAAGCAGGATGAGAGCGTAGGTCCACCTCCCAAGTAGCTCAATTGCCATCTATTGAACCACTTGAGCCGAGGAGAGGGGCCACGCCATGCATACCACACTTTTAAGGACACCGTGCTCCTGTAATCTCACCCCGGCTGGTTATAAATTAACCCGCCTGGTTCACTCCTTTCACAGTGGATGCACAGAAGGCCCCTATAGGCTCTCCACGAGCAATTAAATGCTCAAAAGGATGGTATCAAACCTGACTGACCTCATCCAACCGATGCTGTCATTGTGGCCTCCTAAAAGGTCTCCTCTGCTTTGTATCTGGAGTGCCACTCCTCTGGATGCAGCTGGAGTGCATTTGACTGACCAGTGGGTGAGCTTCATAAGCGTGTTTACAGGTCAACTGGACAGTAAGTTCTTGCTTGCCTTCTTCCTTCCAACTGGTTAATTACTGATAAATGAGCATGTTTGTTCGCTGGATGACTACAGATTATTTTCCTTTGGCAAGTTGAAGGCCTGGTCAACTGACCCACATTATAACTCTGTGTAGTCAACTGGATTCAACTTGCACTTTATACGAGAGCCTCAGCCTGGATGTTTCAGGCACGATTGCAGCAGAATAAATTAAGTGAGCACAGTAGCATGTCTAATTTGCTGCGCTCGACGAAACAAAGGCTTTCATTGATATCACCGTATCGAGCCGACACTGGATCCAGTGTACGGTGGTGGCTTCCTCTGGCCAGGCCTAATGATTTAGATCAGCGTTGACTGTACTCCATGCTTGCTGATTGGCAAGAGTGCGGCCTATTAAGACAGCACACATTTTTCAACTGCGCTTACAATGTCAAATGCAATGCGAATCATGTAAAGTGAGTTAGTCATAGTGCATTGGATCAGAAGACCCAATACACAAGCATAACCATTTAGAGTGTTTTAGTTTATTTCAGATGATAATTAAAAAAAATAAACAATAACAACAACACTGCGATTGGATCTGCGACTTTCATTTCATCTTTAAGTCCATTCATTAAAGAAAAGAGTCCCAAATGTGAGTTGTTGAGGAAGCAAGTATCATTTGGATGACTTCATCTAAATTGGAACAATAATAGGAAGTAATGTAATAAAATGTGTAAAGCATAATAAAGACAATCACATTTTTACTGGTGTAATGTAAACTATGTAAAGTAATGGCAACAGGGGGGTACAGACTTTTATTGTACCTTCTGCCAGTTAATGGAATAACTTTGTTTGTTTATTGAACAGATAAACAACATAATTGGAGTAGAAAGTAAAAAAAAAAAAGAGAAACAATCAAGCACCTGGGAAGAAGTAAAAAAATAAAACGTATCCAGTTCCCCCTTGTTCTTTGTATATTTTAATTTGTTTCTTATTAATACAATTTTATCTTATACCTACATACATACGCACATTCTCTAGTACATTAATAAATCATTACACCCTCATACTAACACATATAATTGTTTTTGACTGAATGAAATACATCTGAAAGTTTCTTTGTGCCAAATTATACCTGGTTGATTAAAATCTTTTGAGCTTTGCTTTCGAACATTGTTTTTAAATGACATATTCGTGATGCTGTGAATCCAAACTTTGTTGGAAAGGTCTTTCCAAGCTTAAACGTTACATAACTCTGGTCCACCTTTATTGTTTTGATGGTGGTGCATTCAAGCAGCCGACATTCAGCCTTTCCACAGAGACCGTCCTGTGTTCACAAACTTAGGACCCCTTTCAAAATGTTTTATGGCTTAAAACACACTCAAACATGTTTTTGGTTAAAGCAGTCTCGTGTAAAGTGACGCTCAAGTAGATGTGGATTCCTCATGGCACTGACAAGCAGACTCTTATTTTTACTTTATTCAGATTTAGAGTTGAAGGTCAAACTGCAATGGGTAACCAACCATGGAGAGGAAATGCAAAAAAAAAATTTAAAAAATCAAAAAGTACAGGATGTTTGTGTCCAATTACTTGACTTGGCTTTCTAAAGAGAATGGGGTCGTACGTGACAGCAAATTGAAGAGCGTGTGGTGAAATGTCAAGCTTTTTCAAGCCCACTGGCCAGTGTGGTGCACACAGACGAGTATTATGGAAGTGGGGCAATTCCAGCAAGCCCCTGTGATGGCCCATAGAGTGCTCCCTATATGCACACAGAGTCATTGGGCAGATGTGACCTCGCCGGCACACAGAGGCTCTTTGTGTCCATGGGATTTAGAGTCCCCTGGGCCTCCTGACTCTAAACATTAACAGACTTGCTGCAGGAGGAAAAAGAGAGACCCTTACCCGGCTGACATGCAACATTAAGCGGGGGCCAAGTCACACGGCGTACTTATACAATATCGTGAAACCTTCGAAATGTACATGCAAAGGTACATTTAAGGAGCACCATGCAGCAGGGAGGCTTCAACCAGCTGCGCACTAATGAGGTGAAACAGTGTATTTAGTCAAAATGTAGCCGGGATTGAAAAAAAGGCCATATCTAGAGATCACTACACACGCATGTGTGCTTCAATTTGTTTTGATTGATCCAATACAGACTCTGTTTACTTCATTTGCTTTAAGGCTATGTTTAGACTAGTTGTTTGGTCAGAGCAAAGCAAAGGTATCAAACTCAAGGCCCAGTAGCCAGATCTGGCCCGATGATTCATTTTATGTGTTTCGCGAAAGCAAATCAAACATTTCAACTTGATAAAATTTGGACTAACATTTAAAATTCTCATATGTAAAAGAGAGATAAAATCAGAGAAGAGATACATGGTTTGGTTTATTTCGCACTCATGCAGAGATTTGCATTTGTGAAATTAATGTGAGTTAAAAACATACGCATGGAGTCAAAACTTGAAACAATCACGAATAAACAGTACCTATATGTACTTGGGGTTTCCTTGTGGGCGCCACGGTAACCAAGTGGTTAGCACAAATACCTCACAGTTCAGAGTGGGTTCAAATGAGGGGGGTACACTGGCTTTTGGCCTTGTGTTACAGCAACAAGCTGGAACGTAACACCAAGAAAACAAAGGAGATGAGATTAGACTTCATGAATATCATGAGGTGCCTCCTCACCCTCACAGACTCCTCCATCTCTGTCGTGGACTCCTTCCGCTTCCTGGGCACCACCATCACCCGGGACCTGAAGTGGAAGCTAACCATCAGTCCAGCAGAAGACGTTCTGCAAGTGGCAGCTTAGGAAACTCAAGCTGCCAACCCAGATATCGCTGACGTTCTACAGCGCCATGATTTAGTCATCCCCACCTCGTCCATCATGGTGTGGTACGCTGATACCAGTGTCGGGAACAAGCACAGTCTGCAATGCAATGTGCGTGTTGCTGAGAAAGTTATGTGTGTACCCCTTTTGGACCTAGGGGCGTGTAGGTGGGATTGAAGACGATTCTACTCATCCTAGCCACAGCCTGTTTGAGCCTCTCCCCGTAGGAAGGAGGCTATGGTCCATTTGGACCAGAATTTCCCATCACATGAAGAGCTTCTTCCCCTCGGCCCATTAGACTTGTGAAAACTTCGCATTTTCACCCAATGTGTGTTGCACTTTTTTTTCTTTTTCTTCGTCTGGTTATATGGATGGATGACTGGATGGACGGTTATGCGTTCTGCTTTCTGCAATGTTCACACTTGATCTGAAGTGAACCATGCTGTACCAGAGTTTACCCGCAAGTAGACCAAGCCACCATGGGGAGGTGGATATTAATCTGCTTGTAAATATTTCTCTGATGAGTACTGCAGACCAAAATGTTGCTTGACAGATGGTCTCAATCTGCTTGTAAGTAGACTTTGGTGCGGTTTGGCTCATCGGAGCGAACATGAGAAAGCTGGACAGACAGTGACATTGACTTGCATTCAAATCAAAATTTTAATCTTAATTTATTTTCACAATTAAAATCACAGGTAAATTATGGCGATACCACAAACATTTAACCTTAAAAAGCAGCTTATCTCAGTCAAGTCTCTGTATCGTCGCCATCTCTGTGTCTGGCTGAGTGTTGCGCAGTTGTGTGCAGAATTTTTTAATAGCATCTCAGGATATGAATATATAATAATTAACATTTATTCTTATAGACAGAATTCCTTTATATTTTGTGTAAATCCAAAAATAGGCCATTCAATCAAGCCCTGACTTCATGATGGAGCCAATTGTCCACAGAAAAACAGCATGTCCAAATTTGCACACCGCGTACCATGTCATTTTTATGCAAGTTATTTTATTTGGAAAAATACTGTTCATAATAGTGCTCAAGTAATTGCGCCATACCAAAGTTTTATTGTAATTTCTCAAGATTAACATGTGTCCCAATATTACAGCCTTATGATCTTTCGGCTCATCGTCCATATCTGCTGTCTTGTTACTGCTCCCTGCTGTTTTAAAAATATCAGTTTGAAACAACGTACCTAATAACGTGTCAAGGATTGTTTCTGCACACGTGATGAACATGACATTATCAGCTCCTTTGCCTCTGTAATGGTGTGATTATTCACCGCTATAGTTAAAGCCGTGTGGTGATTCGCTGATATTCTCGGCCTTTTTCTGTTTTTTTTTGCCCGCAAATAATAATGAAACATTTGCATAAAAGGAAATGAAAGCGGTTACATTTGCATATATTAAACATTTATATGTGTGCGTATAATACATTTCAGGAAACAAGGCGAGATAATGTTAAAGACTAAGACAGGAAATAGAAGGAGCACAGATCCACAGTAAATATTGGCCTTCCCTATCTGCACTCCCCTCAGACAGGAGGCCGTATCATTTTTCAGCAAATAGCTCCCCTGTTCTTAAGGACTTGGCCAGGCCCTTCTTTATTAAATTATCTCCCTTGCTTCGCAAATACAATTTCCTGCATAAATCACTCAAATGATCCTTCAGATGGTCAGCTCCAAGAGTGTTTTCCTACGCTATCTGCCTCCGACCAGGTTTTGCGACTCCTCACGCCTCTGCGGTATGTGTTCGATATCTATTGCGATGCTCCAATTGTCTGCATTTAGCCTTAAATCCTCTGCTTGTCCTCATATTATTCTCTTGCCCTTGATAAAAGTGACACTGAGCATGAACCCATCACCAAGTTGGTAATCCATTATTACAAAAAAAAGGCACGGCAATTTAACTAAGCCAGAAACAGTGACCCTCCCTCAACCTTGACCTTGTAAACATTACAATGGGGGGAGGTCACCGTTTGTGGATTGGAGATCTGCTCGGTGGAGCATTGGAAAGAGCTTATTATGGCCCACTAAGCTAGGCTCAATTCAATCGCAATGGAAATGGCAGAAGGGAGAAATCCTTAGCGAAGGTCAAGTTAGTCTCAGACCCCAATGCTAAAAAAATAGAAGTATGCATTATCATCTCGTCTGCAGTCTAACTCAGTCGGATAAACATCTGTAATGCATTGACTCAATATAGAGCGAGGCTTAGTGTGTCCGACTTGACTTGGCCCTGGACAGCTGTTTGAAGAACAACAAGGGTCGAACCGCACAGGGGGTCTTGGTGCATGTCTTGAGAACGGACCTCCAAAGGGACAAAAGAACCTGACGAACAATGTTCTCGCAGATACAATGGTGGAGCACAGGGAGGAAGGGCCAAAGGAGCACTGCCTATTCTAAAGAGCTGAATGACCCGATGCATTCCTCACCAGTCGCCGAGCAGTAAGCGCGCTGACCAGGAGTGACAAGTCTTTACACCGCTTTGTTGACATGCTTGTGTGCTTGACCAATATATTCCACGGGGTCCCCTCCCTCTTTTACCCTCTCTCAACTTCCTACTTTGCCTGTAATTCTCCAATCGCACTTCTATTGGTTTATTTTTCTTTCCGGGTGGGTAGCCGGGAGTCCGCTGAGCAGTGTCACTCTTGTTACACATTGCTTATATTCAAACAAAACATGTACTTGCACATAAATACGCGTAGAGGTCAGGTCGCTGCATAGCATTACTCATTGCACATGTTTGTTCTCCATAGGAGCTACAGATCAACCATTTGACAAGTGAAACGACTGAATATAACATATAGGACAGTATCAGGGGTTCATGTGGAGGACAGAGTTAGTTCCTTCCTCTCTCTCACACTCTTATAGATGTGCGCACAGAGAGGTGGGCTCCCTCAATCCCAAAGTCTAACACATTCACCAAAGAGCAGGCACCAGTCGCTGTTTACAGTCACGCTTAAAACTAAAAAATGTCTGCTAAACTTCAAGGTTTGCAGATGGCGTTTGGGTTGCATTTGTAAAGCGTAGTACATCACTCACCTACGTTAAGTTATTGGTGAAGTTTGAGCGAAGGTAAGATACAAAAAATACTTCTCTGCCATCCATGGAAAAAAATGAAGTGAAAAACGGCAACGGCGGCGGTAACCGAGATGCCTTCATGTGCTGCTTGATGACGTTGTCTTCATAGACCACTGCACAAGCTAATTCTCTCCGTTTGGTCCATAACTTGAAACAGCATATAACTGCGTTCTCCTAAACTGATCAAGTTTAGACTTGTACACGATTATGAAATTTACTGGAACCTATAAGCCTGAATTAAAAAAAAACAGTTCTGAAAGGTTGGTGGGCCTTTGATTTGTTCAAATTCCCCCCCTCCAATCCCATATAAGAAATAAATGGAAATATACTTGCTGTTTCCAAGCTCCAGGATAAAAGCCTGATTTGATAACAATAATTCCTTGTTTGTCAGTGCAAGATGGGTTGCATCACATTCATTAAACCACCACCCAAAGTATGGTTTAAGCCATTGATTCCCAACTTTTATTGAGCCAAGGCACATTTTCTATGTTCGAAAAAGCGCGCGGAACACCATCAAATGTCACAAAAATAGCATACGTATGTCAATTTCATACTTTTTGCCATCTAATAGAAGATAATTTATTTGTTCTTTCCTTCACTATAAGTTGCTGGCATTGATAGATGAACAAAGATACATCCATCCATCCATTTTCCAAACCGCTTGATCCTCACTAGGGTCGCGGGGGGTGCTGTAGCCTATCCCAGCTGTCTTCGGGCAGTAGGCGGGGGACACCTTGAATCGGTTGCCAGCCAATCGCAGGGCACACAGAGACAAACAACCATCCACACTCACAATCACACCTAGGGACAATTTCAGAGAGTTCAATCAGCCCGCCACGCATATTTTTGGAACGTGGGAGGAAACCGGAGTACCCGGAGAAAACCCACGCAGGCCCAGGCAGAACATGCAAACTCCACACAGGGAGGCCGGAGCTGGAATTGAACCCAGTACCTCTGCACTGTGAAGTCGATGTGCTAACCACTGGACTACCGGGTCGCCAAAGATACATTCATTCATTCATTCATTCATTCATCTTCCGAGCCGCTTGATCCTCACTAGGGTCGCGGGGGGTGCTGGATCCTATCCCAGCTGTCTCCGGGCAGTAGGCGGGGGACACCCTGAATCGGTTGCCAGCCAATCGCAGGGCACACAGAAACAAACAACCATTTGCACTCACACCTAGGGACAATTTAGAGTGTTCAATCAGCCTGCCATGCATGTTTTTGGAATGTGGGAGGAAACCGGAGCACCCGGAGAAAACCCACGCAGGCCCGGGGAGAACATGCAAACTCCACACAGGGAGGCCGGAGCTGGAATCGAACCCGGTACCTCTGCACTGTGAAGCCGACGTGCTAACCACTGGACTACCGGGCCGCCCCCCAAAGATACATTATTTGTTATTAATAAATAATTGTCTCACCAACGAAGCAAAAATTGTTCCCACAGCACACCGTTAGAGCTCTCGCGGCACACGAATGTGCCCCGGCACACTGGTTGGGAATCAATGAGTTTATACCACAGCTGTCCAAAATTAACGTCAACCCAAATTACCCATTCAAATTTATATACGGGTAACTTTATTTATCCCTGTGGGACAATCAAGGGAGCTGAGACTGGCACGGATATTTACACAAAGTTCACAACATAAATAAGCAAGGGAAAACTATACAGGATGTATTTACCATGTATTTTAATGGTTAATGCACCAGGATGTTGCTACTCTTTCACCCAAACGATGTTGTCATGGTAAAATATGTCACAGTTTATAAAAACGGTTTACAAACAGACAGTATATTTAGAGACGTTATTATTCTTGATTGAGATGTCAAAATAAAGTTGTTTCCTGCATTAATGCATTCAATTTTACTGGTTGAATGTCATATAACTAATAACATGATGCTAGACGGTATGTGGCCTGGGAAATGATCCAGTTTCATTTAATTGAGCAGAATTTTTTTATTTAGGCGCTCCATGTGTGTCATTATTCAATTCCTGCAAGGGTACTGTATCTGTTTTGTGTTCAACTAAACCGGTCCAGAGTGCACGGTCAGTAAATACATTTGTGACCAAATTGAAACGCGATTGTTATTATTCCCGTACACAGCGTATTTTGGTGACAGTTTGGTTTGGTGGTGGAACACAAGATGTGAAATCCATGCCTTGGAATAATAAAGGAGTGTAAACAATTGCTCAATGAATGTGTCAAGCAGTGCATACAAATAATTTTTGGGATTGGACTGAGACAAGAATGACAACATGAATTCAATTGCCCCAAAGCACTTGCCGATAAACGTCAAACAAAACTTGGAGTTCAGGCCATCATCATGCTGACGCCATGTGATAGACCATCAATTCGCATGCGACTTCAGCTCAGTGAGTATGTGTGGGCTTAACGCCAAAGGAGCGTGTGCTTTTTCTGAAGCCTCATGGGTGATGCCACCTCAGGGGCGTTCGACTTTAGAGGTTCCGCTCGATTGGTTTCGCAAGAGTGCTGGAGAAGTCTGTGTTGCACAGGTGCACATATGTTAAAGAGTTCGTTGTGCGTGAACATCTGATGGCATTTACTTGGCTTGGTGAGCCTTGTGTTGATCTCCGTAGAGTTTGCTTCGGCATCGGCGGATCCCCGTGTGACAGTGGAGCAAGAAGGACAGCGCTCATTCAAAAGAAAGCTGGATTCAGATGTTGCGCAGGAACCCTGTTGAGTCTCTTTTAAGTTGTGTGCTCATCATAATGAGAGGTGGCAAATTTGGTAACGGGGTAAAACTGCAGCCCATTTGATTGTCAAAGCTTTCTTCCTGATAACCGATTTTCCTTTGTACTCTCTGACAAAATGGTTTCCACTCTTGCATTGAGCACCTTTTAGTCAGGATTTGACACTTGCTGAAGACCTTCACTATGATTGTTTCTTTTCCAAAGACTTGCCTGTCACTTGAGTTGAAGTAAACAGCATCCATTTTTAATGCACCGGTCCCAAAGATAGGCGCTGGATTTCCGGCAGCAAAACTATGATTAGCACCGTGAACCGCATTCCATTCCACAAGCGATGTTTGACCTTGTACTTCCGACTCTGCGAAAAGATGGGATAGCGGTGAAGTGTGCAAGAAGTGAAAATGAATACAGTACAGTGTATGAATCTTGGGATGAGAAATGTTCCGGTAAATTATGACACAAAGCATAATTCATGTGATAAAAGGAGGGGAAATATTGCAGAGATGGGAAGAGATTATTGGTCTGGAGGTTCATACCTTCAGGCTATGAATACCTGAACTAGCTCGTCCATGAGATAATAAGCACCATCTTAATGGTTTATGAATCTCATCTGATCTATGGTTATTAACCATAGTGCGTGCTGCATTAATGGGTGGGGGTATTTCAGGATAGTACTCGTGTGATTATGGGACTACATGCCAGTTGACAGCATTTGGATGTTGAAAATTCAGTGGAACAAATTCTCATCTTTTACACTTAAACACCAGGTCTTCTTAAATGTCATTTTGTTTTTGAAAACATGTATTTATCTGCTTTAGGGTAAATGCTTACTAAACCCCACTGTACTCATATATTTTTGTCTATATTTGTCCATATAGCCATTTTCTTTAGTCAATGCCCTCATTCGGATCATTGGTGATCTTAAATCTGTCCTCGCTCATTTTGGGCGAGAGGCGGCGTATACCTTGGAGTTGTTGCGAGTAATTCACAGGTCACATTCAAAAAAACAATCATACAAATTCAGATCCACAATGATGAGCTATTTAAAAGAATTTAATTAACGTACGAGGCATGTTTTTGGAATGTGGGAGGAAGTCGTAATCCCTGAACATGAAAACTGCACACACGGGAGAGCCAATATCCAACATATACATCCACAGTACTTAACCAAATGTCCGTTTTTTTTTGTTTTGTTTTGGGTTTTTTTACGTCATGCTGATGTTTATTAAAAATAGTTCTATTAAAATTGATTTTCTTACTGGCTCTGAACATATATCGTTAATTACAATTTTCTCATATGACGTATCTTCACTATCATTCCATACATACAAATGATCCACACCAGGGCCATCGTGAGTCAAACTGATCCAAACCTCGATGTAGACTTGGACCTTTAGTGTGAGTCGTTTATTTCCAGTGGTCCGAATTCCATCATAAATTCTCACTTTTAATCACGTAAATGACACCATTCCTGCCTAGCATGAACCTTTCATTACCGCCGCCCAACCCTAAAGAACGGCATAGATTGGAGAAATTAGGCATAGATTGCCAATTGGATTTCAGCGCTCACAAGAAGCAAATATCTCTTCGCTTTTGTCTGGAACTCCAATGGGACGAGTGAGCCTTTAGCTGGAAGCTCTGCTTGTCAAACAGGTCGTGAGCTCTCGGCTGAATAGATTCCCATCATTTGGGGCGGAACTTTGCAAACCGAGGCTATCACTCTGCCTGGCGGAGCAAGATAAGGAGCCAAATGAACTGACACCAACTTAATTACAAATTAAGCCAGAAAAACGAGACGAGGGATTAAAGAAAACAAAAAATATAGCTGCCATCTGATAAAAGCAGTATGTCCAAATACTGCTGTTGTTGTTTTTTTTTTCAAAGCTGAAAAAAAAACACCGTTAAAGGGCATAGTATTTAGTAACATAACACAAAAGAGTGATTTAGCTTGTGAAAGAGGACAAGAAGACTTTATTTTAAATCAATCTGGTCCTGGTGTTGGGTCATTTGGATTGTTTATTGTTTTATAAATGCATGCGGGCTGGGAGTACTCCTGTCTTTCTGACAAAATAATAAAAATGTCATTCATTCATTCAAATTAATTGAAGCCCTAAATTAAGTAAACATGAGCATGTGCGCTAACATTTCCGATGCATCACTGGGTTGGGCTATGATGAACAGTGTTTTTTTTTGTCAGGCAATGTATCAATTTCCATCCTTCCATCCATCCAGTTTTCCATTTTCGGATCCACTTTATCCTCGGGGGTTCTGGAGCCTATCCTGTCTCTCTATGGCAGCAGGTGGGGACACCCTGAACTGGTTGCCAGCCAATCGCAGGGCAGTGTAGCAATAGTGATTTAAAATCCAGCCACTGACAGTACAAAAACCTTCTTGGAAACGCAATTACATGCAGCAGAGTATTACACGAGTTGATCAGGAGCATATGATTTTAAAATCCAGCACAGATCAATTTACAGGACCCCAAAAAATTATCACCGGACGGATAAAATGCGGGTATTACATCGCAGAAATGTTCTTAGTAATGGTTTGCGTGACTATATTGAGGCAAATGAATTATTTCTGTCATCCGGACACTTTGGTAAGATAATAGCATTGTTAATCACACTGAAAGCAAAATAGTAGTCGTGGTAACTCATAGTCGAAGTTTTTGTATTCAAAAAGTTGAAATGAATTTTTTTCAACCCACAATGCCTATATTATTAGGTTAAGATGTTTCCTAGCCTCATATGTTTGGATTACTTTTCAAAACGTAGGAAGAGGCGTCCTGCTGTGACGTTTTCTCTCTGTCTGGCGTTTGGTCTGATTACGAGTACTTTTGCAATCTGCGACAGCATGATTGATGCTCCACTTTCATGAGGGGAATTTTAACAGCCCCTCTTCAGCGCTCAATGCGCACCCAATTATGCGTCCGCGCTGGTAACCTTGAATTTATGTCGCCATGGTAACAAAACTCCCGGTCATGCATTATGGATTATAATTGAAATTCTACACCACTACCTAACATAATGAGAGCCCAGGACTTAATCAAATCAGCCTATTCTGCGTGTCACAAAGTGAAGAAGGAGATCTCATTGTATGTTGGACTTGAGGTTGGGAGAAGGCAGGCAGGCAGGCGGCTGGCGGGTGGCAGGCTGGGCTGTGACGGCCCCGGCAGCTGCGGGGCTCGCAGTCTGATAGATGGCTCCCACATACATCAGTGAACATATAGACAGATGGCCCTCAATGGCTGGAATTTCCAACCCAGGAAGCAGCTGTTCTGCCTAACCTCCGCTGTCTGCCTCACCTTGTTGTCATGGAACATTGAGCAGGGAAGGAGAATGTGGACAGTGACACGGGGAGTCGGGCAGTGGTGACTCAGGAGGGTAGTGGCTGACTGGATTGCACTGATTCTTCTTTCAAATGTGCTCTATATTTTATCCAGAGATAAGTGATTTACCTACCAAATTAAAATGTATGAAAAAAAATCATTGTCATAATTCTTGTTTGTTTTTAAATTGAGTCCCTTCCTGTGACTTTCTGACGCACTTAAATTGTTCTTCAAGTCCCAACAATGAGGGTAGCACAAAGGAAACCTGTTTGAAAAACCAGTGATGAGACATAAGGATTTATTGGGATGTTGCAGAAGTGATCCTTTGAAAATGTAAATAACAGAATAGGTTTACCGAAATAAATTATTACATATTGATATTTATCTGATTCGCGACCAACGCGCTAACCAGTTGCCCACCAGGCCACCTACCATGTACTGTACAGAGTGTCAGTGTGTGTGTGTGTGTGTCTTTAAAAACAATCAGGTTGCAAAAGTGACGTTTGTTGGAATGACATGGCCTGATGAGCACAATGTACTCATCAGGACCCTCATTTTTGCATGGAAGTTGCCTCACTCACTCTCCCATAAATATACATTAAGGCTCGGTCGGATTCATGAGCTCATCTCTATCTGTTTCTCTATTGCTGCCTATCAGACGAATGACATAATTGCTGCAAATCACTGGGCTGAATTAATCCAATGTGTTTTTCATCTTCTCCCTGCCTGCTTTCCCCACTGCACTCCTGCCAGACTTCAGACATAAAATATTGATCACTCTTGTGTATTTTGTCTCATTGTATGTAAGCATTTTTGTTAGCTAACAGGCAAGCGGAGGAAAACATTTTTGCCCTGATCACCACCTACTCCCGGTAATAACTTTAAAGAGCTCAGCAGATTTTTTTTTTTTTCGTGTTCCCAGCATCATCCCAGCAGACTTCTGGGTAGCCCCGAAGAAACTGCTTGGGAATACCAGAGCTGAGGAACAGGAAACACAAAAATAGGTGCTGCTTAAGCATTACTGAAAAAAATGCACACATACACAGATCTTCCATTTATGAGAACAACAAAACTACAAAAATACAACGAAAAATACAATGAAAAAAGAGCAAGTATGCAATAACATTCCATTCATTGCTTGATTTTTGTGCATTATAATCCATTTCTTGTATTTTAATGAAAGCTACAATGGAATTTCTCAAGTATGACCCAGAAGTCATACAATCCAAAGTATGATGGATTTTTTTTTTTTTTTGTAGTAAAATATTTGTCTCAAAACTCAAAGTGAACCATAGTCATGCAGGACCATCACATGTTATGCAAGACAACTGATGAAATTTCATATCAGTGAGCATCAAACCACCATCTGTGTATTTTGTACCCCACCTACTGTCCGAAGACCCCCGCGACCCTTCTGGGGATAAAGCGGATTGGAAAATGGATGAATAGCCTTTAAAGATAGTCTTTCAAGTTTTTAATTTAACATGAGTTGTTTAGGGCTGCTTGTGACAATGAACAAAACAATTTGCAAAAAAATCATGACTTGCAATGAATGCAAATCTTTTTTTTTTTTTTTGCAAAGCCCCATCCACCCCATGACAGATGTACTGCTGCATATTGCTTCAATAGTCCGTTTGTATGTAAACATCAAGATATATAGCACCAAAACTTATAACACATGTGAATCCAATAATCTATCCTTACTTTGCTATGTGGCAACCGCCTGCATAGTCCCAATAAACACAACGCGGTGTAATAACTGTTATTGTCTCCGTAAGTGAGCGCATCACAAGCGGGGTGTCATCTAAAATGCATTTTTGATGTGCTTGATGAAGCCTGCTCATCCCCCTGTAATGACACCCCATCCTCTCTCATGTGTTATGCATCACATCTTGTTATCATCTTCTTCCGAGCGTGGCTGTCATCGTCCTCCTCGGCCCTTTTCCGGAGGCATCAGCTAAGGGGGCTTTCGTGGCAAGGGATGGGATTTTTTTTTTTTTTTTTAATCTTTAACTCTTCAAACTCTCATCTGTGTTTGGCTCCCGCCTCCACCCAATGCTAAAACCAGAGTGCATCATGTGTTGTGTTTGTGCTAGTAGTGCATCTCTGTTGAATTATGCATATCCGGTTCACACAGAGTTTGATCGCGGTAACATTAAGAATTAGAGCTGAGTATTTGGCCTGATATAACGAGGCACTTTTCTCTGTATATATTTTCGCTTGTAAAAACACACTTGATAGAGCATTTCAATTTCTCTCTGGTGAGTATGTTTTTTTTTTTTTTTTTGGGGGGGGGGGTGGGTGGCGATCGAGGCTATTACAAGGATGAAACAGAAGGAGATATGTCCACTACACCAGAATCACATTCTAATGCAAATCACGTCAACCAGTGATGTTCATTCCGCAAAGGATAATAAATGATCACTTATAAACTGGGGTCCTCATGCGGTGCATGCATAATTGAAAAAAAAAAGTGACATTATCATGGTTTGAGGGATAAACTGGGGTCTTCCGTAATGTGGGAATACGTTTTACGGCACAAATGTGCACAGACGGCTTCTTATCTTTAATTCCCTATGGGCTCTTTGTAAATCAGTGTGCTGTATTTGGCATGTGAAAGCACAGAGAAAGGACATACATCACTGGAAAGTTGGTCAGATCAACTTGTTCATTAATCATCAAGAAAGGGGCTGAATCTATACGGAGGGACTAATATACTAATGACTTTGCCTCCTCTGGTAACCTTCCTCTGACAGCCATACTATTGGGTTACAAGGAGAGTCACATTTGTGCAGTCCCCTCATCTGCATAAAATTAATGGCGCGTGCATATGCAAATGAGCATTTTAAACAATGTTGATTACTGCATATGTATTCAGAGGCCAACAGTCACGCATGTCTGACATGCCACTTCTGCATGTAATTTGCAGCACGGTAAAGGGCAACCGGTACAGTCTCTCAGTCTTTCGCTGCAGGCGGCGGTGAGAACTGACTCGTATGGCTCGCCGCTGGTGATTATTTATTGGTCCGAGCGTCTGCTCTCACATGTGAGCATGTCACAAACGTCAGTTTGGAGGAGGGAGCGTGAGGGAGGCTATTTGACTGACCAAACGTGTGCTTTAAGGGGGAAGTAGAATCACAAATCTTTGCAGTCAGATGTTCTATGCGCCCCCTACTTGCCTGAAAACAGTTTTCGGATTAATATTGCGTTTGCGGAAAATGAATTAAGTAGAAAAATCGACTCGTTTTTATCCATCAAAGGGGGCAGCCATTTTGCCCCTTTTTTTTTGCTGTTGACAAAAAATGACATCACAGTGCCTCAGGCTCAAGGCTCACCTGATTATGGGTTTGGTCACGTGACATTCACAAGTTGAGCCCAAATTAAATACGGGGTACTCACTTTTTGTTTTTCTTTTTTTTGTTTGCCTGCTGTTGCTTTGTATAGGGTGCATACGATATACATAAAAGACACAGATCATCAAAAGCCAATGGCAAGACACAAGGGACAATATACTAGGGAGAGAAATTCAGATCTGACAGATCTTTTAGATGATAACTCACTTTCCTTGGAGGACACTGCATCAGACAGCTCAGTACCCGTTCTGGTCATGGGGATCATTTTCACAATAATTATATTCAACATCTATTGTATTTTAATTACATTTCCCTTTAGCAAATTTTATTGAAGTAATGTCAATGTTTCAATGATAAAACTTTGTTTCTGCTCTCAAAGTATAACACCATTGTAAAATGTGAGGATGTATTAGAAATGATCAAAATGAACATGCATAAGTTGCACTCTTATTTGCCACAGTTTCCATCTTGCCGCAGCGGATCATTTTCTTGCTGCCTCAGTCTCTTTGAATATAAATCATCCCTACAAGTGAACCTTGTTCTCCTCCAGTGATGTTTGTTTAGGCGTCTCATTCCAAGTGATTTAGTTTCAAATCGAGTTTTGTATTCTGAAGCAGAAAACCGACCACCCTAAAAAGCACTTGGGAAAAACATGCATCCTGTATTTTGCAATACCCGATTAACCCAATAATATCCAATAATTAAAAAAAAAGACACACACGTATACAAATCTTATTGCTAGTTTTTGTCAAACCAAAACAGCATTGGCTTTATTAATTAACAATATGGCTCAATTGCCTTCTATCATTTGATGAACACCTTCTCAAAAGTACATCGTTGAATTAGTTGGCTAGTTTAAAACTTTCACAAATAAAAGCAAATGCTGTCCAAGACATTTTTATTACCCGAAACACACTTTTGCAACTAGTCATGGAAGTACTACCTAATTGACTCTAAGATGATCACTCTTTTAACATTGATTGCACAGTATGTTCTTTTTTTCCCCCAAAACAGGAAACGGTATATTTTGGGTAACACAGGCACGTCAACTGTAAATATTGATTTAAAGTCTTTCATACTTCAAATGGGCTGCCATCTGGACCACAGACCAAAACATTTCCTAGGCCTCCTTGAAGTACAGTATTCTTTAAATAGCTTGGAAAGAACGCTTTTATTCTGTCGACTGTCTACACATACATCCACAATAACTTATTTGATACAGCCATCGTTTCCTGCGTGAAGACAAAATGAGCCTGCACACACATCAGAGTGGGCTTTCATTCAGCTCTCGCAGCCCGGCAGAGGCGCACAGAAGAAGCCACACGTACTGTGCTAGCTGGCAGGCCACAAACCTCAAGCTACCCACCCTGTCACCCCACATGAGTCAGTTGCTTTGCTTGGTTGGGCTGATGCATTTTCAATAAGTCTAATTCCAGCAATGTTCACATTGTTTATCAAAAGAGCTGGAAATGGGGTACAATTCTTGTCAAAATTGATGGAAAAAACATAACAAGACAGTATTTGGTCTTTCGTAAGCTTAATTTCATCCTCAATGAGGGCTACAAACCTGCAAATTTACAAGGCTATGTTTAAACACATATTATACTTTAGTGTGTCAGCATTTATGATCTGATTGTGACCTTCATCCAGATTACCCCCCGCCCCCGACACTCCCTACCCCAACACTGATGCAGAGGTAATGAACCTGAGGACAAGCAGCGGCTAGTCTGAACATTTCTCGCATTGGGAGAGCGCCTGGCCATACATAAGACCAGCCTGGTCATTTATTATCATTAATCTTAAAATTTACGGCTGAAAATCTGTTATTAGGAGGCGTGTCTTGAGTAGTTCACTTTGATTGGGAGGTGCTCTATGACATATTGATCAGGTGAACTGGAGAACGAGGCCAAAGTAAGCGAGACCTTGAATTTGGACTTCTACAAAGGCACGGCCATGGAATGTCAGATACCAGAATCCATGGTAATTTCCCTTTGTGTGTGAGGGAGGGGGAATCAAGGGCACATTACACGACTGGGTTGGGTGACTAAGTGACATCATGTATGAAAACCAAGATGGGAGACTGGCAATGACCAGCAGCTTCCAGCGGATTCCATTTCAGAAAATCCTATCCATCTTCATTCAAGCATTTCAGTGTTCATTGGAATGGATGGTTGCGTGGGCCACATTCAGATTGGCTATATGTGAAGGTGTGAAATCAGTTCGCTCCCTTCCTCTTGACATGAATAACCCTCTGCACTCTGAAGCAGAATTGTGCCAGAATAAGATGACAGCATTTTTGTGTTAATCATCCACAGAAATTTTGATCGGCGAGTTGCGACAGACAGAGGAGGTGCAAGTCAAAAGCCAGCAGCCGCAAAATATTGCTGCGCCCACCTCATGACGTTGACTGGATCTCAATCAATTATACAGCAGTCTGAAGCGATATAACACCACTTGCTATTTGCTAGTTGAAGCAGCAAATCCCATGATAAAACCAATAGTGACCAATCACATGCCAACAGAAAAATATATGCGACCTGTTTTATTAATGAAGGACGCCTGGCAGGGCCTATTTATGCAGTGGCAATGCTTGCGCCATATCTGTCTTTGTAAGTCAGAAAGCAGAATGCCATTCGTCATAGAAAGTCTCAGAATGGAAAATTTCCAATTCATGAGATGGGAGGCTACCCCCCCATGTATAAACATGTAAAATATACATGGGAGTGCAATGTCGTGGAACTCACTCATCAGCGCCTGATGAGGGAAACATTTCTCTCTGTCGAACAAAACTAATGTGATCTGGAACACCATTTGGCATTCGGAACCAGGCTGACATTTGAAAAGATATAGTGGTTTTGGTACAAGGGGAAATGGCCATAGAAGGTAGGTGATTCAGGTTCATTTTTGTCAGGTGAGCTCATGCCTGTAATCACTAAGCTGCTGCCTGGCGCACATGCACAATGTGCTTAGTGACTGTGCAATGGTTTGAACCCAAAGTCCTGCCCTGCTTTGTAATGCTGATTCATCACTGGTGACATTTTTAGGCTTGATCCTTGTCTGAGACGGGATTTTCTCTCAATTTTTGAACCTTATCTTATTGCGCACATTCCTCACATTAGTAATGCATTCTTACAAGGGCTACAGCACATTAAAACGATTTAAAACAGGAATAACAAAAGTGATCAAAAAATGTAATGCAGCGCAATGTCAACAAATTGGGCAAAGTTGAATTTTAAACTTGGCAGATAAAAATACTATAATGGTGCTAGTGTTGGATATGGATATGCAGACAAAACCGATAAATCAGTCAAATGATTTTTTGGGGGGGGAATTGTGGATTATTTTTTAAATTGTGGAATTGATCATTGATTATTCACTGATGATTAGCAGTACACTGGCCTGACTTCAGTATAGAGTGCAGGTCCTGCTCCGTGATGGTGTGAATGGTGGCTTATATGGACGTGTTCCAAATTAAAATAAATATATATAGTTTACTTTTTATATTCAGGCAACTTGGATAGGCTCCAGCTTTCTGCAACCACAAATGCGATAAGCTGTACAGAAAATGGATTCATCAAAAGAGGAACTCTCATGGCAGACTATATGGTGCAACATACTTCTGGCTGGGATTCACCACAATCGTTCAACGCACCGATCTATTCCTCCCCAAAAATTGCCTGATTCAAAGTAAAGATTTGGTTTCGGTTGGCAACGAGTTAGCACATCTGCCTCACAGTGCAGAGGTGAAGGGTTCGATTCTGGCTCCGACCTTCCTGTGCCTTTGTGGGTTTTCTCCAGGTACTCCTGTTTCCTCCCACATTCCAAAGACATGCACGACAGGTTGATTGGGCGCTCCAAAATTTCCCTCGGTGTATTTGTCTATGTGTGTCTTGCGAGTGGCTGGCAACCGGTTCAGGGTGTACTCCGACTATTGCTCAAAGACTGCTGGGATAGGCTCCAGCCCACCCATGATCCTTGTGAGGATAAGCAGATTCGAAAATAGATGGATGCATGAATTTGGTTTCATGTTTATCCTGACCACCGAGAAAAACACTTTACAGACTAAAAAACATATTTCATCTTAACAAGCATGCTTTTTTTCTCGTTATGTGCCATTAAATTGGTCATATAACTTATTTATGGATATGAATAGATATAAGGCTGAAATGTCATCAGGGTTAACAGAAAGCACAACATACATTGTATTTTTGGAAATAGCCATATTATTCTTTGTAAAAAGCATTCTTCATTACTGGCTTTTTATGCACGTTTACGGCAGGGAGGCTTGGGTATTTTGCCAATGGGGATCAGGTGGAAATACGCAGGTCATTATGCAGCCGGACCCCCCCCCCCCCCCTTCCTCCTTCTTTAGTCCAGTGACCAGCTCCAGGCTGTAAATTAGAAGGACAAGTTGTATGTGACTGCTACTGTTATGGCTGTTTAAATTCATCCTCCATTCACAGCGACATATTACAACGCGACAGGAAGGGGAGGGTTGAATGGAGAGAGAGGTAGATGACATTTAATATAAATGATCTGGCGTTGATTGTGATGGATATACTATGTAGAGACACCTTGCTTCAAGGGCATCGGGGGATAAGCATTTTCTTCCTCGTACGCATGAAGGGAGGAATGACGGAATGTCCAATGTCATGACAGTGCTTACAATAATGCACCTGAACTGAAATAATAACCCACACCTACCCCCGAAAAAAAAAAAGCTTTAAACAACAATATATATTATTTTATATATTGTGATGATGAAAACAACAAGAAAAGTACCAATATTTTATTACTGGTATTTTATTTGGCTCCCATTACATTTTTAGATAAGACAAAATGACAAGATGACACTGATGTCATCTTCTTTTCCTTTCGGCTTTTCCCTGATGTATCTGTAAAAAAAGTTAAGAATAAATAAATAAATAAATAAATAAATAAATAAATAAATAAATATATATATATATATATATATATATATATATATATATATATATATATATATAATGTACTGTATATAAACACGCGCGCACACAAACCCATTAAATTTAATTTTGCTTTGCCTTTGTTAAAGTCCATGCAAACATGGTCGTGACTCTTCATGAAGAGTCTCTGACTTTCTGTGAAACATTTTTCTGAAGCTACTGCAAGTTTTTAGTTAGTTTAGTTCGCTCACCTTTGATGAAATTGCAATCAAGAAAGCCAAAGTGGCTCAGCTTTATAGACCTGTGCTCAGCCTAATCAGCCTTTGTTACGATTGATGAGATACCCAGGGCGTTATTCATTATATTATAAATCTTATTGATCGTGTTGTCTTTCACCTTTGCAGTTTTTCTCCCACTGTGTGACCAGCAGCTTTCTTTGCTTGATTCTGGCTGTCTGCATTTCCCCCCTTGAACCTCCTGTTCAGAAGACTTGGTGATGGTTGAATAATCACGGCATGCAAAGTGCGAGCTTGTATAACTATGCCTCCATCACCTGCAGCGTATGTACGCTAATAAGTCATCTTAACTCAGTGGCCCGTATGCATCAAGCTTCTGAGCATTGGACATGCAGCTCCTCTTAGCCATCTGATTTGGAACATTCACTCTCATGTGTCACAATTCAAGATGTACAAAGGAGAAAGGGGAGTGTCGGACTGCACACGTCTAGTCAATTAGGCTTTGATTGACCCCATTCTCGCTTGTAGGATGTCAGGGTGATGCCTCCATGAAGCCAGTCGGTTGGGGCACCGGCAAATACCAAACATGGCTCATTTATGTGAGGAAGGCTAAGAGTAAACGATTGGAAGTGACACAGCATAAATAGGAAGCGTCAGACAATTAAAGTGTGTTTACAGCACAAATGAGCTGCTGATGAATCGGGCTATCCTAATCCATTTCGGATTGATATTGATGTCTACTTCTGTCCATCTTTTCTCTCTGTGACTCACATTGACTGGTGCCATATCCAAGCTTTCAATACTCATGTTTTTTTGTGTTATTTGTATTGATTTATTTATTTTAAACCAACAGCAATGGCGTTATAAAAATATAAATCTGTCTACAAGATACCAAAGCTAACTATATTTCTCAGAGGACTGCCTGGTTAACCATGGCCAGTACAAAGTGAATGGGCTGGGAGATTAAACCTAAAAATGGATGGAATTTCTTGAGGGCAAACTCTCTCTTCTTCTCTTGGGTATTGTTTGGTAAATTACACACGTACGTCTCCAAATAAGGGGAGCAACATGACTAGCAAGTTTGAATGAAAAATAAACAACAAAAGACATTCATTTAAGCTTGACCACTCAGAAGCGTCTTCAAGGTATCTGTGATACTTGCATTTCAAATTCACGAACGGATTCTGGATGGAGGACGTAAGAGTCTGCAGTATTTCCATGCATCTTTGTGACTAATTTACTGTTGCATGGGAGGAGCTTGGCGGGGTTTTCGTGAGCCAGGCCTCCTACTTCTTGGTTCGAAAAATAGCCACCAAAATAACTCCGATTTCATAAGAAATTAGATTGTGCCAAAACATAATATATAATAATAACAATGCCAATGGTTAATTAAGTAATTAAAGTGTCACCTTTAAACTGTATCAGTAAACGGCTACAAATGAGAACTCGGAAAGATTGGCTAATATTGTTGAATAGTATTGCATTATGATTTCTTTGACAGCAAAGTCCAAACTTTTTAAGCCACACAGCCATTTCATCAGAATGAACTTTGGCACACCGTGTGCCCCAAGCCCATCCTGCAAAATCAAAACAAAGCTGAAAACATATTTTTGTGCATAAGATAGTAACAACATCATTTTCAAAATAAATAAATCGAATAAATTTTGCATAGTTTAGTGAATTAACTTCCACAGGCAAGACACATCACTGTGAAAAGTGGTTATCCCATCTGCTTCACAATAAAGAGATATGGATTCCAATCTCTATTGCATACCTGTCAACCTCGGCTAATACCTGCCCTTATATAAATAATTACAAAGGAACAAAAACCCGTACAACGGCTTACCGCGCATGCGCACATCATGCTTTATCAATCCGACCGTACGCAGCGATGAAAAAAATATATACGATTGACGATTACTTTTGCTGGTTTGCCGGTACAATAGTAGCGATTGAGGACGGCATTGTTGTTGGCTACTTGCAGGTGAGATGATCTGGATTTGAGCAAAAATGGTCTCTGTGAGATCGGTTCACAATTGTTTTTTTGTTTTTTTTGTTTTTTTTAAATAAAAGTTGTAATACGCTGTACATGATTTGAAATGATTAAAAAAAACGTATAAAATATGGGGAAATGTACAAGTTGACAGGTATGCTATTGAGACAACTCTGCATCAAGTTCACATGCTTCTTCGGTTGATTGAAGAGTACCGGCAGAAATCATCCATAGGTGTAAATGGTTGTCTTTATAAGGGCTACGACAAGAACCAATGACTTGAGCTCCAGCTCACCGGGACTCTTACATGGACAATTTTGGAACTTTGGCTCACTGGACGGACCGCGCAAGAGTAAAACTTCATTTGCATATATGCATCTGTCGTAATACACCCTACTCTTCCCCCACACTCCCATCGAAGAATAAAAAGCAGGTCATCGCTGAAGGTTGCCTTGTTGGAAAGTAGATTGTGGGTCAAAAAAGGTCGGTGGACACCCTTGCGATAGAATATTGACAGATGTCGGCATTGCTGTTTTATCTTGATTGACAGTAGCTGAGGTGGTACATTGTGGGCATTTTGATCAGTCTTTTGGATGAATAAAATATGAAATGGAAAGCTCATGTTGAACTTTTCCTGATGTAGGGGGCGGGGGAAATGGCAACACCAGACCGCCATTAACCGTTTAATCTTGGACACCCCCTGGAGGGCATTCGTGCAGCCCCCGGGGGTGCTCGCCCTTCGGTTTCCAGGAATCCCTGCTGGCTTGTAGCCACTCCATATGTGTCTGAGCTCAATGGCCAGTCCTATTAAGCCTAACATCATTATTTGTGCATGGGGTGATGTGCAAGCAGGTTATATTTCATTAAGTCAAACTAAAATGGAATGAAGGGACACACAGAGAAAAACAATTTCAATCCAATGAAACCATGAATGATAACATGTAGATTTTTAATTGGCAAGCACCTGAGTCATTGCTGGAGTGTCTGATGAATGAATGCTCCTTTTCACCGTGTTAGGGTCTCTTGACCGACAAATAGCAGAGTAACTACATCAGCTAAAACGTGTGCTTATGGTCCTCATAGTACTTGAGTGTCAATGATACCGGGGGCTGGCAGGGTCTGCTGTTAAATGGTCCCTGTTTTAAATTTATACAGCTATACGTTGTTGAAGTATCTAAATATGCAAAAACAAGTGTACTGCCTGTTTATCCACTCGCAATAAATTAGAGCAATTAAATGCTGCACCACTATAAACACACTCACTACATGAAGGTATGTGATGTTCACTTTGCTTCAAAGTCATGTTTATGGCACATTGGCTTGCAGTAAGGAGAAAGGCAAATTTATTGTAGTTCATTGTTGACCCTAAATGTTTTCATTTTCTATTTTTTCATTTTTAAAAAAGGGGAAAATCATGTGTAAATGTGTTAATCAACATTTCCTGCGAAAAGTAATTACAGTCCACCTACATTCAGTAAAAGAAATCATTTTCAGGGAGAAAAACAAATTAAAACAAGAATCCCTTATCTGTACTAAATAAAGCGCCTGGGTTTCCTACTGATTTAGGATCATATTGCCCATAAATTGCCCAAACCCTATCATGACATTTTTAATCTTTCTTTTATCTACTTTAATCATCCACACACATCACACATGCATGCAATCTCTGTGGGTAGTGACTAGAATCCTGATTCCTCTCTTAGCTGCGTGTGCATGCTAGAGTGGATCTCCTCTCGTTGTGCTAATCCAGCCGAGTCTCTCCCAGCAGTACTGGCCTGTGACAGCCCACAAAGTCGAGTGAGCGGTGTTAATCTCAGAGTTTCTGTAGCCTGGGTCAGCGGGGATCTCCCCGGCCTTAAGCAGGGCCACCCTGGGAGGCCAAGCCAGAGGGATAGCTGGGTCTTGGCCCTCAGTCTCCTGGGCTCTGCCTGTCGGATTAATGCACCTAAAGGGACACGGTGCGTGTGATGGGCCACAAGCTCATAGGATCACAGGATGACAACAGACATAAGGCTCGTGGTTGTTACAGGAAATAGCTGAAGGTTGGTTATCACACTGTTTTCTCATAGCCAGGCAACAGGTTGCGACTGAGATAACATGTTTTGTTTACATTTCAAACTTGTACATTTGAATTTATTTCAAGGCACTATTTAGTGAGGTGTGTAGGAGAGCTGCATCCATGTACTTTAGCAGAGAGAGGATTGTTCCCTGTCAGCCGCCCTTGGAGGAGGCCACAATGTGCTTATATGATAATATGATAATGGAGAACAAATTCAATAATTAATGGTGATAACCATCAGCAGCAGCCCAAATCGATTCTTATCTTTGCCTGTGCAGAGCAATGCTACATTTTTAATGTTCTTGTCATTTTGATTAAGATCATGTCATTGCCTTTGTCCTCACTTATAATGTGAATCTGAGTGCTCGGAGAGGGCTGCCTTTAATGAGGCTTGTCCGACTCATTGTGCTCGGAGTGATCTCACATTCTGTTGCCTAGGATGCATGGATTTTAAAAAAAGTGTGTAGTTAGATTCAAATAAATTAATAAATCTAAATGGCCATTTGTCATACAAGATACCAAAATGGAACAAGTATGGTTAGGGTTTCAATTAAGGATGGGGTTATGTTGTGAAGGCTCACCTAGTGAAAAATACTGTGTCAGGGATGTGACGAAACGTGAGTGAGGCTGTTAGCCTTGAGATATTATCTAGAGAATGTCATCTAGGGGAGTCCCCCCAAAACAATCCAGCAACTGGTTCATGAAGCATCTTGAAGCTTCATTTTCCCATCATTACCATCCACCACACATGCCCACAGAGTTCAGCATCGTCTGTCTCTGCCCCATTCAAATTCACCAAAATCACATTTGACTACCCGTGCCAAAATGTAGAAGTGGCTCCAACAGGCATAACATTTGGACAAATTCTTGCCAGCAAAACATCAGATGCCTCAGACACATATCAAAGGAAATGCCCTCAGGACAACGGAACGGCCAGCGGGTCACAGAGCGATGAACCAAAGTTCCAAGCACAATGAAGCTTAGGGTCGCACAAAACCCAGGATGTGGCACTTTCTATGTTCAACATCGAAAAAAAAAATAGACTCCATAAAGTTAGGATACCACATATTATGGTTATTTGAGTTAGGAAACAAAGTTATAAGGATAGGGATAGGGTTATGAACCCTATCCCTATCATGTTTTGGTTTGGATGAAAAAAAAATGTTTGTGTAGTTCATTCATTCGTTCATCTTCCGTACCGCTTGTTAGAATTCAAAATATTCGTGATTGGGTTATTGTTGGCCATCAGCCTTACCCAGTGAGATATGCTGTACATTGTTATAATTTTACGCAATGTAATCACACCAATTTGACCACGTGAGAAGACATTTTCACTTGTGTTAAATTCTTTCTTTTAACAGTACAAAATAAGAATTATGTTGATCTCATTCAACAACCCAATACACATAAGGACGTTTCCATGGTAATTTAAATGAGAATGCAAAGTATATGTACTTGATTATGATTGCCAGAGCACATCTTCAGAAACCAATAAATTACATATGCATTTGTGCAATGAGCGATTAACAGACCACAGGCGGTATAAGGTTGCAGGTGGGCACTCTAGTATTTAGCGTGCTAATTCCAGTTTTAATTCATTCACCCGCAATCAGTTTTTCTCCCTTACTCGCATCCGCATGTTCACACCTGTACCCGAAGCAGGCAACATGGCAGCATTTCATCCCATGGCGCATACACACCAATTGAGTGAAAGCCCCAGGGGCTCAGGCAGCCATGATGAGGAGGGATTAGGAGTGTTGGGTTGTCAGCAGGATGCATTTGTGAAAGTCTGAGTGTGTGTGTGTGTCACGGTGTTGGTGAGACGGAAATCTTGCTGTTTTGCTATCACCTGCCTGCTGAACATGGTGGATGGTAGCTTTTATGGCCTACATCGGGTCATGAGAGTGAAAATACTGAAATCTGCAGTGTTGAGGCATTAAAAAAGGAGATGGAAAGGGACATTACTCTCGGTTATTTCCATTCGCACATTTCGTGTAGGGCTGCTTTTTACTTCCATTTCGTCACACCCAAACTATTGAACTTGCTCACATAATAATAATATGTGTCTTGATTTAGGCCTGTTTCATATTCATAGGCTCTTTGTGAGGCATTTTTTCCCACTTGTCTGTCTTTTCATCTGTCCACACAGCACTACTGTTTAGAGAGGACACTTATCTAAGTGCTGCTTTCAAGCCTAAAATTACTTACATATTCAGTTTCTAGTGCACTAAAATAATGTTAACATCAGATTTGTGTGAATAGATTTGGAAGCCTCTTTTTTTTTCCTTTTTTGTAAAACATACTTTACGGCCTTAATTTACAATCACAAATTAAAAAAAAAATGTTACAAAATGAACAGAAATGTTAGTACTCAAAGGGAGAACTTCCATCGAAAATCTCAGCCACCTGAATTATTTCCAGTTGTCATTCTCTTTGCAGCGTTCTGATGTATCTTTTAAAACCCTTTCTGCTAGTCAACACAATGAAATTGAAAGTTCGATTTCAGCAAAAAAGTGGCAATACTGCAGAGTGCAAAATCTGACATTGAAGCAAAGGTTCGGAATTCGTTGTGTTATGTCCTAGATAAAGAAATACAGTACAGTTCTTCACCAGGTAACACACATCCAATTAACATGAGTAACATGAAATAAGTGCATCTAATATCAAGTGACAAAACGTTGCCTATTTACAAAACTAGCGGAACCAGTGGTTAGCGCGTCAACCTCACAGGCCTGTGTGGGTTTTCTCCGGGAACTCCGGTTTCCTCCGAGATTCCAAAAACATGCATGGCAGGCTGATTGAACACTCATAATTGTCCCAGGGTGTGAGTGTGAACGCGGATGGTTGTTTGTCTCTGTGTGCCCTGCGATTGGCTGGCAACCGGTTCAGGGTGTCGCTCGCCTACTGCCCGAAGATAGCTGAGATAGGCTCCAGCACCCACCGCGACCCTTGTGAGGATAAGTGCATCGGAAAATGAATAAATGAATGAATGAATTATCATTAAGTACAGAGGATGCAAGCTAAAACAGTTGTCAGCACTTTGATTGCATCTCTGCTGTTAGACAAGCATTGATAATTCCTGGACAAGTTTGATTCAATATAACTAATAGCAATGGTAACAACTGATGATAATAAGAAACCAACAAAACACCCACACAAAATAAATAAATAATGTATATATCAATATAATCAATAGTGAAATAAATTCAATGCAAAACACTGTGGTGAAAGTCTTCATTTTAACAACAATTCCTGAATATAATTTTGATGTGTGTAAATCTGTGCTAGCAATGCTAAAATTAGCTCTGATGTAATACTAAATAGGTTTCCAGATTGGTGCATCAATAAAATAGGTACTTAAGGAGACACTTTTAAGGTGGTTTATACTAAACTACTGTATGTTACTTCTTCAAAGACAAATGAAGATTATTGGCCTGAGTTGGGGGAAATAATACCAAAAAGATATTACAAAGATATTGTCAAAACCCTCTGAGGTAGTCATTTATATATTCTTGTGGTAACTCCCACATGGGTTTTCCATATTGTCCCCAGCCTTTGAATAACAGGAGTCATGTGCAAAAAAAATACATATTCTCCATTTACATGATGGTAAATGTGTAACATATCTGATCACTCTGTCTTAATATTAATTATATCACTTCTTGACAGATGGTAACACACTGCCCACAATTAGGCAGCACGTTGCCAAGATCTGTCCGTTTCTGGAAAGTGGATCTGACATACTTTCTAGTTATCTGCCAGCGTCTGACATTAATCTGGCAAAAGATAAAAGCACCCGGCCCAATTCTAGTACCCGTAGTGGCGGGTGTTTCCTGCCTGGATCTTTCAATGATATTCTATCTCAGATCCGATTATAATTATGACTTTATGCATTGCTCTTATATCGAGCAAAGCACCACATTTGAAAATGTAAGTGCCTGTTCAGAATGCCTGACAATGAAGTATGCTTGCTCCTCACTAAGGAGGAAAGAAAAATACTGCAGCTGCAGTGAAATCTCCAAAGTCAAATTATTTGGGGGTTCAACCAAAGGTTTCTGGAAAAAATATGCCACCGAAGTCAAAGAGAACCTGGCATTCAAACTGTCATAATTTGTCATCTTGTGAGAATCAGCTCAGAAACATCTAAATACACTAGTCAAGAACCACACATTTGCGTTGCATTTTAATGATGATGATTTAAAATAAAAAAACAACAAAAAAAAAACTGTCCTGGCCATACAAGAACACATGAAACTTAACTGGAATGCACGGAAGAGTCCTAAACATCTGAGCAATAAATAAATAAATAATATCAATAACATACACAAAAACCTTTATAAACTGTTTTAAGCAAATCTAAATGTCCTGTAAATTTGACAAATCATAGTGAATGAATGAATGAATAGAGAAGAGAGTTGTGAACAAACCTGCCAAATTTGAGGGATGGGAATTTTCTTGTGGATATTAAATGAGGCTTCAAATGTGTGAAAAATGGATTCGCTGTCTCTGTCCTCAAATACAGTGGGTGTGTCTCCTGGATTTGCAGAAACCACACCATGATTACATGTCATTTGTCAGTCATAAGAATGTGAAACAAATACAGACAGTTTACATTCTAAGAAAAGGAAAACAAAAGGAAACTTTGTTCAAACTTCAATTGTATGATCAATGAAAAATATTTACATGACTTGTCCGATAAAGTATCAGTTATAAAAACCTGTTGTCATTTTCATCCAGGACTGAAAGAAAGAGAAAAAAGAAACTACTGGCCGTTACGGTGTTTTTGTTTTGTATTTATGAGCCACATGTTGGGATTGTCAATTATCTACATCAAGAATGATATGCAAATGATCTTTCAATTTATCTGCATTACCATTGGTGACGTGTTAAATGTGCGCCAATGTTGACAGTGACATTTGAGAATAAGGGGTGATGGCGTGCATATAGACGTGACCAAGATTGAGCATTGCAATAAGCAAACACTGTCAGACGCAGCACCTGCTAACTCTGCAGAGATTGTCCCTCCACCCCGGTCTGGAAAAGGGCCGACGCCCCCTAGTAACACTCATTCAAGTTGCTCGTGACAGACTGCACACTCATCCGACACCACCTTGCATCGGAAAAGTGGGAGTTCCAAGCTACTGCAAGAAGTCTTTTATTTTTAGTTAATGATTGGACAAACAATCCTCGCCTTGGAGCCGTGCTCTCTGGTGGGTGTGATTACCCCTGGGGCCATTCTCTAATAAGCAACCCCCACTCGCCTCCCCTGACAAAAAAAAAATAAAAGCCTGATATTTGCTCAGCAACTGGAGGAGGAGGCGGAAGAGCCGTTAGCAAGGAACGATATTGGTTGGCTATGACACATGAAGACAAAGATAGGAGGGAGGGGAGGTCAGAGCAAGGGATAGATGGAGTGGCAGGGGAGGGGTGCAATGCTGAAGGTGGGGTTGTAAGGGGTTTGGGAGGGTTCGGGGACTGGGAGGGGGGTGTTCTTTTCTGCACACATACAACACGCCGAGGAACAGATGGGGCCTGATAAATCCTGAAAGGGAGGCATTACCTGCCCAAGTCACCAAGCAGCCACAATTATCACAGGGCTCTGGGTTCATTGTCAATTAGAGTGGCAGTTAAAGCCAGGCAGCAGCTGTGGCAGATGGCCGCCATCCAGAGAAGCCGGGGGAGCCGGGACAGAGGGTAGCCCCCAGGCTCCCTCCAAGACTCCTCCCACCTTCCTCAACACCTCTCATTTTCTTGCCCCAATAATACAAACTCCGCTTTGGAGGATGGTCTACTTCTTTTTTATGAATAGACTTCATCTAGACATTTGGAGAGGTGGGAAGGATTCATATTAAGTAACTGTAGGTGAAATTCAAATAATACATTTTTTGTTTAAATAATATGGGACCAACATTAAAAAAAAGAGGAAAATCCAACCTTTAATTCAATGTTCATAATTTGAATGATTTGTAACAATAACTGTGTTTTAGTGCCAAACCCCCACAAAGCACCACAATTTGGATTTGAAATCATTTCATCAAAAATACCACTGACACAAATATATGTTGAGAGGTGTGATCGAGTGAGTGACATCAAGACCTGGAGTAAGTCAGACTGTCACTCAGGCTATCCATTTACCGTGCGGCTTCTGATGTTTTTCTTTTGAGCCAATAACACTGACTTCAACCTGTGCCGCGACTAAAAACTTGAGTCCATTGTGGGATGACTATTATTCTGTTTGATTCTTTCTTTATTTTTTTGTAATTTTTCAGTCTCTCGACCTTTCTTGTAATTCCTATTTTCCTGTGGTGTTGCTTAGGGATTTGTTCACTGCACTTCCTATCTCCTGCTCTGTGCTATGTGTGCACATGCTATGACACCTTAGCGATAATGCTCCCTTCACACACTCTGACAAGGCGTGCACCACTACCACCTACTGTAGTGCATGTGCAACTACACTTTTATTATAGTACAGTGAAAAACAACAACAACAACAACAAACACACCCGTCACCCTTCGCACGATGCCCACTCATGGGTGCCCGCCCCCCTATTTGAGAAATGCAATCAAATAACAACTTGTTCCGAAGCAGATTTTGTTTTTGATCAAACTGAACTAATTTCTGTGCACATAATTAAATTCAATCTAATCACTGTAAAAAAGCAACGATTAAGAAGCAGTCAATAAGGAGCAACTACATCACGATGGCCCAAAGGGCTGATTCTGAATCTCCTGTGTGAAGCACATCAAAAACATATTTTTTGGGCACAAGTGCAGTGTCTCCATCGCCATGCTTGTTTGCCAAGTGCGGCCATCCTGGTCCCCTTCCACACTATGGCAGACAGGACCGCCTTCTGCCGAGTGTGTCCCCGCGATCTTCCAAACGGCCTCCCCTCCAGCCTGAGCCAAAGCTTGCCAGCAGGCTTCGTTTTCACCAAGTGCTTCCATTCATCACCAGGCAGGGGTGCTGCAAGAAGGGGAGGGGTACAGCAGGGGGCCGGTAACAGGGTAGTTTGTGCCCCCCTTTCACCCTACCCCCTTTTTTTCTTTTCTCCACAGGCTGCTGAGAATGCAGGCCTCTGCCACAGACAGGAGCCACACTCCTCTCTTACACGCTTTACAATGGAGCTCCAAATGTATTCAGCGGGGTGGAGAGGTGTGGGGTGAGGGTGGGAGGGGGTACGCCTGCTCTCTTCTATTGCTCCCTTGCTCCTTCACCCTTGTCTCTTGCCCCCACCTATTCTGTCGCCTTCACTCCTTCCCACCCTTGCCTTGCTCCCCTCCCCTACTCCCTGCTTTTTTTCGGCCCTTTTTCCCTCCCACCGGGGCATCATTTCTCCTACTTCGTTCCGCCAGTCCTGCGTCCAGTGTCTGGGTCGTCCTGATAGCAGAGAAGAAGTAGCAGCCTATCCATCTGCCTGCCTGGGGCCCGCCAATGACGAAAGAGGAGCAGAGGTCCTCATTCATAACAATAGGCATTAACAATGCTAACAGGACTGTTGCTACTGGCCCTCTAGAGGCTGAGGAGCAGGACCAGGATGGTGGGCTGCAGAGGCGAGAGGGTGCACACACTGTCACCGGGCAGAGTTGAAGACTACAAGGATCTGATAGGTTTAGGCGGGTTAGACGGTCCTGGAAAAAAATGCTGTTAGGGCATTAGGCAAGTCCTCTGAGTCCTAGGCCAGTATTGATTTTTCTCATCATTTTATTTTTTTGCCCATGGTCAGCCAGAATGTGTAATCCTGTCCATGTAGAGATGTTCTCCATTATTGCCTTCTGGCAAATTGTGAATAGTTTGAAGGCGTTTGGAGTGGAGCACAAAGTTGTCATTGTATTAATTCTGTGTAAATATGTCTATGACTTCAATTTGCAATATATCCATGACTATCAAACGCTAGAATTAAACTAATAGACTACCCTTTTTAAAATAGAAACGATCAGACAAAAAAATATATATATTTTTTTTTTGACAGTGGAGAAATTAACAATTCATGAATTATTTTCTTTGTGATGCTATTTTAAGGCGCAATCTAGTTTAATGGCAGAGTGAAAATGATTTCATGCATTCAACCAAATTTGTTTCCATCAGTTAAGTGATGTTAGAACATGTTTAATGCTCTGAGAAAACAGATATTGATCAAGTTTGAGGTTTTTTCCAGGTTTTTTTTTTTTTTGTGGGTTGCGAAGGGGCGGGGGATATGGTGGTGCATAATCCATCAAACAAACAAACCACCAAACCAACCTAACAAAATGAAATTCAGCCACAGAGTGGGCTAAAAGTGGGTGCACTGACACTCCCACATGCTGTCATCATAGCCCAAGTAGGCCACAGTTACCGCCAGTACCTCCCCTGGCTTCTCTCCTAAGTTTTGACACATTTTCCCATTTATCGGGAAAACATCTCCGTCTCCAGGAACAACAAAAAGGCATCCCTCACAAGTAAAACACGGAATGAAGCCTCCTGTGAAATGCTTACAGTAGCCCCCCTCTCGCCCCCCTCATCTGGCCTCCTCCTCATTTTGAGCCTCTCATCTTTCAAATCAAAGTGTCGAAAAAAGCAGACATGTCCTCTGTATGGGTTTTAATTAGATTTGGAAGGATTTCAAATCTGCTCGTCTTTCTTAGAATGAAAGAATGAATGAAAGAAGAATTACTACAATGAGACTAAGTGTTAGTTTGTCCTCTACTTACATCTGCAAAATGTGTCCATGTTCGCCTCTCATTCAAACATACAGTGTAGCCTTTGTCGATGTCATAATTTCATTTCAACATCATCACGTTATTTTGTTGCGTATTCTATTTTTTTACTTAATCGAAAAAGATGAAGAATTCAAACGGGACTTTCTTGCTTGATGTCATGGTCTTCTCTTCTCTTCTTTTTAATCTTCTCATTACCCCTCAAGTTGATTCATTTTTCCCTGTGCCCAAGTGCATTCGAGTGTATAAGTTGCTGTTGAAACTGTCCTCATACAGTTTAATGTTTATTTTCGGCATTGACTTTTATTGTCTTTTGGTATGGTCCGGTATAGTTGACATGATTCTGTTCTTGTGTGTCTCCAGCAAGTAGAAGAGAAGGGGCTGTCCAACCGGCATGCACACTTGTTGCTAATGTTAATCAGCTGACTATTTAAGGACTTGCAAGTAGTCATGTCTCATTCATCTTGCTCACGGCTCTGCCACCGACAGCATTGAATTTTTCGCGATGTTCTATGTTATTTCACCTCGCTATGTTTTTTGCATTTACCTTTATAAGTACCGGTAGTTTTTTGTTGTAATTGTTCGTTTTTTGTTTTTTGTATCATGCATATTTTGGAGTTTTCTTGTCTGTTTATTGACAAGCTATTTTCATTTGTATTTTGACCTTGCCTTTTGCAAGCATTTTTGGGTTGTTTAGTTTTCCTGGTGTTTTATCAGCGTCCTTTGTTGTACTTTGTCGGTCTTGCGACTTTTTTTTTTTTTTTTTTTTTTTAATTCTAAACCTTGTCAGTACTTTCTGAGTTAATGTTTCTAGAATCAATTTATGTGCCGTGACAATAGTGCACATATTTTTAGGTCAATCCACAATTTTGGTGAAACAGAGAGGATTTCATATTCAAGTGCCAAAAGGATAAAAAAACTGGACTTAAAACAATCCATCCATCCATCCATCCATCTTCCTAACCGCTTGATCCTCACTAGGGTCGCGGGGGGTGCTGGAGCCTATCCCAGCTGTCTCCGGGCAGTAGGCGGGGGACACCCTGAATCGGTTGCCAGCCAATCGCAGGGCACACAGAGACGAACAACCATCCACGCCCACACTCACACCTAGGGACAATTTAGAGTGTTCAATCAGCCTGCCATGCATATTTTTGGAATGTGGGAGGAAACCGGAGCACCCGGAGAAAACCCACGCAGGCCCGGGGAGAACATGCAAACTCCACACAGGGAGGCCGGAGCTGGAATCGAACCCGGTACCTCTGCACTGTCAAAAACAAAAAGTAAATAAAAAAAACCTCTCCATTCATAAATATTCTGTGTCGTTTGTTGAAAAAGCTAAATGCAACAATGATAGTAACAGGTGCTGTGTCTGTCGTGTAATCATAAAACTATCACTATTTCCTGAAAGTAATACTTTTTTTTTTTATTTTCCGTGTGTTCTTCACACTCTTTCAAAGACAGAAAATCAGCAGACCATGACTAAAACTTTGACCGATACTTGATATGCTACACAAAACTGGTGTCTGTAGAATGCAGAAAAGGTTGCGAAGCAAGCGACTCTGGGTTTGCTATGCACTTGATACTCCCAACATTCCCACATCAATACAATTGAATTCGTCCACAGGGCAGACAAAACTCATGTGTATCATCAATGATTCTGGTCAATAAGATACTGCTATGGCAACTTATGTGAGGTGGCGCAATCAATACTGGAGACATCATCAAAATTCTTGTCTTCCAAAAATCTTTTTTTTTTTTTTTTTGAAGTTCCTTGTAAATCTACTATACTCCAAAGAACAGCAATGATTCAGAATGTTTTTGTTTGTTTATTTATTACAGGAAAAATAATTTTATGGCTAAGGGGGGGATTTCCCAAAATCAAAAAACTAAAAAAAAAAAAAAGACAGGATCTTGCTATGCATAATTTGCTGTCCAAAATCTCAATGAGTTAATTATTTCTTTCATTTCTATTGGCAGACGACACTCGTCGCGCTGTACGGGCCCACTTGCCAATGTGTTTATCCCCTCCACATTCAAGACACAGATTGAAAAAAGAAAAAACATGTAATCGTAGCAATGTTTGTGTTAAAAAGGAACAGAGATGTGATTTTGTTTGAATGATGGCCGTTCTTCAGCGTGATGAATGTTGGTGCTTGAGTCCTGCGCATATTTCATAATCTATACAATCTGCTATATATATTTGTAAAATGGTGTTAGAATGTCATACTACAATCAAAAGTAATGCTTGAGTCTTAATTCTGAGTTCTGTGTTGATGACATCTCCACAAATCAAATGAACGTGGCATCTGCACAGACAACTTTACCTTGCCATATGCAATACTGTTGTGAAGGTCAATGTATGACTCAGGATGGGGTCTATTTGTATACGTACTCTGAATACTGTCGATGGTTATACTTGCTAGAGGGGATTGGAAAGGAACCCTTCAAGATGTATCCAATGCAGCAGCAGTGGGAAAATAAAGTAAAGTAAGAGATCAAAAATATGAAGAAAAGTAAGTGCTGTCTGTCGGGAAATTATAATTGCGTGTGCTTTTTTAATTTTTTTTTAACATGATAAGCAGTTGAGCCCCCTGTCTTAAAATAAATAAATAAAATGCACATGAACTGCAAGAGCCTGCAAGCCCCAATAAAGACAGCAAAAGCATTGACTCTGTTTTCACTTGGATTATCAACATTTCATCACCAAATGATGCCGTGCATGCAAAAACGTCTTCCTTGAATCTTTTTTTTTTCTTTCCGTCAGTGCGCCCACATACAATTTTGGATAGCTGGCCAGAGGAAAAAAGAGCACATGGATTATGGGACCACAAAATATTCATGGCACAAGAAGTCTTTACATTTCTACACCTTACAGCGATTTCTTTTTAGACAGCACAACCGTAAATACCAACGCAAACAAAAGAAAATTGCAACAGTACCATCAAAACATGCACCATCTATACGCATATACATGCATCTGCTGTGAAAGCGCCAGTAAATAGATTAGATTATCAAGTACATAAGCAATCACAACCAAGGTCAACTGTGCATCAAATAATTTCATTTTTTCAATTTATGCTAGTTTTGTCTGCAAATCCTTGTAAATTGGCTGTGCAACGTTTATGGGGTGATGAAACCTGCATGGTTGAACCTTTCACATGGAACATGAATCCCCAAATCATTGCACGACATGGTCCAAGAAGGGCACGTGTTGTATCGACCCGTTTGTCCTTCCGCTCGTTGCCCTCCTAATATGGTAATCTCTTTCGAATGCATAATGCAATTCACTGTCACGATATATTCAAATAAAACGGAATAAATTGTAACCCTCGTTTCTAAGTTTTTGCTACTTGACCCTGTTTTTTTTTTCTTTTGCTCTTTTTTTGAAGGAACCATACCATAAATCCAAGTATATCTTTTTTTATGTCAAGCCTTGCGTCGGATGTTGTGCAGCAGCTCAGCAGCGCTAAGCTCTTGATACATGTCATAAAACATGAACTCTGCTTGCTGATAATGAACCAGGTGACTGCTGTATGGCTTCCCAATGGTCTCCAATGCACAGTTTAATGACTCAGTGTGTGCGTGCCAGCGTATAGGCGTGTGTGTGTGTGTGTGTGTGTGTGTGTGTGTGTGTGCCATCCTTGTGTGGCTCTTTCACGGGGCTCCTGTCAGGTCCGTAATTGACAGTCTAAGTGGGGCAGCCGAGAGGCCAGGCCCTGTTAATTTATTTTCTCAGACACCCTATCCATATTTATGAGCCCCTGCTGTTTTGTCTATCAGCGCCCATCAAACTTAGTGTGTTATTGTACTCGCTAAAGCAAGGGAGCCACGTGTGAGTCGTAATTTGGACCAAAACACTCGCATTCGTCTTTATTTTTTTCCCCCTCCCTTCATGGGGCCAGAACAGCGGGGGAAAGGGACAGAGAAATAAAAATAGGAAACAAAAATGAAAATCAGAGACGAGGAGAAAAATTCAAGAAATGGGTCATTATGCTGGCACCCTCTGATCTGGCTCAAAGTGATTGCAGTGGGTGTCGTGGGTGTGTGTTCCAGCTCTGTTTTAGCCTTTAATAGCTAAGCATAGTGTGGCCCATAACTATTCGTCATGAATAATCATTGACATAGCGCGCCTGTAAATGTAATATACTTAAATCTTGAGGAAACTACAATTCGTAAGGTCTAATTTAAATGTTTTTATCCTGCATGAATGAATTTGGCTTTGATGTGTTAAGGTCCAATGAACTACAGTCTATTTAGACCGGCGAAGAATCTGTTGCTTGATTGCAAGCAACACACGAGAATTGTGACTGTTTACCAGGAGCGTAGCCCTTTAATGAATTTAATTTGTTTACACGCTAACATCAAGGAAGTATTTGCGAGGGAGACCTTCCTGTTTGTGGTGTTAGATGGGGTCATACCTGCGTCGTCTGGGGTAATAGTATAATTACGTGCTATTTTAATCCGCAAACATACATGCATTTCCATTCATTATGACTTATTATGTTTTCATCAAAACAATACAATGGCCTGATGTAGGCATGCATAATGGAGTTAATACTAAGTGGCCTGATGTTAGCCATCTCGAATTCCGCTTCGTAAAACAGCTGGTTGAGAAGCATTTCATGCTGCCTTGTGCTTACCTCAAGTAATGTTGAGGATCATCTGATTTAGTACAGCGGTGACCTCACAGTGCAGAGTTCGTGCGTTCGATCCCGGCTCCGGCCTCTGTGGAGTGTGCATGTTCTCCCCGGGCCTGTGTGGGTTTTCTCCAGGTACTCCGGTTTCCTCCCACGTTCCAAAGACATGCATGGCAGGTTAATGGAACACTCTAAATTGTCCCTAGGTGTGAGTGTGAGCATGGACGGTTGTTCGTCTGTGTGCACTGCGACTGGCTGGGCAACCGGTTCAGGGTGTCCCCCGCCTACTGCCCGAAGACGGATGCGATAGGCTCCAGCACCCCCCGCGACTCTTGTGAGGATAAAGTGGATCTGAAAATGGATGGATGGATGATTTAGTACAATAGTGGGGAAATGTATGTTTTTTTTTGTTTTTAGTCATTTCATCCTTGCGTCAAGTATATGCGATGAGATGACCTCGAGATCACATGCATTTACTAATATAAAGGTCCTTAATGTGTTGACGGACTAAATTAGTTTTTCTGCATGCACCCACTTGATGGTCAAGAAAAGTGACTGGAAATAAAGCGTTTGTGTTATGGGTTGCGGGTGAAGCCAGGGTCCTCACAACTATTGCGAAAGCAGGCGAACGGCATTGAGAAAGCAAGCAAAGTTGAGTCTTCAGAGTAGTCGGAGCCGCAATCAAACCAAAGAGCCTTCTTGCTGTGAGGCAGGAGTGCTACTCCTGCGGTATCGATTGCAAGACAACTGCAAACTACTCAGAGGTGAGCCTTTACGCCTCCAAAGGTAGTGAAACAACTACATGACAATTGCCCAGCATCTACTCTCAAGTAATGAAGTCTCAAGACTTGGTCCATAATAGTTTTTGTCAGTCCACATCGAGGTTTACAGTACGAGCTGCACAGGCTGATAAGTGCATGGCAAAGCAGCAAGTGCTGAAAGTCTCTTTTCACTGCTAATCATATGTAAAATATTGGCTAATAACAAAATTCTTATGATATATTTCTGCTAGAATAGACTTTCAGTCCGTCCAAAAGCATCCTTTGAAGTGATCCATGACTGTCCGGAGTCCTTGCTGAGTGTGAGTTGAGTAACAAGTGCTGCATCAGCTCCAAGCAGCATGTCACCAAAGAGGTTTTTGAAGATTTTTGGCTTTCGCATGAAGATGAGTCATGACCAAAAAGCCTTCCAGCTGATCCGGCGCGGTCGTCGACTCTAGCCTGATGTAGCTCCAAAGGCACGGGATGAAGATCTGAGGTTTGGTAGAGTTCGAATGCGGTGCATTTCAAAGGGACCAGAAGAGCTGAAGTGCATCAACACTGTAACCTTTCAAACTTTCAAGCAGTTCTGCAACTCCCACTTATCTTTTATCTTGTTAGCCTTTTACTGTGATGGTATCCCCATTTGACATCTTACAAGGACTTCAACATGTTCTTCCCACTGCCTGATAGACATGACACGCACGCAAAGGCCATGTCAGTTTTCCCTAGTCGGTGAGGATGCAAAGTTATTTCTCGAAACTGATCCCGCATAGCCGTACTGTTTTAGCTGCCTTTCCCAAATGATATGTCACATGTTACGTTAAAAAATTATGTATTTTTTTTACTTTTTCTTTGCATTTTGCACTGAGGGAGACACACTCCGCCATGGGACGTTTACAGATGCGTGACACTTTGACTCATGAACTGTCAGTAGCCACTCCTGCAAACATTTAACTCACCCATTTGAGCTCAAAAGCCTCCATTTGCATGTTGTTTTCACATTTTCCCTGATAGAGAGTTGTCCCTAATGGCTGTGTTTCAAGTTTTAAAGTACAAATGAATTATCTTCAGTCCAAATGAAACTTTTTTTTTTGTCTGATAGGAGCTCCCAGCATGCATTGATGATTATAGAAAACCCTCGCCGTGAAATTGTCTTGGTAATTCTTTCACTGCTCTTTGTAAGACAGATACTTCCTTAATAAAGCAAACTGAGGAGCTATCAAAAGGCAGTTAGATAACCCTACAGAGTCAAATTGCTCTCACAAATGGTTTAGCTTTAGATTTTTTTTATGGACGGTCCCCTGTTTAATTTGGCTGTTGCATGCCATTGCTTGTAGTGTATCCATTTAATTTCCATTTTATTATAGTATTGTGGACTCAAATGACACACACAACAATGGTTACAAAATAAACTTGCTTCCAAACAATAGTAAAGCTGCTGGATCATCTCGCTGGATTATCTTTAGGGCTTTCTATGTATGAATTTTAAGGTCTTAATAAGTAAAAAGAACACCAGTCAAAAATCATCTGCAGAGAAAAACGTGTCATTGCCAAATCACCTAATTTGGCTTAAAGCTTTTACAAAGATATTGAGCATGGATTGCCATCCTCACTTCCATCGAGAAGTGAAAAGGGTCTAAAGATGACAAAAAGAAATAAAGACATTGATTAAAAGCGAACAGAACTTCAAACTCGGAATGTTCCCCAGGTGAAACAATGTCACTGAATAGATTTATCTGAGAACAGAAGTTGAACCTGTACTGCCGAGATTAATGAATGCGCTGTTTTCTCCCCTGCTTGAACCCAAGGCCAAGCTATATTTCACAGGAACAAATTGAGCGAGGGAATGACAGAAGTCTGACCATAAAACCAAAGGTAATTAGAAACCAGTGGAAGATGTTCTATAAAAGACAGAGTGTCAGACACATTCAATATACCCCGTGGACGCCACATGCAAGCAAAAAGAACACCAGGCGCTTTCTGCAGACTCAGCAGACACCGATAGAATCTTGAGAGAGATGAGAAACTTCATGCCAGCTGAGGAATTCAGTGTGTTGCAATTGTTTTTGTTTTAGAATTTGACACATAAAACCTCCAACACAAAGACCGTAATTTGAATTCCGTGAGTTGATCTAAACCGGGGATGTCAAACTCAGGTCCTGGAGGGCCATTGTCCTGCATGTTTTCCAAGTCTCCCTGCTGCAACACACCTGATTCAAATGAATAGGTTCAATGTCAGGCTTCCACAGAGCTTGCAGCTGATCTGATCATTGGAATCAGGTGTGTTGCAACAGGGAGAGTTGGAAAACATACAGGGCAGCAGCCCTCCAGGATCTGAGTGTGACACCGCTGATCTAAACTGTTTTACATGGTGATTGAGAAAGAAACGTCACTTTGAACACAATCCTCACAGTGAGGCTCTACAACCTGACTTCATGTCTTGTAAGAATCTTGTTGAAAGTGTTTTACTTTTTACAACATGCCACCATATATATATATATATATATATATATATATATATATATATATATATATATATATATATATATATATATTCATTCATTCATTCATTCATCTTCCGAGCCGCTTGATCCTCACTAGGGTCGCGGGGGGCGCTGGAGCCTATCCCAGCTGCCTTCGGGCAGTAGGCGGGGGACACCCTGAATCGGTTGCCAGCCAATCGCAGGGCACATAGAAACGAACAACTAGTCGCACTCACACTCACACCTAGGGACAATTTAGAGTGTTCAATCAGCCTGCCATGAATATTTTTGGAATGCGGGAGGAAACCGGAGCACCCGGAGAAAACCCACGCAGGCCCGGGGAGAACATACAAACTCCACACAGGGAGGCCGGAGCTGGAATCGAACCCGGTACCTCTGCACTGTGAAGCCGACGTGCTAACCACTGGACTACCGGGCCGCCCATATATATGTGTATATATATATATATATATATATATATATATATATATATATATATATATTCATTCTTTTTTCGATCCACTTTATCCTCACAAGGGTCGAGGGGGTTGATGGAGCCTTAAACCGGTTGCCAGCCAATCGCAGGGCACACACAGACAAACAACCATCCGCACTCTCACTCACACCTAGGGATAATTTAGAGTGTTCAATCACCCTACCATGCATTTTTGTGGAATGTGGGAGGAAACTGAAGTACCCGGAGAAAACCCACGCAGGCACGGGGAGAACATCCAAACTCCACGCAGGAAGGCTGGAGCCAGAATCAAACCTAAAACCTCTGCACTGTGAGGTTGACACGCTAACTAGTCAACCGTCGGGCCGTCCCCCTTTTTAAAGTTATGGTCGAGTTGAGAAATATGATGTATGTTAGTCTTTTTTTTTTTTGTTCAAACCCATCAGAGCCATACATGACTGGTTAGAGCTCTTTTCCCGCCTTCTTTTCTTTACCAGCGCTGTTGTGAAATCTATCAGGGAGCATCCTCTGGCTCTCCGATTAATGTAGCTTGAAAAACAAATGGTCAGACATTCAGTCAGTGCTCTCATTGCACTCAGTAAGTCTGTTGGTCTGTTGCCCAGACGTACATTTCAATGTTCAAATGCAAACAAGGGGAAGGAACGATTAGTTACTATGATGAAAAAAATTCTTAAATTTATACAAGAGGCATGTGTTTACCTGGTCCTCACCTGTGTGTAATTTAACTGTCGACATGCTGTGGAAATGAAATAATAAATTGATAGGGATAAAGGTGAAGGAGGATAAAACTACAAATGGTATTGGTGCTTCGATGTACTACTCTACTCTTAACTGCTGTCCTTCATGAAATAAGGTATTTTTCAGAGGATGTTCTTTTCAGTCTGCTGTCATTTACGTTTTGACCCAAGCATGTCACAGTCACTTATTAAGAGTATTAGTGGGGAAAAAAAGCAGTGAATATGTCTCCTTGACACTTAAACTGAAATGGACACAAGACGCAATAACGTGATTTCTCCCAGGCACATATGTACAGAAGTACACTATTAGAGTAAGTATATGAAGAAAAAAAAATTACGGTAATATTGTTGGGATAATACACGGAATTAAGATTTTTTTTTTTTTTTAAATGAACAATGAATGGTTCAAACCTTCAATTTGTAAACTTTGTGTGTGCATGTGTGTGTGTGTCATGGCATAACATCACACCTGGAGCTTTGCCGTTTTGGGATCTATTGACTGTTTGCATGCTTGGTCGTACGCCAAGGAGTCCAGAAAGTGTTGCTTTGAATGACTGAAGGTTCCGTGACTGCTTTTTCCATGCTGGCCTCCGCAGGGAGTTCAACTTGCGGGCGGCTGATTTGTGCATAATCCTCCAGAGATGGAGCACACAAATGGTGCCCATCACTGCCAATTTCTTGTTGTTGTTGTTTTTTTTTAAATGTTTCTGCAAACAGAGCTGACCCAGAATCTTACGGATTAAGCTTATGCCAAAGCTACTGTTTAGTGACAATAAGCAGTGAAGATTTTCCTTGCTGCACCTCATAGCAATTAACAAGATGACGGACCAAATGAAGAGATGAATGACTGACATGGGGTACCGGCATTGTGTACAACAGAAAAAAGTGGAGTGATGGAAATGGAATTTCTTTTGACCGTACTGAATTGGGGTAGCCCATTGGCCAACTCGTTAGCGTGTCGGCCTCACACTGCAGATGTACAAGGTTTGATTGTGTGAATTTTGCGTGTTCTTCCAGTGCCTTCATGGGTTTTCTCCAGGTACTCTGGTTTCCTCCCACATTCCAGAAACATGCATGGCAGGTTGAGGGAACACTCTAAATTGCCCCTAGATGTGATGGTTGTTCGTCTCTGTGTGCCCTGCGATTGGCTGGCAGCCGATTCAGGGTGTAGCCGCATACTGCCCTGGTGTGATAGGCTGTGCAATCTTGTTCTCAGCTCACTCTTGTCGTCTTCCATTCTGTGGTGGATCTTGTTCACCCTTCTCAAATTCATCTTTTGCAGTCACAAACAGTGAATGTGTGATCGTGGCACGATCTTGAACATCTGTGTGGCTCCTCCGGCACAGGTATCGAAATCCAACGACCGATGGCGGCGTCTTTGCCAATCCAGCTGCATTAACTGAGGCTCCTGCCTGGGACCTGTCTGTTGTCCACCGCAGTAGAAGGTGTCCCATCTTGCTAGTTGACTGCTTCACTGACATCTCTTGATGCTGTTTATTGTTATCTAATTTTTGTGAAGCATCTTGAGAGTATGTTTTGTTATTATTCAACAAACAAAAGAAACATTGCACCTGTAATTAATCAGTGGCATCGGGCAAAACCTTCAACCTGAAAAACTGCACGTTTTTTCGACATTGTCAAAGAGAGCAAGCTATTTTCAACATTTAGCTTGGTTAATAAATTGTTAAACTAACACCCACACACGCGGATTGATAAATAGTACAAATTTGGGAAAAAATAGGAAATTTGCAAGTTTGTGACAATGGCCGGTTTTGGCAAAAATACGTAACATATAATAATATGTGACGTGCATGAGTCTCACTTAGTGCAATCCCCCTTCACCCACAACCTGGCTGGGTCATTTGACGGTAATTCATGAGTGAGTGACAAAACATGGCAGTTCCATTCCCAGCCAGCATGCTCACAGCTGAGCTCAACTGAACTGAGAAACAAACACATCCGTACAAGAAGTGTTTCCATTCATTACATTTACTGAAAATATTGACTTGTTTTGGTTTGCATATTCATCAAGATTTGATTTAGAGGTGACATACAGTACGTGTTCTGACTGTGAGCTGGCTGGTTACATCACCTTTTCCAGGGCAGCATGAGAAGTCAATGTGGAGGTCAAGATGACCTTCCAGATGGTACCCACAGCATATGTGGCGTAACCTTCTGCAACGCGGGCACACAGGGGCACAGTCCTCGTGCAAACGGCAAGTAGGGCCCTCGGATGTGCGCCGACCCCCGCTGGGAAATGGCAGCGGAATGAGATGCCCATCACTCTGCGGCTCTGCAGATGCTCCTCACAACTGCCAGCCTTTCAGCTTCATTAGGCCTGGATCAGATACATAGAGAGGAGCTTTGCCTCAGGCTACGGCCACTGTGCGCACACAAACATTCGCACGGGCACGTCCGCTGTCACATTTGGATTACTTTCCAAAGGGAGCCAATTTCATCAGTGGAAGGACGTGGTGGTAAGGGATTTCTATTTCTCAGCTCAGTGTTCGGAATATATGCCCACAAAAGGGAAATAAAGCCCCCCATGCTGCGATTGAATGAACATAGTGAGAAAAAAAATGGTTTCAAGAATAGGCAGTGATGTTTATTAGGCTAGCATTGCTAAGGACAGACATCTGAAAAGAACAGCAAAGCTTTTATAAATAAGACAGAATAGGGTGGAAGATTTTAAGTTTTTTCTTTGGGAATTCAACCCAAAATTGTGAGGAAAAATTCAAAGAATGGCTATTCCATGCGATGTCAACCTATTGCGCAAGACTTCAGTTCAGTGATAAAGGAAATTTTTGGGAGGGCTTTTGGGAATATTCTAAATGATATTTGATAAGACTGGAAACAGAAGAATATTAACAATATTTTTCCACTTCGAAATTTGTTCTGCACAACTGCAGTACAATTCACCTGTCGCTTATTTATACGACCATCTATCAACTTTTTTATATTGGTGATAAAAGAACAAAAACATTGTACTTCAAACATGCAGCAGTGTAGTTCATAAAATCTGTTTGATATTAACATCAATGTATTTTACCATTATTTCCAACCTGAAAAATATGAACACAAAAATGCACCCATCCCTTTTCTTTAGCGCTTACCCTCATGAGGGTTGAATCCAATAAATTTAGAGTCTTCAGTACACCTATCAAGCATATTTTCAGAAGGCCTCAACCGAGATTCGAACATCAGAACTATGAGGCAGATTTGCTCACCGCTCTCCATCTATACACAAACTATATGTCACCAAATTAATTTTTTTTTTTTAATATGCAGGGAAAGAAATCCTGTGTGTTTGACAACAAAAAACAATATGTTCTCTCTACTCTCTGCAGAGCTTAGTTTGCATTGGACAATAACAAAATACGATTGGGATCAAGTGGCATTCATTGGTTTCATGATCCAATCGCCTCCCCCACCTCAATGAAACGGCGAGATTTCCCTGTGCGAATTTGAAAACACTTGCAGCAATCCGTAAGTCGTGTGAAATCCACTGCATCTTTTCAAGGAGACCAAAAAAAATATTACGTCAAAGCATAATGAGATACTCATTCTAAAAGGCTGCATGGAGGCAATTGTTGGCTTTATTTTGTTTTTCTACTCCACACCTTAATAAAGCAATACAGTGTAGGTTATTACGCTGCTTTAATGTAGATGTGCCCATTCCAGCCATTTGTATGGACGACCACTGTTTCATTTCCTGTTCTGTCTGCCGTTTTCTCATTAAAACCGCCATCCCTATCCATCACTTGTTTGGAATAACTTATTGGAATGAGAGACACTAGGGAAGAAATGGGAAAGCAAAAGGAGAAGAGGGGCAGCGAGAGGGGGGGGGCTGTTTTCAGTCAAACACATGCATGTTTTTTTTTCCATGCCAAAAACCCACATTCTCATCCAGCCCTGTTTCCTGGATGTTGTCATGTGTGTCCAATCACACGCATTTGGCTCAATCATGTGAAATGTGTCCCAGGTGACACAAGCAGGTGGTCCACAATTAATTCCTCTCCCCGCCACAGACTTCCGAGGCCAGGAATGTATGGATGTGTGCGTGTCCACTCCAGCGTGCCATTGAGATCCAATATTTGAATGAAAGAGAAATTACTCAAATGTCTAGAATTTGTGGGGGGGTGGAGGTGTGACAAATGAGATATGAGTTGAGAGGCAAGAAGAGCATTGTCCAAAATGTGATTAATATGATGGATTTTGTTTGAATAATTACATTTGATCTGTCTAAAAGCCAGTGACAATTTATCTCAAGCTTGGCACCGTCACTGGAATTTAGCCTGACAGCCATCGCTTTTACCTCAAACACCATCTTGAACTAAAATGCCTGAAGCTACAGTGATATTAAATTATATATTACACATCCTACAGTGTATCAAGATGAAAAAAAATATATATATATTCATAATCCAACAAAATGACACTAAATCATCACCACACATACAAAGTTGGGATGCTGAACACATTGCAGACAGATGGTATATTGTTGAAATCTTGATAAGCAAAGGTTTTTCAACGGAGCTAATGGGTGCTGGGACATGATTGGCCTCTTTCTGCGTCTCCATGCCTTCTTACACTTTGGGTCATATTTTGGTCGGCACCAGAGTTCACCTGCACCTCCATCAAATCTCGTGATGGGAAAATAAAGTTTCAAGATGCTTCATCAACCAGGTGTTGTATGTTTTTGGCTCTTCTAGATGGCGCTGTTGGTCTAAACAAAGGGATTTAGAAAATTACAATTCAGTGTGCTTTCAGGCGACCCGGTAGTCCAGTGGTTAGCACGTGGGCTTCACAGTGCAGAGGTACCGGGTTCGAATCCACCCGATTCAGGGTGTCCCCCGCCTACTGCCCGGAGACAGCTGGGATAGGCTCCAGCACCCCCCGCGACCCTAGTGAGGATCAAGCGGTTAGGAAGATGAATGAATGAATGAGTGTGCTTTCAGCCCTATGTTGAAAAGATAGTGCCATCTAGAGTCTAAGAAATACAGCAACTGGTTTATGAAGCTTCTTGAAGCTTTATTTTTCCATCACTTATCAAATCCATAAAAATCATGCAACAACCCCTGCACCACAACTGAGACCGGCTTCCGTCCATCAAACTTGGGATGCCGTGCATATTTTAGCCAATTGATTACTTTCAGATTTAAAGGATGCCGCAAAGTCTGACTGTCGGTATTCTATTGAGTCAATTGGCCAGTCTACCACTGCACCCCTGATTGGCCAGTTTTATCACACATTCTTTATTGATCAATCTCAAGGTCTACCAATATATATGCTACAGCAATGATTGCCCTCCACACCAGACATTTGTCTGGATAACTTAATATCTTCACTGAGAATGACGCTGTGAACTGAAACATTGATTTAGTATGGGCAGTATGCACATGTCACATTGCACAAGAGAGAGTGGGAAAAGTGCTCATAGATTGCATTTCTAGCATTGTTATCAACAGTGCCAAAGCCACTGTGTGTGTGTTGGGTCTTGGGGGCAGCTGAAGAGAGTCGGGTCATCCTGTTGCCTGGTAACAAGGACCAGATTGACAAAGGAAGAGCAATTTAGGACTACTTTCCCCTGGAAATCAATACTACAGGCCTGATGTGAGATTAGCTAAGGGAGCGATGCAACATATTTGGCAAGGCTTACTTCATAAAGCAGATAGGATGGAGGGGTGTGCGAGTGGAAGGGATTGCATTTAAAATACAGACTACAAAACTGTAATCTACGGGTACCTATCCTCTGAAGAATCGCTAAAATTAGACTTCCAGTGTTTCTGTCTCTACCTCAGTAATGACAGCTTTAGTAAAGCGAACAAAGATTGGGAAGATGGAATCTGATTTTAGAGTTTTAGGATTATATCACCTGTCACACTGTGACACATATAGTCCCAGGCTGATGGAATGATGGGTGAATTTTGCAATATTGGAAAATAGTGGTGTCGGAAAGGAATGCAAACTGAGTAAGTCTTTGGGACATCTGTAGACATGCACATGCTGTTCATGTGTAAAACATGATGGTTGCTATGCGGACTCTAACAATTAAAGCACTTTCCCTTTTGCTGTGCTGAATAAAGCAACAATATGTACATATAGGAACACATTTTAATCGGTGGAACATGACTAGAATCACCTGTAGCTCACTGTGACAAGATATTGTGACGAGGTTTTGCAAACCAAATCTGCCCTTAAATGTCCTTTTTTGGGGGGGAAAAAAGCCCTGGGATTTAGAAATCCGGAATTCCATCAATTCATCCAATCATCCCTGCATTGTGTTTGCCCGACTGTAAAGACTATGAGCACTGGTCGGTCTACATGTCCATCGTTATATACAGCACCTGTGATTGGCAAGCTATTTCACTCAATAATAATTGGCCATGTCGACATCAGCCGCACGACAGGTTTTCCAGTTACCAAGCTCAGTCTATTATTAGCCAATGTACATGTCAGTCATAGCACAGCACCAGGGAGTGGCCTGTATGCCAGCTTTTCTAACAGTGGCCAGCAAAGACGCCAATCATAACAAGCAGAACCAATAATTAGCCATTGAAGTCATAAAATCTTGACTGACCAATCTCTATTGGTTCAAATCTCAAATCTTACATCTGGCACCAGTAGCTGGCTGCTTAGATCACTGTATCTTCATCGGTCAGGTCTACTTGTCTTGACACACTCTACCAGTTACATCAATGACTCTTTATAGTGAACTTCCCACACCAGTTCATCTCTTTAGGGTAACACGATACCTGAAAGATTGTTTTAAACTGGATTTTGGGTCAAAATATTGAATAAAAATAATTGATGAGCAAACTAACTCATCTCGGGCATGTGCTCAGAATGTTAATACTGCTTCTGAGATCTAATTTTTTGACAGCTCCCACGCAGAGCTACATAGCCGCTTTGAACAAAAGCATACGTTCCAACTATTATGTCAAATAACATCTAAATCTCTCATTTTTATAGGAAGTATTCTTGGACAGATTCTGAGAAGTGACTGATGCTTGTAAAATCGCAATGACGCATTACAATGCTACTGTGTCGCATTGACTGCTTCCCCCAATGAGATATCAAAATTAATGTGCTGATTAAATGATGGTTTTGACACCAACATGGAGCACTGATAAGGAAGGTGGAATGAAAATAACAAGAGACCCAGTGACTAAACTTGATGACTGAATGACGAGATGCAGGATTTGAAAACATTCCCACAGTTTTTTTTTTTTTTTTGGGGGGGGGGGTTCCCCATCTTGAGGTCCACTGTAACCAGACCCCTGTGAGGCTGAACACTGGGAAGCTCTTGATGGGCTGGAATGTGGATCCACAGAGGGTAGAGACCACAGACATGGCCAGGAATTTGTTGAGTCCTGGGCCAGTGGGAACCAAAATTCAGGAGAGGATTGTTGTTACCTGTGGCGGTGGCTCTGTCATCACATGCTATCAGTCCAACCAAGTTAGGGACAGGAGATGTGGGGGAAGGGGTGGGTGAACACTTCTTTACACTGTCAGTAGGCGGCAGAATGTGTTTAGATTCAAGAGGACACAACGTTTGTTTCCCTTCCAAGAGAGGAAAAAGGCGACATCATTAACAAACAAGGTGAGTGCGATGCAAAATCGAATCTCATTCAAATTAAAAACACGACCAAACGCATTAAAAGCTGACCTTTCTCTGGCATATAGTGTATGTGTGTATGGAGGGTCAGGGGCTTGATAAAGAAATGACAAGACATTAAGTCAAAGCTCGACTGACAGCAGTGCAATGGTCTTTGGTATCCTCTAGATCAGGTCCATAATGCATTGATCCTAGCCTGGGACGAAGCCAGGCAGAAACCCCGGAGAAATGAACTCCATAGTATTTCTACTTGTCCATCCTTTACTATGATGAGGCAATCAACTCTAATAAGCTCTATTTCTCTCTCTCACTCTCTCTGTCTGACTGTCTTGCTCCAACATCGGCCACCATTTAGCAGCATTTGGATCATTAGTCCGCCTAGATCGGCCCTTCTGGACTGATGTTTCCGTGTCAGGACCTGCCGCATTAGAGCGCTGCTCAGGTGCCATAATTCTCCCCCGTATGGGCAAGGGGTCAATGGAGAGATGAGACCCTTTGGCTATTATATACTCACACAAAGACAGTGAGTTTGTGTCAGGGTTATTCAGGGTCATCATTGTTAAACAGTAGCAGGAAGAAGTTTTTGTATTAAAATGAAATTAAATGACCAAGTGCAAGGAGGTTCATTAAAAGATTGAAAGTGCTTTTCTGGAAGGCAGAGAGAGTAGAAATCAAGTCATTTTAAAAGTTTAATAAATTGTCAATTATCATGCTAGAAGATATGAACTGAATGGAAGGCAAACAAAAAGAAATCATCACGGAGCTGTTTTCATTCCATTATTCAACCATTACACTGTACATTTTTCCTGAATGCTTAAGCCATAGGTGTCAAACTCAGGTCCTGGAGGGCCGCTGTCCTGCATGTTTTCCAAGTGTCCCTGTTGCAACACACCTGATTCAAATGAACAGGTTCAATATCAGGCTTGCGCAGAGCTTGCTGATGATCTGTTCATTTGAATCAGGTGTGTAGCAACAGGGAGAGTTGGAAAACATGCAGGGCAGCAGCCCTCCAGGATCTGAGTGTGACACCCCTGATCTAAACTGATTTACATGGCGATTGAGAAAGAAACGTCACTTTGAACACAATCCTCACAGTGAGGCTCTACAATCTGACTTCATGTCTTGTAAGAATCTTGTTGACTTGGACGATATGCAGGACCTGAGTTTGACACCTCTGGTTTAAGCCATTATTTTTGGAAGCTGGATGCATTTTATTTTGAAAGGGGAAACACTTTCACATCAAAAGTACTTTAGAACATATTTCTGCCATCATATTTGTTCATTTTAACATGTCAGGTATGTCGGTACTGCACCCAGTTAGTGGAAATTATGCTTTATCCATTGTTTTTTTTTTTTGTCAACAGTCATCCTTTTTCATAAAATCAGGCTTCCATTAATGACGGAATGTCCACCTATGAGTATATCACGCATTCATGCAGCTGTTTTCTTTTGTTGGTAATCCATTTCAGAACTGGAATGAAAGATCGCTGAAACTATCACCCGATAAATATTAAAGCACATAACTCAGTTATCATATTTTAAAACATCATACCTGCTCGGGAATAATAACTGTATGCTGTACAATCAAAGTACAGCTTTTTTAATTGTATTTTTCTCCATCTATAGACCACATTACTAAAACTATTTTTATTTGGTGCGTCACAGAGGAAGAAAAATAACACACCAGGGTTTTAAACTTTTAGCTCACTTGTCTGTGTTGCCAAAAAACAGTGTGACATCAAAGTACCTTCTCGTAAATATAATCATGTTAGTTGGTATTTTGCCTCTGGATGATTGGATTTACAATCAGCGATGGGCACGTCAGTCTGTCAGTCATCCCTCTATTGTGATGCCAAGCCGGCCAAGTATGTCCGTCATTGGTAGCGACAGACAATCTGTGTTACGCATGTACTCACTACACACACGCAGGCGCAGGACAGGCAGACTTCAGTTAAATAAAACAAAACTCATTCTATATCTTTCGGTCCCGCAGACCGCAATACCATTGTCCCATGTTGTTTTTGTTTCACCAGTCTGTCAAAGACTGCCCTTGCATGCACACTACAACTCTGCAGAAATTCCCAAGTTTTTGAAAACAAGGGCAAACAAGAGGGCTCTGGCTGGGGCCCAGCTTTCACTTAACTTGAAATCCGGCAATTGGTCATTCATTCGATTCTGTTGGGAAATTTGATCAATCTCCACAGAGCAGGCATTAAAAAAATACCCATTGAAGAATGGAGTGATTCAGTCTTGGCAGCGCCAGCGACTCAAATATCTGTTAACAGACTGCTTCCTGGCAGAGTTACATCAGCTCTGGCACCAGACAGGCACACAGAGAGACATTAGTCAGCACTATCCTTGCTGTCAGACTACATTGCCTGGCGCTGGATCCCACCAGGGAGGGACATGCCGATCAGATGATAAATCATAGTTACTAACAGATTTTATAATCTGGCTCTCAATATCATACAATATAATATCAGGATCAAGGGCCTTTGATTCTCAATGGACATTCTGTGTTGTGACCCTATTTTTGTGGTTGAAACAGAGTCTAACGTTGATCATCTTGGAATCAAATCTATTTTAATTCGGTTTTATCTTGAACTCAGTCTTTGGATTAATTCTCAGGACTGCAATTTGGGGGACTGCAGTTACTTTACTTCATATACAGACACATTCACATTTTAACACTTCTTGGATTTACGAAGAGCGGTTGTGTTTGTGGTGTTGCATAAAAACATACACATTTTCTCAAACTCTTCCCAGAAAAAATAATTCTGAAAGTACTTTTTGTTATATTAACATTTTCATTTGCTTTACAACCATCATGCAACCCTTAACCTTGTATTGGTCTTGACTTTTCTTGACCTCGGTTATTGACACAGATTGCCCAATGACTGCATAAGTCATGACGAAGCAACAGACCATAGGACTTACAAATAGAACTGGCTCGCTGGTAATAAATAGAAACACAAAGAATATATGATTAGTTAAATTGAAGATTTATTATGCATCTTCATCACATTTAATACCTTTATGAGTGACTGATGTGGGCACTTATCTGACAGTATTTTGAGAAGTTTTGTCCAAATATGCATGCATATCCCATGTCTGGGAAAAAAGACAACATCTGGTCACCCCACCAGCTTGGTTTCTAATGAAACATGTATTTGTGCCTCGACAAGCCATCCTCAGGCAAACCCCACTAAAAGTAATTCCCAGGAACATGTTTGCACAGACAGGGCCGCCTTTTTCGATAGAGCCCATTATTCTGCTGCAAATTGCTAAATGCCCGGGCGAGGTGACAGCGAGAAGCCGAGGAATGAATACTGTGCTTGTAATCGGAGGTGGGATGTGTCATGCCAGCGAGTGTTATCACGCGGCACAGGATGGTATGAATTCCGACATTTTCCTGCCATAGGGCCATGACAGAGCCCTCCTTTCTAACGTGCCCCCGGGGCGGGAGGAAGGGAAATCCAGAGGAGCTGTCACAAAAGGAGAAGGAGCGACTTGACTTGAAGCTGTTGATAAACTTTGAGAATAGTTCCCTTTTGGAAATGGCTCGTTGGCCTCATCGTAAAGCAATGAAGGCTGAGAGAGAGCTATTGAATGCCCCGCTTAATCAGAAGCAGCTGAGAGACAGATAACAATTTGCAGAGAATAAGTGTTCTTTTTTTCTCTTTGGGCTGTGGTTCAAATTAGTATTAAAACCTATGTGGTCAATGTAGAAACTGGAAATCCCGCCGTCAATTTAGAATAATACGTCTTGTGCAGTCAATAACTTTTACAACATGCACTCTTGTATTATGCGGACCATACAGTATTTCCTAAAATGAGTCTTTGCCTTTTATCAAACAGAGTTTCTCATATTTTAACAACCTGACAGGGCCTAATAAGTCATATTCACAAATTCATGCTTAAATAATTACTCATCCCAATTTTGATGGCTGAGTGTTATGCATCCCCCCCCCCCCCCGCCATCCCCGATACAATTCTCTAATTAACATATTTTCATTATCATGGTAAATGAATAATTTAAAGACTCTGTAAGAGACATGAATTATTAGAATGTGGTACAGTGATGGATTTAAAAAGGCCCAACACTCAATTTGTGCCTCAATCCCTCCCAAGGTGACATGAATAATTAGTAGAAAAGAAGCCCCCCAATTAGTCTTTTTTACAGGTCTATGAAAGTAAATGTTGCAGTGTCAAATGACCAATACCTTGATAACTACTTACAACAAAAGCTATACACTCAAAGTAAGGTTTTACCGACCACTTTGCCAGAGGTATCACTAAAAAATATTTTTCTTGGTGTTACCGTAATTTCATTGATATAGTATGTATTGTAATGTTCACAATATATTCTAGCCATTCAGTGAGAATATTGTTTTAAGACAACTGTTCACGCAGTCATCGTGTTGTCTAAAACTCAAAGATTACCGTACAACATCAGTGACCATCAGATAGCTGCGTGAACTGTGCAGCTTGCTAGCTAAGCTAACTTGAAAGTTCAGTTCACCAATTGACAACAAATGCATTTTTGTAAATATTTCAAGTGTTTACATTCATTTCATTCACTTGAGTTGTCCGTTTAATTTTTCGACACCTAAATGTTCATTTAATTTTTGGAGCTAATGTTCTGATTGTTTGATGATGAGTGAAAAAAATAAATAAACCACGCCAACATATGTTGTGACTGAGCAAGATGTTATGGCTTGACTTAAGACTTACTTGAACCAGGTAATGACTTAATGTGACTTCCTTAAAATTTGTTGGCAACTCTGCTTGCTTTATTGTGGATTTTCCTTTTGTCTGTACAGTGTCCTTGGGTGGCATGACAGGCGCTTTTAAAAATAAAATGCATTATTATTATTATATATTATTTTCACGAAATACTTACTTGTGACTTGCACAAATGTGACTTACTCCATCTGGTATACAGTATCTGCCAAAGAATGAAGTGCCGTTGGCTGGCTTTTTATCCACTTAAGATACCTTGGGTCGTCTTCATGTCAACAACTGTTTTTCTTTTATGTTATAGTCATTGTTCCTCCAATATATGGGACAGGTAAATTTTGTCCCCCTTTGTCACTGCTGAGATCTCGCGCCGACCCCACAGATGGCGTTGTAGGCGCACGAAGGCGGATCTGGCAGCCCCGATGCGATGCACGACTTCTGCTTCTCCTTGCCCCGACGGAACCACAGAGCAGCCGAGATATGTGAAGGAATCAACGTTTTCCAGGGTCACGCCCTCCAGTGACAGCGACCGTTGGTCAGCTGGGTTGGTGAGGGAGGACATGATCTTGGTCTTCGAGGCGTTGATGCGCATTCCAACGGTCAGGGCCGTTCGATGGATTTTCATCAGCGCGTTTTCAACTTCCTCGAACGTGTTTCCAAGTAGAGCGATGTCATCTGCGTATGCCAGGTCCGACACTGCGACATCTCGGCCGACCCTCACTCCCTCAAAGCCATGGAGAGCAGTGTTGAGAATGTGGTCGATGGCATAGTTGAATAAGGTTGGTGAGAGCGCGCAGCCTTGTCGGACACCCGACCGCACCTCAAAGGTTTCTGATTCGCTGCCGTAGGCCCGCACTCGGACTCGGGTTGACCGGTAGTAGCCCTGGATGAGCCGAAGCAGTTTCACAGGGATCCCGTCAGCCTTCATGATCATCCACAACACACCCCGGTCAACTGAATCAAATGCTGCGGCAAAGTCGATGAAGCACACGACTGTTGGTTGTTGGTAGGCCCATCGTTGCTCCAAGGTGCGACGCAGGCTAAAAATCTGGTCTACACATCCCCTTCCGGGGCGAAAGCCACCCTGAGTTGGGCGAGTCCGGTGGTCACGGGCCATCTGGAAGCGTTTCAGCAGAAGGACGACGAATGCTTTTGCAGCCACATCGAGAAGGCTAATGCCTCTGTAGTTGGTGCACAGCTTCTTGTCTCCCTTCTTGAAAAGGGGTATTAACACTGCTTCGCTCCAGTCATCCGGGATGGTCTCGGACGTCCATACGGCGTTGTATACGCGATGAAGCCACGCTGCAAAGACGTCAATGTTGCTTTTGTAAACTTCCGCCGGGATGCCGTCTTCACCTGGGGCTTTATTATTCCTGAGCTGAAGCAGGACGCCTCGAATTTCGTCTACCGTAGGTGGGTCCGAGCTGCAGTCGTACTCCTCATCAATTGCAGGAAGCACAGGCGCCAACACTGGTGGTGGGTGATTGAGTAGGACTTCGAAGTGTTCGCGCCAACGTTGCAGCCGTTCCTCTAGGGAGGTTATCACAGAACCGTTCACTGTGCAGATTGTTTCGCTGACTCCAGCGGATTTCCTGCTGGCCTTCTTTACCAGCTGATAAAGCTTGCGGGTATCTCCCGCAGCGGCGGCCCTCTCAGTTTCTTCGGCAAAGTCGCACCAATAGGCATTTCGATCTGCCCGAATCGCCCGAGTGGTAAGTCGCCGTAGTTCGCGGAAGTTGGCTGCTCCCGTTACTCGCGCAAGCCTGGATCGTTCTGCAAGGGCCAGAGTGTTTGCAGTGATCCAGTCACGGTTCTGGCGTTTGGTGGAGATGAGGTGTGAGCGTGCAGCTGCAATGATGGTAGATTTGAGTTCTCGCCACTCCTGCTCTGGCTCATTGGAAGCCGGTTGTAGTTGAGCGAAGCGGTTTTGGACCTCCACTTGAAAATTCTTCCCTCCATCCAGCTTCAATTTCGCGACATCAATCCGCATGGTGCGTTTTGAAGGGCGATTAACTTTAAGTCTGATGCGAAGGGTAGCACGCACAAGCACGTGGTCGGAGCCGCTCTTGCCTCCCGTGTCTGCTCCACGGTACGCCCGTGCGTCGAGGACTGAACTCGCCCAACGTGACCGAACCAGTATGTAGTCAATCTGGTTAGTCGTCCGCCCATCGTTCGAGTACCAGGTGACTAGCTGATGTCACGCCCCTTTGTCAAGTAATGACAAAGGGGCGTGTCTACCAGGCGATCGTGCGGACCATCCTGCTTTATGGCTGTGAGACCTGGCCTATGAGAGTGGCTGACCAGCGCAAGCTGGAAGTCTTTGATAACGATTGCGTCCGCCGTATTCTCCGCCGCCGCCGATCGGACCGGGTCGACACTGCTGACCTTCGTCGCTGCCTGCACCTTAGCCCCTTACCAGCGTGTCTCCTGCAACGTCGACTCCGTTGGTTCGGGCATGCGGCACGCCACCAGGAGGGCGAGTTGATCAGGGATGTTCTCCTTCCTGCTCCTTTGCCAGCCTGGCGCAAGCGGCGTGGTGGACAAGTCAAGACCTGGGCCACCACGATGAAAGAAGACCTCGCGTATCTTTCCGGCCCCTTGGTGGTGGGTCTGAGACGGTGGAACCAGGACTGGCTGAAGCTGTCGGTTGACCTGGCACAGGATCGCCGCGCTTGGGCCGCCATGATCAGGGATGTCGTGCGCGCCAAGGAAGAAGCCGGTTCAACCCGCCCAGGGTGAAGGCCGTTGCATACATACATACATACATACAGGTAAATTGTCAAGAGTACCACTGTTGTGTACTGCTTGCTGGACACTGAGACTGTCATATTTTTGCCCAGTGCAATTGAGAAAGGAATACGGACGGCAAAAAAAAAAAGAATGAGTGAGAATCATTTCTTGTTTTTGATGATATTCCTAACTGGAACTATATTGGTTTTCTTTTTTATTTATTTATTTGTTTTGATGATTCATCGGTCGTTCTGTCTTTGCCCTTGCAGGTGTCACTTCAGAGCTCTCCATCTTGTTTTCCAGCTGTCGCTTTCACTCTTCAACTTCTACTTTTCTTTGGCATCCCTCCGCTTCGAAACAGACTGTGTCAGTGTAAAATGAAAATAAAATGATTTATGTTGTACCCCCTCCCCACTTGTTCAAAGTAATGAGATTCCATATTTCAAATCACTTGACAGACGGATTGGAAATTAAGGTTCCTTAGATAAGTAATGCCTTTTTGATGTTGGACTGTGTGAATAACTCACACAGTCTGATTGATTTGAAAACTCTTGTGACAGAGTGTGTTTGCCTGTGAAGGGGGAACAACACGGCTGTACAGTATGTCACCACATTAGTTGGTGTGGCGGATCCGTCTCACAGGATCCTGTTGCCAGGAAGCCTCATTCTCATTCATTGCAATTTATTAGAATAGTATTGGGTCGATATGTACACGAGCAATTGAAGCCAAACTAGGAGGAGAACAATGCATAATGTAGGAATCGGCGTTTCATCTGGAAAATTACGGTTGTACAGGTTTGGAATTTCAAGTTGGACATTGTGTGTACGGTCTTTTCAAGCAGTTTGTGGAACACCTTGTTGACTGGAATCGGCCATAGTTGAACCAGCTTTTATTCATACAGCTGCATCTCTTAAATTTTGACATGAAAAATAGCCTCCAGATCTGATCCAAAATACAGAGTTCAAATAGCCGTCGTGCGTGACATCACATTGCACCACTGAAAAAGCTGGTGAAAGTATCCTGTGAGACTTCAGCTCAGTGAGCATCGGAAGGATTTACTTTTTTGTAAAACAGCATCAACCGAAAAATGTAGCTGAAAATAAAATATTGCTTCATACAAAAAAACTGCACTACAGAATATACTGGATGAAGTGGATAATTAAGTCTGTATGTGAAGAGACTCTCCTCCCAAACATAAATCTTCCCTCTACCTACTTCTTTGTCATCAAAGTTTTAAAGTTGAGATTCATGCAAATTGGTTCACATAACCATTGGTTAACTCATTTTTTTATACTATCTGACAGTTAATACGGGTTAAGAGTTTTTACAATTAAGTTATTCACTTTACGTGAATTCCTAATTGAAAAATTAATTCAAACTCTTCCAAAATCCTGGTTATGTAATTTTAAAAAGGCTCCTTAAAAGTAGTCACACTAGAAAAAAAAAAGAAAAGCATCAGCTGAGCGGGTTACATAATTTCTGCATATGACCTTCACGCCAGGACAGGTCCTCACACAAACTAATATTCTTTCATCATGTCAGCTCACCCACTGCCCGCCCTCTCCTTCAGTCGATTTGTGGGAAACGGACAGCTGTCAATTGCTTTAGAGGAGACAGAGTGAAAATATCGAACCGTGGCCTCCCTCAAAAGCGCCATCGCCGCCGACATAACAGTGATTCATCAGAAAAAGTGCTTGATGAGCACAGTGTCTGCTCTCCCCTTCTCTATTTGTCATTAGACATAAAAAGTAATTGTCATGTGCAGGTGTCTGAATGAGTGCTGTTAATGGCAATCTATGCTGTCACCTGCTGCTAGAAGACATAATTTTAAAATGGAACTGATTATGCCATTGTGTTTTTTAGAGGTCACATTGATCAAAGGGTAACAGGGGTAAACTCTTGTTTACCTGCGGCACACCTATTAAGACACATTTTTCAAAGCGCTTCACATTGACGGCGCAGCATCAGATACTAAACTGGGGGTTCAGTATCTTGCTCAAGGAAATTTCGACATGGTCCGTAGGGCCGGAAAACGAACCTGCAACCTCTGGGTTAGGAGATGACCACTCTACCACTCAGCCATGTCGCCCCAATTCTAAATTAATTCGATAATGTGATTGAAATAATTTTAATGAACAAAAAGAAGGATTTCAGAAGAAATTGCACACTTAAAAAAATTAACAGGCTAACTGACCAACACACACACACACACACACACACATATATATATATTCATGTCAGCAGTGAGCTCAAGTGGTGTATCCATGCGATGAAACTAATTCAAAGATTTTGTTCTCATTACCTAAAAATGCCACTAATCCGTCATACCTGCACATCCACTACTTTCATAAGAAAGGCTCCTCTCATAACTGTGTCTCTGCAAAACAGTGGGCGCTCTCATTAGGCACACACGCGACTTTAGAGTGATTCATTATCAGACCCATGTGAAAAGAAAACTGCTATTAAAACTTTTGAAAGCCATTAAAGAATATTCATAATGACATACAAAAGTTGTAGGTGCACATGGCGGGGTGGAGGTTGGGGCGGGGGGGGGGGGGGGGGCTGGATTATGCAATACTGTACAGTGACATGACAGTTCAGGACTGCCACCACCACCATCATTCTGGTGCATGTTATTGCTGTTCAATTTCAAGTAGCTCTGGCCTGACCCCCACATGCAGTATGAGTCTCTGCGGTGCTGGTTGGGTGCCCTGGCGTGGAAGTGTTATTCAAACGTGCTGTGACAGTATTGAGCGCAGGCTGTTTACTGAAAGGAATTCAGAACAGGATCAGCTAAACATATATTGTGGTGGATCGATCGGCCGATCGGTCTTGGTATTAGTCCTGCTTGCACTGCTGGTGTGTACCTGGACCTCAATAATTGAGCTGAGGGGGAAAAAGATCTGGTGTGAGGCTCAACGGTTAGAGCAAATGGAAAACAGAGAGAAATAAATGTGTACTTGTCTCCATGGGTCTCAGCTCAGCGTCATTATAACGTTAGTCATACTTCATACTTTCTTCCCTTTCATCTTTGACACACTCCATCTGTGTCTCATCAAGTGAAACCCCAATATAAATACAGAGCAGTGCACAGGGCGCAATGCATTTGAGACGCAACCCTGGCGTACGTGCGTTACTTGTGAAGTGTACTTTCTAATCATACGCAGCTTTAAAAAGGTTTCAAGCAGAAAATATATTTTAAAGCGAGCCGTGCACCAAAAATCACGGTGCAAATCGAACAGAATGGGGAAGTAATGCGGAAGAAGAGCAGAGCGGAGGCACAAACAAAATGAAACCCCAGTTCATGGGCAAAAGTATTGGGACAGTGTTGAACGTGCAGAAACACACAGGCTGTTTTCTCTCTGCGGTGTTCCTTCACACAAAACTCATGGGACTTGCTTTGTGCACTGGGACACATTCATGATAGAGCATCTTTTTATTTATTTTTTTATTATTATTATTATCAGTCTTATTGTGTCATTCTTTTTCACTGGTGTTGACCAGCTTCATGCTGTTGATTTGATATGATTTGATTCCTGCCTGTGCATGGTTTGAAGCCTGTACAAAAAATAAAATAAAAAAATAAAAAAGAATGTTGTCAGGAAGAAATTCCAGAATTAGAAAAATATATGATGATGAAATCAAAATTTATTGTGTTCATTCCCCAAAAATATTTGGAATTAGTCATTTTGAGAGAAATTAAGAAATACAAAATGAAAATACATTTTGTCAACACTTGAACAATAAATATTTCCCCTAACATACTTTACAAACCACTGATATTTTTTATATTTATATCCAGTACTGCACAAAAGTCGTACTAATTAAAACCTTCAGGCAGTACAAAAGCGTATTCAATATTTACCTATTTAAATCCCAACCACTAATACAGGAATAAATTGCTGAATGGAGAATCAAATCCTAGTGATTTGATTATGAATTGTAACACAAGTGACCAGATGGACCACTGACGTAATTAAGTAAAACAATGACATTTATTTCACCATCATCATTTTTCTTTGAAAATAAAAAGTTTTGGTTTTCCATAATGAAAAAGTTCTGACTCTTTTCCTCGCAAATATCCAGATGATTTCCTGTATGTTAGTTTCATACATTTGAATCAACTGCAACATATATATACCTGTCTGATCTGAATTCATGAAATCAAAAAAGGGAAGGCGCCTGAGGTGACCACAGTCAAACTTGCCCAAACCCTTCTCACATGTTGTAATGTGCTTTTTTTAAAAAAATTAAATGTCAAACACTAAAACGAGACTTTTGCCCTCCTCTTGCCATTTTGTATTCTCCTTCCAAGCCAACCACCTTCTTCAGAAGAGGCTTCCATTAATGGTCCACCCCCCACCCCGATTCTCTCCACTTCCATCTCGTCAGGTCTCAACTTCACAGCTTCTCTCCAATTCTCACCTGTCCAGAAACTCCATCAACACCTACTCCTCTCCCTCTGTGAAAGGTTCACCGCTTCCGATCTCCCGTTGTTCGCTCTGAATGAGCTTTAACAGCTGTCGAATCGGAAATAACATTGCCACAGCCGATTCCTTGCAAAAATAGAAAAGAAAAAGAGGAAGGTGGAGGAAGAAGTGGGGGTGAATATGTTCCCAGTTAATGGATGTTCACTGGATGTGTAATGTAATAATTTTGGTGAAAAGGAGCAGGAGCCGGAGCAGAGGGGTATATGGGAGGTGGGGGTGAAAAGAGATGAAATGGATGGATGAGTAGGGGAATAGATGAATAGAAGGGAGGGTGAGAGGCGGCCAGTGAGAACGAGGGGAAAGCAGACGGAGCCAGAAAGAGGTTGGGCAGATTTAATCTATTTGCAGGGCCTGTGGTCGCTCTGCTCAGACCTCTCTGACAGGCAGTAGGGGATTTGGCAGAAAAAAAAGATAATCTCATACGTCTCTCACACCACATTGGCAGATGGCATGCATATGCTTCTTCCTATAGCTTTAAGCTATAGCTCTTCCAATAAAACCATCGAAGACGAGTATTCGTGATTTGTTTTTTGAAGGTGAGCACTCACTTGCTTTTATTTTTGTTTATTTATTTGCCAGAATATATATATATATATATATATATATATATATATATATATATATATATTCTTTATATTTATTATATTTATAAGTATATACATATAATGAAGTCCATACACATACTGTATGTTTGCACTGACTACCAAAAATATGATTGAACTCGCTCAGGCCTTTCTATAAATTATTAGAAATGCTTATCATGTGGTTACCAAGTGGACGCCGGCTCCAAACTGGCTGCATTTGCATCGGATGAATTTCTGACGTCTCACTTAATGGCTGCGGCACACACAACCAGGTGTGAAATTTGACATTCACACTCACTTCTCCCACCCTGTTGTGTTGAAAGCATTTTATGCGTCACACCACATACTGGTGCTAATGTTGTCACACATCTAATTGATGCAATCCCCCACATCAGAATCAGAATGAGAATCATCTTTATTACCCAAGTATGTAGAAGGAGTTTGTCACATTCAGTGAGTTCTGGCAAATTACTGATTGACTTAATGTAGCTCAAAGCTGTTTTGCTTGATCTCTATGTATTATCTTGTACTAACATGGTAGTTGCAAACTTGTCGACTTCCATCTTCTAAACCTTTTCGACTGGCCTTTTCCGTGGGATCCTTCTCAGTATGTCCTGAATCTTCTCTGGGCCCTCTTTCTGTCGGGACATGGCAGAAAACCTGGCCAAGGGAGGTAGGCACGAAGCATCCTCATCAGGCACCTTATCTGGCTCCTCTAATGCTCTATTCCGAATTCTCTCCCCGGAGGACCAAATTTATAAACCCTATCTTTAATGGAGTGTCCACACAACCTGTGGAGAAAATTCATTTCGGCCGCTTGTATCTGTGATCTTGTGCTATTGGTCACGACCCACAGTTTGTGACCATTGGTGAGTCGGGAAACGGAGATCGACCGCAGTAGATAGTTTAAAGGTATACATTTATTATATCATTCAGATTTCCTCCATAGAAGCCTACACACAATCACTGTAATCTTTTTTGAAGAATTTATTTTTGGACATGGCCATCTGTGAAGCTGCAGGCTCCAGAGCATGACTCACCATGCACTCTCTGACGCCTCCTCACTGCCCTCATCAGGACTAATTCCCACTTCCTCCTTCCTTCAATACCTAGCACTAAGTATCCTGGGTGTTGGATGTCACTAACAGCACTTACTGTGGCTGCACTGTAGCAAAGATGCCTACAGCTGACTGGCTGCCGGTCCCTGGTGTGGTCAGAGTAGGAGGCCGATTGTGGCCGAGTCATTGATCGAAGAGGTGTAATGGATCTGGCTTAGGCTGATAATGCATGATGTAATTGTCAGAGGGGTTTAATTATATGCTTATTACACAAGGAACTGAGTATTCACGCTCACTGCCCATTTACGGCGCACAAGGCCATAAGAAAGAGAATATTTTTAAGTGCTAGTGTACTATAAGCCCTCATAAACTGCCGTAATTAAATTGTTAACCATTTCTAAGAGAAGCAACACAGCTACTAATAACGGAAACAATTATGTTTGTTCCGCTTGTATGTGAAGTTTGATAACATGCCTTTCCATTCCCCGGACTGACATTGAGCCAAGTGTGAGGGTCCCAGTTAATCTAAATTTCTATCATGGCACGCCGTCCCTTCTATCCCTCCATTCCCTCATCCCTGCAGGCCATGCTGAACCGTAATGGTGGCCCCCTCGCGTGTCTGAGTGCATACGCTAGGCTGAGCAATGCTTTTCAATTACCTGCGCTGGAGCCCCAGACGAAAATGCATAGCACACAGAGAAATAAAATATACCTCATGTCATTTAATTTGACAGTTGTCCTTTCCCAACACTTCAATAGAGGTCATCACATGCCTTGTGTACAGCGATCGTGTGTGTGTGTGTGTGTGTGTGTATATATGCAGTCAACTGAGTGTGTTTTAATACTAGATGCGGGGAAGGTACAAAATAGATTTAACCTTAAATTCATGCGGGAAAGAGTTGATCGAAACTCTTTGGAACATGGTGGCCACAAGATCAACAGGTCAACAGGAAGAGATAATTACTCTTGCAATACTTTGGAGCCGAAATGAGTCAACCACAAGGGTCTCTGATATTTGTACTTCCACATGAAGCTGTTCGATAAGGAGGTTTTATTCAAGTGGAAATTAAGGAGAGCAAGAACACAGAAACAAAAGAAAACAGGTGGTGACGGTCAAGTAGCAAGAAGGCACCGCAGCAGAGTAAGCTAACATTAAAGTGAGGTTTTATTTTTGTCATTTCTAAGAATGTACCCTAAAACATGACACGCCAGTAACAATAGTGCTGGACCAATGAGCGCCCAGCAGTGGTTGGCATCATCCATATGGCCGTGTCGCACTGAGCAATGCTCAATCAGTACCTCATAGTGTCCCTGCTTTTGTTTTCCATTGGAAACGCCAGGACAGAAAGTGAACCTACCAAATGGGAAACTCACTGGTATTCTTTGCTCTTCTTTTCTAAATCAAATGAGCAATTTTTTTTTAATTCAGTACTGATAAAACTGCTGCTTTGGAACAGCCAAACCACACCCTAAGGAGAAGCGTATATTTCTTGAAAGGATGTTGACTGGTCATTACTCATTTTTCCCCCCCTTTAATTTCATCACCATCCCTGAGAGTAATCCAGTTTCTCATTTAATCCAATCATTAGCAGAAGCATTTGACATCCCAGTTGGTGCACACGGTGCAGTTTTTGTGTTTCAAAAATGGATAGTACATTAAATAAGTAATCACTACAGCGTTAATTTCTACAGTCTATGAGTAAGTGTGTAAAGTGTCTGATCAACAGCAAGTCCCCGAGGACATATTTAGTATACATTCTCATTTGAAAACAGCTAACTGCTTCTCAATTGATTGATAATGTTTGGGACAGAAAAGTGTCATCTGTGCACGATAAGTTATGACCAGTCATGCTCAGAGCAATTTTACCTGCTAAATAAATCTCATTAATCACATTTTCCTTTTGGGGTGGGTGTTAAACGAGGAAACATTAAGGGTTGGGGGGTGTGGGGGTGGGGGTGTTGTGTGAAATCTCCTGGTGTCCACCCATGTTGGAGGCTGCATTAATGAGCTTCCAGTCAGAAAAGGGAGGATGAGGCTGGGTCTTTAATGGTGTCCTTCTGGAATAGACATTTGTGGATGTGTTGACAAGAGAGGGTGTGGTAGAAGGTCGAGACAGAATATATGGGCTGTTTTTGTCAGAGGTGAAAAAGGACACCTCTGATCTCTCATGCACACAAACACAGAAAAAGATCACTAGCTTCCACTGCCAGCGTCAGCCCTGTGAATGTGCTTCCCGCTACAACGTCCTGCTGGGCTGCAATTGCAGTCCATGAAGTTGGCCGCTCGCCAGTTTGAAAGCTGTGCATTTTTTCAGGTTCCTAATTTGGAATCAGTGGCCGTGCAACAAACACAAATATGCCTGGTTGCACAGACAAACTTTATTGGAATAGATAAGATGACACGGCATCGCTAACATCGAGTTGCTTGGAGGTTACATCCTGGACCTATTTGCAGCATTTAGCAATTAGGTGCAAGTGCTCGCATCGAATATGGAACAACAAACACAGGCAGTTATCTTCTTATAATCTCATGTATGGAAATGAGTGTTTGATTTTCTCTTCATGCAAATGAGATTTTCAATTATCTTTAAAAAAAAAGCTGCCTTGGCAGAGGGTTACAGGCTTGTCTATTGTGCTGTCCGCTCACACAAATAAATTATGAATACCTAAAAAGCATTTCACATTGGAGATGATTATGGCAGTGGGGGAGGGAGGAAAGGTGGGGTGCGGGGGGATGTTAGTGAGTAGAGTGAGTGGCTTTTAACATGCAAATAAAATGCGGCACTTTGTTTCCTCTTGCAGAGATCAATCATAATTGGGCAGGTAGACACAAACGCTGGGATAATTTGGTGACCCATTTTAGATCACACACAACCAAAATGAGTGATGGTATGTCCTCTAGGGTTCCACCCAGGTAAAAGAATTCAACGGTGTCATTATCGAATCGTATTCACGCGAGCGGATATATTTCACTGTACAATTATCTTCACTCCATCAGTTTGTTTTGATTCTATCTTCACACTGACTGGACTTTACATTACATGTTTCGATTGACTTATTACAATTGTTTTACTTGGATGTGGCCCAGTACCAGTTCTTATAAAGGTAAACAAAAATAAACCTGTTGAATCAGACATATATATATATGACCACCAATGACCAATATAAATGTGTGTCTACGTCACAGAAAAACAAAGAAAAAAAATTAAAAAGTAAAAACTTCAAAACCATAGGATGCTAAATGTGGTTTAATTAGAAGTACCTAGACCATCAAGTCAGAAAAAAAATTTGAAGCAACTCCCGAAGAAGTAATAATGTGGGTTACCAGCATATAACTACCCTACCACTGGTTATTTCAGGCCAAATAATTAATTGTAATATTTGCATCAATTATTTATTTACTTTACTTTCTGTTGTTACTGCGAGATGTTGACACATGTCACTTGAAAACCTGTCAAAAATAATCCAACTGGTTAAGAAAGAACATCAAGACACTCATATGTAAATAGACAGACACAAAATGAAATCTGAGGTGGACAATAAATCTTCATTGTGTAAATTCACTTTATTTTCAAGAAACCCAAAACTGCTTAAATGTTTATTTTGTTTGTTTACATTCACATATTCCATGGCAATATTTAGATCAGGTCCAAATCACATCAACATGTCATCCGGTCGGTCTGTACATGCTGCAGTTGTAATAGCACATATGTCAAGTCAAGTCAAGTCAACAGTATTTATAGAGCACTTTCAAACAGCCATCGCTGCATACAAAGTGCTGGACATGGAGCGATTTAACATACACAATAAACAGTAAGACGAATCCGTAATAAAGGCGGTAGAAAGCACCAAGCAGTAAAATCAAGAACAATATGTGATTATATTTCAAGGTGGGGTTTTTTTGTTTGTTTGTTTGTTTTTTTAAACGTTTGGAAGGCCAATCCCGATGTGTATATTATTTCATGTTTTCCCTTTACTCTGCAATGATGCTTTTTGGAATTTGGCAATTTGGGAACAAAACAAACAAACAAAGTCAAAATAGTCAATTGAACAAAGTAGCATAGAGACAGCCTTGGACCTGCAGACTCCATCCAGAAACGATCTTGCTCCATTGGCATCTGCTGTTCAAAAAACATACCAAAAATAAAAATCAATGAACAGACTTCCACTGTGACGTCATCGACAAATCCTTACCACAGGGTTGAGTTGAGTTACACATTTGAAATATACTATATGTAAAAATGGACTCATTGTGTGCCCCCAATGAGCGCTCCAACAGTGCACTGGCAAAGGAGCGAACCGTCAGGTTATTAACAGTGACTAGTGTACATGACCACAGAGCAAATGTGTTAGCGTGTCACATAAATACACATAGAATGCACTGGAAAACTGTACCTCGACTGTATCCCATTATTGCAAAGCCAATTAGGCTGTACAAGGGGTTGACGTAAACATCGTGAAGCCTCAGCTTTGTCCTCCCTTAGGGGCTGGCAGGTTGAACACGTGTCCTGGTCTTGGTTGTCTTTTTCACCCTCCCTGTGGGTTTTGTGAGCATCTGTGTCTCTAACATAAGCCCCAAGGAGGGATCCCTTAAAAATGACTCGTGAAAGATACCACAGAATGAAATTCAAAGTCTCCTAGGCGATTTGAGGAACTAACATGATCCCTTCAAACGTACCGTATGCTTTTTTGGAGTACAGTGAGAGCCTGTCAGCAGGATGGCACATGCTTGTGCACATATCTTGTACAAGGCCACCCGGGCTTGAGGGAGTGTTAGAAGGCTTTTTAAAAGTGCTAAGAGCAAAAGGTGAAAGGATGCCGGGAGACGTGTGGATCACCTGCGCCTATCCAGGGAATAATCCATTTTAAAATGGGTTTAAAATTGAAAAATCAAGCCTGGTTCAAGCTCCATTCCCAGTTGGCAGACGCACTTTTAAATTGGGGTGTCATTGCAGTGGGAAAGAGGAACGGTTGGCAGTTCCAGGCCACTCGCATTAAGACCGGATGAATTTGCAAGAAATTTGATCGTTTGAGACCGCGGTGATCTAGCCCAGCAGAGATCCAACAACACATCGTAGAATTCTGAGCTTGTTGCCAAAAGAGGCTCAACAGTATAAATAAACCATCTTGTCAAAGTGTAGCTTCATGCTCATTAAAACTACTAGGCTCCGAATATGGAACAATTAAATCAAGACATTAAAAATGTTGCGGGAAATTGAGCTTGCCCCCTTGTGCCGACTGACGACATATTCTTTTGCCAGTGTGTGCACTAGATCGTCGAGCGTCATATGTAGCATCACACCAACGTGACTGGACTGTGAATCCTGTTAGGATTAAAATTCCAGGAGCCAATGGGTGGCTATAACATTATTGTCTTCTTGAATTATGGGCAAGAGTTAGAAATGTACATTCGACAGAACTTAAATTGAAGAGAACCGACTGAATTTAGATACTAAGTTGTATGTTTCAGGTAGTGTACTGAAGTTGGGAAGAAGTGGAACATTGTACTTGCTGCTTCTGATACTGACCGTGTTTACACCTCAGTCTTGTATTCACACCTCTAAGAGTTACGGGAAGTGTTGACAAGCAAATTTCCACCATAGCGAAGACTAATTCAGGATGCCTCACAAGTATCAAACTTCTCTGACCTCTCGAGCGGCGTCCTCCCAGAGGAGGAAGAAGTTCCTCCATCTCATTTCATCCCTTTGCTTCCTCTCCCGCCGGCTTGGTTTTTCATTCCTTTCAGCGCCATCCGTCTCATCCCACCTCCTGTATCCTTTACTCTCCATCCATCCTTCTTCTGTCTGACCTCATCCTCCCGCTAAACCTCCTTCCTGTCAAGTACAGCGCCAGGATCATGGAAGTTGCGAACTTGTGAGCAGTGGGATCAATAAAGCAAGGACACAGCAAGCAATGTATCGAAGATGGTTACCCGCCGGCCATAAATCGGACCATCCGCCGGGCAAAGAGGGTCATCATCGCCCTCCTCTAAACAATTACGTCAGCCCTCCCATCACTGTGAGAGCAGCGGATAAATCCATATTAGCAGGCCTGAAGAGGGAGACGATATATGAGCAGGGTGTGTCATATATGTCATGACATCTCACTGTAGATGTTGTTTCATATGGGGGTGCAGGGGGGGGGGAGTACAAAAACAAGCTTCGCAAAAGCCTCCGACGCTAAGTGTGATTGCAGCTATGTGCAACGTCGACATTTTGACCTTTTGAATGAACCCTCTGGAATGAATCATGTCATCGTAGATCTGCAGGGAAATGACAGTTACTGTATGTGAACCGAAGACGCCCAGTGCAACTCCCGAAGTTCTACTTAGGAACTCGACAGTGCTAACCTGACTAACTTTCAGAGGCGCATGCCTGGGTTGGTGGGTGTCATCTAGGTTCTTTTAAATGGCACAAAACATTTTATTTATATTCCATACATAAATAGTATGCTCCTTGGTCCCATTCCAGTAGTCTTCATATTTTCCGGTGACATTATCAGCTGTCTCCATCGCGCGCGAGAGCGGGAAATAAATTACATTTTTGCTGGTGGTTCCGTGGCGGGCAGATGGCAGGAGGAGCATTATAATATAAAACATGAATAAACAAAATCACTCATGAGCAAATGTGCAGGAGCATGGGGAGGTAATCTCCTTTAGGCATGGTCCTTGAAATTAACTCAAAGAATCTGCACATGAAACGTGTTAAGAAGATTAATCAAATATTTCTCCTCCCAAACCAACAACTCAGACTTCTGCTTACATTTAAAAAAAAAACAAAATCCTCTCCCTCGTCTCTCTCTCTCGCTCTCTCTCTCTATCTATCTCTTCCCTTTTTTAATTCAAACATTATGTTAATGGCTTATTACAGTGTTAACTTTAGTTAGACTGCTTGGCCACAGGTGTATCAGACTGAGGAGAAGGATAACGTTGCATGTGCGAAACCGTCGTAGCATTTACTTTCTAATAGGCTGGGCGTGATTTTGCCAAATGTGTGCGGCAGCAGAGGCACAGTGTATCTTGCCCTGAGGCAATGGAGCAAGTGAATTAGACAGATAATACTTTTAAAAGTCTAATTGGAAAACTTAAAAGAAGCTTGGAAAATGTTGACACACCTTCCACCAAGTATTGCCTTTTGCCCTGAATTTTGCCTACTCGGCTCAAGATGAGACTACTCAATAATGCCATTCTGTTGGAAAAAAAAAAAAAAAGCTAATACCGGAAGGTATCATTTGCAGTACGATGGAGTTTCAAGTATAATGGGCCGATACTATTTGGGCAGTGAGCCAGAAAGGCCTTCCGTGCTGGCCTAAACACGATGAGAAGCAATGTCCGACATTTACAGCCTATACTCTAAGATGTGTGCAATGAAATTGTATATAATTAAATCCCAGCAGTCTATTCTCTCCATTGTTTGTGTTCCTTCCAGTACATGTATTGTGGATGCGTATTTATTGATTTATTTATTTTATCCAATCAGGTATCAACCTGGGCGGCCCCGGTGTCGAGTGGTTAGCGCATCGACTTCACAGTGCAGAGGTTGCAGAGTTAAATTCCAGCTCTTACTTTCCTGTGTGGAGTTTGCATGTTCTCTCCGGGCCTGCGTGGGTTTTCTCCGGGTACTGCGGTTTCATCCCACATTCCAAAAACATGCATAGCAAGTTAATGAAGCACTCTAAATTGTCCCTAGGTGTGAGTGTGAGCGTGAGTGGTCGTTCATCTATGTGTGATTGGCTGGAAACTAATTTAGGGTGTCAGGGTGACAGCTGAGAAAGTCATGCGACCATTGTGAGGATAAAGCGGATCAGAAAATGGATGGATGGATGGATATCAGCCTCCATATTCTGCCATGTCAGTTAGATCTGCTAGGGCCTTCAGAACCAAGTAGAACTGGCCTCGGTAACTGTTCAACTCATAATTTTTCAAATCTGTCCTCACTGGGCCAGCCTGCAAGAAGGCCCCCGGTGAGCCTATGTCAGCTGGAATGGAGTCTATTCTATTATTGTACTCGGCAAAAGGCAGACTACATTCTGGACTGCTCAGGAGCCAATGAATTAGCCGGCGAATAGAGATAGATTACTATTCACACTCACATTCTCACTGTCACTGAGTGAGAAGTGCGCCCACACTGCCTGCCTGCACTGAAGTCAAGGGAGTTAACGACGTTACCATCAGTGACCTGAACTTAGAGAAGATAATACTCTTTCTACTCCATTGTTGCTCCGACTAATGTGTTCAATGCATTGTTGTTTTTTTAGTTCCATACTGTTCTGAATACCCCTGCAGAAGTTATCATTGCCATTTCGATCACATTTGAATTTTCATGTGTTGGAATACAGTACTTTTTTAATTTCAGGTAAGTACAAAGGAGTGCACAATGTGTTCCATCTATCCATTTTCTGATCCGCTTATCCTCACAACGATCGTGCTGGGGCCGGTCCCAGATATCTTCAGGCAGTTGGCGGGGGATTCCCTGAACTGGTTGTCAGCCAATCGCAGGACACACATTGACGAACAATCACTCACACTAAGGAACATTTTCGAGTGTTCCATTAACCTGCCACGCATGTTTTCGGAATATGGGAAGAAACCAGAGTACCCGGAGAAAAACAATAACACAGGCACGGGGAGAACATACAAGCTCCACACAGTAAGGACGGAGCCAGAATCGAACCCTGCACCTCTAAACTAACCAGTCAACCACCTGGCTGCCCCTAATCGGTTCCAAAGTCTCATATTACTGTCATGTCCGAAAATTACCAACCAACTACTTGCCGGCTATGACCTCCATTTTCATGACGGGCTTCTTTTTCATTTTGCTCATGTCTTTGAACACACTCAAGTTCAAATTTAAAAGGCTGAACAGAGGAGCTCCAAGCTGCAACAACAAAAAAAGAAATCTATCACTGCGACTGCTAAAAACATAACCATGCAACCATGTTTTGTTTGCAATCCAAACAACAATGGCAGCACACTATATACGCAAATACATTCATTCATTCATCTTCCGAGCCGCTTGATCCTCACTAGGGTCGCGGGGGGGGGGGGGGGGGGTGCTGGAGCCTATCCGAGCTGTCTTCGGGCAGTAGGCGGGGGACACCCTGAATCGGTTGCCAGCCAATCACAGGGCACACAGAGACGAACAACCCACCACGCTCACACCTAGGGACAATTTAGAGTGTTCAATCAGCCTGCCACGCATGTTTTTGGAATGTGGGAGGAAACCGGAGCACCCGGAGAAAACCCACACAGGCCCGGGGAGAACATGCAAACTCCACACAGGGAGGCCGGAGCTGGAATCGAACCCGGTACCTCTGCACTGTGAAGCTGACGTGCTAACCACTGGACTACCGGGCCACCTACGCAAATACAAAATGTATCAACTGGAAATTATTTTAAACCTGAACTAGAAACATTTGGAAGTATTTGGAATCACAATAAGTTATTATTGTGAAAGTGCTGAATGCAGCAAATATTGTATCATATGATTCATCTTTGTCCGTGCAGTTGAAAACAGGAGAGAAACCCTCTGTTCTCGTCCTGGTGGTCACACGTGAAGTACAGGGGAAGCCACGTTGACTACAGTTAAAGAACACGGATCACGTCGACACCTCATGCATCTTTCATGTCAAATGGCTGTCACGCACAAGCGCAGGTAAATCACTCATCTGTCCACGTAATCATGCAAATTTGTATTATCCCTCATGTCGCGCACGCCTCTTGGCACTCATTTATGCGTTTCTGTCTTTCGAGCCACATTGCTCACATCATGTTGGACAAATGCTGGTGAAAACCTACCAGCCGAGTGCTTGTAAAATAATACTCGAAAGGCAGAATTGAATATGGATACTTGGTCAAACGAACACTGACTGTGATTTTGTTAGCACATTTAATTGTAATTTTGATCAAACACAATTTGAATACAATGTAAAAATACGAAGAGTAATGTTCGTTTTATAATGAGATAACCTGAAAATCTTGATCAATTGTTCACCCTATTTACTTTGTCTAATTGCATTTCTGAACTTCAGTGTGTTTCTTTGAAAAACAATTTGGTGGTTCAGTGGTTCAGATTCAGCAGAGTGTGACCAAACTTTGCCCTGTGAGCTCAGTATGAAGTGACCAGTGTGTCCTGCTGGAACTGAGCTTTGAACAAAGAGTATCGGATGTCAAAACCTCCTTGTGTCTTTTATCATGGCAAATGTTGAGGTATCTAAAGTAAAAAAAAAAAAAAAAATGCATGAACATTTTGTAATTTAAAACAATTATTTTAAAATAATATTGAAATATTGAACCGTGACAATAGTGTGTGTGTATTATATATATTACCCACCCATCTTAAAAAAATTAAAATGTTTCATAAAAAGGTTCAGTTAGATTAAGCGACACAAAATATACACACTATTTCCAATTAGATTAGGAGACATACTTTAAAGTAAACTCAGTATAAAACACCTCCCCAGCATATTCAGTCCATCTATCTAACAAGGGCTTAGCTATTTGACAAACCTTGAAGTATGCCGCTCCCTCTAAACATCACAGCCATAAATGAAAAGTCTGAAAATCCATCTCGAGCGAGCAACCAATGTGACAAAACAAGCTTGTGCGGCCTTCACTTTAATACACTATCTGTGAAGAGTGACAGAATTTTGAAAGGCAAAGTCACAGTCAGACCTTGGAATACGTGATGACGCGCTTGCAGCGCCGAGCGTGTATATTGGTGTGGACAGAGCGGAGGGGGCATGGCCCTCCGTTTGCAAACGTCCCCAGTGGCCCGAGTGTGCATGCCTGATCAGTCTGCGGCCCGATGTGCTCGGCGATGACTGATGAGTTGGCAGTGGACCTTGGAGGTTTGGGTGATAGCCTTTCAGTGTGTGATTCACGGGGAGCGCCCTGCGCACTGACACCCCCCGGGCGCTGTGATTGAGTTCGCAATCCCGCACCATTCCTCCCAAGTATATATGCTGCCCCAAATAAATGAATGGCAGAATCATGCTGCAATACAGCAGCCCTGACAGGCTGGACTAGATGAGATCATCTTTGACTTTTTTTTATGTATTTTCTGTTGTGACAAACATCTGCACACCCATTGTGACTGGGTTTGGTTTGTTTGATGTGGTCAACAATTGACGCATTTGGACAATGGACTTCTATAAGAGACAACATACACATTTGTAGTTGTGTCCACTTTAAAACCAGTCATCATTTATTCAAGGACTTTGAGTCTCAAGTATGTGCATGGAAACGGCTTGTGCGAGTCCACTATGACAGTTAGGGACTTTAACTATGTGGGAATGCCCGTTGTTACATCTTAGGTGAAAAAGTATTCCAATCCTGCTTATTTGTTGGCAATTTTGATCAGCGGCGTGACGAGTAAGCCAATCTCGGCGTGCATTTTGATTTGAAACACGATGTTCAAAATTGGCTAGTAGGAGTGGTGCAGCAGTCACCCGCCACAGTTGAAATTCACATACACTTTGGCGGAGTGGCGGGGGTGAATGTCAAGCCCTGTCATTCACACAAGGCATTGTTAGCACCAGACAAAGCGTTACTCATGCAAATATATGTGGATAAAGTTGCAATTGTTTATTTATTTTTTTGCTATCACCAGGCTTACATATGGTCTACATTTTATTCGGTGCCGTATTTATCAGCGAAGACCCTCCTTTTTTTTTAGCTGCCTTCGTCTTTCCGTGTTTGATGTCCACCTTGAGTTCAAATAATAGCATCGCCTAACAAGCAATACTGTGGAAGAAATTGCACAAGAGTTTATTTTGTGTGAACACAGCACTGTCATGTTTCGGTTTGTGACCAACAGGTGGCACTGTGGGGCTTTTCCCTGCAGCTGCACACCTGTTGGTCGTTAGGTAATTAGTGGCTATAAAAGGACTCCCAGCTGACTACTCATTGTCGGGTCATTGTTTGTTTGCTTGTTGCTGCTGTCATGTTTGTTCTGGGTAGTGATGGGTCCATGAGGCCTCATGAGGCGTGTCGACACACTGACACACTGTGTTGATACTGTGCTGATACTGTGTCACTGACCACTGCCACCTGCTGGACCTTCAAGATCCCTGCAGCCAACCCACTTAACAGACTGAACTGACTGATAAATTGTTTTATATATTGAACATATAAAATATACAATTCGGTAATAAATTGGCAAAAGGTGAAGGTAAGATATAAAAAAAGGAAAAGAAAATAGTCATCATCACAAATATGTGTTCAAAGGAGTAGAAAGAAGCAAAAAACCTACCCCGAGTCCTACCCCTTCTTATATATGAATTGATCCTTTTTCTAAATAGGAAAGAAAGTCTAAATATCAACAAATGCTTTTACCCTTACGCTGTACTAATACATTTTTACATTAGGTTTGTATATACAGTACATACTCTTTAGAGCACATGTATATGTCGATTTTCTCATATTCATAATGGATGCTACATTTCATTAATATATTAAATAATCTCATCAATGTATTTCTGATGTATTGCTATATTTCATGAGTGTATCGAATTTATCAGCTTAATTCTGATTTGTGTAGTTGTCTTGTACTACTCTCGAATTCATTTTTAATCTCAGCAAGAGAGTTCCTCATTTTACTGGTCCGTTTCAGAATCATTCCACAGATTTACACCTATTACAGATACACTCCTTTGTGTGATGTTCGTTCGTGTTTTGGATTTTTTTGTATAGCCTGGAGGGGCGTGATTGGGAGGAATGGCCCCCCCGATCTGAACCCGAGTGGTGTTTTGTTATTGGACTTCTGTGCTCGTCACGGATTGTCCATAACGAACACCTTGTTCAAACATAAGGGTGTCCATATGTGCACTTGGCACCAGGATACTCTAGGCCGCAGTTCGATGATCGACTTTGTAGTTGTATCATCGGATTTGCGGCCGCATGTTCTGGACACTCGGGTGAAGAGAGGGGCGGAGCTGTCAACTGATCACCACCTGGTGGTGAGTAGGCTCCGATGGTGGGGGAAGATGCCGGTCCGTCCTGGCAGACCCAAACGTATAGTGAGGGTTTGTTGGGAGCGTCTGGCGGAATCCCCTGTCAGAAGGAGTTACAACTCCCACCTCCGACAGAGCTTTTCCCATGTTCCGGGGGAGGCGGGGGACATTGAGCCCGAGTGGACCGTGTTCCGTGCCTCTATTGTTGAGGCGGCCAATCTGAGTTGTGGCCGTAAGGTGGTTGGTGCCTGTCGTGGCGGCAACCCCCGTACTCGCTGGTGGACACCAGCAGTAAGGGATGCCGTCAAGCTGAAGAAGGAGTCCTATCAAGCCTTTATGGCCTGTGGTACCCCAGAGGCAGCTGACAGGTATCGATTGGCCAAGCGGGCCGCGGCTTCGGTGGTCGCCGAGGCAAAAACCCGAGCGTGGGAAGAGTTCGGTGAGGCCATGGAAGCCGACTTCCGGACGGCTTCGAGGAAATTCTGGTCCACCATCCGACGTCTCAGGAGGGGGAAGCAGTGCACCACTAACACTGTGTACAGTGGGGATGGGGCGCTGCTGACTTCGACTCGGGACGTTGTGAACCGGTGGGCAGAGTACTTCGAAGACCTCCTCAACTCCACCAACACGCCTTCCTTGGAGGAAGCAGAGCCCGGGCACTCTGAGGTGGGCTCTCCTATCTCTGTGGTTGAAGTCACCGATGTTGTTAAAAAGCTCCTCGGTGGCAAGGCCCCAGGGGTGGATGAGATCCGCCCGGAGTTCCTCAAGGCTCTGGATGTTGTGGGGCTGTCCTGGTTGACACGCCTCTGCAACATCGCGTGGACAACAGGGAGAGTGCCTCTGGATTGGCAGACCGGGGTGGTAGTCCCTCTTTTTAAAAAGGGGGACCGGAGGGTGTGTTCCAACTACAGAGGGATCACACTCCTCAGCCTCCCTGGTAAGGTCTATTCAGGGGTGCTGGAGAGGAGGGTCCGTCAGGAAGTCGAGCCTCAGATTGAGGAGGAGCAGTGTGGTTTTCGTCCCGGCCGTGGAACAGTGGACCAGCTCTACACCCTTAGCAGGGTCCTTGAGGGTATGTGGGAATTCGCCCAACCAGTCTACATGTGTTTTGTGGACTTGGAGAAGGCGTTTGACCGTGTCCCTCGAGGAGTTCTGTGGGGGGTGCTTCGTGGGTATGGGGTACCGAACCCCCTGATACGGGCTGTTCGGTCACTATACCACCGATGTCAGAGTTTGGTTCGCATTGCCGGCAGTAAGTCGGAATCGTTTCCAGTGGAGGTAGGACTCCGCCAAGGCTGCCCTTTGTCGCCGATTCTGTTCATAACCTTTATGGACAGAATTTCTAGGCGCAGCCGAAGCGTTGAGGGGGTCCGTTTTGGGGGCCTCAGTATTTCATCCCTGCTTTTTGCAGATGATGTGGTGCTGTTGGCTCCTTCAAACGGGGCTCTCCAACTCTCACTGGAGCGTTTCGCAGCCGAGTGTGAAGCGGTTGGGATGAAAATCAGCACCTCCAAATCTGAAACCATGGTCCTCAGTCGGAAAAGGGTGGAGTGCCCACTCCGGGTCGGGGAGGAGATCTTACCCCAAGTGGAGGAGTTCAAGTATCTTGGGGTCTTGTTCACGAGTGGGGGTAGGAGGGAGCGGGAGATCGACAGGCGGATCGGTGCAGCGTCTGCTGTGATGCGGACGTTGTATCGGTCTGTCGTGGTGAAGAAGGAGCTGAGCCAAAAGGCGAAGCTCTCAATTTACCGGTCGATCTACGTCCCAACCCTCACCTATGGTCACGAGCTATGGGTCGTGACCGAAAGAACGAGATCCCGGATACAAGCGGCTGAAATGAGTTTTCTCCGCAGGGTGTCCGGGCTCTCCCTTAGAGATAAGGTGAGAAGCTCAGTCATCCGGGAGGGGCTCAGAGTCGAGCCGCTTCTCCTCCACATCGAGAGGAGCCAGATGAGGTGGCTTGGGCATCTGATTCGGATGCCTCCTGAGCGCCTCCCCGGTGAGGTGTTCCGGTCATGTCCCACCGGGAGAAGACCCAGAGGAAGACCCAGGACACGCTGGAGAGACTATGTCACCCAGCTGGCCTGGGAACGACTCGGGATCCCCCGGGGAGAGCTGGAAGAAGTAGCTAGGGAGAGGGAAGTCTGGGCTTCCCTGCTAAAGCTGTTGCCCCCGCGACCCGGCCCCGGATAAGCGGTAGATGATGGATGGATGGATGGATGGATGTATAGATTAGTACCCCCTAAATTATGACAACTTTCTCAAATTTTAAAAAGCTTCTGGATCTTTTGGCAAAGGTTATTATTGTGTGCTTTGTACATTAATTGGGCGATTTTGAAGTCAATCAGGTCATGAGATTTCATTGTTTAATTTGATAAACAGTGGATTTGTGGGTTCCGTCCATTTGGAATCAGTGATTGTTCCGATTGCTTTGTATTGTAGTTTTAAAACAGTGTTTTACTGGCATTTCCCCATATTCCCACACAATAGGTCAAATATGGAAGTAATAAAAGTATGTGTACAAGGATCTCTTATTCAGCACATCCTTAGTTTTTGGGAGGATCCCTATGGTTTGGGATATTTTTCTTTTATTATCTATTATGTAGCTGCCAGCACGGTTTTGCATCTACAACTGTTCCAAAACATTTTCATAAGGTCATTCATCGATTTGATGATGAAGTGTACAATATCATTCACATCCATGCATTCATTTTGCAACATTCAATGTGTTCAAATAATGTGAAGATCATTTGAATGAGGATGCTTGTGGGCTTTTATTTGACAAATTTTTATTGAGAAAAATAAGATGCTCCAATGTTTTAAACTTCAGCCTGTTGCGTCTTTTACAAGCGATTTCTCCTGCTGTGGAGAACACACGCTCACAAGGGACGGATGAGGCTGGCGTACAAAGGAACTCCTTTGCGAGGTGGGAGAGGTTTGGGAAAGAAGTGTGTTGGTCCTTCCAGTACAGCTGCTTCGTGGAACCTTGATTGTCAAACATGGAGTGGAGAGTCAACCAATAATAATTACTGATTGTCCATTAAATCATCAACATAGCAACCGTGAAAAGATGAGTGAACGTTTGGATACCTGGCGTAATACTGGGTGTATCGCGAACTTCATTCTCATGATTGGCCCGATAATGCCTCAGCATGGTGGAGGTGCTTCTGTTGGTGTATGACAATTCGACTTGGCAAATTCGACATTTCACCTGTAATGAAATGTGAATAAGAAGTAACTAAGAGTTACCTTGAAATGTATTCGGATTAGAATGGTACAACACATGTCAATAATCTGAGAGGCACTCGGCGAGTGCCTCTCGCCGAGAGGCTCTCGGCGACAGAAGGCGATTTGAATAAATAAATAAATAATACCCGATTCTCCAGGACATCAAAATGGTCCCACACGGCGGATGATTTGCGTCTCTGCTCCATAATCGGCAAGGAAGGCAAGGCACGAACACGAAGTCTGCACTGACACGAACTTCGACAAGCGAGCGTGAGTGAGGTCTGGCTTGTTTCGGCAAGTGGCATTGTGTCGCCAAACCCACTTCCTTATAAACACTGTGCGGCGGGCTTTTGCTGCGTCAACGCCCTCTGCACTGAGTCGACGCCCCCTGGACTAAGTGGCGCAGCCTGTACTGTGCCAAGCAGCCGATGCGGTCTAAACTGCACCGGGGCAGTTCACGTGTCAATTAGCAGCCTGGACTGTGTCAACGCAGCCGATGTGTCAATTAGCAGCCTGGACTGTGTCAACACAGTCGATGTGTCAATTAGCAGCCTGGACTGTGTCAATGCAGCCGGTGTGTCAATTAGAAGCCTGGACTGTGTCAACGCAGTTCACGTGTCAATCACGTGACGTAATGAGCGAGCACATGCATCGACACGTGGTTTGCTCTGTGAGCCCGGCGCATGTGTCAATGCATCGGTGTCGCTGGACCCATCACTAGTTCTGGGTCATGTTTTGATTATTTTAGTAGATAAGTTATATATATGAGTTTCTGCTTCAGTCATGGTTTTGTTTGATACTTTGGATTATTTTTGTTTTCAAGACTTGTTTGTTTAGGATTTAGTTTTTTTTCTGTTTTAATATAATTCATCAAGTACAACCTGCTCCTCTCTCGTGCCTGCTGGACCCCACCACCATGCAACATGACAAGCTCAAGTAGAGCCTCTAAGATTTTTATAGTTTGGATGTAGCTTAGGATAGTGTAAGCTAAAAGAAATGCAAGGAATCAGAAGATTTGCGGTGTAAACCCCGCTTAAATGATGCAGAGTCTTAATCTGCCCTTTGTTGTTGTTCACCTCCCCTCCCCCTCACTGCGGACCTAAGAACAGTAGTATGATGTAATCATCTTCATTATCAATCATCCTATGACTTCTCTAAAGATGAGTAATTTTACAGGCCCCGAATCACTGTTCTTTGACTGTCTCCTCCGAGTCTCATCCACAAACATCTGGCAGAGCATTTGCTGTCATGTAAAAAGAGGATTTGCACAAATAAGTCTGTAATCTCGACGAGCCAGTCGCAGGGGTGACGTAATTGTTGCTGTGAGTGAATAAGCAAGCAATATGGAGGTGAGTCATTTCTCAGCGAGAATGGGGTCTAAGCCAAAGACTTTAAGCAGATAAGCTTGTTTGGACTAATGAATGGACAGATTCAAAGATGTCATCTAAGATTTATGACAGGACTCAGAGAGGGCAAATACTTGTGTAAAACCATTAGAGCCAATAAGGAAATGAGAGAATTGACATCATTCATGTTCTTGTAAATCATATTAAGGTGCTCTGGAAACTTTGTAATATACAAAAGTATATCGGGGACAGAATGAAATGTACAACAACAAAAGTAATGTCTGAATTAACAGCAAAAAAAAAAAGGATGATATGAGAGAAAACGTTATTTCTCCGAGAATAGGCGCAAAATATTAACATTTGTGTCTGTCCCGGAGAAGGACACAGCCTCATTCATAAAATGATACAAGAGTGATTGTAGATTCATACTTGTTTGTAGTTTTGAAATTCTTTTACAATGCATCCACCCATTTTCTCAAACAATTATCCTCACTCTGGACACTCGTGGCCTTGATCTGTCAACATTTTGAGCAAAAGGGCTGGTCACACTGTCGACAAGGAGGCATTCACATTCACAACAAAGGACAATCAAGAGCCTTCAATTAATTCAAGAAGCAATGTGGAATATATTAAGATCATTTTTTTCTATTATAACATTGCAATTTTTCTCATGAAATTCTATTTTATTCTGATATCGTCACAACTCAACTCTGATTACTAGAATTTAACTTTCTTGAAATGCAATCCAATTTTCTTGCAAAAATACAACTTTATTCTGGAAAGAGCTTGAGGATTTCTCATCATACTGTTGTTTTAAAAAATATTATGTTTATGCGCACAACTGCATGCCTTTTCCCATATCATATTACAACTTTTCTTTTATTACAGTGCCTCATATTATAAATTCATGTTTGTTGTATGACAACTTCCATACATCCATTTTCTAATCGGCTTATCCTCACCAGGGTCACAGGCGTGCTGGAGCCGATCCCAGCTGTCTTCGGGGAGTAGGCGGGGTAAACCCTGAACTGGTTGCCAGCCAATCGCAAGGGACACAACTATTCGAGCTCACAATCACACTGAGAGACAATTTAGAGTGTTCCATTAACCTGCCATACATGTTTCTGGAATGTGGGAGGAGACCAGAGCACCCGTAGAAAACCCACGCAGGCACGGAGAGAACATGCAAACTAAACACAGGAAGGCCGAAGCTGGAATTGAACCCTGCACCTCCGCACTGTGAGGCAGATGTGATAACCAGTCGACCACCATTCGACCTATATGACATAAGTTTGACATTTCACAAGTTTGTTTCTGGCGATATAATTCATGTTTTTCATGGAACAAATTTTCTGATGTTACTTTATTCCTCCTCATAAAATCACAAATAGCTGCATGTTGTAGTCCTTTTTGACCTTTTTTGAGTCCACAAGAAAAAACAATCCAGGATGGGAGACAAAAAAAAAAAACATCCTGCTTGCATTACACCATAGCTGCCATGTTCGTATCAAAGCCCCACTATCAGCTCAGGGCCATTTGTTTTCCACCAGTGCACCCTTATTGAGGCTGAAATTAGCCGTGCTTGAAATGACACTGGCGCTTGGGACAGAGATGCAAATTGTTAACGAAAAAAATAGCGGTGGACATCTGTGATGTTCATTGTGAGAGCTGTTGGTCTTATCAGTCCCCTGAAATGGCCCTCTAATTGGGAACATGTTTGGATGAAATGTGTAGAAATTGGTGGTAATTGCTTTTGTATGCACTGAAATGCTAATGTTCCTCTATAACGACTATCAGGAGAAACACACAAACAAGTTCAGTGGGTTCCTTTATTATGGGTGAGATAATAAATAAGTCGAGCCGTGCGCATAGTCCTAGTGTAAAACAAATGCAAATTTGAAATAGAACGGGTCTGTCTCAGCCTTTGGAGTGGCTCTTTTGTAATTACGGATGGGGGAAAAAAAGAAAAAAAAAACACACCGAACCTACCCCTTGCCAAGGTTTTTATGTTTTTTTTCTCCTCTGAGAATTGAACGCAGACATGAAATGCGGCATCAGAAGCACTTTTCTGTGGCAACGCGCACACTTGAGATACTGACTGCTTGTGATAACTCCTGGGTTCGGTATCCCATAGGCAGAGCTTTGGAATAATCCATTCTCTATACAGATTTTGCACACGGAAGCCGCTTTATCCCATTATCGCAGGCGTTATACAAATGTATATCGCTGTAATCCAAACGCTTGGAGCGTGTTGCTTTTGGAGAGAGGCCTCGTTGGTTCCGACAGACAGCTTGTGATCTGCGGCAACCCTTTGACAAGTCAATACAAACACGCAGTAGGTAGGCCATCTTGATAGGAAAGTTTGTTTGGAGGCGTGCGCATGTACAAATTTGTGCTCAGAATGAACTATTTTCTGATGGAGCCGTGTGTAGGGAACTGGGGGTGTCAGCCATATGCGGGTGTTTAACATATCCAAGGTCTCCAGCAGAGCTACACAGAGGCAAACACAGGTCACAGGGGATGCCTACAGTTCTGTGAACTCAGCAGGTAGTGGAGCACAAGATGTGATAACAAGATGTTCTCAAGACAACAGTCGAGAAGCCGCTCTGTGTTTTATGTCATGAAATAGCACTGCAGACAGTAGAGGTCTGAATGAGGATGAGGAAGAAATCAACGCACTCAACTGTAGACACGCCAGGTTACGCTACCCATAAAATCAAACACCATGTCTTATTTTCTTCTTTTAAAGAGAAATCACACAGAAGATTACAACCTTATTTTAATTGTTGCGTACTAGAAATAAGCTGAGAGATTGATCTTACCAACTAATGTTTGCTATCTATACTTCAGTGGACACGCCACACTGGCAGCTCTCTGTGTCAGCCTTAATTGACATCTGCATGTCAGAGAATGACGACGGCACCAGTCGCTGCTATGTTTTCTGGGAAATAAGGCACAACAACACCTGTGGGGGTGCCCAGCGTGCGAGTGCGTCTGCATTAATGCGACATATTACATCACAAATTGTGCAATTGTGTAGCGGCTGTTGATCTAATTTGAATGTGGCATTACCCTCCCTAAAATAAGCTCTACTTTTTGGTTTGTGGGTCAATTACAGTGGCCGGCCATACAACAAATTATCTGTGTGGGTTTTCTCCGGGTATTCCGGTTGTCTCCCACATTCCAAAAATATGCACCGTAGGTTCATTGATCACTCTTCAAGTATTCTGCCCATGGCTAGTTTTGATGTTTGGGCTCAGGTTAACCAATTTTTCATCACCGATGCTCCAGTAAAGGAGTTTGGTGATCAGTTGATGAGGAACCACTCATTTGGAGCATCCATCCATTCATTATCTGATCCGCTTATTCTCACAAGGGTTGTTAGCGCGCTGGAGTTGATACAAGCTGACTTGTAGCAGTAGGCATGGTACACCCATGAAATGGTTGCCAGCCAATCAGGGATGTGGTTGGAAACCAGAGTATATGGGGGAGGGGTGGGGGGACCCACACAGACACACTAAAAAATAAAATATGTCATCTCGACTTTGCTCGTGAAGTAAAATGTCCATAGATTTAGCCCAGTCTTTATTTAATGAATGACATTTTTGCCTCGTCACTATTAGTCCACAAAAATACATATTGCATCCAACTTTTTGCATGTCGTTATGACAGCGCAGTACACCACTAAATTCATAAACATTAACCATAGAGGGCCTTTGTAAATAGATAGACCAAGTCCCTGCAGAAAAATCTCATCAAAGAACTTCTCATGGAATACATACAGTACATTAAAAAGCAGTCGAAGAAAACAACGCACTAAATTACTATGCATACACTGGACTAAATTAACTTCTACCTTCAATTTAGATTAAGTACAGCCACCATAACTAATCAATTTCCACGATGTGGAGGATTCATTGAGATGTTCTGTGTGCTCCTCTCCATTTGAGGTTAATGAGTGTCTTCCGCAGCTTCCTCACAGCTATTTCATACCTCGGGGATTTGAATAATTCCCATTGATGGTTTGGAAATTTCAAATGAGACGGTATTAATCCAAAAAAAGCAGAGAAAGCAAAAGCTTGATGAGGATGAAGCCAAGGACGAGGATGTCCCGAGTCATGAAGAGGGTGAGTGATTTAACAGCGCAAGTCGGATCATGTTGATCGCTGTAGACAGACAACATTGTAATGACATTTTGAGTTCAAAGTGTGGCACCTTTCTTTCAGCAAGGCTCCTTTTGACACAGAGCTATCATTCATAATTAAAACAAGACGATAGCTGATGATATAAAACCATTTTTTTTCCCTCAGTGATGGTTTACTTCCATTCACAAAAGGGTCATTAGTATTTTTTTTAAAAGATCATGCTGGTAAGATAAAATTTTCCATAAAACGGTTGAAACCAAATAAAAGTTCACAGAACCCAATATTAACCTCAGAATAAGTTGCGCTCGGACGCGTTCCTTTTAGTTTTCAACAAGGTTCAGAGGGTTCAGAAACAAGCGGTGTCCTTCCACCTATCCATTCATTCATCATGGACGCGTCAATTTCATTACACACAACAGGGGGGCTGAAAAGTGTGAAAGTGGAGTGTGTGAGCACTATGCTGTGTGGGCATTGGTATTTAAGTTCCCCGGGATAAATCATTCCCGTCAATTCAGTTACTGATGAGGCATGAATACATCTCGCGAATTCTGTTCAGACATGATTTATTTTAATTGTCACACAGGGACTCGCGATTACACCACTGCAGAACGGGTCAGTGCATTAGAAAATTAAAGCACAGACTCTAATTTGAAATCTATTTGTACGTTCTTGCCTGTGGGATAAAGATGTGCTGAGCGCACAGAAAAAAAAAACTCACCTGGGTGCCACCGCACTCTGTCTATGGGAACTGGAATGGATCTGCAGCAAAGGCACATCTCGCATGATAGTACATACCTACGTGGCGTCTGGTAACAGCGTTGTGAGGTCAGTGAGTGTGTGGCAAGCCGGAGCAGACTTATACTCTAGATTTCATGGATACTCTTTCCATGGATCATTTACTATGTTCCCTCATCAGCTTTTGGGGAGACATGTGGGGAAGCTGTTTCTTGCCAGTGATTCTTGGAATGCACACCATTAAAGATGCCAGGCGTCAATGTACAGTGCTCTCTTGGGGGCAATGAGTATTTGACTCCATTTCCTTGATCTCCCTTTGAATGTCCACAGACAAATATTGCTTGTCGATACTGACGTATTTATGGGTGAACATCTGCACTACGCAACAAGCTCAGATGGAGGGAGGACTTTAGTTAACTTCCTAGCTTCATTTTAGTCACCATCTATATATAATATAGTTCCTGCATCCATTTCGGTGGACAATTTATCGATCGCAAAGGAAAATTCAAGCAATTACCTTTGCTTCACTCATAACCCTCTATGGCTTTTTCTCAGTAAAAACTGAGAAAAGTTGCCCTCAGAATTCCCAAAAGTGATACTTTGTAATGTAATGCAAGTCTAAGATGACAGGTTGTCACCGTGGAATAATATTTTGTGTGTGACCAGCCCAAACGGCACAATCCCGAGTGGCATGTCACTTCCACTGGAAGACAGGCCAAGGCCCCTAAAACTCAGTATGACAGGTTAGAGAGCGAAGATATGGTTCAGGCCTTTGCTTGTCATCCTCGTCTCCCCTTTCATTGATGTTTCACACCGTGTGGGACTCCAGAGTTCAACAACCAAAGACAACCACTTCCATTAAGTGGGGAAACAGAGGTCATGGTTCTTTGCAGACTGTCTGGAAAATATGACCTTTGTCCTTTTTGGCCACCAGTGGCTGCAGTGTCTTCAATGGCAGTATGCAAAGGCAAGATGAGTATATTCTCCATGTAATCCAAAATGAGGAATAGTATTCCAAAGTGGGAGGTAGGGAAAGCACAAATAGCTTCCCGGAGTCACTATGAATGCTCCTACTAGGGAAACATCAGAAATTTGAAAGGTGTTGAACAAATTCAATGTTGTTATCTATGCCGAATCAGATTCCTGCCATGAATAATTTGCTTATCATCATTGTCCAATTAAAAGTGAGCGTCTTCAAATTGTGGTTCGAGTAGGCTTGAGCATAGGAATCTACTAATCAGTCTTTTTGAATTCAATTTGTCACACACATTGTTGATTAATTGAGCATATACAGATATATAAAACTAAACAAAAAACATTTATACTGTTCATGGTCACCATTGTCAATGAGGAGAATTTGGTCAAAATAAATAAATAAATAAACATTGATATTGAACGTTCTAAAAAACAATGTTTCCAAACAACATTCATACATGCATAATTATCCTATATATATATATATATATGTGATTTTTTTTATTGTTTTGTGTTTTTTGTTATTGTAAAGTGTCCTTGGGTGTCTTTATAATACATAAATAAAATGTATTATATAAAATTTCCTCGTCTCACCCCCCCTCGGGTGGTGCCCGTCCCTCATTCAGCTTGAGGGTTCTGCGCAGTATCCTTGCTGTTCCCAGCACTGCACATTTTTGAACTGATATGTCCGATGTTGTTCCCGGGATCTTTTGCAATCACTCATCTAGTTTGGGGGTCACTGCCCCGAGTGCTCCGACCACCACAGGCACGACTGTCACCTTTACCTTCCAGGCTCTCTCTAGCTCCTCTCTGAGCCCTTGGTATTTCTCGAGTTTCTTGTGTTTCTTCTTTCTGATGTTTCCATCACTTGGGAACGCTACATCCACTACAACGGCTTTCCTCTGCCCTTTATCTATGATCACGATATCTGGTTGGTTCGCCATTACCATCTTGTCAGTCTGGATTTGGAAGTCCCAGATAATAATAATAATAATAAATCTATATATATATTGCGCGTCGTCCCGCACGCGGTCCGTCCTTCCGTCTGTCCCTTTTCAAAACGTACCTACTTCACCGCGCCGCTGCGCGCCGCCACTGCGCCGCCACTGCGCCGCCACTGCGCCACTCAGGCAGTGGCTCACTACGATCGCGCGGGCATCTTAGCGAAAAAATGTTGTCTACCCACAAGCATTGCAATGAAATTGTTAGTTATTTAGTAGAGCTAAACATCTCTTTATTTTCGCGATAAGCAATGAAGATGAACAAAAAGTTGAACCAAGCAACAACACTTTAGTCAGCCGAAGGCCCACCTTACCAGCCTTCCGCAGGAACTAGCTGATGAGCCGCCCGGAGGGCGGCGAACCACCACCTAACCAGCCTTCCGCAGGAACTAGCTGATGAGCCGCCCGGAGGGCGGCGAACCAGCTAGTATATATATATACGTATATATATACAAGCACATGTATGTACAAACATAACTCCACACACACACACACACACACACACACCCTTAATTCATGAATCTTACTAAATATATTTCTATATCACGCATTATATATACTTGTCATGCGAGAGATATGATTAAAAGAAAAAAAGTAAACATTTGTTGACCAGTGCATGATAATCTTCATCAAAATATTTTTTAACAGGTTTTTAATAAGCCTGCAACTGTTTTGAAATATTTTCTTGGACTGCAAAAATAAGCGTACACTCAGTTAATATGGAATAACAGTTAATTTACCTTTACCTTGCGACTCCAGTTTCCCCTGGTCTGTAATTTTGGTATTACCAGTTTTTCCACATGTAACATAGAAAATAGAACCCTATTCTGTTGAACTCACTTTGCGAACAAGCCATCACAGAAGCACAGAGTGCTACCCAACCAGGAAATGTCCACAAGGATACTGTTTGAAGCCCACTTCAAAGAGCCCTGATCAATCTGTCTGATGATTCAGCTCAATGCAGTTCAAGTCAGACATATGAATCATTCAGTACTCACGGTATGGGGCCACCGCATATGAATTTGGTCACATGGAGGTGCTGCCTTCCACTCTCCAAAAAAATTACAGTTACTTTCTTTTAGTTTTGGTGGTAGTACTGCAATATACTGTTTGTAAGCTTTGCTTAAGTTTGCGTGAAATCAAAATAGTCATGACTTTTAAATTTGACACACTACAGAGAAAAGTGTTGTTCACAGCCCTGCCAAATTTAATTGATTGAAACATAAGATGAGGCTTAAAAATGGTAAAAAAAATCAAGCCTCTTTCTCTGCTCTGAAACTCTGTGGGTATATATGCATGCTATAAGGGGGAAGAAACCGGAGTACCCGTAGAAAACTTACGCAGGCACGTGGAGAACATGCAAACTCCACACAGGGAGGCTGGAGCCGGAATTGCACTGCGAGATCGACGCGCTAACCAGTCGACCACTGGGCTACCCTTGTGATTTTTGATATTTATTTCTAGGTGATGGATGCTCCGATACGGTGACCATGTTTTGTTTTGATCCGGCTATGCTGATCCACACTGAGCTCCTTTTAATATATTTTGCACTTGAACCCATAAGCGACGGCAAATTAAGGAGGAAATATCACAGGAATGTATGATGGATGGAAAAGAGAGAAAACAAAAGTGAATGGGACAAAACACAAGAATACAGAAGCATTCTCAGAGGAAAGTAAGAAAGTGTTTAGCCATGGGGTGCACATTACTTTTTATGGGAGCATCTGGATGGGAAAAGTGAGACGAAATGATGAAAGCCGTGCGAAAATCTGGAAGTTAACAGACTAATTTCCTGCTCAGCCCACTGAAATATCTCTATGACACTGACGGCTGATAAAAATGCACATGGATGTGATTTTCTCCAAGGTGAAGAACAAGTTCAGATCATTTCACGAAATCCGGCAGGCCACCTTCAAGTGTCTGTGTGTGTGGCAGGAATTCGAGCCATAGCCTCCACCTTCACCTCTGGGCTAATGAAAAATTCAGTGATAATTGTCAAGTTTTAATGAATGTTTCCACACTGCTGATTATATGCACCGTTGGATTTCTCTGGTGAAAAAGATGCAGGTGATTTTATCAAAGCTTGGGCCCCCAGGTCACCATACATTAAGAACCCAATAAATTGATGGGAATAGCTGCTTGAGCAGTGTGTTGGCCCATTTTGATGCTGCCTCTTCGGACTGAGTACATTGCTTGATGACCCTGAGGTGCCGCTATGAAGAGAGCTGATGTTTGTTTTTGTTTTTGTTTTTTTTAATCAAACTTCTCATACCTGTATGGCCACTGCAAAACAAATTAGACAAACAGAGGATGAGAGCGTGACTCACTCTAAGAGCCTCCACAATTGCCACAAATAATGATACATGAGTTAGCATGATTTTTAAAGCATATGCTATATTCAAAACTGAATTTCCATTTTGTCTATACAACTACATTCTCTCTCTCGGTCTCTCTCACAGACCCTCAAAGAGCTGCTAACTTATTTGAAACTTGTAAGGCATCTAGGTCTGTTGAAATGTTACTGTAACTGTACATGTAATGAAACTTTTATGATGACGACTATTTCAACTGTTTCCCCCTACGGGTGTTTTCAAAATCCAAACATTTCAAAAGCTAGTTCTCCAAAATGCACTATGTTTCGTAGAGGCTTCGCTCTACTATAATCCCACTTAATGCATTGCAGCATATCGTTGCAATTCCTCAATTAACATGCAAATGTGACCCCTAGGGGCTATGTGTATTACAGGGATGATGCCAGAGCAATATGATTGGATGAGGGCCTTTAGCAATGGAGATCTAGTACAGAGCTGTATCTTGACACTGTGAATGAAAGGCACAGTTCTATTACAGAATTTCTTACAAAGCTCATTTTTTTAATACCCCGGAGTGTGTGTGTGTGTGCGTGTGCGTGCGTGTGTGCGTGTGTGTGAAGATGAGTTGTCACTTGGATGCATTTAGATTTACCTCATGAAAGTATCAAAGAATGGCCCAATTATTCAATAGTTCACTTCCAGACGCGCAGTGTGTCGGCTCAGCAACAAAGTCTCTATTTATGTAAATCAGATCAATAGGAAAGCCATACAAACGGCCTGCAGCTGTGCACGGCCATCAAGCGCCTCACCTAATGTAATAAGGAACATCAATAGTTGATTTTCGAAGCTAGTGGGGCAGAGACGCCATAAACGATGGTGACGAGATTGGCGCAGCTTGGCTCCAGCGCTCCATTTTATAAACAGTCACAATTAACACGGGGTGTCATTATGGAGCGAGGGGAGCCGCGAGATGAGTCGCTGAGAGGAGATTAATAACTGCGAGGGAGTCAAACTGCTGCAATGCTCATTCTGGTTGATCAGAGTTGACGCTGACATTTGGAAATTGGGATATGATCATTAATCATGCCGGGTTGTTACACTCGCGTGCCTCGAGAGACGGCGGTGTGTGTGCGGGAGAGGGGGGGGGGGGGATTGCACGTCTGCTTTGTGTTCTACCTCACGCAGGTTCAGCGCAGTATCAGGCTGAACACTGTATGTCTGTGTCAATGCGGATTAAGAACTGCTTCGATATTTCCATCCAATAAAACAGGTCAAGTCAATTGGTATTCATATAGGAACAATTCACAACAGAGGTTATCTCAAGGCACTTTACACTTTAAGCGGGTCAAAGAACCACGCTCCTCATACGTAAACCTCATACGAAGGAAGCAATGAAAACCAACTCCCTCTCAGGAAGAAACTTTGAACAGAACCAAAGCACCGTGGAGCATTTTTATCTCTTCGCTTATTTTGAGTGAGTTTGTTTGAGTAAACAACAAAGCCACTGGGTTCAAGTGTGTCTTCCATCAGACGCCACCCTGAAATACACCATCAATCCATCCGTAAATCAGATGGATTCATTTACGGGGGATTTTGTTTTTCCTTCAATGCGAAATACGGTCTTTGACATTCTTTGGTTTCAAAATAAACCAAGGATGAAGAATTAAAGCACACATAATATTTACTTGTCACACTCTGGTTATATATTACTTGGTTTATGTAGTATGGGGTTCGCTACCATGCCGACTGGGGGCAAAGTTAAGGCATGCGGTAAAGCAGGCAGGTAGTTAGCGTTGCCTACTTTTGTGGCTACAATTAGCGACTTTTCTCATTTTTTCGAATAGTTTTTTTCAAAACACTCCCATAAGCAAGAAATCTATCACACAATCACATAATATTGGCAGTCTATAAAATAATGGCGGACCACCCAGAACACCTTTACTTTTTGGTACGGCAAGCATTGTGTAGTGTGCTTGTACATATTACCACCTTTATTTAATAGGATTTTATGAGAATTCCTGATGCAACAAAAACGACAAAATAGTGTTAACGAATAAGTTAGTTGAAATAAACTGTCTCATTTTATACTGTAGCAGTTTCTGTGAACAACCTGGATCTGCAGCATTTTAAAGTGCATGAATCCTTATTATATCACAATGGCTATGTGACTTGTTTCATCCCATATTCTTTTAATGAGTCTATTTTATGTGGACTCAGTGTCTCACCTCATCCTGTGATTTCGACAAAACAAGAGTGGTAAAGTCATGACACTCCTCTCCTGCAACCAGACGCTGTGTTACGAGTGTTTTACAACAGAAGGTTGTCTGGAGGAGATGAAGCTCTCACTCTTGCTTGCATTGGATTAGTCATTCCGGGGTGAATCAGCCGTTTGTCACTGACAGCCTTCCAGTGGATTTTATTACAGACACGAGGTGAAGCAATAACAGGAAGGCTTTGCTATCCTCCAGCTCAAAGAAGGGCGATTCATCCACAAACATCAAGTGCAAGAAGAGGGGGAAAAAATGATGCTTTCGAATCCATCCAATGAGTTGGATGTTTTGAGTTTTGTGATTTAATTGCTAAACCAATCGCACCAATTTCTAAAATAGCAAAAACCTTCCTGCTCGTGTTTTTATGTACACCTGCTAAAAAGATGCTATTATTGTTACTGTTCAATTTAAATGGTGCACTACACAAAGCTCCATAAAATACAGAGAAAAGCGGTTTTAACAACAATTTTTAAATTAAATACCATCAAAATTACATAATATTGATTCAATCAATTCTCGTGTATATTCTGATTGAATTTTACAGATGCCCACATTGAACTCAACCACACGCTAGTTGCACACTAGTAACGTGGAACTTGCCCTGCTTTACTCACTGACATCTGTATTTTGGACTGTTTTACAGCCGTTTCTCCTCTCCTCCCTTTCCTCTCTAAATCTAAATCTTGCATACGTTTTTTGACTTTCAAGATTGCAATGTATGCCTTTACTAGCAGATGCTTAAAAAAAAGTAAACTAAATAAAGTGCAGACATCAGAATTATTTGGGTGTCTCACCAATGTCTCCATTTCGCACTCACCACATCCGGTACTCAAAAAAAATCTGATTTCTAAGTGCTAAGTAGGCCAACAATGGCAAACAACAGCCTGCGAAGACAACATACAATATCATGGGACGAAAGCACTCATTTGCATTGTAATTATACAAAGCAAAACATGTCAAAGAAGTAAATTCACTTATTTTATCTTGAGGGTGACCAAAAGAGCAGTTCAACTGAATAAAAATGTTACAAGGTAAATATGTGCAGGCAGTGTTGTGGGTTAGCAAATGGCCTTGCAGGATACCGGAACATTGTATGCTCTCATTGTGTTTCAGTAATGTGTTTTCAAAGCACTGTTATTGCTATTCATGAAATTCAAGAAGGAGCAAATGGCTCTTGCCGCTCAGGGGCACGTCACCGAGCAGCTGGAGGAGGTTTACTACTTTGTCGAAATAAAAACAGGGCTTTATTTATGTAGTTTTTAGAAGGATGCAAAAAAAAAAAGCCGAAGCAATCAGGATACAACGAACTGGAAATGGTTCAGCTGCATGGTTCTAAATTATAATTGACCCTTCGCGGTTACCGAGCGATTCCGACTCGATGGTGGATGTGACTACGTTCGTATTGTGGTCGTTTACATGTGCACAAAGTAAACACTGGTTTGAAGGAGCCTATTTTGGCAACATGACCATTCAGAAGAATTTACCCCCCTCCCTCCAATTCTATTTATTTATTTATTTTTGCGTGGTTTCCCCAGTTTGTTTAAGATCATCAAACACATGTAAAGATCAGACAAATGATGTGATGTTCAGTCACTGGTGTGCTAGTTTTAGAGGAGGCCCACGGTCTTCTCGTGTGGTTCTTGGGGGGCTATCTGGTGCCCGACCCTTAGGCTAGATCATCCCGTTTGATAAGCGTTGACGCAGGGGGCACACTGCCATTAGACCACCTAGACTAGGTCCCTCGAAGGGTGCAGTCGCTAATCGTGGTGACGTACGGTACTTTTAGATTTCAGTCATTTTGGAGCACTTGGCAAGTTTGAGTTTTCTTTCTTGGAACTCTGAGATTTCTGACTACACAGACAGATTGCTTTTGTATGTTATGAATATCTCAAATGCTGCGACAATGACTATAATGATGGCCTGGCGTTCATGGGGTTGACAAGGCAGAAAAAAAACTTTCCATTGACCGATATTGTATTTTAATCCCTAAGTTTGTTTTACATTTCGCTAAAAAAGCAATAATTGCTGCAGCAAAGTCAGCCATTCAGTCAGTCATTTACCAGCTACCATAGTTGAACCTGTTTCAATGTACCCCATTTTGCGTTCCCTCCTCTATAACATTCACATTTCAACGTCCCGATTTGAGGTAATTCATTTTCCATTTGCAACATTTGCTGATGATGAACACCTTTATAACCTAATGATAACAACCAGCTTTTTCCCACAAAATAGTGAAAATCCCTTTGTTAAAATTAACCGTCTGAAACCAATTGCCGCCGTGATGAACAAAATATGTAATGTGAGAATCCATGATCGGTCATGCTTAGCAACACGACCGATCGACTCGTACATTGTTGTACTTCCGGAGGCACGCTGCCCATGGTCTGAAAACATGTCTGGTAAACGGAAGCAAATCTCACTGTCTGTGAAGGCTGAAATTGCCTCTCACTTTCGTAAGGGAGTCTCCCAGACGAAGCTCAGGTGAGACTACGAATTGGCAAAGTCGACGATTTCAACAATCATCCGTAATGGCAACAAAATCATGGCAGGGTTCCAGGCCAATGAGATTGAAAGATGATCAAAAACGGCTTCGGCTTCTGAACTGGAGAAGGCACTTCCTGAGAGATGAAGTAGGAATGCTACATTTGTTTGTCTTATGTCAAATAAAATATTTTTTCTTCATACTGTATACACATATTTGTAATTGCCATGTTTATACTGTATTACATGTTCATGTTTTTACATCTACAGTGTATAAATGTTCGTACTGTATTATGCATCGTTGTTGGCAGCCACTTTATTGGAAATGGGGACAACAAACTACCGCTATAGCGCACAGGTACATCCCTCGGCTGCATTGTAACCAGGTTTACAGTAACAGCAACTTTCAAGAAACTTTGGGAATGCAATTCCAATGCAGGAAGAGACATTTCGGCAAACACCTGCCCCAAAAGGGAAATGGGAAAGTGATTGTATTTTCGTTTATTTCATTTCACACTTACCTTGGTTTACAACCGTTTCCGGTTCAAAAGAGGCTCGTGGAACCAAGTCCGTAATTTGCCATGTATATATCATACAAAGATACATTGCTCCATCTTGTGATCGAATCAGTGATTGTTTTCTTTTTGTTTTGTTTTACTTTTAATTTGGTGATCAGTCCCAAAAATACTTATTCTGTAAATTGTAATTATTTCACAATCACCATTAGTTATTTGCCAGGATTCCTTTTTTGTTGGCATGCAGACCATAATCATTTCCCTAAGGCAGCCCAAATGAAAAATGTTACCTTTTATTTTAAGGCCTCATGGTGTGGTGAGGTCTCCATTCCAATCGCTGAGCAGTAAGTGGTGAGGACGGCCACCTTGTTAATCCTTTCCTCTCTTCACAATAAATTATGCATCAGAAAAAGGAGCCTTTTTCCACCTCTATAGATGTGTCCCTTAATCCATGGCTCCTAAACCCTGTTTAATCTTCAACTAAGTCATTAAAACAGTAAAGGGATATCACAAAGGACTTTCAAACCAATTGGCTTAACGCTAACATGATTAGATCATTGATCTCTCAGCAAAAAAAAAAAAAAGCTTTGGGCTTCCAGGTGTGAAATGACTCTTTAATGAAATCAGAGAAATCTCGTTACTTGAAAATGACTGATCAAAGTCAAGGCCAGGTGACTGCGGCGGCGGTGCTCACCATGTTTCTTTGCTAAAGGTATTTATTCTCCCCATCACCTCTTGACATTTCCAAGAATGTATGGTGCTGCAATGAGAAATCATGTCCTTAATCCCTTATCAAGCACTATCCATACCACCGTTGCATCTTTAACACGGATTCCTGCTTTAAGCTTTGATCGCAATCACCATGGAGCAACCTTTTTTTTATTTCCCAGACGCACAGAGAGGAAATGGCCTAATGTTATTATGGCCTGATTAACGCAAGCAGCATCTTTTGGATCCATTTCTATTGTGTCCCGTAGTCAACAGCTTGAGGATCACGCTTATCCGTCACGTAAACCTAAAAAAATAAATAAACACCTCACGCATCAGTAAGCACTGAAAAGCTCAGGAAGGCCAATTTGCACATGTATGGCGCCTATCTTTCCCGAAATAACCCCCATGTAGCAACACCTGAAGTGGAAAGTTACCCGATATCAGCAACGGGGATTACGACGACCCCGGTCATAAGGCAGAAAAGCAATAAAGATATGGCACAAGGCCTCATTTGTAATTAATAAGGACCGATGAAATATCACTTCATTTCAGATTTAATCAAGAGCCATAATATTTCCTTCATCCGACCGCCCGCTGATGCCGCCCGCTTCGCCCTAGCTGATGGATGCACTGCGCATGAACAACATTTACAGCTCCCCGGACTGATTGTGAAATTATTCTGGAGAAGGGAGAAGAACACAGTGGCGACTACCACCGGATATGAAGGTTAATAAACAGTGGCAATGAAAATTAATGATACAAATCACACATTGGCCTCGACACACTTTTACCTGTTTTAATTGAGTAGCTGAGACCCACTGGTATTAATTAGCGCATTTGCAGCAGTAATGTCCTTCGATGTCAAGATCCAAACTTGTCCACTATCAATGAGGCCATCATCATAACTACCACAAAGGTATTGACTTGTACCCTCACGTGAGTTTTTTGCTTTAGCAATAAGAACCGCCATTAATTGGGGTAATGAGGCTTGCTGACTTTCACAGCTGCCTTTGCGCTTCATCACAGAGTGATGATTTAGCATAAAAGAGACGACGGGCTGAGGTCATCTGTAATGTTTGATTGAGATTTAGCTACTCTCCCAATGAACCCGATGACCCCTATGGTTGCTTTTTATGTCTTTTGCCTGAGTGGACGTCCGATGAATAAATCCACACATCCGTTTTCTAATCCGTTTATCCTCACGAGGTTTGTGGGCGTGCTGGAACCTATCCCAATCGTGAACTGGTTGTTGGGACATCCTCAACCAGTTGCCAGCCAATCGCAGGGCACACATAGAAAAACTACCATCCGCACCCACACTCACACCTAGGGACAATTTAGAGTGTTCCATTAACCTGCCATGCATGTTTTTGGAATGTGGAAGGAAACCGGAGTAACCGGAGCAAACCCACGCAGGCACGAGGATAACATACAAAATCCACGCAGCTCGCAGCCAACAGCAGACCATGAAGAAACGTTATAAACTTATCTTTTTTTTTTTTTGTATAGCGCAATTCACAAGCACATATACATGTATATATGTTTTGGGGTGGGAAATGATTAAAAAAGTAATTCATCACAGTCTTTGTGGTTAGTTAATGTTGATTAATACATTTTAATTTTCTTTCCTTATTATTATTATTTTTTTTTTACATTATTTTTTTTATCTCAAGGGATTTTAAATGGACCCCTGAATAAAACCACTGACACAAATGTGAATATGTGTAAGTCTGGAAAAGTGAATTAAATTGCATTTCTCACATAGAAGTAAAGCCACAAATAGAAAATGTCCCCTGTCATAGAATTGTTTTTTTCAGTGCAGAAGGATACTTCCTTTAAATGCTTTCTGCATTTTACTTGTGAAACATTATTGCCAGTTCTCTCATTTTGGCAGGATGGCATTGTGTCAACGAGTTGTTGCATGACTATTCAGCAATGTGCAGGCATTCTTAATTTTGGTTTTAGTGCTATCTGCACAAATGAAATGTGCTGAGATTAGTCCACATAGCTCAAAAATGCATCTTTCATCAAATTGGGTATCAATAATTCATTGTACATGAAACTGGTTGTATATGCTTATACATATAACAGTGTTGCTGTTGGACTTCTGGAACCTTTGCAAATGCTTGACTTTATGAATCAAATAGCGTGGTTTGGCATGCACATCTAATTCAGCGAGGTTACGGGATGTCACTAAGCGATCAATAGATGTTCTCGAAAACATGAATTAGCATCTTGCGCACGGAAGTGGAAATTTCACAAATGGCTTGTACTAAATTGCTTTTCAATAATACAAAAAAAAGATGATTTCTCACTATGTCGCTAAGTAAAAATGGAATAAACCGATGCCTGCTGCTGGCCACATACTGATGATGGATTTGAACCAAATTCAAGTTTGATACATTGTCCAAAAGGCAGGGCTTCCCTAATTCATAATAATTAATCACCGTGAAGCTTTCAAAGGTGTAGTGGGTGATAATGTTGTCTTTTTGATGTATGGTAGGTGTGAACGCTTGCGTGCTTTTTTGTGGGCAGACTAGTTAAGAGTTTGCTTTGTAGGTTCCGTCTCATTCGACTTGGCACACTGATGGGATTTCACTTAATTGACACTTGCTTGGATCCATTCGTCAACATGACAGGCAGCATAGCAAGGTGCACCACATACAGTCCATATTTAGCAAAGTTTATTGTTATGTTTTTGTCCCATTTTTGTTTTGTTTTCATAAATGAGTCAATCTCAGCATCAAGCCGTAGCGTTTGGTGGTGCACTGGCAGCCTGTGCATTGATCTTCCCGATTCCCTATGAAGCGCGGCCTTTGTGTGCCCGGTCTGCCTTTCTTTCTTTGTCTGATGCATCCTGAGTGTCGTAGCAGTGGGGAAATAACACATATCACTGACCTCTTCAACTCCTTCTTGTCTGCAAGACCTGAAGAAAGAATGATTCAGCTGCCCACCTCTCTTTAAATGTCCACAAGGGACATGGCTATTGAGAAAAGGAGGTGTGGGGGGTGGGGGTCATTTCAGAATAGGTATAGATCCGTAGCTAGTGTCGGGTAGAGATATCGAGCCAACCAGCCAAGGATTTATAGCACGCACTATGTATGTATTGTGCATGGGCTGGAGAGAGGCCACTAATGGACAGTCTTATCAGCATTTCTTTGCCTGTGAGCTAAGATCTACATTCAATCACAGTTATAAAGCAAAGTTGTTGTTTTTTTAATCTACTACATGTAGTAGGCAACGAAAAGGTTACTCTGCAATGTTTTGTTAACATCTCTTTTAGATGATGTGCCGCCACGTCACATCACAGCCTCATCATTCGGCTCACACTGCGAGTCATAAATAGCCATAAACACAGCCATTGAAAATGTGAGGTGTGTTGTGTTGCTGATGCAGTGGGTGGTGGGCAGTCACATCTTTGGATCGACCCGAGGAAGCGAAGTCACCGATCATTCATGGTGCCGCTGGCGTATATATTAAAAGTGGGAGGGGAGAGGATTGGCGGAGGTCTCTCCACAGCAACAGAGGACAGCCTATGGAAAATGGTCCGGCTACCTCTCCAAACATGGTGATGTCATCAGTGCGGGGGAACATGCATTTCCACGCTGCTGTCTGCCGTGTTGCATGTGTGTAAGTTACACACATGCTGCATCTCCTACATGCTGCATCACCTTCAGGCTGTCCTCAGTTCTTGGGTACCCTGTGATTGGCTAGCAACCAGTTCAGGGTGTCCGCCGCCTATTGCCTGGAGACAGCTGGGATAGGCTCCAGCACACCCCGCGACCCTTGTGAGGATAAGCGGATCAGAAAACGCATGGATGGATATAACTTATGAAAACACTTCGACAAATCGTGTACAGGCTTGTTAGTTTTTTCTCAGCAAAACTTGCTCGATATTCCATCCATCCTTTTTTTTCTGTCCCACTAATCCTGTTCAAGTGACAGCCACTCGCTGTAGGAAATGAGCACACCCCCCCTACCCCCATTTAAAATGTGACCTATGTGCAGAAATGTGTGCAAAATGATGTCAGACCAACAGGAAGCCATTGACGTTTTTTCTGCTTTGATTTAAACCACGGGTCGCCAACTATAGTCCTCGAGAGCCCCTCTCATGCATGCTTTAGATGTTTCCCTCCATCAACACACCTGATTCAAAGGATCAGCTCATGAGCAAGCTCTGAAGAAGCCCGTTAACAGCCGTGATACATTTACCTCCAGACACAGCTTGGGCTTTTGTACCAGTCCTCTGACTGACTCAGGAGTTGCCCACAGTAGAGCAGGTGTGGGAATACTTTTTGCCCCCACCACCACCACTCCATGTCTTAGTACTCGGCTATACACTGTTTGTGCTAATACACCAAAAAGCAGTACTGAGTGCCCACCCTTTTTGGTGTCACTCGAAGGATTGCTGGAGAGTGCTGCGTCTGAGGACTCCATCATTTTGCTGGGTGACTTCAATTCTCACGTGGGCAATGTGTGAGACCTGAGGGTCGTGATTGGGAGGAATGGCCTCCCTGATCAGAACCCAAGAGAGAAGAGCCAGACGAGGTGGCTTGGGCATCTTGTCAGGATGCCACATGGACGCCTCCCTGGTGAGGTTTTCCGGGTTTGTCCCACTGGGAGGAGGCCCCAAGGACACCCCAGAACACGCTGGAGAATCCCAGCTGGCTTGGGAATACCTCAGGATCCCCTAAGAGGAAGGCTGTTTTTCCTGGCTTAAGCTGCTGTCCCCGCAATCCGACCTCAGATAAGCGGAAGAAGAACGGATTGATGGATGGACATGTCTACATGGCCAAAATCCAAATTGGAAGCATTTATCCAATCATACATTTTCAGATATCAAAACAATCATTTTCACACAAACCTGTAAAACAATACAAAATGTTGAGCAACCATCAGTTGATCAAATTGTAAAGTAACAGCTCATCCTCGGAGGACGATGATGGAACTACACACAGGGGGATTTAAGAATAAACATTAAAACAAAAGTAATGTTATCAGTTTGATTCTGTCTTTAAAACTGTATCTGAACATTCCATCAAGAGTATCACATCATATGCACATTTTTGGGGTGTGGGAGCACTTACCACTGTCCTGCCAGCTTTTTATTCTCCATCTATTACTATACTTATATACTAGGGATGTGAATCTCAGCACTGAGGACGATTCGATACACATCTCGATGCACTACCAGCGATGCGATACTTAAACGATACATGGAATTTTCTGGCGACACAATGCGATACGTTTCACCGTCTTCACGATGTGATACGACGCGATACACATTTAGTTCAAATCAATGCGATCCGATACGATACAGTGCAATTTGTTGTGATAAAATGTCCAAAAGAGTCATCCATATATAGTTTTTCCTTGCGCGGTCACAGTGAGCTGCAAGGGGACCCCCAAAATAAGAGGCGATTTTTTTTCTGATCCTGACCTGGTTTGCCAAGAGTTTCTCCGGTGTCCAACGAGGAACTGGACGGGGAGGCGGGAAACTTGTCGGTGATGTGGTGCCATCGTTTTAAGTGGTCTGCATATTTGTGGTGCTGCCGTTGTATGGCTTCGTAGTGCGACATTCTTTGCATATTACGGAGCTTTTATCAATCTTTCCATCTTTCTTGTCGAAGCCGTAGTATTTCCAAACATAAGATCTGAATGTTGCGGAAGCATTAAATACAGTAGCTTCCTCGCTGCTGCTGCTTGCGCGAACTTCCATAATGTTTCGCTAGTTGTGTACTGGACTGTATGTGACGCACGGCCGTATTCAACACAAAACGCAAAACAATGATGGTAAATTCATTGCCCCTAGGAAAGGGCAGGTAGGTGACGTATAACATGAATAAAACGGTGCTTGAATCGGATTTTACCGATACCCACCAATGCATCGCGATGAATCTCGATTTCACCCGTCAATCGCGTCGTACCCAGTGAATGAGCCGATCCACTCGCATCGCGCGCGTGTGCATCGATGTATCGATTAATATCGATTCTTTTCCACACCCTTATTATATACTTATATATACCATACTTTTGTGGGATTGCAGAACTGTTGGATAATAGTCGAAACACTGGAAGGGCACACCTAAGTGTGACTACAGTATCAAAGCTCATATATTATGCACGGGAAGGAAGTCAATGACCCTGTATGCATCTGTGTGTGTGTGTGTGTGTGTGTGTGTGTGTCTGTGCCTGTGTCTCTGTCTGTGTGTGCATTGAGCACAGTATGCATGTCAGATTTCATGATGTCACCCTCTCCCCAACTCCCTTTGCACTGAGATTTGCCCAAATTTTACCCATTCGAGTTTTGGCGACGTTAACCGTGTTATTCTGTAATTAACATGTGTAGTAAGGTTTGTGTGTAATAAAACATCAGGCTAATGCATGCACCAAAAAGACACACAAAGCCAATGTAAAGCTAATTAGGATCCTCTCTATGGGCAAACGCACTAATTGAACAGTGCCCAATTGTGTGGCATGTGGTACAACATGAAAATGTATGTGCTTGAGGCGGATGGTGTCTGTGGGCTATTTGTCAAATGCAGACTTTAAAGCCACTGTTTTCCCGACTTGAAACAAGTGCTTTGGTTCTTTAAGTGAACCAAATTGAAATGTCAGACATTATTTTTCAACTGGGGATTTGGTTTGTAGGAGTTGTATTGGGCAAATGACTTTAAAAGAACCTCTAGGAGAAAGTTGTCCAAAACTACATGAAGTTACTTGTATACTGGTCAAGCAAGAATCAGACTCTCCACCGCGAGTGGCTCCGACTTCACTTTCCGCTTAAATTACTTGTTGAAACAGGTTGTTGTTTTGTCACATCGCCCTTAATGCAATAGAAATTTAGGCCTTATGGAGAAAAGTCTGTAGCACTTACTCCACATTAGGTATGTTTGCACAATACAAAGTCCAAGACAACAGTTCTGTCTTTGCAAATGAAGTTATTCTCACTTTTAATGTTTATTATTTTGTTTGTACGGTATTGGTGGTTTTGTACTGCACCGCAACATACTGAGAGCCATTTCTAAAACTTTTGGAAGAGAGGCAAACTATTACAAAGATGCAAGTTGGAGGAAACTTATGCTACATTGATACATTTATTTTCATGAATATATATGTTGATGCATGGCCGTCGACTGCAACATAGCCAACTGGGCACTTTGTTTTACATAATCAAGCTGTTTCAACATTTTGACACAACCGCCCTGATAAGTAATAAGATCAGGAAAAATCCACCACCTTTTCCAGCTCATTCTCTCTAAAAACAGTGGGGTGAAAAAAATTTGGGTAAAAAATGGACTAATCCACTACTTGGGTCTGTTTGACCCAACATCCATAAAGTTGTACACACGGGTATATTGGCCCTGTTCCTTGAGTCAACCAGTCAGCTTCCTCCAGCCACTCATGTTTTGTCAGGTTGAGCCTTGTTTATTTTTTTCAATTAATGAAATACAATTCAATTTAGTTCTCTGATTTCTGTCAGTGTGTATTCAGTTATTGTTGTTGTTGTCGTATATCACAGAGCCTTTGCCATTTGACGTTTCCTGTAGTGGTGAGTGTTTGTTTCTTTGTTGTTTTGGTTTTATTTAAATTTAGAGTTTTCTTGAGGTGAGGTTCTTCTTTTTTAATTCATTACTTGGATTTTTTTTCACACAACTTATTTGCGAAGAATTTATACATATATTTTTCATTGTATTCTTTTTTTTTTCATTTTATTCCTTTATGTTTGACAATTTTGACCACTCTGTGAATCCTTGAAAAGACAGCGGTGACTGTTACTCTTCTTTTTTTAACCCTCACTTTAACCTTCTTGAAGTTTGTACAAAACTCACTTTTTGGATCACAATACAAAAAAACAAACTGAAAAATTGTACTTGAATTAGGTGATTGCACCGCATGTTACACCTCTGGGTGATGGATAGATCGTATGTATTATAGACACAAAAACAAGTTCAAAGTCTAAATGTGACAGTAAGACAGCAACAATCCATCGGCGTGAGAAGATGGTTTCACGTCTTCTTTTCTGTCCAATCCTTGGCCACGGACAAACTGAGCGGGGCCAGGCTGATTTGTTGCTCTGCATTACACTGACGGATGGACTGGCAAACGCTTCAATTCAGCGGTGACGCCGCAGCGGTCATCTCCACTCCTCCACTTTGACTGTTTGCTGTTGTGTGTTGATTTGCCGGAGATCTCCGGGCTGACAGGCGCCGCTTCATCCCTCACTTTCATTGGGCCATAAAAGGCTCCTCTGTGGCGCTGAATGCTGCTGTTTACCGGTTAGTCTTTGTCATCATTACGGTGTCTGAGACACGATAAGCTGGATTGGAGGTGGAGATGTGTGGGTGGGATCTGTGGAGGACAGTCAGAGGGTAGAGTGTGTGACTGCAGCCAGTCCAGGAACCTCTTGGCTACAATGACATCATCACAACTGAACGTGCGTCCAAATACTGGATGGATGGATGCCATTCCCAGGTGGGCTGGCTCTTGATGTATGCGCCGTGACATCCTGTCTCATGATTTGGGAGGATGTAATAAATAACACAAATGCACAATAGTACAGACCTCCACCAAGGCCAAATACCTGTGTCGTGTTCACAATCTTCTCCGGATATCTTTTCACAATGATGCATAAAATATTCCAGAGTTGCATGAAAATGTAATAGAATATTTATAGAATTGGGAATTTGACCAGCATTTTCCGGACACATATGCCTCTAAAGGGCGAGAGATCACCCTGTGTGTTTTGCTGTTTCTTTGGCTTTTTTGCAACACCGACACCAAAGATGACGATGAAAAGGCCTTTCAGTCCAGAGATTGTAGTGGCGTGCTACGGTGAGCCACTGCTTGACGGGCTTGCTCCTCTAAATGCATTCACTTGTTTTCAATACGAATGTGTTTTATTCTTGTTTAATCGGGATAATCTTCCTATTACACTTGTATGACGGTTTAGAGGTAAACAGTCGTATTTCAAATGTCTGCACAATTAATAAAGGTTTTATGACGGCCACAATTTGACCTTGGAATTATTTCGACACCCTTCTTACAGGAAATAGTTAAATAGTATGTTTGATCCAAGTAGAAATTGCCCAGTGTTACATTAGCTACGTGTACGTACAAATGCAGTCTCCTTTGTACTTGGTGGTAAATATTTGCGCCCGGAGGAGTGTTGGTTGCAGTGAATACAACTTCAGGGCACATTGAGGACTTGTACTGCTCCCATTACAATGTTACCATCCATCAGAATGCTGCACCCCATTTTTGGGATTTTTCTGGTTGGACAACGTGTTTACACTAAGAATGATTCATTTAGAGAGTAAAGAAGGGGGGAAATGAGTGTTAGGCATTTGAGATCCAAAAAAAAATGTTTTGAATGCTCTTTGATCATTCTGCAAACACCACGGGTGTTGCAAGTTTGTGAAAACTTGTACGTATCAGTGAGTGTGTGTGTGCGTGTGTGTGCACTTTAGAGATTTTCATCCTGTTACACCTGAAATGGAGGCTTCACCCATTTATGAACCTGAGCGGAAGAGTATTCTTTTTTAAGAGACAAACAGCATCTCCCTGACTGTCAAGAGAGGATCCTTTTGGGTCCTGCGGCAGTGTGCTGTGCTGCTGGGATGACATGAGCAGTGGGTTGTGTGTGGCTGTGGGATTGGAAGGGGGAGAGCGGCGTGGTGGTGCCACTGCTCTGATCTCATCGCGGCACGGCGCTCTGTGCCGGGAAGGATGGGGATGATGTAATGCCGACTTATCAGATGTGCTCGCAAGAGAGAAAATCTGCAGGAAACCATCCGATAATAAAATACAGACTTTGATTTTATGTGGCATCATCATCCTTACCATAAACACCATTAGTGTAAAAGTCATCCAACCCATTTGATGTATCTCAGGTTCTTCCTTTATATGGCCGTCTTTCACTTAGGTTGTACATTTTGGAAGCCTCTATTATGTGCTTGACAGATCACATACTGTACTCCAGATGTCGGGGTGGACGCTGTAATGGCAAATTGGATTCAGTCTCGACTAGTATGAATTACCAAATTAATTTTACGGAGACAAAAATGAACTCATCCATTTTACATTACCTTGATATTTCCCCTTATCCAGTGTAAGACAGTCACTGTCGCACAATCATATGAATGCAGATGTGTATTAAACTGCGGTGAGTGTATTAGACAGTGGATTTGACGCATTAGTCATGCAATAGATCACTGCTTTACATCCAAGGAAGCCACCTTCTCTGCTTCACACACACCCTCCCACCCACGCTAAAAGTGAAATGGCCTTATTCTTATTCTTTACATTTTTTTTAAATTTTCTGTGTTCTCCAAATATCTATTTACTTTTGTTTTTTTTTAAATAAAATTCAGGATGGTTAGCGCAACTTCATTAAAAAAAATTTTGGGCTGTCCAAGCTGGTGAGGCTTGTCATCAGAGCATATGAGATGAGTCAGATGAGCCCCAGCCTGGTGATGTCATCTCCGGCAAGCGTGCCTGCACCGCACTCTGTTGGGGGCACTGAGGCACACGGGGTAGCACCTGTCTGGGGGCATCTTAGCTCACAAGACCACAGCACTGATGAGTCTCGCTTCTGACTAGGCTCTCGTAAGTGTCGATCCACCTTACACTGGGTAAAGAGCATGTTCAAAAAGGTTTTGTTTATGTTAAACATTAGAGCAGCACAATGTAATAACGTGGACTTAAAGTTATTGCCCTAAAATCATCAATCATCTGACACACTCATCTCAAATGTTAAGTGTGTTTGTTTTAGCCATGACAGTCTCTGATTACCTGCATTCGTCATCATTAATGTTTGCGCACCAGACAGGACACAGTTAGTTTACACTTTTTGCAAATAAATTAGTTGAACAAGAGTGAAGTATATTTGAGACATTTCTGTTAGTTTAAGGATATCCCCGTGTAGTAACTAGGAAGTCTAAACAGTATATTGAAAATTCTTTCTATTGTTGTTTTTAATTTCATCTCTCCAATCAGACTACGTACTATGGCAATAAAACAATGTCCATATAACTGTGCAAAAATCACGCCGCTATTCATTATTTCAGGATTAAGTGCCATACAACCTCTTACAAATGCCCCAAAGATGTGTGTCAGTGATGACGTCACTTGTGACGCATCCACAGTATGCAAGCATGTAGTCATACAACGTGACACTCTCCACAAACGGTTGGTCTCTTGAACAAACCGTGACACATTTCCACTGAAATGTGGCGCACAACCTTACCTCTCTGAGCTCATCCGCCCCTACACACCTGCCCAGTGCCTCAGGTCTGTGGACCAGACATTATTAGAAGTACCAAGAACTAAACTGAGGCTCAGAGGGGATTGAGCCTTTTCTGTTGCTGGTCCCTCTCTCTGGAGTGACCTTCCACTGAACATTCGGCAAGCCTCCTCCCTGCCCATCTTCAAAGCCCTCCTCAAAACTCACTTGTATTCTTTGGCATTCGACTCCTCATGAATTAGATTTGTTCTTGGTTTTACTGTTTTGTGCTTTCTACCGCCTTTATTACCGATTTGTCTTACTGTTTATTGTGCATGTTAAATTGCTCCATGTACAGCACTTTGTATGCAGCGATGGCTGTTTGAAAGTGCTCTATAAATACTGTTGACTTGACTTGACTTTACTTGACAAATACTTCATAATGAAACTCGTGGTGGTTAATAAGACTACACTACATAGACGTGCTCTCCCCCAAAATGAATGTTCTTCAAAATCATATAACAACTGCAGCATTGATTTCACACACTGGTATTTAAATGTCACTACAATGCACTACAATGGAGTTGATTTTCGCTCATAGTAAATCAAGAAATGTTTCCGCATAATAGTCACATTTCGTAATAGCCATCGTAGTAGAATAACTATGATTTAATCCTGAAAGCAATCAATGTTTTTTGACAGCAAAGATTGATGAGTATTAAGTAGGACTATTAACCGAGAGGGAGGGGAAGAAAGAAAGTCTGAATTCAACTGACTGCTCCTAGATCAAAGAACTAATGTGAAAAGACCTAATTTGCCAGTTCATTCAAAACTGCGATGGAAGTGTGGACACATTTTCTTAATGAATATCTGAATTAGCCATGCATTGATTTCTATTGTGTGGGAAATGTATAAAGAAGTGTCTGCAGACCCACTTCATTGATGTTTCACTTTAGGGGGTTGGGGGGGAGTGAGTGGATATGCTGAATGCAGCAGAATGTGTATTTAAAGGCTCCGGTGGATCAAGGGAGCTGCACTGACCCTTTTAGAAGTAGCTTGTCATACATTTAGCAGAACAGGGGATCATTTCAAACTATCCACCATCACATTAAAACACATCCTAATCGACTGCCCAATACAGTTTTGCTGAGTGGATGTGGTGGGGATTTTAATCTCAACACTGAAATACACCTTCGTGCAACATACTGGCCTGTTAAAACATTTGCGGTGCAGATATGGTTCAGAGAGGTTGTGGGGAACTTGTTATGTACACACACCTCAATAAAATGAAAAAAAACTTTCACTTGGACATTCAAAGAGAATGTCAGTGACTGTAGGTTAAGATGTCAACCTTGCCAAATACAGAAAACTTTGCTTTGACTTGTTTGCTTTCACTGAAACATTTCAATCATGGTCATGATAATTAAATCAAATCCTCAACACGATAGCAAGAAAAACACAAACACTATTTCATGCAAGATCAAGTTCATTGCTGTTGAGTGTTTTTTATAAATAAAAATAAAAAACATTTACTCTTTCATTGGTTTTGTTTTATTTTATTTTTTTATTGACATGCAGGAGAGACAACGGGGTGGAACTGCCTCCCCTGACTGCACTTGCAGCACTTCCCTTGCTGAGCCTGGGGATGGCAGTTTTCTCCAGCATTACTGTGTCCCAGTGTACAAAGCCTGCTTGAATGAGTTTGCTGTGGAAGAGCAAATGATTGCCTGGAAGAATGGCCAAACATTACCACAGACAGAATCCAAAATTGAGTCTCAGAAGAACAGTGGAACCCGTTATATCTGCAAATAGAGTGATCAAAGTCCTGATGTTTTGACATTTTCACTTCCTGAATGTGTCCCAATACTTTTGTTCATTTGTGTTCATTGCGTTTCTATGAAGAACTTTATGGAATTTGCTATCGTGACGAGCTCCAAATTTGCGAATGCCAAACCGTGACCATGCGAGTTCATAATACACAAATAAAACGGAACAACAAAATGGAAGACCCTTTTCATAAAAGCCAGATTTAATGACAATATCACATGTAACTTTTGCGTAATCCTGGCAAAAAAAAAACCATAACCTATTTTTTTCCAGTGCAAATTATTCCTTTTGTTTTCATGCAAATCCACTGTGACTTAGTTAGCTTCCAGCACTTTCAAGTTTATTCATCTGATGCCTCCTCTCCTGGAAAGCCATTCGTCATATGCTCTCTAACGCAACCATTTGTGGAATTGAAGACAAGTTTGAAAGTTTAAAACGTTGAACTTTGGTTGCCCTCTCTCTGCGCTTTCTTTTCACCGTCTCAATTCACCGTGTGTCTTTATTATTTTATTTTTTTTAGCTTTCTCGCCACACAGTCACCGTGCTCTGTCAGCCAGTCTTGCCAGGTTTATCAGTGAACCACATCATTAAGAAGCGCCCTGTGGATCCCCGTCTAAACTGCACGCCGACTCGCTGCCGCCGGCTCCCCAGATAAAAAAGCTCAAGGCTGAGCGGGCTGACATTCCTGCCATAGAAAGGTAAATGATGGCAAGGAGGATGGTGGTCCAGAATCCCTCTCTGTGGTTTTGAGGGGAGAAGACAGGGAAGGAGAATGATGATGGATTGCCCAAAGGAGCTGGCCAAAGCGAATGTGCCCAAAGAGCACCATCTGCTGTCAGCCCGGACGACTCATTGCACTTCAAGAGAAACGAGCCATCATGCACTGACGGACATGTAAAAATGGTCTCCTTCTCATTATTTCTTAACATGTTAATTAACTCAATGAGGAGCTTCCAGTCGAAAAGAGCATGTGTCAAGGAAAGGCAAATGACACTGTTAGGAGCGGGCTGCAGCATTTATTCCCACAATGAGATTTCAGTCAGTGCTCTTAACATTTCCCCTTGTGGCAAAGGAGGCTTTGCACACATCCCTCACCAGCAATGTGCAGTCACTCGCCTTATAATGGCAATATTTCATCCACTGAGCTCCCACATGTGCCGTCAGAGTCAAATAACAGGATGGCTTAAGGGCGAGGAAGCAGTCGAGTGCCAGTATCAAATGACCGTGGCCTGCCTTCTTAAAAACAATGGACAATTTATGGATGACTTTAAGCATCTTAACCATCACTTCTGAGCCATGCAAACCCTGACGGCTTAGGATAGCAGAGAAACATCATCGCACACTATGAAAATTTGGTGTGAATGGTTACCCGTACATTTGCGTGACTTTGTTCAGCGCAGGTAATGTGGACTCAGTTCTCACTCAGTGACAGAGTAAAGGTGAGCGTGAATGATTGCCCGTCTCAATATGTGCCCTGCACTGGCTCGCGGCAAGCTCTGGCTTTGGCCTGCCTTTCGCGCACGTCAGCTGGGATGAACTTCAGCACCCGTGACCTTGAACAGGAGAGATGGTTTAGAGAATGAATGGATGGATGGATGTCATGGAAGACAAACATTTGAACCACTGTCGCTTCTGGTTTCCCGGATTTAGTAGACACTTAGCATTTTGGCCAGACAGAATTTCAGATCCAATTGAAGTTGTTTTTGTGTTGAGTAAACTTTCTACCAATTCAAGTTCTTATGCTGGGATGGGGCGGTGGATGTTGGGGTGTTGGGTTCTTCGTAAGGGCCTGCGTCTGAAAGTCACAACCCACCACTGCAGGATCTTTATGCCCATTTCTAGTCAACACCTTTCCGACCACAGCCTGTTTGATAAAATACTTGTTTTAATCATTTTTTTCTTAATAAAGGTCTAATGCTATGGATTGTAATCAGTCCTAGTGTACCACCAACCTTCACATTTGGCGTAACACACTGTTGAAACTCTTTTGGATTTTCAAATGTGTGTGGGCGGGGGGGATGAATTCCACACTGAGGGGCCATGTCGTTACATATTTCAGGGATGAGGTATAGGGTCAGGATTAAAGTGGGGGTCTAGTCATCTAAGATGTCATTTCAGGGGGTCCACAGGAGCACAATTGTCAATAAGAAGCCGCGGTATTGACACCTGTGACACCGCGGCGGCTCTGCCTGGGACTCGCTGTCTCCATCGTCATCCCACTTGAGAACGACACAGGCATGACTCTCCGCCGCAGTGATCAGGCCATGCCAATATGAAAAAGATTGCAATTTATGAAAGGGCGTGACACGAAAGCGTGGATCAATGGCTTCCACGGGGACCTCAAACACACCATGGAGATTGATTATAAAGGTGATATTGTTACTGGTGATCTGCAGGCATGCAGGCAGTGTCAAGAGGGGATGCATGCTCAAGTTGAAAACGAGCCATTCTATAGGATTTGCGTCAGTCAGACGGTGGATTCGGACAGTGATGGGAGACCCCTGCTGACCCCCCTACAAGATGATGCGCGCTTGTCAGTGGGAGACAGGTGCACACTACAGTGAGAATATTGTATTACGGTGAATAGGCCGCATGCTGGCCAGCAGCAATCAAAAGCAGCCCCGCTTGCCTAAAAGTGTTTTAGAACAGGCGGCGCACGATCGGACGGAGGATGGATGTATGGGATTGTGATGAGATGATCCAGACGGATCCACCCAAGGGGAGGTGGAGTACATTAGTGTGCATCAATGCCAAAGGAAGAAAGCTTACAGTGAAGACACACACAATGTGTTGTGCATACAGTAGCAATGCTCCCTTGAGCTCAGCAGTGACTTAAGTGTTGGATTACTTCCAGCAACAAAGAGAAGCTTCGCTTGAATAATATATCAAGAATCGAGATTGCTATCAAAAAATAAGGAGCTGTTTGTCTTTTGAATTATGGACATGTGGAGAGATTTTTTTTTTTTGAATGCACAATGGCTGTTCCGTACCATGGTGCAGGCACCAGTTGCACTCAGATTTCCATGCAGAATAATTTGAATCAATACCAATAACATTTTGTATGAACATCTCTTGTGGGAAATCATCCGGCCAGTGGTAAAAAAAATGGCAGTAATAAAAGACATCAGAATGTAATATTACGAGGAAAAAAGCAACGGAGAAAAACTTGCAACAGGACAGAACAAAGTTATATACATATATACATAATTTCACAATAATAAAGTTGAAATAATTTGAGAGTTATTTTGTGAGAATTGAATTCTCAGAAGAATGTTGTCCAATTACAAATTATGTAATTATTTACACATGAAATATGGCCCAAAAAAGTTTTGTAATTCATCCAATACTACAAAAATAGAAATGGGATCGGAAGTTTTTTTTTTTTTTTTTTAACCCTGCAATAAAACAAAGAAACAAAATGTCAAACAATTCTCTGCGAAAGTTGTTTTTAAACATTTTCATTTCGAACTAACACAAAATTTTTGACACATTTGAGGTTTGATAGTTAAAGTATATTAATACTCATTGGATTTCTGAATCATTCAATTTCACGCAAGGGTCAGTGGACTCATTAGTGTTTCGGCCTCACAGCAACAACAAAAATGAAAAACACTCCAAAAATGTTGTATGTTACTCATACCATAACTTTGTGTCTTTATGCCACCTGGTTGCACACCAAAGCAAAGATCCAAATAAATCACATCATGCATATAGGCATAGAGCAGACATGGAGTTCATGGGCGACGACATGCGACACAATGCACACACCAAAAAAAAAACAAGGTACTTTCTACTCTGTGTGATGTGCTTATGTAGTCAGACCGATGTCGATATATTCCCCTAACAAGATAAAAGAGTGAAACAGACCCACTACAGTGATGTCTGAATGGACAGGAAGACTCCAGGGCTTCATGAATAAATAATACTGCTCCAAAAGCGAGAATCCCTTTGTACTGTGTTGTATTTGTCAATGCTGTGTGAGTTCAGGGCATGCTTCCCTCCGAGCTAAAAATAAATAAGTCACATATTCACAAGCGTTTTAAAATCTGTGTGACATACAGGCGATATACTGAGTGACTCCTTTCTACGTTCTGTAAATTCTATATCGTCAATGGGCCAACTCGTGTTATAGTTAAAAACAACACATTTGATGACCTCGAGAGTCCGAGCTTACACCCATCACCAGAATGGCAAATCTTTTATTTTTGATGAATTACAGCAGGCGTATAAATAAATAAACAAGACTGATGATGCGAATAAATCCAATTCAGCATGCAGAGGATAATCAATACATTAACCCAGAATCCCACGCTCAAGCACCTTTAGCCGACAGTACAGTATGTGCTTGTTGACTTTAATTGCAAGTGCAGGAATGGTGAAGCTGAGGGCCGACAATTGATGGTAGCCATTAGCGAATGATTAGGCAGACAGAGATGAACTCGCTCGCATCGATTCAGGCCCGGATTACATTTCCGACTTTTGCATGAGAATAAATAAATTCACCTGTGAATCTATAATGCATGACTTTACATTCATAATGGCCACCGGAGAGGCTCCTTAGCGCTCTCATTTCCACGGTGTGCACAGTGAGGCTGGCAGCTTGTTGAAGTCACACGTCCACGGGGTCTGCTTTGTGCCAAATCATAACTGTTTTTTCAGCCAAAAGCCACATTATAAATCACCGCGAAGATTTATAATGAGACGAGAGACTTCCCTTCATTGCGTGGCGAGAAACCCACATATCAAACATCCACTTTTATCGTTTCCGATGACAAGAAAAACTGTCATTCGAGCCTTCTAAGCACTAATTTGTTTGAAGTGGCATTCCTGACTATGAAATTTCAACAGTGGTTAAGTGCTTAACTCGTCGCCAATTATTTTAACTATTTTTAAGACCCTTGACCCAAACCCATCTCAAATGTCGTGTGTTTGCATGGAGCCAAGACAGACATCATTAAGTTTGTAAAATAAATGTTGCCATTGTAGCAGAAACAAGGTATTGCAAAAATCATTTTGTAGTCTAATGAATATTATTTTGGCCTGATTATTCCAATTGTGGTGTTTATCTGGAGCATTTTCATTCAGTAAAGGCTTTGGAGTACAAGTTTCATGTATCCAGGCTAAATCTTATCTGTATTTTGTCACCATGTACCTCAGTAAGCAAGCTAGCGAGCAAGCAGGCAAGGACGTGAGGAGTAAGGATGAAAGAACTGGCACTTTGCTTTAAAACACAAAATACAGGCGTGATTATTTTTCATTTTTATTTTTATGATGTGTTTTTCAATGTCATTGGAATCCTTGCTCTGGGTGGAGGCATGGTTGGGTGGATGGGGCAACACAGTACTGGTCCCAAGCCCAGATAAATAGAGCTGGTTCGAGTCAAGGAGGCCATACATCAATAAAGTCTATGCCAAAATGCGGGTGGAAATGAGTCTTACACAAATGGAGGAGGAAAGATGTCAACGAAAGAAGCCCACTTTGTAGCAACATATGGAGACCTTGAATACAGAAAAGCTGTGGAGAAGAAAAAAAGATGTCACTCTTCAGTCTTCCAAAATGCTGCCTTTTACAGAAATTCAAAGGGAAATAAAAAAATGAAAACACTGAATGTGAAAACCAAGAATTTGAAAAAGCTTTGTCAGTTCACAGACACAGAAATGAAAAATAAATCCACAGTAAGGAAACAAAACAAAATATAATCGTATAAAATATATTGAAATAAAATGTACGCCATTATTCCAGTTTGAATTATATTTTCATTTCAATAAAATCTTTTTCAGGGTAAAAACTGATTTCAGGTTCATTTAATTTTCAGGTTCGCCATGGGTGGGGGGCTGAACATGCAGCAGTTCTGAAATATATGATATATTTCACAGAAAAGATGAAACTATGAGACTGTGGACAGGGAAGAAAGGACGCTGCATTCCGACCGTACTCATGTCTACTGTGTGGGGCATTTTTGGTTTGCGAGTGGAATCATACCAGATGAGATGATCCTTTCAGTTAGTCGTGCGGCATTGATTGTTGATGAATCATGGCTTAGATTGAGGAAAAGGGGATTATTGATGGTTAAAATATGACATTATCTGATAAATGTTAATTAATAGGGCGGCCCAGTAGTCCAGTGGTTAGCACGTCGGCTTCACAGTGCAGAGGTACCGGGTTCGATTCCAGCTCCGGCCTCCCTGTGTGGAGTTTGCATGTTCTCCCCGGGCCTGCGTGGGTTTTCTCCGGGTGCTCCGGTTTCCTCCCACATTCCAAAAATATGCATGGCAAGCTGATTGAACACTCTAAATTGTCCCTAGGTGTGAGTGTGAGCGTGGATGGTTGTTTGTCTATGTGTGCCCTGCGATTGGCTGGCAACCGATTCAGGGTGTCCCCCGCCTACTGCCCGGAGACGGCTGGGATGGGCTCCAGCACCCCCGCGACCCTAGTGATGATCAAGCGGTACAGAAGATCAATGAATGAATGAATGTTAATTAATAAGGACATTTCGTCAAGTGTCCATCTGCAATTGCTCTGGGCGGCCAGCGAGCTCATCATTTTTCGGTCTTTCAAATTGCAATTTGGAGACAATGTTACTTCGCATTGCCGTGCACTTTGTTAGAAAATTGGAAGTATGTAGTTGAAAAGCAATTGAGTTTGCATTTGCATTTCTGTGACAGGGTGATGCAGAGCATTGCTACTCCAGCATCAACTTTGCCTGATAGCTGAGTGTTCACTAGCGGTAGTCCCACTGGGACACACTGTCAAATGCACGTAGGGCTGCACTGCTTCACACAAAGTGACTGAGCTTCTCCATTTGTGCACTTTACCTTCAAATCTCCCAACTCGCCAGCAAGCCATCTTGGACATCAGTTTCCCAGGACACACGGTTAGGCGGTAATCAAATGTGTGCGGCGTCCTCAAACCTAATTTGGCTGTCGGCTCTGCTGACCTCCTGACTTTTGACATTCCAACCCGCCCGGCAAAGGTACGCCGTGATTTATTTAGTTTGTCAAGACATAAGCCAGACAAGCCTCGTGGCAAGAATGTTTGGAACTCAAAACACAAATAAAAGGCAAATTAAACTGGAACCAGCCGAGGCCACCCAATACACGGCGGGGCAGTAACAGGCTAGCCCTTTTGACTATTGATTCATATCGATTCTCCTCAAACATCTTCACCTTTTAAACAACACTGAGTTCATTTTCACTGACCACGATCAATACGATCAATTATCGACACAATAAGCGGCGGCGACAGTGCATGCACATCAATAGCATTGCACCAAACTGCATCTTTTGGAGGATAATATGCATATCAATGCAGGAAGCATTACGGTGGCATGCTCACAAAGAATCTTTTGTGGCCAACAAATGGAAGGAATCAAAGATCATTCAGAGGTTAAAGGTGATGCAGGAAAAACAGAATGTGAGAAAGCACTTACTGCAGACCACCAAAAAAAAAAAAGAAAAGCAAGCTACTCACCCACCAGTCCGACCTCCCTCCCCCTTTTCCTGTCTCCCTTTATAGCTGGTGTGCTTTTGCCTGAGCAAGGGTTTGCTTACACCTGCCAGGATAAGAACAAGCAGGCATTTGGACATAGGCATGCAGTGCAGAATTATTTATGGTGTAATTATTTGTCCAAATAAATCTCCACATATGTTGCTTTTTCGTACTCAAAAACTCTTCGCCGAGGCGCAAATCTAATGGTGGGAGGGGTCCTGTGCCCCAGAAATTGGCTCAGTGGTGCCATCTGGACTATTCCAAAAAATTCTGATCATTTCCGTTGCAATGGCATAAAAGGGGTATATTTCTCTCTAGATTTTCTTGACTATGATGTACGGAAATCTTTAATCATTGATGAATTTATGAAAATAGGAATTCAAACATGGTTGTTTGTCCACGTAAGACCATGGTGAATATCTGGTGCCATAACGCTTACCTGCAATAACTGCATCAACCTGCAAGACTGCAATGCAGTAATCTCACCAGCACGATGTAGTTTGCTTGTCCAAGATGAAACTAAACATTAACTTGTCCTTTCTTTCACGTTACAGTAGAAAGACGAATTCAGGAAAACAAGAAGAATAGAGACTGGCTCACAGAGACTGTTTGCGATTTCACCATGCCAAATAATGTCAGCGCACATTTAAAGTTAAATTCATCTGCAGTTTTACACTGTTATGATGTCACACTATTTGCATAGCTGAGACAGCCATTGCTATCCCGCCTACACACCATATGGTGGGAACACAAGACTGCTCGGAACCCTATCAAGGCAAACCAAAGTTCACCCCCTAGTGGAAATGGTAGCTTCATACGCAAAGCTGGAGATCTTTGTAGGCCCCAGAAACACTGATGTGCTTTGCTTTTGGCGTTTGTTGACCAGACAATAAACGCTGTCGACTAAATGAATGGAGAAACCGGATACAACGACCACACGCTATGTCACATCTCCAGAGTTATGCAACGGCGGCTCGCCTTGTTGCATTTATGCCTTCAGTCATTACAAAAACAAAACGGCACACATGACATTAAAGTTTTGTAAGTAGGCAGCGCCTCAGTACGATTCATTTCTCTGCACACTTCTCGTTCTGCTGACTTTGTGCGTCCTCTTCAGCAGTCAGCCACATGCAATGTTCCATTCCTGCGCAGCTGCCTCCTTTTCCCTCCTCTCCAAAAATAGAGCCGTGTGGCTGGACCTTGGAACATTTGGCTGTTTCCTTCCTCCCATCTTGTCCACGCCTGTTCGGCAGTTCAGACTGCTCTCATGCTGACCACAGTTTCCATTGCTCATCAGTGTTAAACTCCCGGACTCCTTCTGGAGTCCATTACCGAGACTAGCTTCCCCCAGATTTATCACTGCTATGACCTGCAGCAGCCCAAACAGCTGTGTGAACTGGTTCACTGCTGATCCTGGACTATCGTTGAAAATGCAGGCCTGCAAATATATGACATCTCTATTTATTACAGTGCAATCTCTTCGATTCATTTTGTGCACCGTGTTTGTGTTTTTCACACATCAATTTGGAGAGATGCTGCAGCCCTGTGCAATTTTTTTTTTTTGAGCTCATGAATGGAATCATACCTTTTGCATTAACCTCCACCGCAAGGTACATCTGCACACTCTACAAATGAACGGCTCATTTGCAAGCTCTGTAAAAGCCTGATCAGGATCCTGCTCATGATCGGAAATTTTATTTAAAAAATGTACTGTATTGCCAGTCCAATCAATGAAAAACTGGCTGTTGTTTACATTCAAATTATGTGTGCATGGGTGGAATCCTCTGTCATGGTTTGCAACAGGCAACACTTCAGAAGGCTGACGGTATATTGTGCAGAGTGGCCAACAATGCAACAGAACTACCGGTACCTTAGCAATGACAATGTAGAACACCAACCCACTATGAATTGCAAACAATAATGCTAGGCTAGTAACCGCAGCCTGTATAGCATACCATTCTTCCAACCACAATCTTTTTCACGTTTCCACTCCATGTCCAAATTCTGACCATCTGGCTCATACATGTAAGGTCCAACATAAATGTTGCCAACATCCTCCTCTTCCTCCAAATCTTCAAAGACCTGAATGTCGTCAGACATGTTTGAAAAATCGCTTACTGAAACAATTTCTCTCTTGCTTTGTGCACTTTACATATTGAGCTGTGCTGTTGTTGTTCTTGAATTGATGTCACACTTCCGTGTTTTTTGGCTCAGGAAAATGATTACTTTGTTAAATTTACGAAAGAAAAAGAAAATTTCCATGTTGTACTTATTGTATTTTGTCTAATTATTGGTGTCAGAAAAAAAAAGCATTTGAGATGTTCTGAAATTACGTCAGAGTTGAATTTTTTCCATTCTAACATCAACAACATTTTTTTTTACACTGTCAAGACAGCAATTATGTTAACGTGATACTAAAAATTGCCTTTAAAGTTATTAGTGGTTTCATAATGGCAACAGTTCCACACTGGAACAGATTATTTCTATTTCCATTCATTCTTTTGGGGAAAATAACAACACGTCCTTCGCAGGATTTATTCCTAATAGCGTTTTGTAAGCTGTGGTTTGGCTTGGGACCACCACTAATGTTTGTTACAAGGAAATCTAGAGGGGCCTTCACTTAAATAGAGAGCAGGTGGAGTGGACCCCCCCCCCCCCCCCCATTTCTCTTAAGTGAGTGCTAGGAATTTCAACCATATGACCCTAATGCAAAACATCTCATAAACACTTTGATTCCCTTTGTGTTATATTGATAATTAGTATTCACTGCACTGAAAAACAATCTATCCTTTTCATAAGTAATGCATACTGAATGAGCTGCTGTTGACGTTCAATAGATTAGTACCTATTTTTGCATCCATTACAAAGCGTGCATAATGCATTTCTTTAAAAAAGAGTTTTCATCAATTAATCAAAAAGTAAAGAAGGGTGAAAAGGGGGAAAATGTGTGCAAAGGTGTGGAGAAACAGCCATAAGTCTAAAGATGCTCAGTAAAAACGATTTTCCTCCAAATTTTCAGAGTAATGGAAACAGTTATGCAATTAAATATTGGATGTTGGATAAAGTTTACAACACCTGTTTTAGATTGTGATTATCATTTAGCATGTGTTAACTTGCTCTGATATTTGTTCGTTTGTATGTCAAACGTGTTCTTTTGATGACTTGCTTTATTATACTGTAAAAAGCTAGCTGTGTGTAGTGAAATAATTACACTGTAATTGATGAGCTAATAGACGTGTAAATTATGCAGAAGTCGGCAGCCGAGTAGAAAGAGAGGTTGTGTTGTATAATTACAAACTCCAGCTGCCACGCTCCTATACAAGAGTCATGAATTCAACACACAAAATGTGAATAACGGCACCCCTTCTCATTTGCTGCACCAGACTGATGTGATGGCAATGTTGTTATATCACACATTGTGGTGCCGAGTACCAAACTCACGTTTACAAGACAGAAACATGTGGCTAAAATTAAAAAAAAGAAGAAAAAGGTCTATAGGATCAATTCCCAAAGGGACCGCAAAAATGCATTCACATTGGCGTAAAGGCCCTTGAGTAAAGCCATGTGCAAACATTGTCTAGGCCTATTTTACTACTCAAACTGCGCAAGGAGGGTCTTCAATCTCCTTTTCCACTCTTTGTGATGCCTTTACCTGATCTATGGCACTATGCTGGGACCTGTTATACTTTTATACACAACAGCGCTCGGTTAAGCTCAAACATGGTTTGTTATGATGAGGCAAACATATGCAAAAGTGATCTCTTCCTGGGAGTGGGATTCTTACATTTCAGTGAGCACCGACTGCTCATTTTCGCCACGTTATTTCCGACTTTCTCATGCGGCTGACATCAGCTTGAATCACATGTGTTATGCCGTCATATGCTCCTGGAACAGCCTGTCCACAAAGTACTGGGGCTCTGGATGTTGCTCAATCAAAAACAACGTGAGCTAATAAAACATAATTTCAATCTCAAACGACCAAAACGTTTTGGTCAGACGATGACACGAGAGGAGGCGGAAAGAGAAACGATTCGCCCATCATTCTAACATACTGATACCAGAATCTTTTGGAGGTTTGTTGTGAAGATGAACCCATTTGAGGATTGAATTTGTTTCTCAAGGCGTGAGCCCAGTATGAAAGCTCCTTTCACATATTCCATCCATCTTTCCATTCATTTTCCGTGTCTATTAGCCTGTTCAGGGTCTTGGCAGGTTCCGCAGACAATGGCAGCTGACTACAAAGTGCTGGACCGAGTGCCCTGATTGGGAATTGATCCGGTTGTAGTGAAGTCACAGGTGAATCACTCCACTCCAAATGGCCCTGTCATATTCCTCCCTTATTATATGGTTTATTCTTGCCTAGTCGGGTATGTAATCCATCCATCCATCCATTTTGTACCTTTTATGCCGTTTTAGGTCAAGAGAGAGCTGTGGCGCGTATGCGAACTGACAATGGGAGAGAGGCTATAAGCATGACAGAAAGACATCTATTCACACTCACATTCACATCTACGGGATGAGCAAATTAGAGTTCAACATGCTTCAGTGAAACCAAACGTGGTCATGTGCTGAGTGCCATTCATTCAGGCTTCATTTTTAAATCAAATTTCAATCAGCCATGCAAACTGCATTGTTTTGATTTGTCTTTTCCCCAAATTATTGAGTCCTTTTTCGACGTTGGTATTGAGAACCATTTCTGAAAGGCAAATCTTTGTTCTACCAGTGTCTCAATTTATTGCTCTTGACTCTGATAAGGCACACGGTAGGAGTGAATATCGCCTGGCAGCCAGAAGAGTTCATGTGCTGTCCACTCTAACCTGCACTGTCCGCATGTTTCTCGTGTTCCATTCCAATTCCTTCTTGTTTCCTTCTCCTTTATTAGCCTTCTCTTGCCCGTGTGAGATTTTGGTCTTCTTCCTCTGCAATTCTTTCCTGGTGAAGTCGCGGGGGCAGTCCAATCAGAGTTGCCATTGTTTATTGTGATATGTTGGGATAATGAACAAATGAGCTGCCACCTGGAGCACTTAGAGCCTGGTGTTAAACTTCGGTTATAAAAACCTCTCCCAGCTCTATTGATTTACTGGCAACATTTGATTGTACCCATAGGGCACGGGGTGGGAGGTGGCGGGGGCCGCAAGGCTGCACAGGGCTCTTACTGTTTTACAGTCCTTATTACAGCAAACAAATAAATCTCCTGACCGTTCATTCACTGCCTGTGCCTATACCCGGCTGCTCCCCAGTGATAGGCCAAAAGTCAGAGCAGATTCGGGATGCTTGGCAAAAAAAAAAGTTCATATATACAGTATATATATATATATATATATATATATATATATATATATATATAGTTAGATAGATAGATATGTACATATAAAAGCATTCCAGTCTAAATTAGCAGACCGCAGACAATGTTGAGTGATTTTTATGATCTCTCAGGCTCAATACACAAGGAAACAATTTGAGTTGAGCAATGCTATTTTTGACAAATAGTCATTATTTTTAATGTCCTGCCATTTACAATAAAGCCCTGCATGTTGCATTTTTGGACTTTTTCCATGTTGTTTACCAAACAGGTCCAGTAACTGGAAGCTTATAACTAATTTAAAAAAAAGAGCAATTAAAAAAACAAAAAGAACAAACAAATGAAAAAAGTATAAGAAAAGGGGAGATTACATTCTCTCTTTTTTTTTAAACATGAATATTGGGCGTTTCATTGAAATCTGATGAACCGATTAACAATTCCAACCTTGCAAGGCCATGCATGATGAGGACATTGCCTTATTTGCTCAAGAATCTGCACATTCTTGTAAAATGTCTGTCCTGATTATAAAGAATCTCTTTTTCTCCATCCCAAAAAAGGGCATATGTCAATCCCAAATGGACGGACCGGCTGTGTTCAGTACCACAATGGTGTGAATTCCCTTTTTGTACCTGACCTAAAATACCAAATCAAAGAAATGTGGGCAGTTAAATTGTCGTTCTTGCTTGAAAATAGGTCCGTAAATGATGATTCCAAAGAAAAAGCAAAAAAAAAAAGTAGAGTTAATTCTTTGAATGCCCCCAGTCTTGTGAGATATAGACATGTCTTATGTGTTCAAAACGCAAAGCTTTGTAAGTGTTTTTTTTTTTTCCTGGAAGTGAACTATGGGAGCTTTTGGATAAGGATTTTCCACTGTCTAGCAACAGAAACTTTTCAAATCTCTCACACATGAAAGCAGTCCTTCCACATCCGTACGTATATTACCATTCTCATAAACCATTGCACTGAATGATGTATAAACTACCCGAAAAACTAAAATATAAAACATTCCCTCATTTTGCCAACATCTTTACCATAATCTGAATCACTGGCACACCCTCTGATTGTAAACTTATATAATGGCATTTCAAATCCACTTTCCATCCTGTCAACTGCTTTCCTGCTGCAAGCCCACGTGTAATTCTGAACATATGTGGAACATATACTCATTCTGCGGTCGCATTCGCATTCAAGTACACACGCAGGATGCACACTCATCCTTCGCGTGACGTCGCCTCCAAACGAAAGATGAATAGCTGACGCGCAAAGCTCAGCAGACGATGGCTCTGATTAAAAAGATTGCTTAAGCATATGCACTTACAGTGGGGTGCATATATATATGTGTGTGTGTGTGTGTATATGCATGCATTTATAGATGCATATGTATGGTCCTCATGAGTCCTCTTCTCTCTCGTTCCCTTGTGGCCAAATATGACATGTAAACATTAGTGCGTCTGTCAAGTCCATGCAAACACTTCAACACACCATCAAGCTTCTTAGAAATGCAGACCACATTCAGTCGCGGAGATTCCTGATAAAAAAGACAAAAGCAGCAGACAACCGAGCACCTAATCCACGGAATATTCTGCTAATCCGACAGGCTGCTCTGAATAAAGTATATGTACATTCGGGCTAACACAGAGGGAGGCGTCGTAGGGGAAGCAGTGGCTCTTTTTTAGTGTTGAAAGCTATGCGTGAAATGTCCATTATTAGTGAGATGTCTAATGAGATCATTCGCAAACAAGCATACGCTCTGCAGGCCCCGTGTTTGTGTGTGTCATTATAGCAAAGGTAAAATGTTGACATCACGTTAAAGCAGGAGCAAAACAACCTGCAATCCACATCCAAGCTGCGTCGGTGCCATTAACGTGGTTCATGCCATCAACAATGTCAACAATCGCAGCCATGAATGATACATGGCTGCACGCATGCTGCTATGACAAAGGGCCTTGTCTTGTCAGTTGCAACATCACTGAATGACTTCCCCCACCCCAGTGATACATCACCTCTTTCTGGGACGGTGATTTAAATGAAGTACGCCTGTAGGTATACAGCACAGTATTATTGATTATGGTGGATATCAGATGAGGTGCGATCGTTCAAAGATGCACAATTTGTTCGAAAAAGAATTTTGCAGCTGACAGAACAGCTTTACAGTTCCAGATTGATTACAATTTTTTGGGGCGGGACAGTAACAGATAAAATGTATCTGTTCCAGAGTCGGACTGTGGCAATATCACCTTTTTTCACCATACAGAAAGGTGTATGGATTTCATTTATTTTGAATCAAATCCTACTACAGTGTCACGGGAACAGCCATGGAAGGTTTTGGAAAGTTTAGACTGCATTCAAAACAATATACCTGTATGGTAAAATTTTTATAATAACCCTGTTATTACCTTACACCTCCAACACTTTACCTACCCCAACACTCACACACAATTCTGTGAGCGTAGTGCAAGAAACATGTGACATCTGTTCTCTCGCCGGTGGGCTCATGTCCTCGACCTCGTCCACGTTCTCTGTGAATACCTGGAAAAAGGGGCGATGTATGACAAGGGGACGCAACACATATAGAATGGGGGTCTTGTGCGATTGTTAATAGGACGGTAGGTGGTGTTGTGGACAGAATGAGTCAAAAATGACAAAGTGGCCACCATAAGCAACAGTAATTTTCCTCACCGTGACCTTGAACTGAGAGCATGGTGCTTTTCTCAACCCTTTGTTGACACCAGCTGTGTGAGCCAGATGTGCAAGACTGTCCTGACATTATATAATGCTGAAACACATGATGAGGAATAGCGCTGCAGTTCAGCGACCTCTCGAGATTCTGAAAAAGATTGTCTTTACCTTGCTTGACCTAATTCACCTCAATATGTGTGCATATGGCAATATACTTATTGTAAATTTCCCCAGTGTGGGACAAATAAAGGATATTTTAATCTTAATCTTAATCTTAATCGTAGATGTGGTGGTGTCTGTGTTTTGCAAGATAAAGTTGGCTGTAAAAAGTTTTATTCTGACCGATTAATCAGCTGATGGATACATCAAACATCAACAAACAAACTTCAAGAATCTTAAACATCGCTTAAGTAACATTGGCAACCACTTACACATTTTCAAGGCCCAGGGCAGATTAAATTGAGACGGCACCACAATTAGACAACATTTTTGTGGTGCCGTGTCATCTGATTGGATGAAAAAACTGAAATGAAGAGAAGAGACTGTAGAGAACAAACATTTTTGGGAGAGTGGGGGGGTTGGGGTGAGGTGGGGGGAACAACTCACCATGCAAAACATGCAGCCTGCAGCAGTAACTGAGCGCCAAGGTACAGGAAAGAAGCCGATGCAAGATAGCCTTGAGCTGCATGTCTTTAGTCAAGATGAAAGCTTAACAGGATACATCTGTACAATCAAATGTGATCCAATACAAGAGCCGTATCAAGTCTGCCTTCATAAGAATAATGCTCGGTTTCCATTGAACATATCAGTAGGTGTTCCTTGAACATTTTTTTTATCTTATATATATATTTGTGGTTGAGGTTCGTATTGGATTAGAGCTGCACGGTTACCTCAAATTGCCAGGGAATAATAATTACATCGCTCCATGTGTTGCAGTGCATTGATGTGCCACTGCAAATCACAACCACAATAATAAACTGTTTAATGAATGCTTCTCTGATAGATGTACGGTGTCTTATTTGTGTAATTATGCAAAAAATACCAAGGCAAGCAAAACAAACGTGTGTGGTGGGATGTAAACCCATTACATTTTGTTGCAAATGTATAGAGGAAATGTCTTTTTCTTCTTCCTGTGTGAGTTATGACTGAACCAGTACCCATTTACCTGTCAGTTATTTTAATTGGAATTTATTTTCTTTTTTTTTCCTGGCCAGAATGGGCCTGATACCCGACGTGAGGAAAATAAAAGACATTTTTTTTCCTTTTTGAGACCCGAATCCCTCGAACCCAGTTGCCCATTTGACCAGTAAATGGCTTGTTAAAACTTGGCCAAACAAACAAATAGGCTTGTCAAACCTGTGAAGGAGCCAAACTAGTGTTCTGTTGTTCTCCTGACTGACTTCCTTTGGGTCTCCCGGGTGAGATATTTAGATCCTATGCTGTTATGTTGAAAAAAAAAAGACATCTGCTTCTTTACTTTGCATACTGTCATACATTGTGCAAAGCAAATAAAATAAATGCAGGTTCTGTGTTTTACAAAATCCTGCAGAGCTACATCATATTTATTTGGTGAGAGAAGTGTAAGCCTCTGCAAACAGAGCCTGTGTCTGTTTAGCACATTGACTCAACAAATGAGTGGGCGGGGGTCACAGGGTTGTTGGCTCCAGTCCGCTTTTGCTAACAGCCTTTTCAAATCATTTGGTGATGAAATGGGTGCCATTCAAAATAGAAATGCATCGACAAGCCAGGGGCTCTTTCATCTTTCAAAAGCATAAATGCTATTGGAGCCAATATGGCAATATCTGTTATCGTAACGCAATCATGTGCACGCTGTGCACCATCATATATGGCATACAAGGCATTTACGTTCATTTTTCCCCATTCTCTTAATTGATTATTGCCTAATCAGTCAGGGATTGTGGCTCTCAGCCCGTGCCGCGTGTGCACAGACACACAAACATGCGACCAGATAAGCAAAATGCCAGATTTAAGTTTCCTGATGCCGGCAGATTATGGAGAGTGCAGACACCATTGACCTTGGCACAAATAGCATCCATCCATGTCCCCTCTCCCGCTCTTTCGCTCTATCTATCCGAAGTGGCCCCTGGCCTGCAGCTTATTGGGGGGCCTGCAGCCAGCCTCCCATCTCAGACAGGCCCTAATCTGGGAGGCAAATGATAAGGTTGAGGTTTACAGTAGGGGCTTTGCACACTCACCAAAATTTGCATTTAAAGGCCCTCAAGTAATCTGAGGCTTATTTAAATCTCAGCAAGACACTAGCATGGGAGGGGGACGTGTGCACATCCACCTCCAATGTTTCCTTCCCATGGCAGGCCAAATCCCCACCATAAACCAGCAGGCATCACACTGCCATTCTATGCATTATCAACAGTGTCTAATTGACTGAGAATTGGGACTGGAGCTTCAACCATCACTGTAAATCGCCCCCCCCCCCCCTCTTTTTATTCTTATTTTTTGCTAGAATGTTGCACAAGGCTTTTGACACAGAACTGGCAGACTAGGGTGTTGTTAATCTTGTGTTTGTGTGGCAGCTTCTGGCTACTTGGTCGACATGAGTAGTGTATTCCTTTGCGTGTTCTTTCCGTGAATTATAATAAACACAGGATATGCATGTGCGTTATTTCAGACCCTACAAAGAACTGACCAAAAAAGAAAAAAAGAAATGTTGTTGTCTCATTATTTTAAAGCTTTTGATTATCGCTAATCATAAAATAGCATTATTTGCTCAAATGTGTAGCCTTGATATGACAAACTTTAAACAGAAGTGGAAATATATCGACAAGCATTGTCAAGTCTCAGTTGTCTGAGTATGTTGGACAGTCGCTAAAGATTCACACTGGTTAACAGAGGAATCGTGTTCTGCCATCAGTTTCTAACTGTGTCATGTTTGATGCTTTGTATTAGCGGCTTTATTCACAAACTCATGAAACCTGATGACTGACGGATGCCTGCCCCAGTGTCGCCTGTGCTTGTCCGCGTTAGCTGAATACAGCGGCGTTGCTTGAGACTGCATTGATCTCTAGAAATGCTTTGCACTTCCTATTCAGTCGGTGGCAATATATACTTTGGTATATATTGTGTATAGAAGCCAATAGAAGCAGATATTAGAATCATGTTTTAAGTATGGTCAGGCCAGACAACAAATTAATGAGCGAAAAGGTCAGTTAGATTTGAATACGAGAAACTTTTTCCCCACGGAAATTCTTCTGAGTTTAGTTTTAAATTTCTACTTGTATTATGGAAAGAATAGGGTTAAATAGGAGGTGGTGAAATCGTATTATGCAGATCCATGCTTCATCTCAGAAGGTTCAGCAAAATGCACCAAAAGTTGTTTGCTAATCACCAAAAGAAGAAGTATCAGAAAAAGAAGACCTCAACGACATTCATGAAAAAATATTTATTGATAGTCATGACAACTATTTTCGGTTTCCAGAAGGACTTGCGAGACATATCAATCCACCAGAATTGTATCTTTGGCTACAATGCGGCACAGGATCCTGGTTCAGGTAAACAAAACTTAATGGTAAAATGTTTTGGCATTTTAGAAGTTATATCAGCTGCAGGAAGCCACCAACATGCTCCCGCTGTACTCAACAGTTGAATAGATTGGCAAATAAGACTACGTGAAATGTATGTGAGTGGTTGTTTATTTATGTTCTTTGGTCAGGTAACGTATGATGTAGAATCTACTGTATATCATATATCATTGTATCTACATTGTAGATACAATGATATATACAATGACGGAATGCACTATATATCATTGTATCTACATTGTAGATACAATGATATATAGTGCATTCCGTTTACCATTTTAATCTAATTGGATTTTTCATCTGTGAGACTCTCTAGTTGAGGGCATTGTACATGAAAAAAAGTAAGTCTTTATTTTTAATACCCATTTTCAAAAATAAACATTATATTGTAATTCTCTTTATTGCACTGTTTTAGGCGCTTACCTCCTAAGTCCGAAGTTTCGGAAACGAGTGGCCTTCAAAAAAAACAATCATAGTAATTAAAAAATATATATATATATATATATATATATATATTTCGTATTAACGAATACAGATGCCAGTTCATGCTTCCTCAAAACAAAGTAAGCCGAAGAAAGTCATTTTGCAACTTCAATGTGTTGTCATCTCAAAAAAATAAAACAAATAGTTCCAAATAAATCTGTGACTTGTGTTCTACACACAACATGGGGAAAAAAAAAAAAATCAGTGCCCAACTCCCCGGCGTAAAAAAACAACACAGAAGTGTAGCTGGAACATTGTTTGAATACGCTCTGTTCCAGTTTTTGTTAAATGTGCGTACAGTAAATATTTAGGAGCTGCCGTAAAAGGCGTTGTTTTGCTGTCAGCATGTTTGTGTCTATGTTCACAGCATCCCATCATGCAGTATGTACAGTGTGCTATACATAACAGCACAATGCTTCTGCTCAGCCAATTCGTGTCAGCATCAGGGGGGTTATTTCCAGCCCGGGACTGTATGTGTGGCGGGCATCCTACACATCCAGAAGGGATTTGAAAGATTAATCCTCACCTTTCCAACTGAATGTATGTAATTTGGTTTGACAAACACCAGCCCTACAGGGACCTTTTCTTCATTAATACTTGACAATGTGCCTTTCGTCTCGGGCTTGAGGAGATGTAGCGGTGTGACGGACGAGAATGCATTCAAGTGACCCAGATTCAAGCTTTTTTTTTTCTTTTACGAGCAGGGCTTTTAACTCGGAAGCCGAGCACCTATGATCCCAAAGACAGTTGACAAAGCAAATTAAGACGATAGCATTTGTACCAAGCGGACAGGGCGATGACCCCAATTTGATAACACGTTGAAATGACAGAATGAGGATGCAAAAACATGTCGCGAATGCCGTATTTGTATGTTATAAATATTGGTTAGGTGATTGATTAGGAATTTTGTTGATTCAGCATCCCTTTTAACAAGGCTTTGTCTCGAAGCAATCGTCATAAAACCTCTTTTCTGATTCAAGACAGAGACATAACACCAACGAGCTGACTTAAAAAGCCATAGGGGCTTCATTTAGACATCATTTCGACATAGCTTAGACACCAAATGTCAGATTTTTGGGGGGGATCAAAATACAATCCTGAAAAGTGTATGAATAAATAAATAATGAACATTTCATCTTTAATTTTCATTAAATGTACTGGTAATTGTGTCGTCGACTGGTAGTTTTACATCCGTCCCTTTTTGAAACCACTTGTGGTTCAAGCTCATTCAACTTTTCATTTCCATACCTGTAAAGCCCTTGGGAGCAATGCAAATTTTATTCAGAATCCCAACATGAAGAAGTCTATTTCAAATGAGTTGTTCCCTAGTCTATGAATCACTTAACTAATATTTGGTTGCATAAAACCTGTTTCTGAGAATTTCTTCACATCCGTAATGCATAGAGCGGAGTAACCTCTGGCACCCGTGAACTGATATTCCAGCCCACGACCATTGAACACCATGCGATTAATAGTATCAGCAATGTTTGTCAGTTTTTTTTCTTTATGAAAGAAAATAATTTGCAGATGCCTACCGTTTTGTGTATTTGACAGTGACAATAGGACGATGCTGCAATTGGCTTGCATCCAGTTGAGGAAATACACCACCTACATTCAGCAAACCCCATACCCCTGGTGAGGATAAAGCGATTCAAATAAACGATGGATGGATGGATGAATATGACGGTAGATCGTATTTTTGAAAATATTCATTGTATAAACACACTGAAATTGATATGAAGAAGTAATACAATACAGTTTTAATCTGTTTCACTTCTTTATTTTTATATTGACTAATTTAATTTATGACATTTTTATCTGTTCTATTTGACTCAAATATAAATGCACATGCATAACTATCAATAAGACTCACAGGCAATATTAAATATAAGTTTGCACGCAGATTAATATTTGTTTTGCATCACCCTCTTCACTGCCTGAAGACAGGTCAACTGGAACTCATGAATACAAAAGGCAGTGCCTTGGGCGAAGATTTAACTTGCCGAGATGAGTCTCCAGGCTCAATACACTCAGGGAAAAAAAAACACCCTGGCTGACATTCAAGGTGTGAGAAATATGATGAATCCCCCTACCCCTCATTCACTCCCACTCACACCGCCGCCCTCCAATCTCCAAAACAACCCGTTAGCTCAATTCCTCAGTCCCACGACGTAGATCGTCTGCTCAGTCTTCCGTGCCGCAGCCACTTCCTGCGAGCTCCAAACAATGCAGCCTCCATTTGGGCCGCTGTAATGGCTGACTGCTTGACATAGCCCTTGTCAGTGAAAGCCCAGATAGGCGACACTTGACAGATGTGTAATTGCCCAAAGAGCTTCACTGACAGAAGGATGGGCTTTAAAAGACAGACACCTGATATGCTTCTCAGGCTGTTGACGCCTTTAAAACAGTCACTCCAAGTCAGCGTAATGGACCTGATTTAGGAAAGGTAATCTTTGATTCACATACATTCTCAGTGGGTTTATGGTAGCCATAGATTTGATGCAGTTTTGGGGGGTTACTGTCCCCTCTCAGGTTGGCCTCGGTGCCATTTGCACCAGAAACCTGCAATAACGCCGTCCTAAAAGAGATAGGCAGTGAGATAACCATTTGGTTCTTGATGAGGTGCTGAGGGGTGGGTGGTCTGACTTGAGGTGCAGTCACATGGGTGGAACAGTAAGATGTGGTTGGGCAGGAGTGTGTGCACGCGGGTATATGTGTGTCTTTGACTGTTATGTAAATCAATGATCTTCGTTGCGCAGCCGAACAGCACAGTGCCTGCACACCTGTCTGTCATTCACCGTTGCCTGTTTCACCTTCAACGCGTTCGCTCACAGTGGTTGGAGTGGAAATCGAGGGAGAGGTGCATAACTTCAAGGCTCATGCATGCACATATAAAGCTTCAGAGGATCGCCACAACCTCATTTACAGAAGTGGTAAACTTTAAAGTAAACTTCAAACATCTCAGAGAAGAGTTTGAATGATGGGAAAGATCAACATGTTCATAAAATTGGATTTCAAAGTAGTGAAAAATCAAACCTTACTCTCCGCTCTCAAAAACAATGGTTGTGTCCTGTGAATGTGCTGATATCATGCCCCACTCAACTGTCGATTGTCAATCAAATACCGCATTTATCACCTGGAAAAATGGATGTCACATTGTCTATCATCATTCTTATGCACACATATAATTCCAATCCAACATCCAGTCAAAAGCCACTGCTGGTTTGCCGTGGGGATTTTCTATGCTGCAACGATGATAATTGCAAAAATGTGAAGTCTGGACACAAAGGCATAAATGCACATTTTCCATAACTTTTTGTGTTGTAGTTGCAATACAAAGAAAAAAAAAAAACATCCTCAATGTGATTTTTAAACATTTTTGATGCAAAAACAGATATACTATGCAAGATTCATTTGAATAACTCCACAGTGTTGTCAATTGCCTCCACGTCCTGACTTTAGGGACACCGTTGACTTGACTTGACTTGACCCTGTACAATCAAATACACACACACATACATTTTATACAAATACAGTACACTATATATGTATATATATTTTTTTTCTTTTCTGTATATATATAGATAAATAGATATACAGATAAATAGATATATATACATAGATAGAGAAATTGATAGATTTTTTTGGGGGGTGGGTTGTCGCCCTTATGTTGTTGCAACAGGCTAGTGCTGCCCTTGATCATCATGGCAACAAAAGCCATACTCAGTAATGGCCGTGTAGTGCAGAGTGGTGTGAGGTGAGCAGTCGAACCATACCCCAAAAATGTACTCGCTTTAACAAGTGTTACAAATGGATGTTAAGTGTGCTGTAAATCTTTATCCTTGGTGTATTTTGCCAGAGACATTTTATCAAGAGTTCTGGAACTGTTTGAAATTCAGAATAAAAAGTACATTATAAAGTGTTTAAAAGAGCTAAAGAATAATGTAAAGCACAACTAGAATGAATCGTTTCTTGCATGCTAACAACTATCTAAGCACACATTATTCGCGTTCAATTTGCAGAACTTTCAACGCATCTTCTCCATGAAAGTGTTGGTGGAATTGTGAGAGCTGCGAGACATTCCACCTTTAAGGTGCCATTGAACGGTTGACAGTATGCTGCTTTAATAGCAGCTTTCGCCGTGCAGTACATATTCTATATGGGCTGACAGTGGCTGAATGCACCCTCGAAGCGGTGCACGGTTCATCGGGGGTGTTTTCACTTATAATTGGGGTAAGCTTTCATCCTGCCTGCCAAAAGGCGAAGCTGCAAAGAAGAAGAAGAGCACCGAGAGGGAGCTATCACGTCCCCTATTTCCTGGCCCCAGACAAAGGCATCCAGGCAGACGGCGTGCTTGAGGATGATGTCTCTTCTGATCAAAGAGCCTGAAGTTGTCAGCAGCTTCGACGAGCTCGGCAACCTGATTGCTCCTGGATAGATTTGTCCCTTTGATCAGAGCAGACACCAACTGCGAGCGCTGTTCATGCAAAGGGAAGATGGCAGAGCCGAATCCAGCTGCCCTTGTGTGTGGAAACACTTTATCAGGACTGTGCTTCAGGGTGCAGTGTGTTGGCTCACCCACAATGTACAGGATGATATCTGTTATAAGTAGCGCAAATGAGATAACGTTGCAAAAACCCTTGTTCAGACTTGTTGTTACAGCGCTTAGGCACCGACTGCAAAAAATATAAATAAATAAATAAAGGCAACCGCTCGTGCTAAGCTGCTAAAGTCATGTGTCTAATTATAATCACTAACAGTAGATTAGTAAACATAATGCACTTGAGCAACAGGTGCAAAGTGATCACTTAGCAACACTGAGCACTGAGCAACCGATAAATGTTGCTCTCCAGTTGCAAGAGCAAGAAGTTTTCCAATTAGCTTGAATAGGCAGGCACCTAACGCTCAATAATGGGATGTTAAGCGCTGTTGTTAGTGGAAAACTGCGATTCTTTGGGGTTAATTAAAAGTGATGAAATGTCAGATTAATTTGCCTTTATCCTTGTCCCCATACTACAAAGGACAAGAAAAAGGTTTTACAACAATCTGTATTTCATTGCCCGCTTCTCTTATTGGTCACAAGACTCTAAACAGGATGTTTGCCATATGGACTAGCTGGCAATGACATTGGCGCTTGTTGTTAAAGTCCTTGTAAAATTGAAATAAAAATGCAACGTGAATTCAGTTTTTGTCACTCTCGGATGCCATGCCCGCTGAATGCCCTGCAATGAAATGCCACATGAAAGACCACAAATAGTTTTCATGCCTACACTTGCCTCGATGTTTGAGCCGTGAAAATTGATCTGCTTCAAGACATTCATTCTCAGAAAAGCTGAAATTGATCATGATCACGTTATATCCTACCCACAAAGATGCCTGCTAGGCACTATATGAAGCCCCTCAACTCACTTCAACAGTTATTTGGGACCAAGCGGCGACAAGATGGTGGAAAAGTAAGTGAATAGCCAGAAGAATGTCTCCCAAAAAACTCGATGTGAATCGGAAAATCTGCAAGTAGCGAATCACAAACATGCTTGGAACCATTGAACATTACACTGAACAGTTTGAACCATAAACCTTTTCTTCTCTGATGACCCCATTTCCTCATTGGTAGAGGCAAAAGCTTCTTCGACACATGGATGTGATAAACCTCACACGTGGCATTGCAAACCATTCTAACTCATAGGCTTGACCTTCTTTATTATGGCTGCAGTTTTTCCTTTGAAGGCGGGCAATGGCCAGTTGGAAAGTTTCCATGGTCTTCATACAAAACACAAAATGTGAACAAATTATATCTTTTACGAGCATGTAAAAGGAGATGCTCATCAATATTGTAGGATTTTACACAGCTGCAAATATGTTAAAAATAAATAAATACATAAATAAAGTTTGTCAGATACTGATTTACATTTTGCACAGAATTCTCCCATGAGATCATTTTGCCCTGACCCAACTGTTCCATGACTGGAGTGTCAGTAGTCATATTCATTCAGGGAGGTTGTAAGATTGTACTTACAACTCCCAAAGTGACCTGAGCAATGTTCCCGTCTTAGGAGAAGACTCTTCAGTATAAGAACTACACGAGTTCAAACACCAAAATGTCACACACACTTGACTTTAAAACGCTCTGGGAAGGTTACAGTGGGCAGTGGGAGAGACTTAGTCAAACACCAAAAGACTGAAGCTAAAACAAGTTTTCCTGGTGTCCGGCTCGAAATTCATCTGCCTGAATCAAGAGAAGAAAATGTACAATATCAGAAACAAATTCCATTGTAATTGCTTGGTTAAATTATCTTCACAGCCAAAATTAGAAATGTTTCTAAATATATTATATATTCATATATTATATATATATTATATATCATATATCATTCTATATTTCATGTGTATGAGATTAAAAAATTATATATATATATATATATATATATATATATATATATATATATATATATATATGCATGTCTTATTTCCTTATGGTGTCACTGCTTTGATTATCAAAAGATTCAGAGTATCTGGACTAATCACTGCGTGTACATGGCATGGCCAAAAACCAGCATTGAAAACCTTACCTTCGATCCCTCGGGTGGCGCTGCATTAAAAATCGGCATGCACTTGTAAAGAATATTGCCACATGGACTCAGAGTTAAAACGTAACCATGCAAATTGAAAGCCGGATACTCGGATCAAGAACACCCAGAAACCCCGCACCCAAGGTACCGTAGGACTAACACTAATTGGAAAAGTGTGCTGTGATGAGTCCACATGACAAAATGGATTGAGAATTATATGGTTAATAATATTATCATAATTATTAATCATAGTTATGTTAAGGTTTTTTTGGGATTATAATTGGTTTTGTTCCCTCGTGTGCCCTTTTTGTCTCCACCTGTTCTCGTCATCCATGGTCCTTGTGTTTAAACAATCAGCTCCCTCAACCTTTTGTCTTGCCCAGGTGTTTCTCGTTGTCTCGTCACTTTGCTTGTATTTAGTTCCCTGAGTTCTGTCAGTCTTGGTTGGATCATTGTGAGTGTGAGTGTCTGTGTGCTCATGTTGTTGTTTTTTTTTTTTTTTTTTTTTGGGTCATAGGTTTTTGTTACTTTGGTTCCTTGTGCTTTTTCAGAACTTTGTTTGTTTACTTCAGTTGTTTTTCTTTCTTTTTACACTGTACCCCTGTTTGCGTTTTTGTTAAATACATCTTGCTCTAGTACTACTGCTCCAACTTCCCTGCTTTTTGGGGTCCTCCACCTCACAAAACGTGACAATATATCTATTTGGATTGTGGATGTCGTATGATTGAGGCCAAAGAGAAAAAAAACACTTGTGTGGATTGTTATGAAATGCGGTAAAAGCTTGTTTTAGATTGTGATTAAAAAAAAACTACAAAATCCCTTAAATTCACTCCACGATGTATTTATACGTTATTGTATTGTATTATTATTATTGTAAATTTCCCCAGTGTGGGACAAATAAAGGATATCTTATATCTTCATTTATACCCCAATAGAGGACTTATAACATTTGGTTTAATGTTGAAAAAAAAATGTAGTTCAGCTTTGTCATTTTAATGTCTTAGAAATGATGCATTTCACTGTTGGAAAGTTATGGTGTCGTCAGCGTGATTTATTGTAGAATAACAACATAACAATTACATTTCCAAAGTAACTTACTAAACATTAATTAATGTTGCAATCTTTTCTGTTCTCATCTTTTCTCCCCGGGAAAATAGTCATTTTAAATGCTCAATAAGTTTGTTCCATCTTGTGACAGGTGCAATGTGGTAAGCTTGAAGGCCCTACAAAGTCGATGGAGGGATCAGGCTAAGTGGTTATGTAAACTGTGATTAACATATCTGACGGCTGCATTTGGGTCAAACAGTGATGGGTAATTCAGGTCATTTTTGACAGCTGATGAAAACAGAAATCATCATGGCGGGCGTCGGGCGTAATGATGTATTTATGAGCGCAAGAGGACCTTGGGGGTAGCGAGTAGAAGCGCTGAACACGTGGTGAGAGGAGCCTCACCGCTGTAATGACAGCTCGTTTCCCCGGCGTGCTTGTTTTTGTCAGCTTGGCGCCAAGATTTTGTTGGTCCCAAAAGCTTGCTGTACCTGCCAGCTAAAGCCTTTTATGGGGAATACAGGAGCGGGAGGGGGGTGCTAAGTGATGCATTATTAAGGGATAAATGCTCTGCTGAGACTGGGGCCAAAGGAAAGGCAAAGCGTGTACAGTAAGTCCTTCCTACCTGAGTGAACCCTGTGGCAGCTTGTGTGGGCTGTGTGAAACACTGCTGGGGGAAAAGCAGATTTAAGAAGCATTTAATGTCAAAATTATTCTGCATGCACATTATCACCTAGAAATACAGTATACATCAACTTCCGGGACTGTTTTGATGCTGCATCATCTTCACCCATGCAGTCATATTGATTTGCATGCAATAACCCACAGTAAATTATTTGTACTTTTTTTTTTAACATAAATTTTGTTTACACCCCCGTGTCCTTTACCTCGCAGTGTTTTTGTCCAACACATGATTCCATTAACTAGACTCAACAGACGATCGAGGTGATGGGCAAGACAGGATGACACTAAATGTGAGTAAGGCGGCAGTTAAATCAAAGCCATCTTCAAATTCTCGCTCGCCTTTTTCTGTCAGTCCACAGTGACACTTGTGATGCGGGCACCACTTTCAATCTGCGGCTGCCTCTTGCACTGGCCGCGTAAAGTTTAATGAGCACCTTTTGTGGCGTGATATGAATAATGTATACATTACGCCGCTTTAAAGCGCCTATGGCACATCTGTCTGTGCGATGGACGGAAGCCACAGGACCAGTGGAAATTAAAAGGCCTGAGGGGAAAGAAGTAGAAAGCTGAAAAAAAGTTGAAGGCCGTCACAGTCATTTAAATATGTACATGTGCCACTTTTACCTCGGCATGAAAGTCATAAGCATGAACGGCCAAAACCCCCCAACGCAGACGCATATACGAGCTCATCTGTGTCAAGCTGATCCTCACATCAGGGGAGAGAACATGCAGTACATAGATGGAGGACAAGGTGAATGTCTCCTTGAAAACTTTGTGGTGACCAGATAATGATTGGAGGCAAAGACATTTCACTTTTAAGCACACAAACCTTGGACTTGAACAACGAATATGGGTGTTTTAAGTACAAGAGGGTAGCTTCTTGCATGCCGATGGAACAGAGACTTCAAATGTCTCTGTCATTGAGCACAGAGTTGGAATAGTTTGCGACACTTTGAGGAATCAGGAGTGACAACATTAGTCTGTGTGGAATGTGACATGATTGCAGAAAAGAAAATGTATTTTCATGGCAAACTACAATGAAGCCCAGCAGGGCCAGTCTGGCCAGCTGGCATACTGGGCAGACGCCCAGTGGGCCGACATTGTTTGAGGGCTAATGCAGTGCTGTTTGATGATTCTTTTCCTCCATTTTACCCCAAGAGACCGACCCACAATTTAGAGGGAGCAGCTCATTAATCGATTTAAAATATAGACAGCAAACAGAGCCAATAGAATCGACGTCAATGGCAAAACTACAGAAGTCATGTCCAAATACACCATTTTTAAGAACATGCATTTAGAATAGAATATTTGATTTTTGTATCCATTATTTTCAGTAATCAGCAAGCAAACAACCGATAATTTCTCGGCCCAGCCTACAAAAGCAATAAGAACCCTATGGCACACCTAAATATTGCAATAGTGTACACTGTACACGAACACTTGAAAATAAGAATGAATGTTTTGGAAGTCGCCCTTTGTAATAGAAACGGTGGCTCATTATATTTAAATTAAATGTCAGCTTGATTGTGACTTGCTCTTGCTGCTCATAGTTTTTCATCTGAATATAATGGTGCGAGCTTACTGAGAGGGAAGTGGCAAAGTCTTTTCACCTTTGAGAATTGTGGCAAAAGTTTCTCTGCCTCAAAGTATCTCTTCTGTCTCCTCAGACTTGAGCTTGAATTTAAATAAATACAAACGTTTGAAACCTACGGCAAGTTAGCCTCTTTCGTCTTAAACATCTCCCTCTGTTGAATAAGCAATAGAGTTTTCCTTCTTCACTTGTCCATGCCAGGCTGCCCTGACCGACCCCAGCCTCCACTCTCCTCCCTTCTTCCATTTCCACAGATTGACACCCCCACTCCCTATCGCCATCATCTCACCCGCCTTCTCCTCCTCTTCCTCTTCCTCCTCCTCCTCCCACAGCCTCAGCCAACAGGGTCTACACAGCCACACAAAAGAAGGCTCCGGCTTAGTGGCCTTGTGATGGATGCATTTTCATAGGCCAATCTCCGTTATCTTGGAGAAACAGGTCAGAGTTTTGATTCTCCTAGGGCCTTACAGTTTTACTCCCTTACCCCCGCTTCTTTATTTCCACATTCTCCCTTCATCGCCACGTCCTCTTGGAGCATTTCACGAAGGTCACTCATTAATACTGCTGAGCACCACTGCTGACCCCATGAACCCAAGCCCTTGCCTCATATACTCTCAACCAGGACCCAGTTTGGAAGCTTAGACCCCCCCCTCCCCCCACCAAGGTCAAGGACTGGCCCACAAAACAAAAGGAGGCCCTTTTCCTCAACGTATCCTCATGGACGCCCCCTGGCTTGCCCCCCACCCCCAACGCCCCCCTCCCCCCAAATTCCCCGGGCCACTTTAGATTGATTGGCTATTCAGCAATATCGCCACAGTTAATCAATGCAATTAATTTAATGCAAATGTCACAAACTAAGAGGGAATAATCAAACGCACAAAATTAATAACTAAAATAACTGTTTCATATTTTCCAATGAAATGAATGTATGACAATGTCATGTCACAATTACAGCGACCACAATCATCACAATTACCAGTATCAGCACAATATCACTTAAAGACAATCCAACAAAAGGAAAAAAATGCAGATGGTGGCACATTTTTCATTCTCATTTTCAGAGAAGCTGAATAGAGTGGTAACGATAACCGCAATTTGAAATATCATCACCAAATATTAGCCGTCTAAAAATATATCGGGGATTAATTTGTTCATTCTATTTTTTCTTCAAAACCTATTTCAATAGCTGTCAAGTTATATACGGGATCCCTAACCCAAAAAAATACCCCAAACACTCACTTGTGCAAACACCCGAATGATTGCCATGAAAATGGGCCTGTTATCGCTTGGTGCCATGTGAGTATACAGTATATTACACAATTCACATTAGAACATACAGGATGTTTTACATGCTCAAGAATCATTATTTAATTAAAATGAAAAGGGTTTTATTTGTGTGCACATTTTAAAAGGTTGCAGCAATGAATTTAATACATTTTAACTTTTACGTTTTTGCAATTTCTGGCAACTACCTTTAAATCCTTTTTTAAAGACATAGTCATTGCCCTGTTTATCAATGAATGAGAGTGCAAAATCTAAAATGGAATCGTTTTGTCAACCTCAATTCGGCATGACCTTTTTCATCTCGCGCTAAAATCTTTAGTTGGAGCGCTTCAGCAAACTGGTAAATGAATTTGCCTCATTATCTGGCTGCGTTTGTAAATGAGCGTAAACAAGGTGCAAGTGGCGTGCAGACAACTGCATATCAGATGTTGGCAGAGTCGAAAACGTCGCACAGCAGCTCGAGCAAGTGTGGAGCAGCCACATTAGTTGAAAATTATTTTGGTTGCATGGATCCAACGAAAAAAAAGGAGTGGAAAAAAGAAGCACAACAATAAGCTCATTCACTTTGTGCTCAGTCTGCAGTTTGCAGCGTCCTCATTTCCCAGCCGAGGAGTTTCACTAGGCCTTGATGTATCATATATCTCTGTGTTTTTCCTGCGTGGCTCTTTTCAAGCCTGGGGTCAAGGGGTGAAATAAAGCAGACCCCATTTTGAAGCTGACAGGGTCTCCAAAGCCTGGACCTGAGGGCAGAGCTCTCCCTCAATCCCCGTAAGCCCCCCCCCCCCCCCTCCCAACCCCAACCTGACAGAGGCCGCATCCGACAAAGGTGCAGTTTGTTACAAGCTAGAAGGGGAGTGGTGGGTGGGAGGAAAAGAAACACAACAGGGAGGCTTATTTGGTGTTCTTTTGACCCTTTAAGCCCTCTGAGATGAAAAGGCTTTCAATTTTTACCAGACGAGGACGACCACTCCGGCACATAACATCGGTACAGCCTTCAAAGCTCAGCACAAATTTTAATCAGAGACAAATTACTGTATATAGCAGGGTGTGCTGTGAGGCACTGCCACCGAATGAGGGGCCAAAAAGTGCACACAACAGCATCTCCCTGACAAGAAAAAAATAATAATAATTTTATTGTGAGCACAGACTTAACAATATGTTCAAAAAGTCCACTGAGAGATTATTTCAGAATTTATTAGTGTTGATACAAAATATCAATATTGTGATCAGACATTGATACTTTTGCTGAGCGATGTTGAAGAATGTAGTTAATCATAGTGCATATGTAAAAAAACATTCAAAGCATGTTTCATCATGTCATACTCTCATATCTTGATGTTATGATAGTCTTTTCTTTTTATCCTTATGGAAGCTCAGCGGACTGCTAGCTCAAGGCGCCATAGTATTCAGTAAAAACAGTAAATAGAGCAGAACTTCTTCATTGTTTATTGTTCAAAAACTAGTTTATTGATAGCTATTTGTAACCATCCGAAATCAAGGACCCACTACCCTCAAGCTCCCATCAGCCAAGAACCAACAAAGTTGAAAAATTAAAATAACAGTAAACCGATGTTTGAATTTCTATGTGTCACTGATGTTTGCGGGCAGGTGGCGATCATGTGAGTACATTCACTGTTGTGCTCTGAATTATGTATGCAGATTTCAACGTGACATACAGTGATATAAAATAACAAACTTTGTGAAATACAAGTTTGACATGACCATATCTGAAGCTCAGATAAACAGAAACAGACTTGCACTGTAGCTTGCCACGGGGAAGCCGCCGGGGTCTGCTCGCAGCACTCCCTAAGAAAACAACACCACCCTCAAGAGTGATGTTTCATAATTGATTATCTTCCAATATTTTGCTCTTGGTATCACGATGCATTGATAAGATGGGACGAATAAAGGATATCTTATCTTATCAATGCATCGTGATATCAAGAGCAAAATACCACAATAATACTGTAGTGCAAGTTTCCACAAATGTTCCCAGCTCAACTGCAGACAAGGAAATAAAAGCCCAATGGGACCTATCTGCCAAGTTAAAACCACTCAAACTAAAAGCCAATCTCAATATCAACCGCAAATATTGCTGAAAACAGCATTCTGGATGATAAAAAACATATCTATCATTTACAATGCAGGGTTGAGAGAAGAGAAGCCTGAGTGTATTGTGCCATTTACGAAACATTTGATCACATTTTATAAAGCCTGCTTAATATTTAAAGCCTCGGTCATGCAGCCTAATGGTCTAGGGCAAGAAGAAGCCATTCAGAGGTCAATTGTTTTATTAAGATTAATGAGGGAGAGCAAGAGGGGACGTCATATCTCCACTGCTTTCCCCCTTTTTCCTCCGAGCATCAGTGAGGCATAATAAAAGGAGCGAGGAAGATTTGCCACATAGCTTATCTACACTACTCACAAAAAGTTAGAGATATTTGACTTCCAGGTGAAATTTATGGAAAATGTAAAATGTTCACGCTACATTATTATCATATACTGAAAGTGAGATATTTAAATAAAGGATGCACATGTGATTTCCTCATCTCAAACAATTCAGTGAAACAAAAGTGAACAAGAATGGTGGGTACACCACAATAAAACATCTTGCATGCAGACCACGCTGATGTAAACGCTTTGGAATAGTCTGACGTGACACTTGGGTGGCTCTCACCTCCCTTAAACGTGCCTGGAGTTGAGTGTCATTCGTCATTCGGTCTCTCAGGGCATTGATCACAATGTCGTGGTCATCAGAATCGGATGTGGCCAACGGACATCCACGTCTGCAACTTTCTGTGACTCTTCCAGTCTCTCGGTATCTCTGTTGCAACCGGCCGATGACACTGCCGCTCTAAGCTCAGCGGCCACTTCTGTGTGAGAACATCCTGTTTGAAGCATCACAATGGGAAGGTACTGTTGAACTATGATTGGGTGTTGTCTTGGTCTCATGATGTCAAAATGTGAACAGCATTATTAATTGAACCAAGATATTTATTGGTGAATTCATGGATCAAATTCCTGTTGTGAATGTTGCTATTAATCTCCTCGTAAGAGAAGAGCAACTTGTGCAAAAAGTACTGAAACATATCACAGTTGGACATCCATCCATCCATCCATCCATTTTCTAATCCGTTGATGCTCACAAGGGTTACGGGTGTGCTGGAGGCTATCTCACTACGTTCGGGCAACTTGAGTTTCTCAGTGTTTAATACAGTAATAAAGAAAATATCACCACAAGTAGCTCTTACAACAGAGTTCTTATTGCATGCTGATTGTTTCTGAATATTGACGGGGCAAAAAGGAGGAGGTAGTCATTTCTGGACAACATACCAGGAGATTAATCGAGGCAAGACGTCTATTTAGGCCAATGCCATTATTTGAGACCATACCGTGCAACAAAAAGTTGGATTGTATCAGATACAATGTAATGCGAGCATCAATTCATCTACATAATCAGATCGGACTGCCAGCGCCTTCAGAATATAATCGCTACGCCACAAATGAGGTTTTCGGATGACTAACGGCTATCTTTAATCTTTCCAGCTTCATCTCAAACTGCCGTAACTTTTATGGAGTGATGCGTCTTTTGTAGCAAGAAGGAGTCTAATCTGATGCATTACAGCGAGGGGAACAGATGGAGATGGGATGTGGGCGGTGACAAGTGTTAGGCAGGAGGCGCTCATCTCTGCAGACATGAACACAGCATCAGCCATAACCCCCCGCAAACCACCCTGGTGTCATTGTTGTAATTGCCTTGACACTTGGAAGCTGCTCCTAATCCTCTTTGGACAGTAGCCTCAACCGAATAGAAAGAGGGCATGCATTGATGTCTACTACTACATCTGCCCTAAGTTGTCCGACACATCTGTGTCTGCTTTACTTGAAACTGACATTTTAGAAAGAGCCAAATCCCATGAAGGCATGGGATTTTATGTATTGTAATGAAAATGTTTGCTTTATGCAGAAAGGATTTAAGAACTGTTGTAGCCAGAATGGGTCTGAAAAGAGTGCTTACTTCCACCAACACAATCAATGGTATGTGTGTTGCCCTCAGTGATGGCAGTGCTCCTCAGAAGCCAAACAATTTTCATTAAACTCAGCACATTTTCACAGACTGACAGGTATTTCTGTATTTTGTCATTAAGATGAAATGACGAGCCAATAAGAAATTGCAGTCCTTCGGAGCATTAAAGATCAAGAAGATTCCTTATTACTTTTTACTTACTTTACTTACTTTTTTTCCTTATTACCTCATTATTATTATTATTATTATTACTATTATTATTGTTGTTGTTGTTGTTGCCCAAAAATATTTCTGTGTTTCAGTTGCAGTACATACCTTTTTTGGACAGGGACGTTTGTTAATGAAGAAAATGCAATTCAATTCCATCTATGTCGTTAAAATTCAAAATACTGCAAATGATGAATCTAACCATTTATGGTACTGACAGTGGAAATGTGGAAAACGCAAACCAAGAAAACATTTAGGAAATATGAATAGGCCTTATCTCAGTGTTGAGTCCAATTTCAAAGGTGTTGTAAACTGCAGCATTTGGAGTTTCTGTATTTGGGAAGCAGTCATATCCCCTTGAAATTGATTACTAACCGCCAAACAGTCAAAGAAAAATTAAGCAGCAACATTTTTGGGTGAATTGACCCATGCCTAAGCATCTTATAAATAAATATATATATAAAAGATATCCTTTATTTGTCCCACACTGGGGAAATTTACAATTTATATATATATAAATTCTATATATATATATATATATATATATATACTTTATTTTTATTTATTTAATTTATCATTTATTTAGTGCAAAAAATTTTTTTTCCCATAATGACTCCAAATTTAATTGGAAAAAAAATCCACTTTTGCATGCTTCAGGTGTATCAATATATCTGCAAGTTAACGTAAAAAACTAAAATACAGATGATCATTTTCCTGGAACAGGAGAGGTTGGAATGCAAGCATTGTAAAGAAAGATGTCACATGACAGTAGGTCCAGAGGGGTCATATCATTTCCACAGGACTGCTCTTTGTCTCAAGATGTGGTCCATGTATCAGTCGGCCATCTTTGACCACCATCTTGAAGACATACAAGCCATGTGTCTCCCGCCTCACATCTCAAGCTTCCCATCCTTTTTGCGCACGCCTGCGTGCACCTTGACACATTGACAAGCAGTGAGTTAGTCAGTGTTGTGGTTGACCTGAGGGCTGCTGGGACATTGAGGCTTGGTCCACAACACTTTTAAAGGTGGCTGAGATGTATGGACAACAAAGTGCAGTGAACTAAAATGCCCCCAAGACACCGCCCCACCCCCCACAAACCCCCCAGTTCTGGTAAACATCTGCGAACCATTGATGGAAGCAGTGAGTGGATGTGACTACTGGACTGAACCTCGGGGTGACAAAGCCTGCATTGAACTATATTGCTGGTAGCGACCAATCTAATCGAGTCACTTCAACTTAAGAAATCACTCATATTCCTATTACGACTGAGTCCATGGACTTAGTCCACTGAGATTTTTTTTCCTATTGTTTTCGACCATTTTGTAAATTATTTGCACAAACTCTTGTTAGGTGGGAAGTCATAAGTTAGTCTTAAGCTTCAAATTTCAAGCATGTCTCATGTTACTCTGGCAAAAATCTGACAGGTCGGGTGTTTTGTGGTTTTCTATCTCATGTTCGCCTACAATGTGAGTGCAAGGGAAGAGAAGCACAAAGATGTTGGACAACACCGGTACTTTTTTTTTTTCTCCGTACTCAGAACACTCCTTTGACATTTCAACCATATCCCGTTTGAATCTGTTTAGGCCATGAATCTAAAACACAACAATGAAAAACAGTATGGCAGTAATTGAGCATGACTTTTTCTGCAGCGTGATGACGTATTCTTCCATTGCTGCGAAAGCTAATTAAAGTGCGCCAGGGCCGACTGAAGGCCTCCTGTCACAATTTGCGGCTTTCAGTGGTTGTGTGTTGTTGCGACAAAACGCCAAACTCAAGCCCTGCACATCTGATTCTTTCTGTAATCTATCAATAACCTAAGACAGCTTCTGTGATGCCTGATAGACTTTAGCATTTGGCGTAGGTTGCGCGGATTGCAGTACATGTCCAACTTGCAGTATACATGGTCGCGCAATTTGCCGGGTAGGGAGAAGACCTCCTCCAAATTCTTGTTCTGGATCCAAGTGTCCATAAGTTCAGACCACTATTTGCCACAGATGTGTCCAAGTAAGATCAGTAAAGCCAATTCGGGTTTGTTATAACACGCAAATAATCAATACTTGTAATTGAAGGAGAAATGATTGCTCTGATTATCATACAACTCCCTAATGGTTCCACCTGTTGACTTTGAGCAGAAAACAATTTTCCCCTTGAAGAATTCTCTATGTTTGTAAACGCTTATGAACAACGGAAGGTCTGCTGCGCTCTGCCAGGTGCAGCATTCAATTATGCTTCATCCAGGAAAAAAACTAAACACCAATCAAGCAAAATAACAGTTTACCCGCAAAGAAACAAAATGCTTAAAATTGTTTTTTTTTTTTTTAATTCTCTATAATAGTCCATCATGGTCCATCTGGAAATACAGCTCAGCTATCACAAGGTGTTTATTCCAAGAAAGAAAAGGCATGTATTAGTTATGTATGGAAGACAGCAGGGAATACAAATATTGGCAAGACTGATCTTGAGTTTGTGGAGTCTACGAAGCAGCAGTTCCAGGAAAACAAAAAGTGTTGTATTATACATCGACTGTAACCCCACGGCTCGCTTCAAAGGCTCGTCCTGAAATTTAAGAGGGCAGTTATTGATCCAACCCTTCAATGATTCGGGAATTGATAACCGGAGACTTCAAAACGCACTTTTATGTCTCTTCACTTTGAAGATGTCTACTCTTCTCTTTCCAGGCTATTTTTTGTTTTGAAGGCAGCTCTTTAAAGTTTTAAACCAACATTCGTCCGTGGTTTCACCAGCACACCGAGAAGGGTTGCCTCATCCAATGTCATATGGAATGAGTGGTAACTTTCTTCCAAACTAGAAACTAGAATGACGTTCAGAAGCATGCAGACCTATGACAAGGCCAAATCATATACTAATATGTATTTTCACCTAATTGAACATTGTGTAACCCTGCCACCCATCTGCTGAGAGGTATTAAACATCAGGCGAGATAAAGGGCACCTTTCTTTTCTGAAAGATCGGTTCAAATGTTGGGAAGGTGGAACACCGGTCTCCTCTGTCCACCCCCCTCTCCAGCTTTATTGTCCCACAAGCCCCTCTACGCCATCACTCTCACTATCCCACCAGGGGCCTCTGTAAACCTCCACATCTGTCCCACTTTACCTCGCCCCTCCCGCTCTCTGATGGAGCACCAGCCGGCTTATATGACGACCAAACAAACTGCTTCCAGACATCTCACGGAGCTGTCATCTGCAATCTTGTGCATTTACTCCTTTAATTTATTTGTCTGCAATTTAGCCCAGCTAATCACAGGTGTGTTTGTATGATCTTTTCGAGCAAAAACACATGACAGAACCATAAGGCAAATGTTGTTTGGAAGTGAAACCGAGGACCTGAAATATATATTTACCGGTATTACAAAAGCTATTTCAGCTCATCTCCTCTGAGTAATTGTGACTTCCTGAATGTTTTTGTTGATGTCCAAAAATATATACCGGTATGTATAAAAAAATACTTTGAACAGTATGTTGACTAGATAAATGGACCCTCCCCTTGCCCCAAAAAAGCAGATGTAATACAATTGTGCCACATTGGAGATCATAAAGCCGTACATGTCAAAAACGGGATGCTATATATTTTGTGACGGATGTTTGGGGCTCGTAATTGCATGTCAGCTTTCCCTTTGGGAGGAAAATGCATTTCTCCATATGTGGCAGTGATAAAATACAGGTTTCTCCCGTCGGCAGAGAACGGTATAGATGCCCTCTAACTAGACAAGGGGGAGCAGTGGAAAGACACGCAGAGTGAAGATAAAGGCTACCGGGAAAAAAAAGGCAAGTTGGTGGAGGTTGCTCTTTGAGGAACAGAATGAAAAGCATCTTTGTTTTGTCAGTTTACTGACTAGCATTGTGAACCAGGAGATGCCCATGGCTGCTCGTACTACCCTGATACATCTCCACACCTGAGAGTAGCACAAAAACACACAGACGCATAATAAGCCGGGTCCCTCTGGTGTGTTTGTGTTCCTGTTTGTGCGCATTTGTTCCGAATCAGGCAGCTTCAGGCATCTTTTGGGGGAGTAGGCATCAGTGACCACGAGTCCCCGCACGGATTGTCACACGTGTGGATGCAGACCAGTGGCCATCGAGGAGAGTAGAGGCCTTCACAGTTCAATATGCGTCCCTGATGCATTGCATTTCAACGCAGAAACCTCCACACAAACACACAACTAATCAAATATTCTGGAAAGTGATTTTCTTTTTCCACGCTACCCCCTTTTTAGTGGCAATCAAAATGTGTAGAGTCTTAAATTGGTGCTCTCTGCAACAGCCCATAGGTGTGTAATCAAAGTCATTACAGCAAAACACAGGTGTTCAATGCTGCACGCCACTGAACACGGTGCACGTTTTCTGACAGCTGATGGAGTAAACATTGAGGAAAGAAAAGAAGGGGAGGGGGGGAGAAAGGTAATTTAAAACAAGAGCTATTATGGCTACTTTATTGACAGTGAGTGAACAAACAAAAAGCTTTATTTTTTTTCCATCTTTAAAAACGGTGCTTAACACGAACACATTATGAACAGTCCCTTCTTTGCTTGTTCATCCATTCTGTGTGATTACGACTATCGAAGTATTGACAGACTTGAGGTCCAGATAAAAAGACACAGAAAATACAGAGAAAAAAAAAATATATGAATAGACAGATGTGTCCTGAAGGATTAAAATACATACACTACAACTGTTGGTTGCAATGTTTCCAAAAAGTGCTCTGTTAAATAATGCTGTGTTGAATATGTTGTACAACCACTTGGCGAAATAAAATTGAGTAAATATATATTTTTTTCAATATGGAGGAATGTCTTGCCTCACTTCATGTTGGGCCAGTCAGAGACCTTATGAAACCGTACAAGTAGCATGCAGCAGTAGCAGTAAGATACAGTATTAGTCATACAGGTCCCAGACTCGGTTAGCTTGCATGTCAATGTACTGTTTAAATAAAATTCCATGTGCGAACATGACAGTTTTGCTCACGCTTTCCCACTTTGGGACTTTGAGAGGTATCCTAGAGCATCCTTATACACCACCATTGCAAATTTCCCCATTGTGGGACCAATAAAGGTTTTCTTATTCTTATTATCGTATTCATCATACATTTACCGTGCCCGTACAATTGATGAGGGTGTGGCAAAAGCGATTAATTGAACATTCTGAATTCTGTCGGCAGTGCAGGTATTGATTGTTACTTGAAGCAAATGTTGGAAGATGGACTCAACTTACTTGCCTTCAGACCAGCACTTCCACTGTTGATTCACTGTCAAAAGAAGTGCAAGCTGATATCAGATAAGAGAAGCCTTGCTACAGCCACGTTCTGGAACAACTACAACAGATATAACTCTGGCATGGAAACAGGAGTTGCGAAAAATCTGGTCAAGATGATCACAGCACTTGTTGCTTTTGTGCACACTTAACAGCTTAAATATGTTTTAATGGGTTAGAGTTTGTAAAATCTTTGACATGTGTATTCATTCATTTATGGTCAAATGCATACATAGCCTAAATCAGTCAAATCTCTCTCAACCTATCCTTCAAATCCCAAATCTAATCTCAGCGAGAGAGAGACAAAAAGAGAAGGTGCAATTACCAACAGAGTATACTCAGGGATCAAGTTCACTTCAAAGAGGGGTCCCAAGCCTCACACATAGCCCCGAGTAGCAGCCTTGTGAGAGAAGGTAAACATGAGCACATCACAACGCTGTTAATAGCAGCCGCATCTGAAGAGGTCTCCACCTTGTGCCTCCCTGCCTGCCTCTTAGATTCTTAAAACAAGCTCTTGCCTGGCAGAAAGACACTCAGCTACTTGGTGTGTGTGTGCGTGCGGGACTCCAAGCTGGAACCTTATCATGCTCACACCAAGGGAAAAACCAACAGCTGCAACATAAACTCCTGAAATGTGTGTGAAGCAAATATGTAGTGTATTAGCTTTGAAAGTCGAAAGTATTTTTCTCATTAGGGAGTTGGAAGGAATTCATTGTATTTATTCATTGCATTCATGGAAATTCTTGTCTACAAATGCTACAAATGGACGTCTCAGTGCGGTGGCTGTTGAGTGGCGCTGCACCCAAGAGAAGTTGAGGCATGTCAATTCCTTGTTCAAGGGCACCTTGGTAGTCTGGCTAGCAATGACCTTTTCATCGCAACCTCCCAGTTGCATGTTATGATGGCACTTTGGCATTCACTGCAACATTGGCAAAAAAAAAAAAAAGAAAAGAAAAAATAGCCTCAAAGTATGATGTTTCTACCACTTCAGTGTCAGTCTGGTACCTTTTGTTGATGGGCAAATATCTTTTAAACATATGGTTAAAAAGTTCTAAATTAGTTTTATTGGACCGTGACACATTTTTCAAATTTTCTCATGTTTGGAAGATTCCAAGTGTATTATTGAAAAATGTTGAACTATTTGGCCATGATTCTAAATGGTATGTTTTACCCAAGTGAAGCAGTGTGTATGGCAGCGGTTATGAAAGTCAGGTTTGAGAAGTCATTGTTTTTGCATTTTACTGATCACAGTAGTTAAGTTCTTTTTATATTAGTTTGTATAAGAGTAATTGCATATAATTTACCACTCTCTGCTTTTAGATATAATCAATTTACAAGTACGACCATGCAAGGACTTCATTTGAGTACATATCAATGGGAAAAGTATACAGCGTGTAATCAAAGTAGTTTATCATACTGAAGAGACCAGCTTGTTCCCGTTCGCAGCCTTGAAGTGAAGATAACAGCCTCTGAGAAAGAAGAAGTGAAGATACCAGCCTCAGGACGGCGAGCCCGTGATGCGTCCACAGCTGCTACCACCCACCGTCAGCATGACTCCTCCAATTACTTCAAAATGCATTGCCTATGTTTTCCCCACCTCTTTAGAAGTTCGTGTAACAGGACACTCCCAATAAACAGGGGAGACCAGCAATGTTTTTTTTTTCAGATCTGTTCTGAGAGACTCGTGGATTAAAATCGTTCACTCTCCGTGTCCTTGTACTCCATTTCCATCGGAAATGGGTCTTTATAAGCTTAGTCCTGACTGTATAGGCTGGAAAACGCTCCTCTGTCAGGAATTATCTTGTTCCAGTTAGTAGCCAGCTTCTGGATTTTCAGTCGTGTTTTTTTTGTTGTTGTTTTTGACAAGGGAAAAATTGACATCTTCGCTCTTCTCCGCCCAACTCAAAACTCACTGTACCAAGGTGTGTGTATGTAAATCACATTTGGACAGTAATTTTTCATCACTGGATAAATATGATAAGGATAGCAGCTATTCCCCTGGAGTTATCCCGATCCTGACGCATAAACAGGATTAAACAGGCAGGGTTATGCATTATAAGAAGTGAGCAGCCATCATTTCAAAGCACTGACATGTTACTTCCAATATCTGCTTGTAGGTGTGAGATCAGGGTGGAATAAATTATGTGGAGGCTGTTTCCGACCACACGGCCAGAGTTCAAGACTCCATGTCATAGGAGAGTTTGATGAAGCAGGTTTGAGCAGGACAAAAGGGTTCCGAGGCATTGTGTGTGGGTGAGGGCTTTACGCTGTCTGACCCTGGTCTCTGGCCTCGCTTGTGGGGCATGATGAAAAAAAAGGCTCTTCCTTGAAGAATCAATTGAAAATCTGATTAAGATACAAGATACATATTAAAATAAACCCAGGCCTGCAAACCATGCACATTATTTCTGATATATATATATATATATATATATATATACCGCTATATATATATACTGAAACCCTTACTGTTCGGGTCAAATTTGACCTGTTTTGATAGGAGTAAAAATATCCTAAATGTCATTTTTCACCCTGAAATGTGAAGACTTTTCCTAAAATGATGCAAAATGCACGCCCCCCCCCCCGACCCCCCAAAAAATAAATCTTTTGTTCAGATGCTTCAAAGTTTATGTACAGGGAGGTTACTCCGGGTCGAATTTGACCCGTATCTTCCAAAATGGAATTGTCTACTTTACCAATGTATGTTTATGCAAGTGAATTACCGGTGATAGTAATAATCTTGAAAATGTGAAACTGTCTGAATTAAGTGTATTTTTTATCGGATCATTAGTCCGATTTAAGAGGGAGCTTGAAATTGTCCTGAGAACTGTCTGTTCCCCACAACATTTTCACAGGGTTGGGACCATTGTTTTGTTGTTCTTTCAATCGCCATGAAGGAATCTCGAAACTCTGAAAGACAAAAATAGCAGAAGAATGATCATACACATGCATACATACAAATATACTTACATGCTTGTTAGTTTAGAGCACTATTTTATCTCAAAAGAGTGTAAAACTAAAACATTTTTTTAAACCTCACATTCCTTCTTTTTATGAAAAAAACCCCCAATAAAACCTTAATCATTCATTTACGAATGTCAAACAGCCTCATAAAAAATTAAAAAGCTCAGTAGCTCATTATTTCATAGACAATTTGGGGCTGGAACATACTATGTGTGTATGGAGAACAGTACTCCAGTACTGATTGTGTGTACTGATGATGTAACTGTTTTTAAGGCATTTAGATCACTTCTGTTTTGTTTTAAAGGCATTTGAATCTGCTGAAAAGGCTGACATCTCTTGGCTATGACATGGAACTGCATGTGTGTGGATTTCCCGCCCCGCCGACTCTCACCCCCACACCTCACCACAACCCTTCTTCCTCCTGAGGCAGCAGCAGGGAGACAAGACATGGTGTTATTGCACTGAGGTTTGCAACAGTTCAGAGCTGCTGTGTCGCCGCAGAAAACACTTAAAGAGACACAAGGGGGCCAAACTGTGGAGTCGTGAACTGAGATGAAAAGATGCCTTTAGGCAAAGTTTGCAGTCGAAGCGGAATCACCCCGAGTGCTTTTAGTGCGCCTTCTCTTCCGATGTCGTTACGAAAGCAAAAGCCCCCCTGCCTGTGTGAAACGTCATTCCCCGCTATGTTCTTGGCTATAAACCTTCACCCTGTTCCGAGGCCACTGAGAGTGACCATTCACTTCAGAACCCACACACTCAAACACCACGGGCTCATATTGACAGATGTTGTTAATTTCAAATTCAGTGAGACTGGGGATCAAAACAAATTAAAAAAGATGAGACACACCACAAAATGTTAAAAACAGATGCAAACTCGGAAAAACAAATAAGACGTGGAGCAAAAAACGACACACACAACATTGTGAAGGGTTGACAAGTCAGGATGTTGTGGAATCGCCAAGAAAGATAGTACATCGTGAAAGATGATCTTTTATACTGCCCATGTGGTAAGTACATCATTGAGTTTCCAGGAGACCGTGTAGTGTGCTGCTGTTTTTGGTTAGCAACTCAGGTCAAATGGGATCAGAAATTAATACGTGTGTCGAAACTGATTTAAGTACAACTACCTTTATTTTGTGGTGGTGTAACTAAACAGCCAAAATGATGCAGGTTTTATACATTTATAGTTCGAAACGGTGTAATGTAAACAGCCCTTTAGTCATTGGTTGTAGGGAGCAGGAGTTTTTTTTTCTTCACACACAGGCATGCAAAGACACACACTTACAAGCCTGAGGCCCTGACCCGTAGGAATGTGCGCTCTCTGTGGAGGCTGATTAGCTGGCCAGCCCTTTAGCTCCTCCAACACAGAAAGCTCATTGTGATAAAGCCCAGTCAATGTTTGCTGACGCACGTTATCTGCGCTCCCTTCGCTCCTGGGGCCTCTGGTCGGATCCAGCCGCCGCCGCCACCAGCACCGCCGAGGCCCCTTTTTACAACAATTTAGGGAACCATTTGTTTTCCAAGGAATTGTTTACTCAAAGGCCACCAAGCGCAGGGCAAGCAAATGGCGAGGGACAAGCAAGGGAGCTCTCTGAAGTATAAATTGTATTAACTGTTTTTATTGGTGACAAAGCTGCCTTTTTCGCCCGCAACTCCCTAGTTTCTGCCATTTTTCTTTTTGAATTCTTTACTATGGTCTGGGGTGATAAGAAGAAACAAGATGCGGATGAGTCGATGGCTGGCTGTTTCTGTGACTGTGAGAAAGAGGAGCAACACTTATCTTGCATGCAGAAGAGGGGTGGGTGCTGATAAAAGAGAATATTGCTTAAGGAGGATCAATAGTTGTTATCCAGACCTGCACGGGCGCACGCATGGGCATCACTGACACTGTCCAAAGAGTCTGCCGGCGCCATTGATTTTAATTTATATTTAACTTAGTGATGGATATGGGACGTGTCATGAGAGTGAGAGGCATTGGTCAAATAATTACCAACATCTATTCATTAATTGGAAGGCAGAAAGGGAAAGAACACTCAATATTCATTTGGGCCTGCAAAGACTTTGCAAATGTGCCATGTGACACAGGGATATCCGAGGAAAATTTCGATCACCTAATCACATCATGCAAATGTCTCCTCGTCAACCTCAAAGTGGACACTTAAAATACAGCCTATCCAAAAACATATTTTGCCATTTTTGTATTTTCTTTTCTTTTTAACTCAATGATACATGAAGATGAGTGCAAACTATTGTATAATCAGCATAAACTGACAGCCAGCCACTGGACTGCTTTCATGTAGATCATTAATAAAAAGGCTAAAAATAAGTGTGTGTAATATTGAGCCTTGGGGTATACCTATCTGGTTCTGGAGCAATGATTATTCTTGTCTTAACACCCTTTGTTGAAGCTGGTCCGTCTTCTGGAAGCATCTCAAGAAGCAGAACTGTACAAAAAAGCCAACCCTCTCCATACAGTCAGAAGACAATTTTAACTTGAGTAAATGGTGGTCCAGTTGAGAATCCAATTACCTCGGGAGCATTTTACTTCCACACATTTTATAAAATGATCAAATGGATATGCTACATTTATTCACGAAAGTAACTACTCAAGCAATTAAGCATGTAAAAATGAAAACCGATATTATTTTACTGTAGTGCATCACTACAGTAAAGTGTACTACAGTGTCTACATTGTCTACAATGTCTACATTGAGCTGATGTTCACTACAGTGAACATCAGCTCAAAAAAATGCTGATGTTCTCACTCAAACAGAAACTAGTTGTCTTGTCCTACATATGCCAGCATAAATATATGATCAAATGGCCACCAACCTGCTATAATGCGCTTGATTGAGTGCACTTTTTTTTTTGGCGTGCATCAAGCCAAACTGACCAAAGTGCCATGTGGCTTCTCTCAAATGGGGCCCCTGTGGTGATCCTGTATCACAACACTAATTATCCAGCGGCACGCAAGCTACTGCAAGGCTCTGCCCTTTGAGAGAAGCAATCAAACAAGCTCACGGAAGGCTGAATAATTGCGCCGTGCTCTGTCTGCCTGTGCTTGGCAAAACGTGTGCTAGCATTACACTTTTCCAGTTGGAAACAATTGTGGAAGAATGGTGGGGGGAAATTCCGTTCAATGAACATTGATCCCATATTGCAGTTTGATCTCAGGTGTATTTCATACAAAGGTGTCTGGCTGTCAGTGTCCTTAAGCAATGTGAATGTTTTTTCTGGTCACGGAGCACAAACATTGTATTCATGTTTTAAAGAATGTAGAATGAATAGGGTGCGGGCCGGTGCAGTGGTTAGTGTGTCGGCCTCATAGTGCAGAGGGTACTGGGTTCGATTCTGGCTCCGGCTTTCCGGTGTGGGATTTTCCTGTGTTTCCTTCCACATTCCAAAAACATGCGTGGCAGGCTGATTGAACACTCTAAATTGTCCCTCAGTCTGAGTGTGAGCGCGGATGGTTGTTCGCCTCTGTGTGCCCTGTGATTGGCTGGCGACGGGTTCAGGATGTCCCCCGCCTACTGCCCAAAGACAGCTGGGCTCGGCTCCAGCACGCCCCGCAACCTTTGTGAAGATAAAGCGGCCCAGAAAAAAAGATGGATGGATGATGAATAGGCAATTTCTTTTCTTTTTTTGTTGTTGTTGTTTTTTTAATTTCACATATGAGAAACTTAAACTTGTGTACCATAGTTAGACGTACTTCTATTCTCTCACAGTAATGGCATGTATGTGTCCTACCATGTAGTTTAACTTCCAATAGCCTCAAGTTGTTATTTCGGACAAAAACAATTTGATCTTTACAATGACATATTTTGGACAATTATTACACGTAGACTGTATTGAATCAACAGCGCCTCAATTACAGGTTGAAGTGAGGCACTGCACTCAATTTGATGCTAGTGAGTGAGTTTGATAACCAATGTTTTTTTCAACACATACGGTGCTATATTTTGTCAAAACAGGAGTAAGGGTTTGGGTTGATTATTTTCATAAAGTAAATTGTCCATCCGTCCATCGTTTATCCAAACCGCTTATCTGGAATTTTCCAATAATTATCCCCCAAATGTACATTGTCTGTTCAACTACATTCCCCTGAAAAACTGCTGCATAAGTGCTGACTGATATAACAGCTCAAACAAGTGCTCATTGCACCACCTCATTCCACATGAGAGTAAAAAAATATTCAAACGTTTTGTTACATCACAGTAGTGACGTCAAACCCTAGGTGACAAGGCCAAGCCAGGCCAAGGTCTGGGGAAAGTTACGATGAAGCGATGATGCACTCAGTGAAGGCACACAATAAAAGAGGTCTCTGTTGAACTGTAAACCTGTCTAATACATCAAAGTATTGGCTGTGGTGTGTGCTCGGTCACAACCAAACAAAATGAATAAAGAAGACTCTTACGTCTTTCTTCCATTCTGCTGTCTAAGCATTCCTCACTCCCCAAATTCAACGGTGGCGGGGATTGCATGAAAACAAATGTTTTACAGAGGAGGAACGACGACCCTTATTTCTGAGTTCTCGTGCACAGTAATGGCCAATAATTTGGCCTGCTGCTGGCACACGAAGCGGCAGCAATACAAAAAAAGTCTCGGCATGACACAAACTCCATCATCTCTTTTCACTTGTATGAAATAAAATTCTGACAACCTAAAACTGATGAGTATTTGTTAGAAGCGGCACACATGCAGTCAGGCATGCGGGCAGTGTTATTTTCTTGAGAAAACAAATTCCACAATCACGAAGGCATCACGGTCTGAGTGTTAAATTTAGGGACGGGGGAGAAATGGACTACTTTGAAGGAATACTGCCTTTCTCACTGCTATTACAGAATTGTTAGCGCTAAAATGTGTTTCTTCAACTTCCAAGCATAAGTCATTGCTAACGTAGCATTAGGCTTCAGTCGCACCTGCCTTGGTTTCATTTCAAGGCGGTTAAGATACGTATCAGATGTACTTTGCTGTAAAAACATCAGCGAGCGGAATACGATTTCCCCCCCCCAAGACAAATCCCCACAGAGACCAAATTTGGACACTCAGTTTGAAAAGCCCGTTTGAAGATGACAGTAAATCACAAGACACCACAGGGATAGTGGGGGTGCGGGCAACAGCACATTGGTCCAATTTTTTAAGCCCGTGCGACAACTTTACCCCCTTTCACACTTCAATCCACTTGTCCAATGGGAGTCAGGCAGCCTAAATGCCCCATCAGCTTTGAGGTTTGGCTGCTACAAGGGTATTAAGTTCCAAATTCTGTCCAGCTGGAATAAAGAGTAGCTGGCCTGCCGCTTTTCACCCAAAATGACAAAAAAAAAAATCCCTTCCTTTTAATGCTGTGCACCCAACCTGATCTCGTTTCTCCTTCATCAGTCTGCCCCAATTCACTGTTTAAACAATCAAGTGACTGAAAAGTGGCGTCGAAAATTGGTGGTTGTGGTTGGGGAGTAATGGAAAGGCAAGAAAAAAAAGAATGGAGGGCTTGGTGAGAGGGTGAGGGAGACATAGGGAGAGTTACTGGGGCAGGTGCAAGCCGTCCGCATACAAGGTGGCAATTGGGGAGGGGGTAGTGGCCTTGTGTGAGGCAAGAGGAACATCTGTGCCTATTACTGAGCGCACACAAAAGACAAGAAGCCAAGGGTGGTGGTGGAGGTGTGTGGGAGGGGGGGGGGGTATACCACGGTTTCCAATATGAGCGAGGACTCACCAAACACCACAGGCTGAATTGCGTGGCCCAATTTAAGGCTTTCAGCACGGCTCGTCATTAGCATTTGAAAAAAAAAAGAGGAGTCGGCTGTGTGAATATATCAGAAGTCTGAGTGAGTGGGTGACTCCGAGAAGGGAGGAAAATGCAATTCGCACCTAAAGGGGCAATCAAGCAGTGTTCGAGCATTTCTAGTGTTGCAAATGATTATCGATGACCCACGATTCACTACAAAAAGAGCAAATAATGCAAGAACAAACAACTCATTACCGTTTCAGTCTCAAAATGGCCTTTTATATGTGATATATTTGCAAGGTGTCCCCCAAAATGTTGACAACATTCCATACTTTAATAATATTACCAATTGTCACTCAAATGGTCTTACATTTTACAGTGATGTGTAAACACCCACTAGTGCATTTTTAGCAGCAAATGTTTAATATGAAATACAAATTAGTGGTTAACATATGCACCTCTCACTTCTGAATATGTAGGGCAAAAAGGTTGGCTTTTTGTTTGCATGTTCTCACCCATGCTTAGCTTCTGAGAAACCTTTAAACTGCCCTGAGGTGTGAATGTGAGACTCTGAGTGTTTGTTTGTCTACAGCAGTCCTTCTCAAAAAGTGGTGGGTTGTATGATCCTAGAGAACATTTTTTTTTCGTCTTTTAAAAATCGTACCAGAATTACACGTAATTGCACATCCACTCCAGTAGGGGGCAGTGCCACTCTAAATGTCAGAGTCTGCACACGGAATAGTTCACTCAAAGGTGTTTTTTTTTAGTGGGAGGGGGTTGTTTTGTTTTGTTTTTTTTTGCACCGAGCAAGCATATGCATACCAAACCTTGCGGTGCAACCGTGTGTCACGTTCTGTCCGAAGCGATAACTATCGCTCCGTGCAGAACAATGAAATAAAGGTTGGATCCCCGGAGAACAGACAACGAAAAAATCTTGTCAAAGAAAAAGAGTGTCTTTAATGACAAAAAAAAAACAGAAAGAGCCCGACAGGGAAAAACGGTAACACAAAACGCTGGTCAAATAAGGACCAGGAAATAACAAGAAGGGTACTATAACAGAAAACGCTCGCGGAAAACAACACGACGCGAGGAGGACCTGAAATTGGCGGAAATAAGAGCAATACAAAATCTAGGAGCTAAACGCGAATAACAAGAGTAACGGCCGTAAGGCAAAAAGGCAACTGGTCAAATGACAAAAGCGAGATCGAGCGCGAGAGCAATATGGCACGGCATGGAATTCTCCGGCAGTGAGTAAACTGCCGGAGTCTCCTAATAAAGGAAGCATAATCATCCCGAAATTAACAACAGGTGTGCAGTCGGGGAAAAGAAAGCCCGCCCCCTGCAGGCAGGCACGGAACGTGACAGTACCCCCCCCTCAACGGACGCCTCCCGGCGGACCCCCGGTTTGGAAGGGTGAGAGGCGTGGAAGTCGCGCAGAAGGGACGGGTCAAGGATCCAGGAGCGAGGCACCCATTGCCGCTCCTCCGGCCCGTAGCCCTCCCAATCGACCAGGTATTGGAAGCCCTTGCCCCTGCGCCGAGAGTCCAGGATGGCACGCACCGTGTACACCGGACCACCCTCGACCACCCGCGGAGGTGGCGGCGGCGTGGGAGGAGGAGCCAAGTCACTGGAAGACACGGGTTTGAGCAGGGATACGTGGAAGACGGGGTGGACCTTCATGGTGGGTGGCAGCCGGAGCCTGACTGCAGCTGGACCGATGATGGCCTCGACCTCGAACGGTCCGGTGAATCGGGGACCCAGCTTCGCCGACGAGCCGGCCAGGCGAAGATCCCTCGTAGCCAGCCACACCCTTTGTCCCACCACGTATGAGGGGGCCGGACGCCGACGACGATCCGCGATCTGCCGGTTCCGGGTCGCAGTGCGGGACAACGCCGCCCGAGCCTCTCTCCACACGCGATGGGCCCTGCTGGACGGAAGGGACCTCCACCTGCCCCTCCTGTGACGGGAACAGCGGCGGCTGGTAGCCGTAAGCAGACATGAACGGTGACCGGCCGGTTGCGGAGGAGACGAGGGTGTTGTGCGCATACTCCACCCATGGTAAGTGGTCGACCCATGATGCGGGACGGTGGAGGCACACACAGCGGAGGGCCGCCCCCAGATCCTGGTTGGCGCGCTCCGCCTGTCCGTTAGACTGGGGGTGGTAGCCGGAGGTCAGGCTGGCAGTAGCTCCGAGGGACCGGCAGAACCGCTTCCAGACGCGAGACACGAACTGGGGCCCCCGATCAGACACAATGTCCGTTGGAATGCCGTGGAGACGGAAAACGTGTTTGACCAGGAGGTCGGCGGTCTCCAGCGCAGACGGTAACCTGGACAAGGGCACAAAATGAGCCGCCTTGGAGAAGCGGTCCACGATCGTGAGCACGACCGTACGGCCCCGGGAGGGGGGAAGGCCCGTAACGAAGTCCAGAGCGATGTGGGACCAGGGGCGTGGCGGAACGGGCAACGGTTGGAGCAATCCCGCCGGAGGTTGACGGGAAGACTTGCCGCATGCGCAGGAGGTGCAGGCCCTGACGAACTCCGTCACGTCGCTCCGGAGCTCCGGCCACCAGAACCGCTGGGCGACGAGTTGCACCGTCCGGTTCACCCCCGGATGGCATGCCACCTTGGACCCATGTCCCCACTGCAGGACTTCCGAGCGCAGGGACGGAGGCACGAACAGTCTCCCCGCCGGACACCCCGCCGGCACCTGAACCCCCTCCAGGGCAGTCTGGATCCGCTGCTCAACCTCCCACTGGACGACCCCCACGATGCACTGAGCCGGGAGGATGGTTTCCGGGGGCCGGTCCCCTCCCGTGGGGTCGTGGAGACGGGAGAGGGCATCGGGCTTGGTGTTCTTCGACCCGGGGGAGTAGGTGAGAATAAAGTTGAACCTGGTGAGGAACAAGGCCCACCGGGCCTGACGGGGGTTTAGTCTCTTGGCGGTACGGAGGTAAGCAAGGTTCTTATGGTCCGTGTAGACCGTGAACGGTTCCCTTGCCCCCTCGAGCCAGTGTCTCCATTCCTGCAAGGCGGAGACAACAGCTAACAGTTCGCGGTTGCCCACGTCGTAGTTGGATTCGGCCGCTGTGAGTCGACGAGAGAAGAAGGCGCAGGGGTGCAGCTTCTGGTCGATGGGAGAGCGTTGAGACAGCACCGCCCCCACCCCTGAATCCGAGGCGTCCACCTCTACAATAAAGGGAAGATCAGGGTCAGGATGTTGAAGTACAGGGGGACTGGTAAACGCCGCTTTTAAGTCTGCGAACGCAGCGTCCGCGGTGGAGTCCCACTTAAACGGGGTCTTAATAGACGTCAGGCGGGTCAAGGGGAGCGCCTTTTGACTATAGGCCCGGATAAACCGTCTATAGAAATTGGCAAACCCCAGGAAACGCTGCAGTTCTTTGCGATTAGTAGGAACCGGCCAGTTCGTGACTGCCTGTGTCTTGACGGGGTCTGCTCGTAACCTACCCTGCTCAATGATAAACCCCAGAAAGGAGATGACGGGAACATGGAATTCACACTTCTCTGCCTTGACGAAGAGCCGGTTCTCTAATAGGCGCTGTAGCACCCGCCTAACATGTTGCTTGTGCTCATGTAACGACCGGGAGAAAATCAATATATCGTCCAAGTAGACAAAACAGAAGATGTTAATCATGTCTCTTAACACATCATTGATGAGGTTTTGGAAGACGGCAGGAGCGTTAGTAAGACCGAAAGGCATCACTAAATACTCGAAATGGCCTAGAGGGGTCTTGAAAGCGGTCTTCCATTCATCTCCCTCTCTGATACGGACCAAGTGGTAAGCGCTGCGCAAATCTAATTTGGAGAAAACGGTGGCGGATTGCAATGGGGCGAAGGCGGAATCTAACAAAGGTAGTGGGTATCTATTCTTTATGGTAATCTCGTTTAACCCACGATAGTCGACGCAGGGTCGCAGGGTCTTGTCCTTCTTTCCCACGAAAAAAAACCCCGCCCCTAACGGTGAACGCGAAGGTCTAATGAGGCCTGCGGCGAGCGAGCTGTTAATGTACTCCGTCAACGCCTCGCGTTCAGGCCGACACCTGATACAGCCTCGAGGTCGGCAACGGAGCGCCCGCCTGCAGGTCTATTGCGCAATCATAGGGGCGGTGTGGAGGTAAGGAACGCGCGCGGTCCTCGCTAAAAACCTCCTTGAGGTCCCGATAGCAATCCGGCACTCCGTCAAGGCAGATATCCTCGGGGGGTGTGACACGTTTGTACCCCCCGACGGCTGACTGTAAACAGTGCTGATAACAGTACGGACTCCAACTATCTATTGCTGGGCGCGCCCAGGAAATTACGGGGTTGTGTACCCTGAGCCAGGGTAACCCGAGAATAATAGGAGCGTTGCGGGACCGCATTACAAGAAAACGCCGATGCTCGACATGGTTACCCGAAAGTTGAAGCTTCAATGGCTCCGTTCTATGCGTAACGACCGCCAGGAGACGCCCATCGAGATCACGAACCCGCTTTCTATCAATAAGCTCCTCCAAGAAACAACCCAACTCGGATGCGAGCTCGGTGTCCATCAGACAGTCGTCTGCTCCTGAGTCTACCAGGGCCCGAACCCGCCTCGACCGGGAATCACCAAATAGCTCCCCCTCAAGTTCCAGTCTGTTGGGGTGTCCCGGTCGCGCGTCGGCTTGTCTAGGCTCGGGGGTTACCGCGCGGGATCGTGACTCACAGTACTCGGGATGGACGTGAAAAGATGATCCCGGAAGACTGGTTGTGGCGTGAGGAGAGGTTTGGGTGTTGTCTCTAGTCGTTCGACGGCTGGCACGGCGACTTCCTTCCTCTCCACCAACGTCCTTGCCACCCAGCTGCATAGGTTCCGCCGCGGGTGCTGTCTCCCGGAATACTCCCCGATGTTCCTCGCGATATGGAGAGCGTCGATACGGGAAACGATCTCCCCCACGCTCCCGGCCCCGCTCCCTCAAGCGATTGTCCATGAGGAGAGCGAGGTCGATCAGCTCCTCCAGGTCGGTGCTGTGGTCGCGGGTCGCCAGCTCGTCCTTGAGCTGAGAGTTCAGGCCGCGCCGAAACAGTCCACACAATGCTCGATCATCGTATCCGCTCTGTGCTGCCAGAATCCGGAACTCGATCGAGTAGTCGGCGACCGATCGTCTTCCCTGGTGGAGGGCAAGTAGCCGACCCTCTGCCTCTCGGCCCCGCACGGGATGGTGGAACACCCGGCGAAAGGCCGTCACGAATTCAGGGAACGATGATCGGAGACTCGGCTTGGATTCGCTGGTCGCAATCGCCCATGACGCCGCCGGACCTGTCAACAAACTCATGATATAGGCCACTTTGGCAGCATCATTAGCGTAGGCAGACGGCTGTTGGTCGAATATGAGTGAGCACTGATGAAGGAAGTGACCACACTGCCCATGCTCACCCCCATAACGAGGGGGGTGTGGAAGCGATGGTTCCCTCGACATAATGGTATGAGAGGGGAACGCTTCCGGGGTGGCTGGATGGCCCCCGGAGGAATGGGGTCTCCGTTCCTCCACCCGTATTAGACGAGGTTCGTAATCGTCGAGCCGATGAGCCAGCATGGAGACCGCGCCTCGGAGTTCCGAAATGGCTTGGCCCTGCTGACTCATCTGTTGCTCTTGTCGTGCAAGAGCGGACAATATTTTTTCGACATCTGCGGGATCCATGGTGGCCGGAGAATTCTGTCACGTTCTGTCCGAAGCGATAACTATCGCTCCGTGCAGAACAATGAAATAAAGGTTGGATCCCCGGAGAACAGACAACGAAAAAATCTTGTCAAAGAAAAAGAGTGTCTTTAATGACAAAAAAAAAACAGAGAGCCCGACAGGGAAAAACGGTAACACAAAACGCTGGTCAAATAAGGACCAGGAAATAACAAGAAGGGTACTATAACAGAAAATGCTCGCGGAAAACAACACGACGCGAGGAGGACCTGAAATTGGCGGAAATAAGAGCAATACAAAATCTAGGAGCTAAACGCGAATAACAAGAGTAACGGCCGTAAGGCAAAAAGGCAACTGGTCAAATGACAAAAGCGAGATCGAGTGCGAGAGCAATATGGCACGGCATGGAATTCTCCGGCAGTGAGTAAACTGCCGGAGTCTCCTAATAAAGGAAGCATAATCATCCCGAAATTAACAACAGGTGTGCAGTCGGGGAAAAGAAAGCCCGCCCCCTGCAGGCAGGCACAGAACGTGACACCGTGAAACTACATACAGAATTGCTTAACAGACATCACCAACAAGCTGGAGGAAAAGAAGTTTTCCCTGACTCATTTGGAGCCATTGATTAATTGCACCCACATTATAATAAAAAGCACAATTACATGACAAAGTCATCTACTTGAACAGTAAACAATTTCATTGAATTAATGCACAAATAATCTACGATCGAAAGGCTGGAGGAAATAATGCACAATTAATAACCACCTTGCAATATGGGTATATGGAAACCCATATTGCAAGTTGGGACAACTTGTTTGGCCTTCTGCAGCTAATTAATGGTCATTTTCATCAGTGGGCCATGAACCTTTTTAACAACCATTTTTAAAAATGCTCCCACTTGTTTTTCCACCTTTTCATTGGGCACACCTGCATTTATTGTTTCAAACAGTACCATTTGTTTTCACTTCCCAGAATAGTACCTCAATGTTGGTCTCTGAGATTCTCTCCACTCAATTTGCCATGACTTTGGACTTCTGAAAGGGATTGCTGGTACTCACACCAAAGCCGATTTAGAATCCTCGCTGAACTTTTCATACATGTTCTTGGCAGCATAGCCACCCGTAGAGAATCCACTCAGGAACAGACATGCTAGTTAAATGCCAATGCGCAGAAAGATAGAGTTGTTCATTCATAAGCTTTTACAAAGATTACAGCTCAGAGTTGTTTTAAACCTGCGAAACATAAGTGGCCCATAAGAGCAAAAGTTCAACTCTAATAAAGAACTTGTCGAGCATTGTCGAGAAATACGGTGTCCAGTGAGGCTTTTCCGGTGAACACAACTATACTTTTCCAGGATCTTGTCAGGGATGCATGCAAACATCCGGCAGAAAGGAAGGTCCATATGCATCGCTGCATCCAGTATTGGAGGCATGCCAAATGAATGTTCAGTTTGACTTCAATTGGAATAACCGTATTTCAAAGTGTGTCAACCTGACTCAAAACATAGCTAATGGATGGTAAAAGCATGAAAAATAAAACACTCATTCTGGTGAGCGCCGCATCAAACTTGTATACTGGATAGCACCCCTCCTTAACCACCCCCCTCATCCCGAACTGAGAACACTTGGGAGGTAGATGTATTACTTATTTAAATGCCACGAGGCATATATATGTTTGCTTAAGTATTCCAATTTATTCCAAGACAGTAAGTGCCTTGCTGGAGTGAATTATGGATGGTAAATGAAGATGCTGAGTTATTAGTTATGACACCATCAGGTTCTGACTCAGTCAATATTTCTCCTTTTGGAGATGGTTTTTATTGAAATAAAGGACAGTGAGTGGTAATGGCAACATTATGAACAATGCATCGGTGTTGTTACAAGTTCAACAAACTTCACCCAGCAGATTTGTTGCTGTTGAATGAGTTGAACAGATAAAGCAAAAAAACTGAAATATGTATCAAATACCGTATTTTCACGACCATTGGGCGCACCGTATGGTTGGGCGCAGTCTCATTAATGGGTGCTATTTCTGTATTTTACACATAGACAAAACGCACTGTATTATTGGCCGCAGTTTTAAAGTGGTAAAACAAACACCAGCTTAAACATACGGCATGCATGCGCGCACACTAAAAACACGTTAGCTTGAGGCATATGGTAGCATGCCAAGACGTACAGATACAAGCTAAAAACACGTTTTTAAAAAGGCAACAGAAGCAAAAATGAGTTCCGTTGTATTTTATTTATTTATTTTATTTATAGCAGAATATTGTGATCAACAGTGACAGGTGTCCCTTTTGTTGGATTTATAATCTATAGTGACCTATCCCGATTTGTGGTGTCATTCCGTCATTCATTTGTTTTTGTACTCCTCCCATTTTTCCCATCTCGTTTTAAACTTCCCTACTTGAACCCTTAATATGTATGTGAATCTTCCCAACTCAAATATTTCTCCCACTATTTCCAGCCACAGGTTCTTTGTTGGCGGGTCAGTTTTCAACCATGTTCTTGTTATGGCTTTCTTGCTGGCTGCCAGCAACACTTTTACCAAGTACTCGTCTCTCGTTAGTACATTTCCTTGATTTATATCGCCCAGATACATCACTAAGCCGGTCTTTGCTATTTCATAACCGATTATTTTCTTCAGTTCTCTCCAAACCTATTCCCAATAGCCTTTCAGCCTTTGACATTTCCAAAATATGTGTGCATGATCTACAGATGTGTCCTGTCCACATAACCGCCAGCACTCATTCTGCCCTTGTTTGTATTTCCCGGTCATCTCTGGGGTTATAAAAAATCTCATGATATTTTTCCAGCCAAACTCCCGCCAACGTCTTGAAGCGGTTGTTGATTGTTGTATCCTGCACATATTCAACCATTCTTCCCTTTTATCTCGGTTTGGAGTTCCTTTTCCCATTTCTCTTTTACATACAGAGTCGAATTCCCCTTGTTCAACAGGAGCCCTTTGTATAGGGATGAAATCACATTACTCTTGCCCCCGTTATATGCATCCATCATTACCTGTATTACATCATGTCTTTCAGTTGTCGTACCCATTTTTATTTCTTTTGTATAGTAGTCTCTAACTTGTATATACCTGAAGAGGTCGCTCCTTTCTAGATCAAACATGTCGTTCATTTTTAGGAAGGTCGGCATCTCCCCCTTTTCCATCATCGTACTTAACGCTGTGATAAATTTAAGACTTTTAATGGCGCCTTATAGTCGTGAAAATATGGTAGTTTGAAATGCACAATTTTCTATTTAAAAAAAAAGTTCTGTGAATTTTAATAATGACTTTAATAATTGATAGTTTGTTTTAATGACACTTTCCTGAAATCTCACATGAGCTCTAACCTAACAACTTAATTGAAAAAATTAACTTTTTTAGAAGGGAATTCATATAAACAACTGAGATCATGTCTCGGACTTTCTTGTCTATAGATATTTAATGTGTTGGAAATTATTTTGTGGCTGCTACCTTTGAACAATGAGATCTATGGAAGCTGTCTGGAGTCGGCGGCTTGTGCTGTGAGATGTGAATAAAAATGTCAGGAAAAATGTATTAGAACAGCTTGGCGTTAATCAGTGGCACTTTAATATATGTATGTGCAGAGACTCATTTAACCCGTTGTTGAACGTGATGGGTTAATTGGAAACACAGCCACGTCCCAAGTCATAAGAGAGTGCACACTTGTGCAACCATCTCATCTTGCTGGTTTATATTTACAACCCCCTCCCCCACCCAAAAAAAGTGCATTCTTTTCAATAGAATTTTACGTATTGCTGGTGACATTAATGGTGTGGAATTTTAAAATAATTTCTCTTTGTCTGTTTTTTTTTCCATCAAGTTTTTGAATGTGATGTTTCCATCCACTTCATATGACTGTTCAGAATAGTGAGTTATTTTCAGTGAGATATCTTTAAATCACGATTAACTAGAATCGCTATGTTGCTAGACAAGTGCAGTCATCCCTCGTTTATCGTTTGTAAAAGAACCTGTGATGAGTGAAAAATGTGAAGTAGTCATCTTAATTTTTTTTTTTACAATTATCATTTCATTCAATACTGTATTATAAATACTACTGAATGAAATCAAAGATGAAACCTTTTTTTTCCGCCCCAAGCATTAAAATAATATATATATATATATATATATATATATATATATATATATATATGTATATATATATATATATATATATATATATATATATATATATATGTATATATATATATGTAAATGTTTCCTGACAAAGAATTGACCGGTTTTAGAAATACTGTACAGAAAGTTTTCTCGACTTTTTGAGTTTTGTGATGTAGACGAATTGGCAAGCTGGACAACGATGAGGCGCGGAGACCATTGACATTAATCTACAGTCCCTTAGCCGATCAGGATTCAGAACACAATGCACTGAAAAAAAAATGCACGAAAAAAATCTGTGAAACCGTGCTATAGCGAGGGATTAGTCTAATTGTTAAACATCAATCCATTCAGTCATGCAGTAGGTGCTTGAATATAGCTTTTCATTTCAAAACTGGAATAAGAACATCCCATTTTTTTCTGAATTGGTCTTAAATGTCATATTTGAACTGCTTGGATGACAAAGTCACAAATAAGGTAGGCACAGTCACTGGGAAAGCGCCTAACATTTGGGATTTTACATATTAGTAATTTAGGAGATATTTCAGCTGACAGTAAAAAAATACATTATGCAGGTTGGAAAAGTAATTTGGTTTTATTTGACAAAATTCTGCATTGGAGGACTTTTAAAATAGATCTACACATAATTATGACCATGCATGCTGAAATAAAAAGAACAAATGGAGCCTTCGATTGATTAGACCGTTGGTGTTGTGAGGTCACGGAGGCGATTTTGGGTTTTAAATTGATTAAACGCACTGCTCATTTTGTCACTTGTGCAACTGCTACCGGGACTTCTGTGCACATTAATGTTTAATGTGCTGATGAAGTCATGCATGGAGGCCCGACTTTGTTTTAGACGCATACGCTTTCTGAAGGTCATTAGAATTTACAGTCATTTAAAAGGAACACAAAATTCCAAGTTGTTTGAATTTCAGTATCATTGTAAATCTTTGTAGAACGCTACTTCAGAGCTTCAAAAGTAGTGATCAGTGAGTTGGAGCCGCCCTCTAACTGCTCCATAAGCACTCTATCCGCTCTTCCCCAGCAGACGCTGTAAATGTTATGTGGTGCACGCTTAATATGATCTCATTGTATTATCGACATCCAGCGATGGAGAGGTATCTACGGCTGATTTGTTTAATATCTAGTTGAGGGAACACTATTGACTTTCTCTTCCTCCTCATCTGCTCACAAGATGAAAACATATCTTCCTACCCAGAAACTCTGACCTATTATGCCTTTCTAATGTGTTTTTTTTTTTTACCACCAAAAGGACAGACTACGTTGTCTGTGTGTATTACTGTGTGTGTGTGTACATGTACAAAGTATGGTGGTGGTTTGTGTGCGTGCGTGTGCGTGTTGAGGTCCATATCTATCGATATGAGGCGAGCTTAATCCTTTCACTCTGATGGCTTCAATGACAGCCACACACCATCAGATAAGAGGTCATTGGACTGCAGCAGCCACCTCTTCATTCAGAATAAATAGGGTGCACCAGGAGTGCACCTAGAAAGTGTACCGCATTGCTCTGGTTGTAATGAAAATGTAATGCATTTTGGCTTGCAGCTGCCGTCACAGTCGTGCTAAACACGACGGATACTGTTGATATTCCTTGTCCAATTTGCACCATTTGTTTTGAGCAGCGGTGCACATTACAAACAGAAAATTCAAGGGACCTCTTCCATACAACGGTGTGTATACTTGTACTCCATTTCCAGGAATAAGGAAAACAATAAATTCCGTACCTTTGATTGTACCTATTGGCCAATCAAACCTATTGACCTATTGTACCTATTGGCCATGATATGACTGTATCTTTATTTGTCCCCTTTTTTTGACACTTAATGCAAAACGGATGCATTTTTTTGCAAAAATATTTTGCGACACATGCAATCTGCCTTGTTTACAAGGGTTTTCTCTGGGGTAGACTGGATTCCGACGCAAAAACATATTTTCATTGATGACTCTAAAGTATGAGCAATTGATTGTCCATTTGTGTCCGGCGATTGGCTGGTGTCCAAGGCAAGGTGCCACTCAACTCCCATCCAAAGTAAACTGGGATAGGCTTCAACTCTCCTAATTGGGACACTAAACAAAATAGGTGGGTGGATATTTAGATAATCTGAATAAAAATGTACTCAACAGCTTGAACACTCTTTCTCTTCTTTTTCTGCCCCCTCCTGTATTGTACATTACCTCTCTCTCTTTACTGCTTGCCTAAATTCATACACACCCACTTGTAAATAATAATAATAATAATGCTCTTGCGACGCGGGGGCCCAGTCTCATTCTGTTGGGTCGTCGCAGTGCGTAGAGCCGATCAGCTTCACCAGGGTTCGCCAATGACCACGGTCATGGGCCAGGTCCGCTGCATCCTCCAGGGTAAGGCCCTGGTGTTTGAGATCCTCTCTGATGACATCAAGCCATCTGGTGTGGGGTCAGGATTCGGGGTAAAGCTGCCCCGAATTAGTGATCTGAGTGGATGTCACATGGGGAGAGGTAAAACATGTGCAATTTGTCTGTGGCTCTCACTTGCTAACAATGATGACCGCAAATACCGGTAAAAGATGATCATCTAAAAATAAGACTGTCATGTAACTTCATTTTGGCTCATTTAAATGTTGGTCAAAATCATCTAATAATAGTTTCCTCATAATAGGATCTGTGTATGACAGCTAGGCAGCCAGCTTTCTATTTGGGCCGCCTGCCTCAAAAATATTCTAATCTGTCCATCAACCTTGAAAGCATTATGCATCCGGCAGTCAGCCAGTCACTCAGACCCACAGCCAAATGTAAGTGTAGATGATTCCCTTTGCTTGGCTTAGCAGTCAGTTGAAAGCAGCCAGTAGTGCATGGAGACAATTCGCTCTCAAACCATTTCGTATCCCCCATGGCTGTAGCTTTATGCTCTGCCTGCCTTCAAACCCCCATAAGGGACACGACAACCAGAGACCGCAGACGACCGCGATTGAAGCACAACTGAAAAATGCTAATGCCCGCTGATTTTGTCGCACGGCTGTGCCATATCATTTGATATTCGCATGCATTGAATCGTTCCGTACGAACTGTCACAACATATGCTGCTGTCTACTGGTGCCTCGACGGGCACCTCTCTTTGAACAATCATCTGGGGATGACACGAGCTAGATGTTTGTTTTGGATATCCCATCATACATTTGTGCACCTTTTAGAATAGAACGCGAGAAGTTTAATATCTCGTCGACGGAATATCAACTTCTTTATTTCAGTTGCCATGGTAGTTTTAGGAATACAACCATTACCATAACAACTGTGTCAATGCAGAAACTGAGGAGAACTTTTCATTTAGCCTTTTCTTCATTTGAATTCAATTATCATCTCGAACAAGTTCGACAGCAAGGGAATAAAAATAATGAGGGCTATGCTCAGGATGAAGGTGTGTAATGGCCGTGCAGTGACATCTTTTGTTCTGTTGGCGGATTGGCAAGATAATGGCGAGAGCAGCGAGGGGTGTCGGGGTGAGGGGGGGGGGGTGTACCACACAGGTTATCGTTCTTGCAGTAAAGGATAATCACGGAGCGCTGAAAGCTAGGGGAGCAGAGTAACCGTATCTGCTTGGAGATCAAGGTCAAAACAACTCAAAAGGAAGGGGAAATGGGAAAGAAAAAAAATACAACACTCGCAGTTGCCTGAAAACATATTGATCCAGCACCTCTTCTGTCTACCTTCAAAATCCTTTTTCTGACAGACTCCGCAAGAAATAGGTTATTTTCTTGTCATCGACACAACAATGGATGACTGTTAAGAATACAGTGCACTCATCGAGGGAGGAAAATCGGAATGTGAAGAGTATTGCACACTATATTTGAAATAACAATTCAGAAGGACCCCTGGCTCCCAACAGTGCTGCAAAACTTCCCCATTAGCATCGGCCATCAGTCACATATGTAAGCGCATAGCAATTAAGTGATCGAATACATTTCGAAACACAAATAAGGGAGTCAGACATGTTTCCCTAACTGTGGAATTGCTATAATTAGGTTTATGTGCACAGATAAATGCTACATGTCCAGTCTGGACTCAGACTAGCCATTAAAAAATGCATCGCTGCTTCATTCACGGAATCACACAGCTGAAACTTTCCACAGACAGATCAATAGCATCCACCGCACGCTGACTCCTCGGAGGCGTCGCGATGAGCTCAATCCCAACCGAGTGGCCTTTGCAACAAAGGAATAACTCCCCTTCTCATCCCTTTGATTCCTTGTCTTTGGAAGCCGGCACATATTCCCACCAAAGCAAGTCTAACCATCCAACTGAAGCGCTTGATGTTAAGCAAAATTGTTCATGCTAATTCGCTAAGAGTCAAGATCAAAGTAAATGAGGCGAAGCTTTAGTGGTCGGCTTATCAAGCATTTCATTGGAATTCATTGCAGTAAATGTCTTCGGCGTAGAGCAGACGGCGATGGGCAGTGACCGTTTCCAAGGTGGATGGCACATTGCGCCGCCAAATGTAGAATCAATAGCCGTGTTTTTAGCAATTGCCTTTGCCCCCCCCCCCCTTAACAATCATATATTTTCCCCAAGTGTGTTTGTCGTTGTCTCAGACCCGACGATGCAGGATGTTGTTGACACTTTGTCACTCAAGCTACTCCATCTCTCCTGCTTTGTTCCCTGCACAAATCCTCCTTTTATCATCCAGGCAGCAGCCAGAAGGTCCCGACCCCACGTCCGTATTGAGGTATCTTCCATGTGTTATGCACACACACCTCCCACCCTTTTCTCCGGATTATTGTAATACTCCATGCACTTGCTTTGATCTAGTAACTATGAGGATCTTGTCGGTGAGGCGGAATTTGATGGAGCACTGACCCAGACAGGGCATGGTGTCAAATGGATTGGCAACTTCTGTTGTGCTGTTTTGTAAAAAGTGAGACAAAAAGAAAATCACGCTGATGCTGTTGTAGCATTATGCTGTGGTAGCAAAACAGCAAAATTGTATCATCTAATATGCTCAATTTAGTCAGCCAAATCTTGTTCTCAACGTTGGCAGATTGCTTTCGCCTGTCTGCTTAATGCACGATGTTTAGGCGATTGAGTAGTAATATATATACAAATAAAGAAACCCTCTCAAATGGACTTCTTCAGATACTGCTGGCAAATAGTTAAGGAAATACAATATTATAATGGAACATATTATTATTTCTGTTCAAGCAAACATTTACAAATACCGTATTTTTCGGATTATACGTTGCTCCGGATTATAAATTGCACCAGCCTAATAACATGTGAAATGAAATAATAATGCCTTAATAATTTCACCCATAAATCGCTCCAGAGTATCCTATCCTATCACCCCCATCCAAACTATGAAAAAAACTGCGACTTATAGTCCGGAAAATACGTTAAGTGTAAGAAAAAGGCACTGGGTAATGAAATGTCTTTGCAAATGTTGTTCGACGGTATAAAAATCTCGTAGCCGCACTTGAGTGCAGTTAGCCACGATACTACGTGTTTATGTTTCGCCACTGTCTTGCTTGAACACTTCAGAGATATTGTGGACCGAATCACACAAAACACATCCATGTTTATTGGCTGCAGCCATAGCTTGCGTGGCAGTTGCACCAAATTGCCCCGGTTGGAATGAGTGGGGCTGAGTACATATGTTGTGGGGGAAGGCTGTCTCATGCTGTTCCGTTGTTGTTAGCTCACCCCTGTTTTAGCCCAGCCCAAAAAATAGAGTGAAGGTGACAAAAATGTTCTAATTTTTTCAGTACTCCATCACGATATTGTACGCAGTCTTTGTGCATGTTTTCAACACGCATCTTCCAACATATTCAATGTAACGGTATTTAGATTAAAAACAGTCGCTCATCCTAGTTATTTTTGTTTCTACACTTGAAGGGAGAATTAAAGTTTTTTTTTTTTGGGGGGGGGGGGGTTGTGCAGCTTGGTTTTTGGTGCAGAAATAGACCAAATATTCGCGTGTTCTTTCATTTTAGGTCGCGGCAAAGGTGCTAACTTGCTAAACCAAAAGCATAATGCATCATTTACCGTAATTGACAAGCTTTTTTCTTAAATACTTCATTTGACAACAAGGTTGTGATTATACTGTCAATCATATTTGTCACTGGCAATTTTGATAGACAAATTGTTTTTTCTCCAGCACGTGTGTGGGGAATATTGACCTCACCACGCACCATTTCACCTCGTTATTGGCGTTTTGATTGTTGTGTTTGTGCGATGAGAATTCATACTATTGATTTTATTGTGTATCCAGTCAGATGACTCCGATGCCCACAGCCACTAGAGGGCATCTTATCTTATCTGGGGTTTTGATTTGATATCCTGTGATGCATTAAGGCCCATTTATTTTATTCTTTGGCATTTTAGCTCCGAGGCAGCATCACTCATGCAAATTTAAAGGGAAGAAAAATTTCTAATTATTCACTGTCATCCTTCATGTGTGGCAACATAATTTTAGCTGAGCATCAATCAATTACAAAGCACTTTAATGACCTTGAGTATATTGAGTGAGAAACAGCTCACAAACGAACAAACCAAATAAGTGTTTATGGCATTTGCCATCAATGTGTCAAAGTCAAATTCAGGAGTATGGGAAGTGGCATTGTACAGGACTTCTTATTATCTTCTGCCAGCTAATTTATCGACGGAGGACTTAATTGATTTACTGACAGTACCCTCAAAGTCACCTCACCTGAAATGTTGCAGTGGATCAGAGACACTACCCTGGATGAGCATTCGCTTTTCATTAGCAACAGTGAGATGATCACAAAGGCAAAACACGGTGTTTGATTATGTTACAGTTAGTGAAGATGTTTGAAGGGAAGACAATTATATGCTAGCATTCTGCTCCCTCGTAAGCCTTCATGCTTCCCGCTCGTGTTTTCCAGACCTCCTGAGCCAGTGTCATTCCGGCAGAAACGAGTCCAAATGACTCATGGCCAAAGTCAGACTTCAAACAGGTCAGCTGACAACAGCATCAATAAATGGGTCACGCCAGGCAACAGGGAGCAGACAAGGTCGGCTATTCTGAGATCCCAACACCTAAGTGAACCCAAGTCCTTCTCGGGTGACTGAGTTCGTGCCGATGACTGTCACCTGTGCTGGCATCTGTCAGGGCATTTCCACTGAGATTTAGATGCATCAATCAATAAGCCGCAAGAATGTGGTTGAAACACGTGCGGGCACAGTCCCATTTATTACCAGAAAGACATTCTGTTTTTTTGTTGGCCTTGTGTGTTCCTACTTGTCAGTGTAACGGATTAATTTTTTTGATAAGTGGCCAGGATCAACATCTTTTCCAAAATCCACTTTGGAAATGACTTTGTTCTGTTATAACTGGCGTTTGAATGTTCTTCCTGTGCTTGCATTGGGGTGTGTTTTTTTTTTTTTTTTTGGGTACTGCGGTTTCTTCCCACATTCAAAAACATACTTCTGAAGGTGATGGTTAAGTATGAATAGTTGTTTGGCTAGAGTATGTGTGCATGGCAATTTGTTGGTGAGCAAAGTCAGTAAGGTTGGGACCCAGCTCATCTGTGACAATGAGGGTAAGCGAATCAGAAAATGGATGGATGGAGACCTTTAAATGTATGAATGTGATTGGTCGTATGTCGAATCTGTATGACCCTGTAATCGCTGCTAACTAGTACAGGGTGCAACACCACCTCTTGCCTGTCCTTCACCCGCAACCCTAAAGCCCGTATCTCACCGGGCAGAAAAGGATTGCGAGTTAGCTCAAGGTTGCAAAATTTGCAGAAGACATTCGTTAAATATTCACCAACAGTTTTAATGTTCGCAAACATTTTTTAGTTGTTTGTTTTTGTCACAAAGACATTTTGAACATAGTGGGAATATTATTGTGATGCGCAAAATGTGCCTTGGCATCGTCTTGCTAATGTAAGACGCTGAGATGGCAGAATATGTTGCCCCAAAACCCTGTACTGTATGTATCTTTCAGCATTAAAGGGCCCTTCACAGATGTCCACCAGTTTTAAAGTCATGTTTCCAGTAAACATTTGCATCAAAAACAAGTCCAAATAATCTAATGAAAAACAAGTGTAACAGTAACTGAACCGTGGTAAAATATATTCTTATGCCGATGCACAAAATAGTTGATTACGTGCCATTTCTAAGCTCAAAATGTTGACAGCCAGTTACCTGTTGAAAACCGAGTGCCACCTGTGCAAGCAGATCACGCTTACCATATAACTGCGGACGCAAAGCAAGATCATATAGTAAGTCATATGTAACATAGAAATGACCAATTCTGGTTTTGCCTTTTGAGTCTCAATGTGTCCCGCTGTTATGATCCACTGAGCTGTCTTGTTTTTTTGTTGTTTTTTCCTCCCTATAAGTACAGTAGGCTCTTTGCCTGTGTTATTTCTGTTTACCGGAGGTAGCACGGGGAGAGGTTGAGCGAGAAGGCACACATAGAGAAGCTTTTGCAATTAGCTCCCAATCATAAGCGTGACGGCCACACCATGAAGACACTTTGTTTTCACCTTTTGTTATGTTGCATGATGTCTCCCTCCCATATTGGTTACTGCTTCTCGTTGGGTGTTTTTGCTCTTGTTTTTTTCCCCTGAAGTTGTGTTGCTTTCTTGGCGTTCCTCCTTGCCCTACTCCTTCCTCATTTCGTTGCGGTTTGTTTCAACTTTGTTTTTGACTATTCTCCCTACTTGTTACTTTTGCACTTATTACCCTTTTCGTTTGTACTTTGTGCACTACTATTTTTCCTGACTACTCATCAGCAGCACTGTTTTTGTACATTGTTTATTAGAATTTCCATCCATGCTTTAGCAGTATTTTATTTGTTAGTTTTCTTATGTTCTACTTGATATTAACATGCTATATCTACCCATTAAAAGCACCATTAGTTTGAGCTTCATCTAGATGAGAATAAAGACTGTTTCTACAATCTGAGTCTGCTTCAGGGTTTGATTTGTCGCATATCATTACCTGAACAATTTAAAATGGTATCGTCCCATCATGCTGTTTTCATGTATCGAATTAACTTTTTAAAAATTCCATGAAAAGCAAATTGTAGTAAGAAATAGACTGGACTTTCAGTTCAATTTTTTAAGATTTTGGGTAATTTGTGTTGGCATTGCTGATTGAGTGTTTCTTCCTGTCTACATCCATTTGTAGTTTTCTTTGGCAAAGTAATTGCTTGCCAGCCCCGGTTGTCACGTCACGTCAGTGTCTCATTAGCACTTCCATCGGTTCCACCGTCACCAGTGGTAAAGGTCAGAGTGGCAGAGTCAGCACTCTCACGATTCACTCAGACAAGAGGGACTCAACAGGTGCTGTACGACCCATTGCAGCAAACCCGATTGCCTGGGTCTGCGATTTTTAGAAAGGATGCTGAAAAATAAGATATTTGACAGGTGTGTGGATTTTAATTGTGGGATCTGGAAGCATTCTCTCAAATCCAAAGTGATTCAATTACGATAGATCATAAAATAGGACCAAATTTTAGACAAGGCAAACATAGTAGTGATGGCTCAAAAATGTGTTTTGGATCTTAAATGAGGAACGAGATCCAGTGACGACTTTGCTCCCTCCTTAAAAATACACTGAATACAATGAACATTTGTGTGTGTGAGTGTTTGTGTGCGTGTATTTTCCTGGTTTCAGTTAGTATCATATTGACCGAAGTTCATCCAAGCATCTCTCAAATGTGTTCAAGTGTTTGTAACTTCCCAAAGAATTTTAGTCTTGACGGGATGTATTCATGAATTTTACTATCTGGCGGGCAGGTTACATTCACAGAAGCAACTAGCTGTCTATCAAATGTTTGGTCATTTGTGCTCAAATGGGCAGTGGATGGAGGCGGGCAATCGAGGGTCACATTTACAAACACAATATGAACCGGATGCTTATGATGCATGTCCAAAATATATTGGGAGAAGAGACAAAAAAATAAATAAATAAACAAATAAATAAGATGGACCAAATCTATTTGCCTCTACCGCTTACCTTTCTTTCTTTTTTTTTTCCGCCGGACACCATGGGTGCTTATCAACTAACTATTAGTCGCCTCAAATCAACGTGTTCATTGCTCTAGGTCCTCCAATGCACTCTTCCTTTTTTCACCTCCTTTCTGCCAGGCAGGCCAGATATTTGAAACCTGTATTATCAGTTCTTCCCAGGATGCTGGTGGAAGTTGATTTGCCACGCCCGATTGAATGTGCTTATCCTTTCACGGCGGCCAGCTCCCCCAGCAGACAGGAACCCAATGGCCCATCTACACAGAGGTGCCAAATAAAAAAAATATCTACAGAAGGAGGGAAAATGTGGGGGGGGGGGGGCGCGGGTCATGGAGGGGCAGTGTCAGCCTACATGTCACCACCTTGGACAGCAAAGGGAGTGAGAGAGGTGGGGGTCATCGCAACATCTGCCTCATCCTTTGTTTTTACCAGTAATATGCAGCCATTCACAGAATCTGTCAATGCAAAAAATTCATCACCCCTCTCCGCCATCCTAAATCCCACCACTCACATTTACACAAACTACATCTCTTTGCCGAAACGGTTGAATGATTGGAGGGAGACGAGTGGAGCAAAAGGTGATGGAGGACATTAATTAGAATAACTTTAACTATGTACCGACTGCTGTCAGGCTGATGAATAAAAAATAACAATCATAATAATAATAATAATAATAATTAAATGATGTGAAGGAAAATTGTAAATAGTACTGCGATTTATCCATTTGTGTTCATATTGTATTTAATTGAAAGATGTTTGTTAGTTTTTTTTTCTCTTTCTCCTTTCTTCTTTCTACATACATTCTTGCTGCTGAAGCTGTAAATTTCCCCAGTGTGGGACGAATAAAGGATATCTTATCTTATCTTATCTTATCTTAGCTTGTGTTAAAGGCAAATGCATGTTTATCTGCAGGCCGGGCCGCCGTCACATAGGCTGAGTGGCTGTCGGTGGCATAAAAAGACCCATTTGTGCTTTATCTTTGTAAATAGAGGCGGGCAAAAGCTGCAAAGGGAAGGGATGACGGGATGATGGTGGAGGAAGTGACTGATGAGGAGAGCATTGAGCTGTGGCTGCTGCTGGAGAAAAGAAGGAAGAATACATGCAGTGGCAACAGTGGAGGTCGGCGGGGGCTGACGGAGGCCTAGATTGCTACCTCCATCAGGGGGTTGTGGCAATTGTGAATGCAATTACTGCAGACAAGACCCACTACTGAATTGAATCAACACTATGGTGGCAACTCAATCGGCTAAATTTGCCCCTCATTCAGGGGACAAAATGGGCAATTAGAGTAATGATAATGGCAGGTGTTCTTGCATAAAATGTCTTGGTAAATTGCATCAAATACAATAGAACCTCCAAGGATGAGCACTTTTCACAATTTAGAATGTTGGTCAAGTTCTGGATGACAAATCGCTTTTTCCCCCACTCACTGAAGAAAAAAAAATGGTTTAAGTTAAAACTACCTGAAAATATAGACAAGACTCATGTTCACATATTTTTAAAGAAAGGCCTTCTTACAAGGTTGTTTTATTTTTTTATTTTTTGAAGGTGAATGATTCATCATGGCCGTCAGGGTGAGCAAATGGATGACTATTACACGCGCACCATTTCGCTCTCTGCAAGACAGCTCTACCATTCAGGACGATGCAGAGCAAAAGAGGTGGGTAAAGGTGCCTGAATCTTGTGAAAGCATCGCCCGTTAAGTTGTGCTCAGGGTGGACACAAAAGGTAGTGGCAGCAGTGACTATTGGAAAAACTAATAGTAGGCCTGGTATAATGATTGGAATGGTCGGGGGGTGGGGGGCGGACAGAAGCTTCAAGCTCTCTTGTAAAGTACTGAAGACAGACAGACATCACAGCAGGCTTCTGAGATGGAAGTCTTGGGAAAGGGGCTATTGCTTGATACCACTGGGGAAATATACGGCCTAGAATAGGCACGGGGCAGGAAATGGATTTTATTGGAGAACTAATCACGGCAGCCGTTTTAGTTGGGCACAATTTAGATTTTGATTAGATTCCCGGTGACATCGGACTTATCAATGCTGCTCATACTTGGAGGTGTAATTTGATCTTTGGTGTCAACATCGTTGTGATGTATGTCCTGCTGCATGCACAATGACTGTTGTGCGTGTGTTTACCACACCGGGTGGGTGTAGTGGCAGTTACTGGTTTTTGCGGGCGATTGTGTTTTGATTCAATGTCATCCTTTGGTTAGACTTCCTTATTCGTTCAGTTAAAGGGAAATTGATTTGATGAGTCATTTACTTTCCAATAGAGAAATGAATAATTGTTTTGACATTTCCCTGAAAGTGGTTATTTATCAGTGAGCTACAGATGTGTTAGTCTGGTCAACTCATACTACTGTGGAATGAGTCCGGTCAAATGCTCCTGAGATCCCCAAAGACCTCAGGTCGTCGAGCACTAAACATGAATCTTGAGAATGTTCAAATGTAAGGTAAAGATTGTTTGTACTGTATAGTTCATAAACATTTGAGAATGGCAACAATTTGACGCAGGAGCCAGGTTGTCTATTCGCGAACAGGCCAGGATGCTTGCGCCCTGTTTCAACCGCTTGGGGAGGTTCCAGCTCACTTGTGACCCAAATCAAAACAATTACTGCTACTGTGTCGTAGAAAATGACTGAATGGGTGGGCCAAATGATTTCAAATTGCCTACCAGTCGTTCAACCTTGAATGTGTATTCATTCATGTCTTCGGCAGCATTCTGTTGAGATGCCTCCATTGTTGTGTTTATAGCAGGTGAGTGGCAGTGCTTTATATGTTTATGGGTTGCGAGCCAGTTAGTGTTCATCAGTGTTTACTGAGACACTTTTGGATGTCTGTTTTGTTTTTGTTTTTTTATTTCCTGTAATTAAAGTCAACAAAGTTGTTTTGGCTACATCAGCGGTGTGCTGTTCACATGGATCAATATTAGAGCTAAAGATTGGCCCATCTTGGCAGTTACAGGACAATAATTCAGAACAGAATTATAATGAATTGGCCATTAGCAGAGAATGTAAACGCACATCTGTGGACAGCTGAAGTGAATTTACTTTCATTTAAATATTGGCTCCATACCCTCACTCGTCTGTTCTGCCCATTGCATTAGGTGTCATGAAATGTGTGTTTATTGAAGTCGACATCTGGTGAGCTGACTAGTAATAACTGATCCTAATTTAGGTTCTGGCAAGCGCAAACTGTTCTGTCCAAAGACCGTACAGCAACTTGACTTGTTTGTATAAGCAGTACTGTGCTATGTGTCCTTTTAAGTAGCGCTAAAAAAACAAGGAGTGCCTGTGACACTACCCACAAAAAACAACAACAAAACTTTTATGTTGACCTTCATGACATATCCAAAGTCCTTCAGGACCTTCAATAAGCAAATATTGAAAGCCATTTAGGTACCTGTATCTGTATTTAAAAATATATAACAATAATAATTTTAATTTTATTTTAGTGATTTTGTAATATAGCCAGGTTTATCTGGGTCCCTTCTCCAAGTCACACATTCAGCTAAGTCTCAATGCCACATTAGTAGTCTGCTAACTTTTTAGTTATCATGCTATGCAGAGATGAAGAGCACAGCCTTTTCTAAAATGCAACACTCTAATCCCGCTTAAACTGCAGCCAACACGGACCAGTGCCAAGACTCCATCAAAACCAGGTGGCTTTGATGCCTGTTCCAAGACTTTAGAGAAGGCGGAATGTGGCACTGTGAGGGGCAGCCAGGTGGGTGCCGCCGCATAATTTGGCCTGAGGCAAAGTAGAAATCGCAAGGAATATGAATCATGTTTTTATTAGCATCATATCTTATATGTATTGGATTTTTAAGGGCAACAGGGAGGATCCACAGTTGCTATCGGAACAGTTCAAATGGAACAACCAACTGTGCATTAATTAAACATTGGGGGCATCATTCTTGAAATAAATACCGCCTTCAACAGTAATTGTTACAGATGCTAATGCAAGAACAGTGCTGTCCATGCTGTTCCTAATGTATATAGATCACAACCAAATGATTGCTCTTGAGGTAAAGTCCTAAATTCAAATTTTTGTCCAGCATTTGCATGAGAGAATTCAATGTACATCAGCTGGCCTCAGGTTACCCAGTCGGGTCACTCAATTAGAGTTTTGGAAAAGGTAAAACACCAGAAGACAAAGCTTATGACAAAAAAGTTTATTCAAGACATTACCTTGACCTTGACTGTTAACGGCAACTGGTCATGGACCACATTATTTCAATTTCCGGGCCACGGGGAGCTGGAGGTGATCTCAGCTGATTTGGGGAAAAAGACAGACCCTGGACTGGTTGCCAGCCAAGCACAAGGCAATCCTTCACCCTCATCTTGCCACTGAATGGGAACTGAACCGGAGCTGCCTGCACCAAAGTCTTGCGAGTGCATCACCGAAAATCAATCATATCAAAGTTCCGGTGTATTCCGTTGCACTTATAACAAGCCAGTGTGCAGATAGCATGATTGTAAAGCTATTATTTTAGGTTTAGAACTTCTAAATTTTGTGTTAAGAGTTACATGGGGGGGAAAGAAGTCACGCCAAATAGAGCAACAAAAATGCTTTTCTTGGTTTGACGGGTTGGTCACTTCCATAGTAGATTAAAAGTGCCTCATCGCATCATGCAATGTTTGCATTTGAATGGAATCCATACAACCAATGTCGCATCACTTTTGTATTTAAAAAAAAACCTTGTCAGGCACAAAAAGAAGCTCATCGTGCCCCACTGATAAAAGACAATCCAACAAAGTATATAATTGTGAAGTCAAGCAATTATTGCCTGTATAACTATCGCCTAATGCTGAAATAATTAAGAATGTCTCTTACTGGGGACTGAAATGCAATTATCACCTTGATGACAGTGCCATACAAAGGCATTTGGAGGAGAGTGCACAATACGAGAGCGCAGCAAGTAACTAAAATGACGGGGATAATATAATTAGAAGAGGGCTGATGTGGAAAGAAACAAAGGGGAGACAGCCTCAAGGTGTTTTTCCGAACAGCGTTGCCATGTCTACATACTTCATTTGCATACTTATAATGTCACACAATCAAACCTCAGAAGCATTTGAAGCCTTGCAGGGAGCTCATGTGACGATTTCAAAATCTTTGCTTCTCAAACTTTAATATTGAGCTTCTTTATTGCACCATCTGGCTCAATTTGCCTCGGTTGAGGATGTTTTTGTTTTCACGTGAAAATAGCACTGCGTGTTCCTGGCAAAACCACACCGCAAAATCAGACTTGTTCATGAACAACAACTGGAGCGTGAGGGACGAGTAAACAGTAGAAACGGAGGTGAAACATAGTTTGTGATGCTAATAGACGTGTTTAATAAATATATTGTTAGCATCTGCTTGGTAATGTCAACTTGCATTTGTGATTGACAATTAATTATTGATTGTCATATTTTACGAAGAGCCAGACCCACTTATTTGACATAGTTCTGTTCCTGGGTATATGAATCTATCCTGATCCTTGCACTCTTTGCTCTGAAACGGGATCCTTTCTGTGGTGGTCTAAGTTTAAATAAAGTTGCCTTTATTCACTGCCACAATGGTGCAAACGCCCATTTGTTGTCATGATTCTGTTTGTGACCAACAGGTGGCACTGTAGGGCTCCCCCTGCAGCTGCACACCTGTTGGTCGTTATGTAATTAGTAGTATAAAACGCGTTGTCGGGTCATTGTGTGTTTTGCTGTTTGTTTCTGTCATGCTTCAGTCATGCTTTTGGTTTGGTACTTTGTATTATTTGTGATACTTTGGACTTTGTTTTGTTTTAAGATTTAGTTTTCTCTATGTTTCAATACAACTCGTCAAGTACACCCTGATCCTGATCCTGAGCATCTCTTGCCTGCTTTGTGGGGTCCAGCACCACTTCGCAAACGTGACATTTCTAATCACACCGTCCATCTACAAAAATACCACTGAAACCCTTTTGGATGTCTGTTTTGTTTTTGTTTTTTTCAATTTCCTGTAATTAATGTCAACATAGTTGTTTTGGCTACATCAGTGGTGTTCCGTTCACATGGATCAATATTAAACTCCAAAATTGTGCACAGCTCGACTGCACTTTGTGCAAGACCTGCATGAAAATAGTGCCCTTTGACTTTAGAAGTATTGTAATTTTGATTAAAACTGTTTTTCGGGGGTGGGGTGGGGGGGGTTCTGTATTTTTGAGGCATACCTTTGTTTATTTATATATATATATATATGACCATTGACCGATGAGTAACAGCGGATGTTGCCCATACGGTATCACTTCAGCACACTTAAAATATCAGTTGACCAGCTCCTAGTGGTAGTACCTGCTTGTCAGTCAAAAAGCCAGAAGCGAGTAGTCTGCAGTGTGTACGCGCAGTGGAAAAGCAGATCTTTCGAGAAGAGCCGCTGCTCGACTTGCTTCCTACTCTGACTTTACAGCTCATTTAAAAGTTAAATCCAATAATTATCCAGTTGGAGCGAGAAATACTTCACTCTCGACATTTACTTAAACCATCATTCTCGTTGACTACATTTCAGCCCGACAGCCAATGCGCCCAAAGCAGTGACTGTGATATCCAGTACGGAAAGTGTCATTTTCAACTATAGCTTTATTACAGATATCACCAAAAAAAAATTGACAAAGTCATTGCATATAAGCAAAGTGGAGGAATGTACGATTCCTCATTGTGCATTATTAAAGGTGGAGATCAAATGAAATATTCAACAGATAATATGCTGCTCTAATATTCATAGAAATGAACTTTATATTCGAGAAGACATTTTTATGTGGCGTGGACTGGAGGCTACTGATTAAATTTCATTGTTTGATCACCATGCAGAGACATTATGAGGTATGATGGGAGCTGGCCAGTGGTCCCCTCTTTAGCAAACATTTAAGCGGCGGTGACAAAGGCCACACTCTTTTTGACAAAGTCTAAAGTTCTCTAGAGTGAAACCAAGCAAAGCCAAAGTCGTTCAAATTAAAAAAAAAATAAACATTTCCTATTTGCAAGAATGTATAGAGAATCAATTTTTTCCATGATTAAGATGTTGGTTGCCAATATCACACCATACAGTACCATACAGTAAAACTAATATAGAGTAAAACTACGTATACTTTAGAATATTCTCGACTGCCTTAAGTAGTAATCAGCGCACAGTGTATTTTTTATTTATTTATTTATATTACGGTACTTATAGACTGTAAATGTGAATTGAATTTAAATGAGACGTGTCAGTGTTGTGTAATGTACAGAACATCAGAGAATGGCATTTGAAAAAACAAAAAACACTGCATGCACACGCTTTAACTATGATGGACACACGAGGAACTACTTTGTGGACACGGACTATTACTTTGTGGGCTTGGACCATCACATTGTGCACACGAAATAGATGCACAAAAGTGTGCATGAAGTAGTTAAGAGTGTGCGCACGAAGTAGCTGTGGCTCCTCGTGGGTCACTTGAAGAAGGAAAACCGAACGTTCCTACTTTCAAAGTTGAAAGATCAAAGCAAAGCTACTTGATGGACAGGAACAGCGTGATTGAATTTTATTTTAGGCTCGGGATGAGTTACAAGGACATCATGAAAAGCTTCACATTGCAAGATGTTCAAATAGGCTGTTGAGAGTCAGCTTTCTTTACTGGGATTGATGTTATTGTTCAGCAACTGCACTGCTCTGGGAAGGATCATGGTTCTCTGTGGATGTATACGAAATGAAAACCTTTTGTCATGATATCAATACTTAATTTTGGCATAAAATAAAAATGTCAGCTGCAATAATTTGTGCCTTTTTGAAGGCTCTGATAAGGTCAGTGTGAAACGAGTCTGTGAAGGTGTGCTCGATTTGTTTACCCTCTTGTCCGATCAGGGATCAGCGCGACTTCATGTGCACACTGCAACGATTTTGTGCACACAAAGCAATAGTTCATGCACACAAAGTAGTAATTTGCATGCATGAAATAGCAATTAGTGTCATAAGTAAGTAGTTCGTGTAAAAAAAGTAGTTGTTTTTCTTGTCGTGTGTGGGGCTCCGTAGATATCAGCTCCATAAAAAAAATAATAAATCATGTGTATGTAGCTGAAATTGAATTGCTAGCTCATGTTGTATTGAACAGCTATGAGTTGCATTTCCTCAGGAGGCATCACAAAAAATAAAATATCAAAGTTCACATTAGTTTTTAGGATATTGACTGTGATGAAGCATAACATGATTTGTTGACATGTTCACATTAGAAACTAGCAGCAATTTCACAGCATTACTTTTGACGTTCATCGGTTTCTAAGTGCACTATTGATACATGTTCTCGGCAGTCGCGCATAAAAACAGGAGTTGAGTGGTAAATGCAGCAGTCACGACATGTTTTGCAAAGGGAAAAAAAAAACAGTGATTCATATTCATGCACTTACTGCCAAAGACATCACCTAAGGCATGGAGGACTCTGTAAATATGAATAAATCAGTTAGAATCCCTGTAGTGCCTTCATTTGCTAGAGTAGAGTTCATGTGTTGTTGTTTTGTTGCATTCCACCGTTTTGTTGTGTTTACATAAGCCCATTAAAGAGTTAATTAAGTTTAAACTTAATAACAAACACAAGCTTGTTATGCAAGCATCCGGAGAGACATTTTGAGGAGACGTGGATGAGATGCAGAGGGGGATGTCTAAAGCTCTCATTTTACTGAGCGTGTATAAAAATGAGACACACTCCCACACACATTTCCCCCTTTTTTGGTCAGACAGATCTGCTGTGACTCCTAACAAGACGGTATTCACGGAGGTCAGAGGTGCTGTCTATTTTTTAAAAGATGTAAACCTCAACTTGGGGCTTTCTAACAGTTATCTAATTGGATTGGGCCCTCAAAGACCCCCCCGCCCCCTCCTGTTTTTTACCCCCCTTCATGACCATCTTTTGTCCATTCACCACTGAGCCAAAAGAGCTGCAGACAGAAGAGAAGGAGGACGGGCGACGGAATAGTTGGAGATATCCTGAGCAATTAAGACGAGGCCAGGTGTCGTGCTAATTGCAGGAAAATGGAGACCTCGGCCGACGTGTCTAATTCCCTGCTCGCTGCCCCGTAACCACTCAAGTGCGTGCCTGCCACTCATTTCCGCTTTCCTCGGCGAGTAGGTAGCCATTCCTTGACCCTCGCTGTCCACGGAGACCCCCGATCAGACCTACCTGGAGCTTCCCTGAGCTGTGATATCCGTGAGTATCCAACGAGGGATCCCTCGAGCTAACGCTGCAGCTTTAGCGCCCTTCACACATAATCAGACAGAGAAATGTCAAAGAGCACAAAGGCGTCTTGCAAATTTCCAATGTGGGTGCAACATCAAGGAATGAATGTCGATGAGTCACAGAAAGTACACACCATAAAGGGATTTTAAAAAATTGTTGATTTTATTTTGTTTTGTTCCACTTCCTTTTACCTCGGGCGGCACCTAACTGCAGCGATTAGTGAGCAAACAAAATTCTGCATTTAAGCAGATAAAAAGCCCAACGGTTGGATCAAAACAACAACAACAAAAATCAATTCATTGAAGCATTATTATAATTATTTTTATTATATTTGTAATATAACCTGTCCGTGCCACATCTTAATGGGGCTGGGGGCTTGGGGGGGGGCACATACTATAGAAATGGAAGGTGGTTGCCAAGTGCCCACTTCACAACGGAGATCTGTAATCACTTGGCCAAATTTAGATCACCATCCGAGGTCTGTTTGCAGTTTCTGCTTCCACCAAGTCAAGCACCGTCTGCCTCTTGCATGCCAATTTTAAAGGCAATGAGAGGAGCCACTTCAACTGGCTGTGAATCAAGTTGGCTGTTCACCCCCACAACAGAGCAGACCGCCCATTGCTAACATTGCCAAAGTGCATGCTTTTGTGAAAACACCAACACAAGGTGTAGGCCACCCATGTACATAGTATACTGTGATTTGCGCGTATGAAGTGGGTGTTGGTAACTGCATTTCCCATCGTGCCTCAAAAAAGAAGTTGACACAGCAGTCTATTTTTTTTCTGTCAAGGTAGATGCCTTAGCTGCAAATATTTTGTTACTTAAAGCTACTCGCAAACTGTGCACTCTGACACTGACAAACACCATAAGAATTTTCCAGCATTATGCAGTTAAAAAATAACCAAAAAATAGCACATTTATAAGATATACATGGATGTTGGGTTTTTTTTTAGTTTTTTTTACCATCACATACAAACAGACTCATATTCAACATGAAATGATTCCCTCAACTATTAATCATAAAATATAGTAATAATAACAGCTTTTTCATATTATTTGGAGCATTAAATTATTCCAGTATAGCCGAGGGCCAACTGAAATGGAAACAGGACCATGCAGATACAGTCCATTATGCATTGTTAAACGTTGATCTATGGTTTAATATTTGCTTGCCAACAGCGCTGACAATGTGTTATTACCTTGACAGGCGGCTATAATGTTCTTTGACACGCCGGTGATTATTTAAATAAGCTGCAACAATAAATACGACGCCACATGATCTACAATATGAGCTTCAAGGAAAAATAAAAAATAAAATACGTGTACACGGGAGTAAAAAATGGGATTGAAAATGAGGCTTGTGGAGGTTTAGAGAGAAGAATGTCAATGAGATTTATCAGGAAAGCAGCTCATTGTTATTTTGAAATTAGGCTCAGGAACAAAGCTGAAGTCGGATATCGCGGAAATGAAGTGTTAGCGTGTTAGAGCGGGAAAATTCTTGATTACCACCGTTGTCAACATGGAAATGACTCAGCCTATATGCCCAAGGCTTTTGACGGGACCAGCCAAATCCTCACAGCTGTGCTGTAGTGCCATCATTGCCTTTTCTATGCACACCAGGATTCTTGTAAATAGTTACAGAAAACACTAAATCAACATCTGATTACTGCCCAAAGTTTGCAAAGTGGCACTCGGGCTGTAAAACTGTCGAGGAGCAGTTGGAATCAACAGATAAAGACGCAAAACTGCTTCTTTGACAAACACTAAATAAGCAGAAAACATCAGCTAAAACAAACATAAAAGCCTCTTCGCAAACACCAACTGTCATGAAAGGCAACAGATAGCAAGCATACTGGCAGACGCGGTAATTAAGGGAGAAGGGTTAGCGGGGACGCTGCCGGGCGCAGACTTGAACGGCCGCTCCGACACCTGTTCGTGCGTCTGGCCCAAACCTGAAAGAGAACTGGAGAGAGAGTGAGGCGACTTTGTAGCTGTGCCATCTTAGCGCAGCATTATCTAATGAGATTAGATGCTTCACTAATGAGCTCTACAGTGAGGGGAGTCGACTGCCATGCGAAGGTCAAATAAATTCTGGACTTCAATCTGCCGTGGATTTCAGGAGTCATTAACTAATAAACAAATGGTTTGGAGCAACAAATGCAGTTTACCTTGTAATAAAGGCTTCAAAATAGCTGGGATGGTACATTAGCTCATAAAAATCCTAAATGAATAAATATTGGGAATTTGGTTTCTTATTTGAAACAGTAGGTACCGATCTGGCATATGTTTCACCTGCGTATTATTGGTGGGTTAGTACTAGTAATGGAAATAGTAGAAGTGGTGTTGTCACGGTGGATCTGTTTGTGACAAACAGGTGGGACCGTAGGGCTCCTCCTACAGCGACACACCTGTTGGTCATCATGTCATTAGTAGGTTTTCTGTTAAAAGGAGTCCCTGCCAGACCACTCAAGGTCGGGTCAGTTTCTGTTGCTGTTTTTGATCGTGTTTCCTTTTCTGTTTTGCTTCTGCCATGGGGTTTTGTTTCGTTACTTTTTGTTCTTGTTGTTTTCAGAACTTTGTTTTGGATTTTGTTTTCTGAGTGTTTTATTAATACTTGTTGTCAAGTCCACCCTGCTCCTCCCTGCTGCCTGCTTTTTGCTCTTTTGGTCTCTGCTCAAGCCAAATGGATGAATGGACAATTGTATTTACAGTATATTGTGAGTTAAAATGAAACAGCTATGTCTAATTGTCCAGTAAATTCATCTAAGGAAAGAAAATAAAATTTGCATCTGGAACATATTTGATTATTGTGGGGGGTTCGTTTAAAATCATTGTTCAAATGAATTGTGGTTGAAAGAATGAAAATTCAATGTGTGATAATAAGAACTTCATTAGGGTCTTTTGAGGTCAACTCAAGCCTTTTTCGAAAACTATGCCAGTCATCTTTGCCACATGGGATGCTGGTGAGCATAACAGCAGGACAATCAAGGAGAATTTCACTGACATTTTAATAACATGCTGATATGTCAAACCAGGGAACAGAAGGCAATTAAAAAAAAATATTTTGGCTTTTAGTCACAATGTTGATCTTCTGTTTTCTGTTTTTCTGTTGGTATGTCAGCATTTTATTGGCAAAAAACTAAATGTTTACTTTTTACGCCAAAATGCCCTTTTAAAATATATAAGAAAGATTTGATCAAGCCGTAATTTTTTAAGTGCATAAAACTATCTTTTTTTTGTGAGCATTGCAAATTTGCAGAGGAAAGATTGCATGGCAAGGTGTATTAACATAAGGAGAGCGCTCTGCATCTTCCTATCAAACCTGCGAAATCCTTGTCACTGCTATCCCCTGTAATCTGTTTAATAATATTTATGTCGGCGAAATTGAACATGTGGTATGGAATGACTAATGTCACGCTCATAATTTAGTCATAAGACTCTGCTGCAGCCATTTATGGAGACTGCATCCATGAGGACGCTGTATGAATAGTCATCCATCCACTCTTCACCTTCATAAGCTCCAACGGCAAACACCAATCACTGGGAAGTCGGAAACGGCTGACCTCGGACCTGGAAGAGTGAATTGGAATGCCACTTGAAGCAGGAGTTGTTTTTGAATGTCTGCCCAACATCTCCGGAATTAGATTGCTATAACACACCTAAGGCCATTGCGGACTTCTTTGGCCTGGTTAGCCTTACAGTTGCAGTCTGTGGTGTAACTATGCGGGCTCTTGGTGGCTGTGGTAAACAGTAAAGATGGTAAAGAGCATATGTTTTTGCTGTTGGCTGAAATTCATAAGACTGCCATATTTTCCAGACTATAAGTGGCATTTTTTTTCATAGTTTAGCCGGGGGTGCGACTTATACCCTGGAGCGACTTATGTGTGAAATTATTAACACATGATTTTGTCATTTCACATGTTATTTTCACATTAAACCACACTCGGCCGCTCTTGGCCTGTGTTGATAAATCAACGATGAGTCTGACGTCAGCGATGTAGATGAGGAAGCGGCGCATCGTCTACCTCTCGAGTTGGGGGAGTTGTTTAAAAGTGACACAGAGAATGAAGATTTCATCAGATTTTGTGATTTGGAGTGAAAGTGATAGTTTGGTAAACTTGTTAGCATGTTATCTGAATAACTCTTGATTTGTTACGTCGTTACTGACATTACCAGGCATGTCAGTCATGTAACGTTAGTATACCGTGCACTTATTCAGCCTGTTGTTCGCTATTTTATTTTAATTTTAAATTGCCTTTCAAGATCACATATATGTTTTTGGTGTTGGATTTTATCAAATAAATTCCCCCCAAAGATGCGACTTATACTCCAGTGCGACTTATGTTCTTTTTTTCTTTTTTTTTTTTTTCCTTCTTAATTATGCGTTTTTGGCTGGTGCGACTTACAATCGGGAGCGATGTATAATCCGAAAAATACGGTATATCTACTTAAATAAACTATTATATTATTATATTATAAACTTCTGTAGTTTGAACACAAATTAGTCCACCACTTTTGCTACAACATCAACACCAACTAGAGGTATGTAAAATGATGCGAGAATAGGACTAGCTTGTTTTCAGAAAATACTGCGGATTCACAGCCTAATTTTATTTTAGAATGGCATAGAAATTATTAAAATTAATTTAGCACAAGGCCATTTTTACTGATACCTGTAGGTATAATAATAATAATAATAATACATTTTATTTGTGGGCGCCTTTCTAGAAACTCAAGGACACCTTACAACAAGCAGTTAAAATCACGAGTACAATGTTAAAAAACTACATCAAATAAGATAAGAAAAAATACAACAAAATAAATAAATAAAACAATGGCTTTATGGTCTGAGTGAATAGGCTTGTCGAAACAGATGTGTTTTGAGGCGGGATTTGAAATGTGTTAATGAGGCTGTATTACGAAGGTCAGCGGGGAGTGAGTTCCATAGCTGGGGAGCAGAGCGACTGAAGGCTCTATTTCCCATGGTGACGAGGCGAGCAGGGGGGACAGAGAGGAGGACAGAGGAGGAGGAACGAAGAGAGCGGACAGGCGTAGGAATATGGATGAGGTCAGATAGGTATGGAGGGGCTAGGTCATGAATGGATTTGAATGTGAGTAGCAGGATTTTATATTGAATGCGGTGTAAAATGGGAAGCCAGTGGAGATGTTGGAGGACAGGTGTAATATGGTTTATGTATGGCGTGAGTGTGATAATGCGGGCGGCTGAATTTTGGACCAGCTGAAGCTTATGGAGGGTTTTTTGAGGGAGACCAAACAGAAGGGAATTACAGTAATCGAGTCGCGAGGTGACGAGGGTGTGTACAAGTATAGCAGTGGACTGAGGAGTGAGAGAAGAGCGGAGCCGGTGGATGTTTCGAAGATGATAATATGCAGAACGAGTGATGTGGTTGATATGTGAGGTGAAGGAGAGGGTGCTATCAAGGATGACACCCAGACTCTTGACCTGAGGGGAGGGGGAGATGGAAGAGCTTTCGAAGGGAATGGAGAAGTTGTTTATTTTGTTTAGATTGGATTTAGTGCCTATAAGGAGGAATTCAGTTTTATTGCTATTCAGTTTGAGGAAATTTGAGGTGAACCAAGATTTTAATTCCTGCAGGCAGTTGGTTAGGGAGGATGGTGGAAGTACGGTATTAGGTTTGGTAGAGATGTAGAGCTGGGTGTCATCCGCGTAGCAATGGAAATGAATGTGATGTTTCCTGAAGATATTACCCACGGGAAGAAGATAGATTAGAAATAGCAATGGGCCAAGGACAGAACCCTGAGGAACACCTGAAGTGAGGGGAAAGGGGTGAGATCTAAAACGTTTGAGCTGGATAAACTGGGTGCGGTCAGAAAGATAGGAGCGGAACCAGGAGAGGGGGATGCTGGTGATGCCAATGGAGGAGAGTCTGTCGAGGAGGATGGAGTGAGAGATGGTGTCAAAGGCTGCACTGAGGTCAAGCAGGAGGAGGATGGCGAGTGAACCGGAGTCAGCAGAGAGAAGAAGGTCATTGCATATTTTGAGGAGGGCAGTTTCAGTACTATGGAGGGGACGGAAGCCAGATTGAAATTGTTCGTATAGCTTATTGGAGGAAAGATGGGTGTGAAGTTGAGCAGCTACTGTTTTCTCTAGAAGTTTGGAGATGAACGGAAGGTTTGATATGGGACGAAAGTTGTTCAAGTCGCAGGGATCAGAGCCAGGTTTCTTCAGTATGGGAGTGACAGCAGCAGTTTTGAGATGAGATGGTACAATGCCAGTAGAGAGGGAAGTTTGAATAATGTTAGTGATGAGAGGGGAGAGGGCCGGGATAGAAGCTTTGACTAAAACAGTAGGGAGAGGGTCAAGCTGACAAGTAGAGGATTTGGACTTCTGGATTAAGATGGAGATTTGGTGGACAGATGGGGATGTGAATGCAGAGAATAGGTGGGTAGGAACCGGGGAGAATGGAGAAGGAGGGTTAGGAGCAGCTGAAGGGGTGAGTTGCTGGTGGATAAGTTGGATTTTGGATGTAAAAAATGAGGCCAGAGTATTACAAAAATCAGTGGAATAGAGATGTGAGGGAAGAGTGTCAGCAGGTTTAGTGAGTTTAGAAATGAGTGAAAAGAGTGATCTGGGGTTGCCTTCATTGGAACTGATTAATCCAGAGTAGAAGATTGATTTGGCTTTGGATATTGAGTCCTTGTAATGGAGAAAGTGGGTAGTGTACATTTCTTTATGAATGGCGAGTCCAGTTTTTCTATATAATCTTTCAAGTTGACGGCCTTTTGATTTAAGTTGTCTGAGGGTAGGGGTAAACCAGGGTGCTGTTTGGTTGAAGGAGACAGTTCGGGTTTTGAGTGGGGCCAGGATATTGAGAATGTTATGGAGATTTGTATTGTAGTGTGTCAAAAACTCATCTGTTGTAGAAAGACAATCAGTACTGGGGAGGTTGTTGATAAGTGATTCTAAATTGTCCGGGTTAATGTCCTTGATTTTACGGAAATGTATAATGCGTTGTGGGTTGGATTTGAAAAATGACAGGTTAACATTGAATGAAAGCAATAGATGATCTGTGTATGGGAGGAGATCGGTTTTACAGTTTGTTGGTGATAATCCAATACAGCAGATCAAGTCCAGAATATGTCCTTTACTGTGTGTGGGAAAGTTGACATACTGTTGAAAACCAAAACTGTCCAGACAGGAGGTAAAGTCTTTGGTAAGTGAGTCATTGATATTGTCCATGTGTATATTAAAATCTCCTAAGAGAATCACATTTGGTGATAGTGTATACAGATGAGTGAGGAGTGTAGTAATGTCAGTGATAAAATTCTTGTTTGGTTTTGGTGGACGGTAAATAGTGGCAATCAGTGTGGGAGTTGATCCAGAGAGCTGTATAACAGTCGCTTCAAAAGATAAAAAAGCAGGCACATTTACAGGTGCAAATTTCCAATCCTCGCGCAGAATCATCGCGAGGCCGCCTCCCCTCCCAGTCGTGCGCGGCACAGCGTGATAAACAAAGCCCGGTGGAGTAGCTTCATTAAGAGTACCATAATCATCTGGCTGCTGCCAGGTCTCAGTCAGACACAGAATGTCAAACTCACGGTCTGTCAGGAGGTCGTGGACGAACTGGCCCTTGCTCGTAAGGGAGCGGATGTTCAGTAGGCCAACGTTGACAGGAGTGCAGCTGCGAGCGACCGCGATGCTATCCGACCTCGGGACGCGTGTCAACACAGAGGCATCCGCACGGCGTCCGGTGTTCTTCCGTGGGCGGCGAGCGGTGGACCAGAACGACCTGATGGAGCTGGAGTTGTCGTATCGATAGTTTCGGCGTGAGCCCCGGTGAGTGCACCTTCGCCGGGGCACGTAAAGGATGTCCGGGTGTTGGAGCAGAGCAGGCGGTGGTGGACCGTGTTGATTAAAGTTGAGTTTGAGCTCAGTGGCTGCATATTGGTGAAGCGCTTCCAATGACTGGTGGAAAACACACAGAGCGAACCAGAAGAAAGCAAGCCACTCACAGCTGATTGACATAGCCGGACCGGAGTAATGAAGTCGGGAAGCGGCAACAGTTAGTGGGTAAGCTAGCCGCTAGCCGCAACTCAACGACAACTCAATACTCGATGACAGGTAATGACAGTTCGGCCGATCGAGTGTGGATTGATCATTGTTCACTCGGTGACCATAAAAGCAGGTCGACATAAAATATGTCGGCTATAAAAGATAAAAAATTGACATGAAATGGACTTAAAAATCAAAAAAAAATCACGGGGAGTAGCGGCGTCCAAAATTCGCCAGCTAGGTGTGGATATCTACAACGCCGAACATAAACCGCAAATACATCCAACAAGAATACTTATAGAACAAAAATACTTTGAATTACTAGGGAAAGGCTATGAGGAAAAAAAATAAAGAGAATGTCTAGAGAGTCGTGAGCGAGGTTTAATAATCCGACAGCCAGTTGTCAGCGCGGCATGGCTTTTAAAGTCAAAGTCACAAGGCCAGATTCGGGATCGGTGCGACTCATGAGTGAAGGCCTACTCTCCAGCCGAAGGCTGCAAAAACAAAACAAACAACACAGGATCATGACACTGTGTGAATACACAGAGAGTGGCGATGCTTTCAGACCACATAAGTCACAAGCATAATATTCTTTCTGCTCTGTGGGAACAACTGCTACGACTCTACTGGAGTTTTAGTTTGGAACAATCTCTGCATCTTCTTCCTACTCTTAATTATGCAACATCTCTTTCAGTAGCCCTCAGTGTTGCCTCTCATGTTGCAGCATAACACGGTACAATACTGAAGGTGCAAAACTCTAAATTCGGACTTGCTACTGTATTATAAATAAACATCTGTACACTTTAAAAATGTGATTGAATTTAAACACTATAGCATTGGCACGAACAATAACTTTTTTATTCCTAACACTGTATTATTATATATGAATATTTGGAGTTACACGTTTCAAGCTTTCTTTTACAGTTTCAACGGGGGGTTATTTTCTACAATTTATTGTAGGTCGGACAAAAAGCTCTTCCAGGCCACATATGGCTCATGGGCTTTAGGTTTCCTCACAAATGCTTTCGATAAAACACCAAAAGATACGATGTGCACATTTATATGTATATCCTTAGGATGAGCTCACTGAACCACGAGCGCTCAGTTTGACCACTTGGCCGCTCACTTAGGGAACTTTGACTTATGAGGTGCGCTGCATTTAGCCAAGCTAAAACAAGTGAAGACCGTGCCATTAACCTCAGGAAGAGAATCCTCGACAGTATGATGCATTCCGATTGGCAGAGGACGATATTTCACCATGACAGCCATTACCAATGAATAATTAAGTGTTTAATATAATGATCTGGAGAGAGAGAGGGGGAACAGGAAGAAAGAGACAGAGACAGAGACAGAGAGAGCAGAAAATGGTAATCCCACATTTCATTGCCTTTAAAACCTATCTAGTATTATTACCCAGCATCATTGTATGGAGGGAAGGGAGGGCTTTTGTTGAAACAAATAGGTTTTTGATGGCTAGCCAAGAGTAGAAACGGTTATTAGGTTTGAGAACTCCTTCATGATGGAAGTGGTATCATGCCGAGCGGGAGATCATGAAATTTTAAGTGGGGAATTTACAGCAGAGAGGCCGCGGGACAACGAGGACGTCTGGGCAAAAGCCTGAGGACTCATGCGTTTCGGAGAGGCATAATCCCGGGCTAATGTGGCCGAAAATGAATAGTTAACAAGCTGGCGATGGTTGTTCTTGTAAGAGCAGAAGCCACATAGATTAGACACTTTTTGGGATAAGCATTTTGTTTTGGGAGACGAAAAGGCAGAAACATTATTTAATTCTAATCTGTATTTGGAGTAAAGCCAATGACAATAAACCCTTTTTTGAGCTAATGCAACCACAGAAAAAATTCAGGGCAAAACATCATTCAAAACATCACATTTCAGTGTAAATACCGAAATAATGATGATTTACGCACAAATAGGCTCAGTGCAATATCTGTCCCTGTTTAACTGAACACAAAGTGAATATACTTTGTACTTGCATGAAACCATTACTTTTTATTTATTTTGTTTAAATGTCAACAGGTTGACACACAGGTTTATCTTACCTTCTGCAACCTTCTGAAAAGAGCATCCAATTGTTGTGCCTGTCATGTAACGTCAGTGGCATAGATAAATGAACTTACATACCGGTATGTTACAAATCTTAATGTCCCCAATATCGTCACCCTCCTAAAGTAATGGCCAAAGTCATTTTTTCCATTGTTTTTTCAGAAAACACAGAAAAACTGATCCAATTTCTGATTCGTTTATGTGTACGACTAATTTAATTTTAACACAGGTAGCCAACATCCTGAGATGTTTAAGCCAATATATATATATATATATATATAAAATTTCTTTTTTTTGTCATTTGACATAATAGGCCATTATTTTAAAATCCTGACGATGTAATGTACCTTTGTTCTGCCATATTTGTGATGCATAGTGACAGACAGCACAATTAACTACATGTATCCCACTATTGCCATTCATACAACAGAAGAGCTTTCAACGATACAAACCTAGATTACGCAAGTCAATTTGTGAGTAAGATAAGATGACATCATCAGTACTTGTGAATATACTGTATGTTTTGAATGCCGTTTTTGTTTCTTAGCTTGTTTTTCAGAAATGAAAGGGAAATATTTATTTTTCAATCCGGTTGATTTTTCACCATGTGGCATTATCATTAGATGTCATCGGTCTTCTACCATAAAAAAAAACAAAAAACTTTCGACGACTAGGCCAAACTTCTCAATCAATAGCGTCCTCTAAAAACTAAACCAAGGACTAATTTCATCCATGAGCATAATTCACAGTCCACCCACACCCTCCAAACACTTATTCAATGTCTCCAAATGCCCACGAAGAGCTAATTTTCACGCCTCACTCAGATGACCTTTGGAATCACATATATTGTATGTGCAGTGCCTGTTGCCTGTATGACAGCTTCTTATGCATATTCATATCTATATATATGTCCCACCCCACACAAAACCCGTCTCCTTTCTGTAAAAAAAAAAAAAAAATGTACAAGGCCGCTCATTACTGGATGTTTATCATCAGGTCCGGTGGAAGGAATGAGCGTGTGTATTTAAGGATTAGAATTTGTGTTTGTATGTGCTTTGGTGGGGGTCTGAAGGGAAAGTGAAATTGTTTTTAAATATGAGTTGGGGTGTGGGAGGGGGGTTGTTTGTGAGTGTGTGATGATGAGACGTTGGGAGTGGGAAGTGCGCAACTTGTGGGGGTGGTGTATTTGTGCTTGTGGTTGCATCTTTTAAGCGACAAGTGTGTGTGTGTGTGTGTGTGTGTGTGTGTGTGTGTGTGTGTGTGTGTGTGTGTGTGTGTGTGTGTGTGTGTTGTGGCACGCGCTCACAGGCTCTTCTTGTTTGCGAGGTGAGAAGAGTGAAAAAGTATGGTCCCTCAGCATGCCTCCACCTCCTCTTGTTCCATCTGCCCATTTCACTCCATTCTCCATAAATTAAAGACGCCCTACATCTGCTTTGGGGTGCATTGTTAGTTGTGTGCATTCTGTGGTTCCTCTGCTTATGAAAAATTAAACACTTTCCTGCATAGGATTAGTCCCCAATTCCCGAAAGCCCCGACTCCAGCAAACACGATAGGGGGGTGGGGGCCTGTTGATATGCGTCACCCCGACATCAACAGGAGTGGGGAACATCTCAAATAAATTTGGGGGGTGTGGGGGGGCAGGAAATAATTAACATCTGTTTACGATAATAGTGAGCACATGTGTGAAACCTGGAATTATTTCTCAACACTTTCATAAAGACCAGCTTCTCACAGCAGTTACTCACCACATGAGAAATACGCTCATGGCCACAACATTAGGTATACGATGTCCAATATAGTGGAACCTCTATTTCGATTTTGGGATGTCAAAACCTTCTTTCTTTTCGAAATAACAATGTGAAACCTCAAAAATCAGATCTCTTTAGTGTGTCGTATTTCAATTCTCTAATACAAATTAAGTCAGTTCAGGGTGTAACCTGCCTACTACCCAAAGACAGCTAGAATAGGCTCAAGCACGCACTTGACCCTTGTGAGGGTAAGAGGATTGGAAATATATTATTATTATTATTATTATTATTATTATTATTATTATTAACTAGATACCGTATTTTCCGGACTATAAGTCAGGTTTTTTTCAGTCTGACTATATCAGACTGACATTGTCAGTCTGACATATGACATATGACAACAGCCAAACTATAGTCACATAGTTTGGCTGGGGGTGTGACTTATACTCTGGAGAGGTTTATGGGTGAAATTATTAACACATCATTTCACATGTTTCTTTCACATTAAACCGCAAGAGGCCGCTCGAGACCTGTATTGATAAAACCACAATGAGTCTGACGTAACCGATGTAGAAGAGGAAGCACTGCCATCTTCTACCTCCGGAGTTGGTGGAGTTGCTTTAAAGTGACACCGAGCATGAAGATTTCATTGGCTTTTAGTGATTTAGAGTGACATTGATGTTAGCATGTTCATTATGCTATAGTTATCTGAATAACTCTTAATATGTTACTTGAACATACCAGGCACGTTCTCAGTTCGTCGTTTATGCGTCATGTAACGTTAGCATATCGTAGACTTATTCAGCGTGTTGTTTTCTATTTTATTTTTATTTTGAATTGCCTTTCAAAATGGCATGTATGTTCTTGGTGTGGGATTTTATCAAATTAATTTCCCCCCAAAATGCAACTTGTTCTCCAGTGTGACTTACGTTTTTTTTTCATCTTTATTATACATTTTATGGTTGGTGCGACCTATACTCCTGAGCGACAAGTAATCCGCAAAATACGGTAATACAATTCTTGGGGAAACTGTGTGCGAAAGCCGAAATGAAAAATATAATGCTGGATGATTTGAAATGATATTGTTGTGGAATTATACTGACTGATATGGAATTGCAGAAAAAAATCCCAGTTTCAGAGAATGACAGTCTTTCCTGTCGCTTGACAAAATAAATAAATAAATAAAATAATGACAAATATTCACCTCAGAGGACACTCAAATCAAATTTTAGGCTCAAGCTGCGGAAGTGTTGATAATGTTGATTTTTTTTTTCATGATGCAATGTTAATGGTTGAACAAACATGCTGTTTTGGGGAACACCTGAAAAGTGATCATTTTGGAGGTACGAGGACTGACACTAGTGATAATGTGCGTGTGCTGTGTGTGTGTGTGTGTTGCATAACTTTGACCATTATTGCACTCGAGTTGTTTCACATGACTCCACAATTATATGACTCCCATGTGTGAAGCTCCTAAATGTGCACTCGCTCCCTTGCCTCAATGGATTCCATGACATGAGAGCTGGCCTGATGAAAGATGCTCTCCAGTGGGTCAGAGCATCTGTATGCAAAGGGTGTGTGGCAGCAAATGAATAGACCCTTTATGGGCCACTGTAGATAATTGGGACAAAAGGGACTGCAAGATGCCCCCTTAGAACAGCCGGGCTTGAGTAGAGTAATGAGTGTAATCAGGGGTTGTGGTCGCAGTGTCGCCCTGAACGGAGCACCCTGGACACTGGGGAGGACCTGTGTTTGCCTTTGACATAAACATGCGGGGGCCTTAAGGGCAGCCATATTTGGCCACGGTTTGGTAAGTGGGAGCCTTCGCAGGAAGAACAGGTGTTCCAGGCCGACGAGGCCATCAATCTTTCACTGGCCCGTCTCCGTTGGATTCAGGGTTAATTATCATCAAATAAGCCATTAAGGAGAGGAATGGAAGCATGGAGGATGAGGGGATACTAACCTTGGCAAGAGAAGTAAATGGAGGGGGGATGACAGCTGAGTGCGGTTTGGTCGGCTTTGGTTGTTGCTAAGTTACACATTGTGACTTGAAAAAAAATGTCTGGGTACAAACTGGAGTGGGGGAAAATGGCATTTTGGTGATACAAAAATGAAGCACTCCATTGCTTGGTTCCATTGCAGTGGATCTACGCAAGTAGAATGTCCCAATAAAATTGTAAAATATGACACAAAAATTATGAGTTCAAACCATCATCATGCAAGATATAAGCAAATCTTGCCAAGTGTGTTTTTCTTTTTCTTCATCAAGAGAAAGTTTCATAGTAAACCGCATCAAATGAAAGTGCCTTGTTGCTCAGTACAGTATGAGCAATACTACCAATTTCTGCCAATGGGTAACAATCAATCCACGGTAAACTTACCTGGGATCCGCTTCGGCCAAGTGCTGTCGAAAATAGATGGGATAGCCTCCATACAAAAACTGATTTTATGAAGCAGATGCTCACGTAAATACACAAGTCGAGAAGAATTAGCTTTGGAGGTTCCACTGAACTGTTAAAAATTTTGGCCTGATGTTATCACTTCCTCAGGTAAAAAGTAATGAGTGAAAGCATCAAAGGTACAACCGAATGTTAGAATTGCACAGATTCAGACTTTTATAAAACATCCTCATAAAATGCTCCTTTTATTGCGGTGAACCTTTCATCTTAATGGTATCCATCTCATTCTAGATTAGTCCATGATGTGAAAATGGAAAATGCCATTCGGCTTTCTTTCCGTGCTCTTAACATATTAATTGGCATTACAGCAAATGTCGACACGTACAGTAAATTGTATCCTGGGAAGTCAGTGACACTTGCCCTATTGAAAATTTTACAGTGTGCTTATACCTTCATTTATCCACTCAACGTGCCCATGAATATTTAAGGCAGACAATTAAACCCCAGCTGACCGGAAAAGATGTAGCGGGCCAAGCGCTGTCAAAATGATGCCGCTTAAATGCAACCGCGCCCATCAAAAGACAGAAAAGGCAGCCCTACAACCGCCCCACACTCCCCAATGTGCCTGTCTGATGAGTGCACACAAAACTGCTCACAGGCATCCAGCACAATACAAGTAATGTCACAATGACGCACTGTCGCTGTGACATGACAGGCATATCACAAATGTGTCGTGTTTTTGGATGTGAATTTGAAGGGGGGGCGGGGGGGTTACTACAAGTTGATGTACCCAAGTATCCTACTTTACTTTGATGTGGGTATGATTGCCGAACATGGAATGGTTACCTGTGCTAAATAACATTACCGCACCCACGCCGGTGCCTTTTCGTAGAGAATAGCGAAAAGGGAACCAAGTCGACGAGACATTGCTCACCCGTAATGCATGTGTGATGACACACCAGGGAAATTCTACAACATTGGGAATAGATTGTTAAATTAGACGCTTAACTCTGCCGGCATTTTATATGAATTGTCGTTCTCTGGTACAAACGTTGTCAGGCATCTGATTAGATGTGATTAGATTAGATGCTGGGATGCTGCATGAAAGCTGTTGGAACAGTCAAATGTGCTGGTGGATTAAGAAGCCTTCTGTTTATTTCTGCTGTGTCAAAAATTTGAAGCTGCATGACCAAGGAAAGTCAGTCATCTCTGTTCATAAATAAATAAATAAACAGATAAGCCTTCATGGATCTTTCCAGAATGAGAATATTTTATGCAACAGCTCAATGTAAAATTTAAATGGTAGAGGTGGAACTAGCAACATTACTAACAATGTTAAACAACATTTTTATAAGACTACAAATCCCATAATGGGTAAACTGTCGGCATGACAAAGCAGCATCCACCCTTCACATGACTTTGTGGTTCCCCTTAGTGCTGTGGACCATCAAAGTGCCTTTTTAATTGCTGTTTTGGTATTCCATTTACTGCCCTTGGCTGTGTCATTTTCTTTGTTGGCTTTTGTTTTTGTGGGGAAAAAACAAAACAAGCCAGAAGTGTCACACCGCCTCGCTCGAGTGCGAGATCCATTTTAGATAATGTTCAAACTGGGAATAAAAGAAAGTCTAAATGGTGGGATTATTGTCAAGTAAATTTTCCATATGGTCAGGGAAACTGCAAAAATTTACCGCACCTGACAAAAGAAACTAAAACTATTTCATTAACATTACTGCATTTCATTGAACGGCCACACAGATGATGCAGGGCAACACTCATGTTACATGAGAGTTGCCGACTACACTAGAAGTGATGTGATTGGGCACTACCAGAATGCCGTATTCACTGACATATATCCATTGATGCAACCTCAATGCAATAACCATCACATTACGCTAGATTGAGAGAGAGAGAGAGAGCCCATGTGCTGTCACCATATTTTCATCTCCAAGCTCGGATTAATGTGTCCCCCGAATGAGTTATACAGCAGTCTTGGTTTTTAATGACGTAAATAATGCAGGACTGCCATTGAAATTAAGCAGTCTTAAACAGATGTAGGCTTCTTTACTTTCCCATCTCGAGTGTGCAGCAGCGTCTATAGGTCAGATTACTTTTTCATACATCATAAAATATAGATGAATCAACCCCCTTCAGCCTCCTCTAATCACTTTACTATATTTTTATCACAGTGCCCATGAGGATATGTGGAATGACTTCCCATGCTAATCATACCTAGAGGTAGCTGATCCTATTTTGCATACCGGAGGGAAAAAAGGCTTTAAAAGATAGACTTGACAGAGCAGAACATACGAAATTGAATGCCTCAAACCTTGGTCGAATTAGAGTTTGACCACAATGATGGATAGTTTATGATGTCAATGTACAAATAGTATCAAACAAAACCCTAACATCACGGTCAGCATGGTCTGGGGCAAGAGGCCATCTCTGAGTTCCAATTCCGCAGTAGCCAATTTTACATCATATACAAGTGTAGATCTTACGGTTCCTTTTAAGTATACTTGGCAAATGCTTATTTTATGGAGCCTCCCACCACGTAGACAACATTCTGTTCATGCGCTGAATTTAAGGGGAATGAGTGGAGCCGCTTCCACTGGATGGTAAACAACTCCGGTTGTGTTCCCTCCCACAACAGTGCAAACCTCTACCTGAGCCCGTCTACCAAAATCCAAAAAGAACGGAAAGTCCACCCATGCGCACAGTTCAACTGCTTTTTGCACTAGACTTGTACTGGGGACGAAAATTGGGGCCGAAACATTAAAAAAAGAAGAATCTGTGTCTATATTAGGAGGGTTTCAATGTCATGATAATCGGAGAGTCGACCAAATCAAATTCAGCGACCTGGAACAGATTGTGACTGACCTTCAATACTGCTGGATTACAGAACTATATTCGTTTTACAAAAATGCATTTTCCAGCTTAAAAAAAAAAAGTTACATAAAAACTAGACTAAACTTCTTCAAGCCTGTCAAAGGGACTCTACCAACTTTCACTGATTCCACCCGGAATGAACTCTATTTCAGCAAAAGCATCCACAGCATGGTAATTTACAGTACCACCAAAAACATTTTCTCCAAATTGCCTGACAGGTCACCCATTCTTGGTTCTTGTCAAAGTTTCCATTTATGAAAAATGTCTGGTTAGGAGCCTATCATTATGGCAATCTCTCCCTCACTGTTGTATCATCTCCTCTCGAGAACACATCATATTCGAAGGCCTGTAAAAATGTTTTCCAGCTAGGGCCAGCGTCTCCACACACACACTGTCATTTTGCACCAACAGTGATCTCCACGGGCAATCTGCATCTAGCTGTGGCACAGGTTTGCCAAGGGAATACGAATCAGACACCTGTCTGCGATGGGAGGTTTTATTTATTTTTATTCCCCTGCCAACCCACACTGCCCTCCCACCCCCCACACACATACACTTCAACAGCCACTGTGCAGCCAAGCGTATCAAAGCAGTGGAGTGAAAATGTCTCCTTGAGGAGTAAGAGAACGGTACTTCAGGTTGTAAAATAAGAGCAGTGTTATATGCCGTGGTTATTGGGGACTCATGGCTCTACTTAAAAAACATAAATCAAACCTTCACTGGAAAGTCAGATGTGATGACAAGCACCAAAAAGAATTGACTTCATCATGGTCAATTTCTGTTTATGCAAGTTGATTGACAAAAAAAAGAGAAAAGTTCGTACAATTCATAAATTAAAAATCTTAGCTCAGTAATGCTTGATCTCGCAGCAATGAGGATGCAACCGTTGTCTAAATTTGTCCCAGGAGGTTAGCATCAAATGTGTCAAGTCCTGGGGGAAATAACAGCACTGGTGAACGCTGTATTGACAGTGTTGTTTGCTTTGGTGTTCTCACTCTCAGGACAAGAGCCATGGTGGAAAAAGCAAAAATAAAACAGATGATGTCATTGGGTCACGGAGCAGAATATCCACCTGAAAACACCAATTATGTTGAGTGTTTTGTAGCTAGCTTTGTGATTTAAACAGAGGAAATAATTCACTGCCTCATATTCGGACTCAGCAGGATTTGAGAAATAAAATAGAATAGCAAACAGGAAGTAGCTTGTTCACGAACCAACCTATGGACATTAAAAACTATGTTTCATTATTTATTAAACAGTTTTATTCTTGCACTCCTTTTAGCGGCATTTTAGTGATCCAATATGGACTTGTTGAAAATATTAATCTTGTGATTCCAAAGACTGCATTTCAGAAGTCTGTTAACAGTGCATACTGTACACTATAGCTGAACTTACTGTATTATAATGATTTTTTTTCTTCTTCTACTGCAACCCTTGACTTTGAGTGGTCTACTATACCGCTAGCATCAGTGCTCATGGTACAATCCAAGGTTGTGTGCAGGGCTTATAAAAAACCTTCGATGACAGTTTTAGTTTTAGGGAGAAAAAGAGGAGCCCTGGGGCAAAACAACACAATTATTCCTAACTGTGGCTTTAAGGTACCTGTAATCCATACATAATGCCATTAATTCTTGGCAATTGCCTTATGCATATCAAACCTGTCTTATCACAGAGACTTCATTAAATTGCTGGTCCATCTATTCTGGCCTACCTCTTGATCAGGCTATACTCTTCATTAATTCTGCTTCTTTTTTTTTTTTCCAGGGAGTGTTGAATCTTAGGCCAGCCGGGTCAAGCAGCACCACACATCCGGAGATTAATCATGTAGAGGAGGACAACATACTGTACAACCGCACTTGTTTCATTGGCTCACATGGCCAAGTTGAGCATGTGTTAATCATGTTTTTTTTTTCTTTTTTTTTTTCTTTTTTCCATGAGCGCATGGTTCTACATGTAGCCAAGAGGGCACATAAATGAATGGTCTGCTTGAAAAATCTTCCAAGTAATTTCACCCAGCATGTTTGATGCTTTTTAGGAGTTCAATTGAAGCAACCCCCCACGACCCTCTCCACACTCCTCTCCTCTTGCTCACTATATAAAAAGCATTTTTAATATTCACCAGAAATTGACAAGAAGAGCAGTAGCGGGTCACTACATCCAGATGGATGCCCCTTAAGTCTGTCTTCAATTAGTCTCCACAAACTTACATCTTCCAGTTGAATTCTGATTAGCTGATCTGGCAATTTACTGAGCCAACGTTGAGAGCACTCAGTTCCCCCTTGAGTGCAACCTTGCTGCTTTTGAGTATCGAGAACCTTTGATCATCTCGCTCTTATTACCTATAAAACCCAATACTATTAGATTTCCCCCATCCCTGTGCGTAGGGCTTTCTATCCGCTCATTTATATCAAAGAAAGACAAGATTATTATCGCTTTTAGTTAATATATACCTTTAGCTTTCCAGCACTGTTATAAACCTGTTGTGGCCTGCCCTCTGCTGTCTCCTCAGCTTGCTACTTCCCTCTTGTGGCCAAACACAGATGAAGTCCACATGTTCACTTTATAGCCCTGTCTACACAATTAGGAATGTGCAACAGCAAAACACTGCACTGATATTCTCCGCATCACCAGGGAATCAAACCCATGCCCATTAACATATAGAGTCTTTATTTCAATCCCATTCACTTTTCCATCCATTTCAAAGAGTAATGCCAGCAGGTTGCTGCAGTAACGCCGCGTGAGGCTGAGCTTCACATTTGATCGTTTTCATCTGATTGCACGGGTAAACAGCGCTGTGATGGATAAGATCTCATTACAAGGGGAAAGTGAGAGTTTAATTTCCTGTACATGTTCCGTCTTTATTAATGTCAGAGGCAGCAGGTCATAAATTGCATTACAGGTCTCGCTGCTCCCGCTTGACACAAATGAGGCCACAGAGCCGTCTTACGTTGGGATTACACTGGGCACAATTCTCCAGCCAATTTCAATTTGGCCTTGTGTTAAGGCAGCTTTATATAAAGCATCCCAAAGAGAGAAATACACCTCGGGTGTGACAAAAAGCTAACATATAAGCATTACACCTTTCCCTTTTAATCCGTATCACAGAATGAGCTTTCTTTTATTGTGTTAAAATGGTCGCCGGGATGGTAAAACACCATCCGGTAGAAGTAGCAACATTGTGTCTTTGGCTGTCAAGATGCCAGGTAAAGAGGATTACGATGACTGTTGCACCCTGACGCTACTCGCTTAGTGCAAACAAAACTTCAATGAAAAATGTGTCGGCACTCAAATCTCAATACCCGGGGGCCACCACCGTCTTAACTCTCCTCTCTTGGCAATACATCAATACATCAACGTTGGCAATACATCAACGTGGACTCTCCTGAGAAACAATCTCATCGATCGGTCAGAGCCCAATACACCCTGCCGTCCCATCATTTCAATTTGTTTTTATTGTATTCATTTTTTTCTACAACGGTCTAAAATATTTCAGCTGCTCCAGGAAAGCAACTATTAGAATCAATTCCATGTTGCGATCACAATCATATTTTACCACGTTTGTATCCCCGACGTAATCCGCATTGATCAGAAGAAGCGCACCCTACTAGATTTGAGAGTGGGACAAGAAGGTGCAAGGCACCAGAGATCCCGCTTCCCCTCACATGATCATTGGCATGTTAAATTTGTCTTGAATGATGCATCTTAAAAGCTAAACGGGAGCTATTCCCCTGGGAGAACTCTGTGTAGGATCTGTGGTGGTGGACTCTTGGTAATACAGAGAAACCACAACGTGTGGACTACGTTTGGTCATAGAACATTGAACAGTCAATGTCAACCTGACCACAGTTTCAGGAAGTGGTCACTTGAAGACCAACCACAGGATTACAACCAGGGCAGTTCAAATACAAAATCTCTTTATCACTCTGCGATTTGCAAATACAGCATTGTCTCTGTCAATCCCAAGAGTCTCTGAAAAGTGGCTCAAGGGTCATACCAAGCCCATCACTGGCAATTATACATCGCCAATCTGTTGTCATTTCCATCAGTCAGTGACTGAGGAAAATACACAAGCAACTATGACAAATGAAGGACAAGGAGCATTCACTAAAGAGATCACATTTCCAATATACAATAATTTAAACTAAATTGTCTCGCATAAAGTAGGACTGCATTTCCTAAGTACCAGAATTTTTCTTTGCAGTGCTTTGAAGTTAGACTTTTGGAAATCTTTTACTAGTTTTGTGACTGAAAAGATTGTTTGCATGTGGTCAACATATTGCCAACTTTTCCTGCCATTGCTCAACAGGATATAGTTGTGTGGGATTTCCTCATCTGACTGCAGTTTCTATCACCCTCATCCACATATATGTACTTGCCCTTGACATTATCATCAGCAGATTTGCAGAAGGGGCCCGGAGGTTAGGTTGAAATACTGCTTAGGCTTCTGAGAAAGCAGCCTGAGTGTCCGAGGGCTAAATACCCACCGAGAGCTGGAGAGGAAGAAGAAGGCAAAGAGCTCAGTAACTGAAGCTCACGGAGCAGCCCTCAGGGGACAGCAGTAATTAAACAGTGATTAAATTAAGGGGCAATGCGGGCAAAGCGCTCGCTGATTGACACTTTGCTGCCCCCCCTCTCCCCATTCTCTTATTCACTGACTCACACTCAGTTCAGTCGTAGAGCATTGCTTTCTATTGACCTCCAATTACTCGGCCACACTGAATTCTTCAAGGTCCAATTTTCAAAAACTGTTTTCTTCACAATGTTCCAAACATAGGTCTCTGCACTGTTGTTTCTCAGTGGAGTGGGGGGGGGGGGGGGGAATTCAGTCTTTGTGCTTCCAATACTATCAATGTTTACGTCAGATAAACTTAAAAACACAAATCACTCCAGTGTTGCGCTGGGAGTACAATCAGTCTTTGCTGGCAGATATGACTCCCAATCACAAGAAGTGATTTAGAAACTAGACGCATGCAGAATCCCAAGCAAGCGTAACAAGCCTGCAGCCGGCCAGCTTCACAAGTGCTTTATCAAATACTTTTTGAAGGAGGAGGGGGATGCTATAAATTATCTATGGTGACTCCTTGAAGCCAAAGCAAATACACATCCAGACAGACAGATAGGTGCCGGACAACAGCAATAAAAGCAGCTTTAGCAAATAATCAGAAAACGCAATACACTGAAATTGCTTTCCTCGGGGGCCTAAAATTCGCCACACGTTCCGGGCTTACCCTGTGTGCCACTGCGTATTGCATGCAGGCACATGTACAGATCTTCCTCACGCAGGTCTTGTGTCAATGAAAATTCATAGAGAGTCCTTAAACAATCTGTTAAGTCTTCTGGTAGTCAAGAAGGCCCTCTTAGCGTGTAATAAAAATTCTAATAGCAGCACAGAGATGGATCATGGATAGACAAATAACAGGAGCCTACTTTAGCGGATGAGCTAGAGATGACAGCTATTGATTAAGTGCTTAAAGAGCACAGCGATGAAAGGCCTGCAGATGCCATGACGGCTCATGGAACAATATACGGCTCATACTTGAGGTACTCAACGAGCAGTAGTGATCGTGTCCAACTGCAGGCAAAATAGCTAACAAGATTACTTATGTTCATTTTTGCAATGCAAGTCCGAACCAGTCCCGGCAGGCTGACAGACACAAGGACGCTTGTGTGGATGTATGGCAATCAAAACTTTCATCCTCTAAACTTTTATTTCATAAGGGTTGCAGGGATGTTCTCCAGAGTACCATCTTAATTCCTGATGTTTAAAAAAGAGGAATTAGAGCACACTCAAAGATTGTGTTACCACAAATGCTTCCAAATTTTTTTGACAATACGAGTCAAAAGGTGACCTTAAAATGTGAAACTGCTCCCTGCCGAACTCCCCTCATCATTGATATTTAGCAGTGAGTTTTATTCTTATACGAATAGTTGAACACTAAATTGTATCCAGGAAGCCAGACAGGAGGTGATGCACACTATCGTGTGTGGGTCTGCCTTTAATGCAGGAAATCAGGGTCTCAGTTCCTGGTCGATGCCCCAAAACCCAACCACCGGCGCTCTCAGATCAGGATAAAAGTCAGAGTTGTGTCAGGAAAGACTTGAATTCAAAATCTAATGTAAGTTACATGTAAAACTCCCTAGTAGCAGGAGACCTCTTACCAGTACTCTGGCTACTCCTTAGGGTGCCCTAAAATGAAAAGTGAGATGGTGCCCCACCCCACCTAGATAATGTTTTGTCAATGGGGTTGGTGGGCGGAGGGCTGACGAATATTTAAGTGGCATGTCAAGTGCATGTCAGAGCGTTCACGCATGACGTGTGCACTCAATGTTGGAGTGCATCCCTTCTTGCAAATTAGGGTCCCCTACAGATGATGGTGACCGCCAAGGACGATGGGACACACTATGCTTTATCTGCGCAAAGGGAACGGTGGACCTGCCTCGTACGGTTGTGACAACTGAACGGGGACTGGCTCACCCACTACCGCATTCTCGCCTGAGAAGGGGACCAGGCTAGTGCATTGGGGTTGTTTGAATAACAATTCTTCTTCGGAATGTATCCCTTGAGTGCACAGTCAAAGGTCTCTCCAGCCCATGTTCTGATGGAAACCAGGCAATAAATGCTTGTGAAACCCATCATGAATATTCAGATAGCTACTCCGAGCTTCTGGTTCAACCTCATTATCCTTGGACTGTATACTGTCAGGATCACTTGTGAAAAACCCTTAAGGTTGCCCTTAGTGGAATTCTTGGCCGTCTCTCAGAATCAGAAAGCAGGATCATCAAGACGAAGCTTTGCAGTTCAGTTTTTACGTGACTTGTGAAGATTGGTTAAATCTTCCATTGCATGCCAACAAACCGTAATTGTTCAATGAGCGATGAGACTTTTGGAGTGGAAACACAAACATTAAGAATGTATGGTTTCTTTCTTTTTTATTCTCCATTATGGATGTCACTATATGTGGTTTGGAAAAAAAAGTAGCTCATATGAATAAAACAAACATTATGGAAGCGTCTCGAGTGAAATGAAGTATATAGAGAAATAAGCATTTCAGGGCGCCATCATCCAAATATTTTCGGTATGCCATTTGTGATGCATGGAAGGCCCATTTGACTTGATTACCTCGTGGCATTTTCCCCCCTCCGAGAGTGAAGGCAGATGTTGATAAGACAATCATGGCACTGACACAGTGTAAATATATGAATATGCTCATTCACCCTGCTTGCAGATAAAGACATAAGGGCGCATAAACGCATGAATGGACTTCTCTCTCTAGACCTGCCTCTCTGGCCGCCTGCCTGTCCGCAGCGGCTTGACAGTACAGCGGCGTGCCCTTCATTATCACTGGGTAATGCTCATCACAATGTCTTTTCTCCATAACCACCTCCCCACTCCCAACTCTCACTCACAATGAGAAATCGGGGGTGGGGGAGGGGAGGAGGTGGGGGAGATAAGGTGTGGGAGACCATTTCTCTTGACATTCATGATGGCAAACTCATCAGTCATGCTGTCAAATGTGCTGGTATTGGCTAGTTTGGAATTTACCGGTATGAGGAATAATGACGGGTCCAAAAAAAAAACAGTTGAGGGTTGTGATTTTGGTTTTGCTTTGGGAGTGTTGTGTACTGGAGGCACGCTCTGCATAAAACCCAATTTCATTTGTCACCGACCCCTGCACTGACTTCGCATTAAATCATGGCAAGTTTGAGAAGGCCTGTTTGAGCTGCACCTGCCATTTCCGCGGCACAGGGTGAAGAACAACAGAGTCTGGAGTTTTATTGAATAGAGGATGAATTGCCCTAAATCATATTCATCTTAGTGGGTCACGTGCAAGCCACTGTAAATGTAATCTCAATTCATATAAAGGAAAAATCAACGATGACAGCATTAACCTGGTGGTCAAAAATAATCCATTCTGTGATGCCACTCAACCTGAATTCAAATCAATTATAATTTTGAGTAATTCAGTTCAATCTGAAGCAATTCACACCTCACAGATTTCATATTTTTTAATATAAAATGCCACACACAGGTGGCACTGCGGTTGACTGGTTAGCACGTCAGCCTCACAATAGAAGCGGCCAGGGTTCGATTCCGGACTCTGGGCGTCTTCCTGCATGGAGTTTGCATGTTTTCCTGTCTGGATTTTCTCCGGGTACTGTGGTTTTCTCCCACTTTACAAAAACATGCATGGCAGGTTAATCTCTAAATTGTCCCTCGTGTGAGTGTGAATGGTTGTTTGTCTACGTGTGTCCTGCAATTGGATGGCAACCAGTTCAGGCTGTACCCCCACCTGCGGCCCGAAGACAGCTAGGATATACGCAACCCTCATCAGGATGAACGGCTCAGATATTGGATGGATGGATGGAAATCACTGCCTACCTTAGTGAAAGACCTGATACAGGGAGGCAGGGATACACTTTTGTAGCATCTCAAGTGCAGAAACATCACTATCGTAGCTCATGTGTACCGTTTTAAAAAAATACTAAAAGATGGATAAGTCCACCCATGTACACTATTCAACCGCAATTACGCTGTCCACAAGAATAGGCCCGAATATTCATGGATTTGATCAAAATGTTGGTCCTACTCAAAACGGGACTTTGGAAGTCCCACTGGATCACAGAGTAAAGAACATCTCACTACCTGTGGACTCGGGAGGACAACAAACAAGTAATAACGTGTCCATTCTCCCTTCCAGTGACAGGCAATGACATATGCTCCCATGTGCTCTTCACATTGTAAACATTGTGGGATACCTTGTATCGAAATGTCCCTTGTGCGGTATGACAGGGTCCGCAACCATCATGTAAATTATTCATTCCAAAGTCATTTCAAAGTGCAAAATCGCTGCAATGTATTGCTTTGGGACAGCACTGCAGTGATGTCCTCCAGCACAAAATTATGAGTTGGTCTCACACAGTCAATTTTATTAATGACTCTTCTTAATACGTCTTCGGAGAAAGCGCCATGAGGACGCTTCTGCGGCTTTGCAAAAGGCCGTCATTTACCTTTTCCACTCCAAATATATTCAAAGCACCTGTACTTTCATGATCCTCCACCTGCTTAAAGTGTGAGGAACTACCAAAGTGCAACATTGCTCATAGCCTGTGTTCAATTACTCAACAAGAGACTTTGGGGTAATTTTGATTCAAGTACGCATATGAGACCTCTTGAAGGTGGAGGGTACTTGGGGCTGTATGGAAATTAAGCCATGAGATTGTAGCAGAGGGGACGGAGGATTGATAGCAACATTAGCCCCTCGGCTCCTCGGTTGCATCACATGATGGAGCCTTGAAAAACGATAGACACGGATGGCAAATTAACTCCTCTTAATAGTAGCGACGGATTTACAGTATGGTTGGTTTGAACTGTTGGACCGTACAAGAGCGAGAAATGAAGTGTCGTGTTTTTAGCGGAACGGCATCGAGAGGCTGTGAAGTGTTTTGGCTAATTGGCATACAGCAGCCAACTTCTCTCTCTCTCTCACACACACACACACACGTTCACAGGCACGTTTATATTAATTTGAAAAGAACTCAAGCGAAAGGCTCATCGAACTATATTTCAAACTAGTTCAAAAGGTCATAGCCAATTCATTTTGATATTCATTGGCTTCATTACAAACATGGAATGACACCAAGGTTGTATTTATAATACGTGGTTTACAATTCAGATTTCTGTTCTCCGAGCTGACTCAGTTCAGATGTGCATCGTAGCAGAATTATTTAGCAAAAGAAAGCCTCAGATTTAGAGTCAGATCTTGATCATAAAAAGATTTTTAAAAAGAAATGAAAATGAAAACCAGCATGCTCTTTTAACAGCAAAATAATGGATCAAGTGTTTGCTAAGAAATTAGCTGATTGTTGTTAAAATGGAACTCTTTTGTAGCCACCGCAAGTACAGCTACTCACCCTTCTACCCAGGAGTCACAACAAATAAATCAATGTCTCACAAAGGTGTCAAATTATCCAAGTCCATTTAAGTTAGGGTTAATTTATTTTAGGTTGCGATGAGATTGGCAAGAGCAACCTCCACTTTGAGTAAAGAGAAACCTCCAAAACAAATAAGACACATTGGCAAGACAGTGGCAACAACAATGTTGTTGAATGCACATGACACCTTTTCAGGTCCCCTTAGAGATCCCAGTGTTGACTGTTTTCTCACAATCTCTTTCTGCTATTTCCACATGCAGTGACACAACTTTGCTTTGACCACAAAAGGCTAAGCACAACATAGACAAAGCCATGTTGGCAAATCTTTGGATGCATGTGCACACTTAACAGTATAGGGGCTCCACAAGAGAGGGAGGAAGGTGTTTTTCAATGCATTTTGATGAGACCTTCAACAAAAGGTCCCTAATGCAGATATCAATGAAGCAGGGGACCGCGCTATCACAACGAAATAGGCTGACGGAGGGATGTCACCCCATGTGCATGAAAAATGATGGGTCCCATTTGTAAACTTCTCCTTTATCCCGCCACCAACCGCACTCAGCCTCACGGACAAATGCGTACGAACCCCACGCCCCCAAGCCCCTTTACCGCCCCCCCACCCCCACTGGCGATTAAACAAGGAAGACAACCTATGACTTTGCCTGTAAATAGCAAGTGGTCTGGTAAAATTGGCACTTCAGTGGCCATTCCAAGCAACTGGCAGGGAAAGCCAAGAGGGCCGGGAAGATCTTAAACATGACAGAAAAGATTAGCATTGGGGCCACTGTCCTTTTTTCATCATTCTTTCATTTTCGACACTTTTCTCAGAAGGCAGCAATAAAATGAAAACTCAAACAGTGACCAATTTTTTTTCTAACATACAATTTTAAGGATTGGATTGCCCTTTCTCCAAATGTGATTTAAGAACCAATCTCCATTCCTTGATGGGTCAAATGAACTGAGGATGAACTCACAGCTGCAAAAACAACAATGTTTTTGTACTCAAAAATATATTTGATTTATATTTTATTTTACGACAAGTGGTTGCAGACTCAATTTGTTGACAAACCGTCTCAGAGGGTAGCTGTGGTTTAGTGTGTGGAGATACCACCACAATATATATATATATAATGTGCAACAAACTGAGCGATAAAATTAATCATCCACCCCGACTTTAAAGTGGCAATACAGTAGTATGCTAAAAACGGTCTGATCACAGAACTGGAACTTGTTGCAACATTGGAAAGCCACACACCGCAACATATAGCAGTCATTTAATGTACAGTATAATTCATCATTTTCCAAAGAAGAAAAGGGTGCTTTGGTTCTCTAGGGTTAAAATAGTTATTCAAAAACGGTTGATACAGACTTCCAGGGGTCATTGGTTTTCACTGACATGCTTCTCTAAGATTTCAGGGTGAATTTTACTTTTTTTTTCTTTAAATATAGCCATTACATTGTTTGTATTTGGTCAACTGTAACCTGGAAAGCTGTGCAGCCAACACAGGTTGAATAAATGTGACAGTTTAATGTTGCATTTCCATTTTTCCGGAGGGAGAATTCTTTCTTAATACTATTTGAACAAATCAGAAGTTGCACAATATACTTAAGCGGACTGTATTTGACCTGTGATAAGTAATATGCTGTTTTTCCAATCATCCAAAATTCATTGGAAAATCTAAACTTTCAAGTGAAATGTGAAGGACAGCCTCTGCGCTGACATGGCGCTTTGGCTGATAGAATGACTTTGGGAGGGATTTTTTTTTTTTTTTTTTGCTGGGCTGCCGCTGTGTCAGAGTCACGCCTGAGGGGCGAGAGGTAAATTTGCCAAGTTAATCACATAATGAGGCCAATTAAACATCAGCGATAGCCGGGTAAAATGCGAGCTGCCACTGAGCTTTCAACAAATGAGGCTGGGCCGATTCCCTCCGGAGACGCTTCGGACAGCAACCCCAGTGGTCCTCTCTGGTGGGTCTTCTCTCTCCATATTTATCTGAAGTGGTGCATATGCATGTACGTGTCCACTCAATTGGATTGTCCTCCAGAGGAAGAAAAGTCAGTCGAAATGATGTTGTTGCTTCTGCTCAGTCCCTCAGCTGAGGACAACAGCGACATTCATTAGGGGAACCGCAGCACCAGCATGAGGGTGATAAAATGTTATGGTCATGCGCATGTAAAGTTAGAGTAATGGCAACAGATTTTATGAGAATTATACTAACCTATAAGCCTGTAAAGTTGATGCTATATTGCATTACATAAAAGCTTTAAGTGGCAAACACACAAACCGTATATCGGGATGCGTTTGAGCACCACCATTCTACCCTCATTCCGATCAAAGTTAGGAAAGTTCTGATTGTTTTCTGATGTCAGTTTCTCTTGAACATTTCGAAATATGTATTAGTGAATACATATACGGTACTCTCTTTTATTGGGATGAGTCATCCACCTTAAAGGTGTGGCATTTCAACATACTGACAAGACAGGATGATTCTGTCATGATTCGGTTTATGGACCAAAAGGTGGCACTGTAGGGCTCCCAAGGGCAGCTGCACACATGTTGGTCATAGGTAATTAGGGCCTTAAAAGGACTCCCAGCCCGAACACTCAGTGTTGGGTCATTGTTTGCTCTTGCCACTGTCATGTCTTTTGTTTGTTTGTTTGTTTGTTTGCTTCTGGCTTCTGTCATGTTTGTTTCAGTAATGTTTAGTTCATTGCAGTGGTCACCAACATGGTGCCCGCGGGCACCAGGTAGCCCGTGAAGACCACTTGAGTAGCCCGCCAGTGCCTGGACATTGTGATTTGCTAGTAGAAATTATGATTTAAAAATGCAAACATTGGCAGTACTGTGAGACATTTCGAAACACGATCAAAGTCTGACAATTTAAATCATCAAGTATTAAAAATACCGGTAACACATCCTCATATTATTGAAGGTATTTTGGACAAATATGTTATTTCAGACGTGTATCAATTTGGTAGCCCTTCACACAATCGGTACACATGAAGTTGCTCTCACCCTCAAAAATGTTGGTGACACCTGGTTCATTGTCATGTTTTAGCTTCAGTCATGTTTTTGTTATTGAGAGTTTTTAGTTTCTGCCATGGTGTTTGTTTGTTACTTTGGATTAGTTTTGTTTTCATGACTTTGTTTAGGATTTAGTCAATCATTTGTATTTGAATCAATACACTTCTTCAAATACACCCTGCTCCTTCCTGCTTTTTGGGGTCCACCACCACCTTGCAATGTGACAGATTCTTGCACAGGTACATCTTAGGCTGCTCCAAATAATCGGATGTTCTACAAAAGGCACCGGACATCCTATTACTTTGAAACCATAAAAAAATACATAATCGCCTCATCACATTAATACATATGGAACAAAAAATGTTAACTAGTTTTGAAATCCAAAATCAAAAAAGACAGTTCAAATGTTCTTTGGTTTATTTTGAAAAGTGGTTTGGTAAACAAAAAAATGCTTGCAATCTCTGAACTTAATTAAAAGTAAATTTTAGCAAGAAACATGTTGTAGACGCACATGATTTGCTTTCACATGCCACAAAAAAATGACGTGGTGGCCCGGATCCGGCCCCCGGGCCTCTAGTTTTAGGGCCTCTAGTCTGCCTTGCGCGCTCCCGGTTTGGTTTACTGAAGACTCAACGTTGTTCATACAATGGAATTTGAGTGTGAGTGATTGTTTTTGCTATACAGTATGTGACTTGCAATAGGTTTTTAGCTAGCCCAGGGTGCCCTTCAAATCTTGTCAAAAGTCGACTTGGTTAGCGATATCAAACATGAATGAATTGATGGAAAATATACGTATGCAATTATATTTGGACTTAAGTCACAATATAGGTTGTTTGGTAACAATGCCCGAGTTTTTGCTTCAATAATTATTTTTTTCTGAATCCATACTGCACACTGCATTACTCCTTACCCACATTATTTACAGTTAACTCCTCATATTACGCCTCTTCACCGCCAACAAAAATTTGCATTGCCAATGGTCCCCTTGATATTTACTGAAAATGTTTTGTTGACTAAAGTATGTTAGCATTTGAGTGCCACAGGAGTGCCTGGGAGTGGATAAATCCTTCCAGCTGCAATTACTTCCCGAGTGCCTCTACCAGGCATGTAAATACGGGCTTGGCAGGCACACTGGAGGGGTTAAAGTTCACAAGGGTCATATCTCAACAAGATGGATGGCAGCCAAAGAGTATTCACGTTTTGCTGGTTTACACATACTGTACAGAGAACATCTGAGCTTGACCCAAACAGGCCTGAAAAAGTTAAGGAAGATATTTTGTGATTTTTTTTTTTCTTCATAATGTAAAACAGCTGACAGATGTCTTAATATGAGTTTTCGATACTGCTCATCCTAATTAGGTTGGAGGAATGGAGCTCAGATGAGAGTAGGGTACATCAACTAACTAGACATTGTCTCGTCATTTTAATGGATGGAAAACTTCAGAGCCAGCACGGCACACAACTCTGTTTAGCAACATTAGCATTCATGACCAGAGTTATTCAGTAATTACTCATTAACGAAAGAAGCCAAATGCACAATAGGCTAAATGTGCTTTCCAATCGCCTCATATTGACAGTATGATTAACATCATTAAAAAAAATTACCTGATTGTTTTTGATGGGCGAAACAGTTTGTACAACCACTGCCAATGACTCGTAACTTTAACAATGGCACAAGCAACAGCTCCGGCCTCCCTTTGTGCAGTTTGCATGTTCCCCCCGGGCCTGCGTGGGTTTTCTCCGGGTACTCCGGTTTCCTCCCACTTTCCAAAAACATGCATGGCAGGCTAATTGAACACTCTATATTGTCCCTAGGTGTGAGTGTGTGCGCGAATGGTTGTTCGTCTCCGTGTGCCCTGCGATTGGCTGTCAAAAGTTTCAGGGTGTCCCCCGCCTCCTGCCTGAAGACAGCTGGAATAGGCTCCAGCACCCCCCACAACCCCAGTGAGGATGAAGCGGTTCGGAAGATGATTGAATGAATAAAATGTATCACACATAAAAGTTAATTAAGAGTGTACATGAATAAAAGTTTGAAAAAAAACAATCCTTCAAGATGTTAATGTGTTTCACTAGAAAGTCAAATACAACTGAACCGTGCTCAGGCAGTGAGTCCTCACATACAACTTGAGGAAGCCTGCATAGCACTATTGGCACAACCACCACACTTTGAATTACTGCAAATTATAATTATTGTTATAGAGCAATAAAATGATGAAATGGTCCATTCAAGGTCAGCATGGCAACAATACCGACACTAGCCTTCTTGTTAAAAGCCGGCTATTATGATTGCGATGTTACTATTTCAAGGTTACATCTCTTGAATATTTTTGTTTTGGTTTCATTCAACGCTAACATTAAGGGACACTAATAAAAGAATATTTAATCAGTATCAAGGCTGTAGTCATAAAAAAAAAATAAAAAAAAATGTTGACCCACCACGATGCACTAATGAGGATGTTGAGGATTTGTCCCGAGTAAGACGGACAAGGGAAATCAAGGCAGGCCCATTTTGTCGCATCATACGTTGATGATTTGTTAATAAAATGCAAAGCGACTGGAGCACGCCTCTGAGTTTGACTTAATCCGTCATTATCCCGCCTTTGAAGTGACCTCGTACATCATGTTCAGACTGCGACCTCAAAGCACACTTGCAGCTTCTTCATTAGCCGCCATGAAATGAAGCCGCAGAAACAACTTTGATGTCCTGCCTACACACACACACGCCAGATATCCTGAGGTGTGACGAGACTGAGGAATGCAGAAACAGACCGGTTTTTAATCAATTACGGCTCTCACCTTTGGGGCCATACATTCATTACATTTGATGGGAGCAGCTAAGGGACAATGTTTCAATTGCACAAAATGTAGTTTTTCTTGCTGAGATCCAAATGAAATAAATTGTATGGTTGCAGACAAGACACAGGCTGACACTTTTGCACAACTCATCATCAATGAGTGAATACACACATGCAACCTTCAATGCAGTGAATAGGAAAAAAAATCCACAATATAATTTTTACAGCTGACTATTTTCCATTATGAGAGGATATAGAAAGATTGAGCCTAAATCAGACGACTTTTGGACTAGTCGCCATCCAAACACAATGGACCGACAGTGATTGAAAACCATTCACACTCAAATTCAAACCGTCACCAAGTAGGAATTTAACGAACCCTGCTTGCGCCAAAGTTAGCCAAGAGAACCATAGCAGTGACCGGAACATAATCCATTGGCACGAAATAACGAATGTATTGGAGGTTTACAAGGTATTAATTTCAGAGAATATTCAGAGCACGATTCTAAATCTTTTTCACTGATATCCTCTCCGAGAACAATGCCAATTAAGGCCTAATTCCCTTATGAACAGTAAGGTGCCCATCCAAATGATTTTTTACATTCAGAGAAAAATACAGTCAAATGAGGTCCGGTATAAACTAAATACTTAAATAATCCAGTATGCAGTAGACAAAAAAAGAAGCTGTTAGTGCCGATGAGGTCTGCCTGCACTGTTTACAAGTACGAGCGTTTTTCGCCCCCAAGGCAGCGCCTCGTCACAGCCAACAAGCACACCCAGTGTTAAAGTGCAGGATGGGTACACCGGAGAACAGCAGGACCATCTGCCAGGGGAATGCAAGCATCCATCTTACTGAGGACAGCAAGTCTGGGAATAAATAAGGAACACAAATGAGATGCGAGAAAGAGCAGCATCAGAGCAAATAGGTGAGGACAAGGTGAAATGCAGTCAGGGGAGTTTGCCGGTAATGCAGCAGTTATGTAGACATCTTGAACCATCGAGTACATTTCAATACTTAACAGCAATATCTATCTACAGTAATAAAGTAAACAAAGTGCGTTTTGATGAACGCTCACGACCAAACTATAACCAAGGTTGAAATTATTCCAGTGATAAAGCCTGCTCACCTTTCGATAACACAATGGCTTAAGATTATAGTGTCCAACTACTAAATGCAAATGCAATCCGCCAATCACACCAGCTAGACATTTTTTATTATGTATATGTGCCTCTCAATTTCCATCCATTTATTTTCAATGCCGGGTTTCAGGGTGCTGGAGCCGACCCCAGCTTCTGGCAACAGGCGTACTGGAATGGAACCCACATTGCGAAAGTGAAACGAATGCACCACTACACTAATAGACTCTACCTCTTAATTTGTAGTCATTATTAAAATATCAATTATATATATATACTAGCTGGTTCGCCGCCCTCCGGGCGGCTCATCAGCTAGTTCCTGCGGAAGGCTGGTAAGGTGGGCCTTCGGCCCACAAAAGTGTTGTTGCTTGGTTCAACTTTTTGTTCATCTTCATTGCTTATCGCGAAAATAAAGAGATGTTTAGCTCTACTAAATAACTAACAATTTTATTGCAATGCTTGTGGGTAGACAACATTTTTTCGCTAAGATGCCCGCGCGATCGTAGTGAGCCACTGCCTGAGCGGCGCAGTGGCGGCGCGCAGTGGCGGCGCGCAGCGGCGCGCAGCGGCGCGGTGAAGTAGGTACGTTTTGAAAAGGGACAGACGGAAGGACAGACCGCGTGCGGGACGACGTGCAATATATATATATAGATAGATAGATAGATGTGGCGGGGACAGGACAGGACAGTCGGGAAGGTCAGTTGAAAGGACAGCAGATAGTCCTCACCATCTCTAAACAATGCCAATACCACAGTCAGCAAACTGTACCCGCTGGCGATATTATCTAGCATTGTCCATTTGTTTTTATTTTTAGACTTTCCTCATCACTGTATAATCAGGATAGATGGTCCCACTGACACAGCACTCCATATTACCTTATCACGCCGAGAGCTTTTAGCTGTGCATTCAGCCATTACCTTGAGATGGCAGGCACCGAGCAGAGAGAGAAAAGTGGCCTCCTGGTGCCTTTGGATGATGTCATTGGTGAGAAGGTTTTTTTTATAACACAGCCTGGCCATCCTGGTGGCACAGTGCATATCGCAACGCCTGCTTAACCTCTCTGGAAAATTAGATATTTGAGCAGAAATTGATCACGTGTGAAACAAAGCAGCATAAAAGCTCATAACACAGGATGGCGATGTCAGGTCATTATATCCTGATGTGTATTGTGATTCAATTTGGAGTGTCCATATGCTCGATAAGCTTACACAGGCATCTCTTACTGGTTTGCACAATACACAATATTTCATCATTTGAAGTTAATATGAGGAAGTTTCGGAACAAGCTATGTGGATACTACCTCTGTGTCGAGGAAATACCGTTTCTGAAGTATAAACTGCAGTTTCTTCAGCACGCCACTAAGCATTAAGAATGCTCATATGTATACATTATTTATATATATATAGCTGAGCTGGATAGCTCAGTTGGTAAGGCATCGGTTTGGCATACAGGAGACGGTGGTTCGAATCCCGCTTGGGGCAAAAAAATGAGCACATAACACCATCCAGTGTGTGCACCATCCTTGTGCAAGACGCTAATGCCTACCTCATACGATGATGAGAGACAATAAAACGAATGACATGCCGGCTCAGACGTCGCCCGGCCAAACAAGGTCTGCGTCAGGTGCTGGGGAACCAGAGCACCTTGATGAAAAATGGGCTACTGGAACAAAGCGGAGATGGGCGAGATGCGATAACATGGCTCTGTTGGAATGCTACTACTCAAGCAACCCTAGTCAGAGGGGATACATGCAAAGAATGCACTCTCCCCACTGCTGTTCTGCATAGGACTGAACCACCTAAGCCAAGTAATCACCAAGACAGGCTATGGATGCCGCCTCAGAAATGGAGCTACAATCAGTCACCTCCTCCACATGGATGACATAAAGCTGTATGCTAAGAGCGAAAGGGACATAGATTCCCTGATCCACACAACCAGGATCTACAGCAGCGACATCAGGATGTCATTCGGGCTTGAGAAATGTAGTCGGATGGTGACTAAGAGAGGAAAGGTAGTCCGCACTGAAGGGGTCTCACTCCCTGAAGGAACAATAGCAGACATTGAGGACAGCTACAAGTACCTTGGTATACCACAAGCCAATGGCAACCTCGAACTGGCAACAAGGAAAGCGGCTACGGCCAAATACCACCAGCAAGTGAGGCAAGTCCTAAGAAGCCAGCTCAACGGCAAGAATAAGACCCGGGGAATAAAGAGCTATGCCCTGCCAGTGATCAGATACCCTGCAGGAATAATAAGGTGGCCAAAGGAAGAGATTCAGACCACGGACGTTAAGACCCGAAAGCTCCTAACCATGCATGGAGGGTTCCATCCCAAATCCAGCCCCCTGAGACTGTACGCAAGCCGAAAGGAAAGATCCATCCTGGCTGGAGCACCAGAGCCCAGATATACCACACCAGACAAGACCCAAGGTGCAGGTTGTGCAAAGAGGCACCTGAGACGATCCAACACATAACTGCAGGGTGTAAGATGCTGGCAGGGAAAGCCTACATGGAACGCCATAACCAGGTGGCTGGCATAGTCTACCAAAACATCTGTGCGGAGTATGGACTGGAAACCCCAAGGTCAAAATGGGAAACACCTCCGAAGGTGGTGGAGAATGACAGAGCGAAGATCCTGTGGGACTTCCATATCCAGACTGACAGGATGGTAACCAACCAGATATCGTGATCATAGATAAAGGGCAGAGGAAAGCCGTTGTAGTGGATGTAGCGGTCCCAAGTGATGGAAACATCAGGAAGAAGGAACATGAGAAACTCGAGAAATACCAAGGTCTCAGAGAGGAGCTGGAGAGAGCCTGGAAGGTAAAGGTGACAGTCGTGCCTGTGGTGGTCGGAGCACTCGGGGCAGTGACCACCAAACTAGATGAGTGGTTGCAACAGATCCCGGGAACATCGGACATCTCAGTCCAGAAATGTGCAGTGCTCGGAACAGCAAGGATACTGCGCAGAACCCTCAGGCTTCCCGGCCTCTGGCAGAGGACCCGAGCGGAATGAGGGACGGACACCACCCGAGGGGTGAGATGAGGATTTTTTTTAATGTATATGTATATGTGTGTGTGTGTGTGTACAAAAACTCCATTACTTTGATGACCCTTCTGTGAAATAGAAATGTGGCACTTTATCATCCGTCTTCCAGTAAACAAACGCGACCCAATTTAACATCACACGGAGAACAATTGTTCAGCTTTTCACAGGAGGCTTTCGGGTGGTCCGAGAAGAGTGCCTGTCGTTTGCAGCGACCGGTGCATTATTGACAGATGGCAGGGGGCCCTTGCCCTCCCCACAGGCGACATCTAAACCAAACAACTGGATACACTTGAGGTGATCCACCCATCAATAGCGATCAATAATTCACAGATTTGTGCTGGCTTGCGAAAAGCAGCTCGCCCGCATTGCGACGAGTGCAAGACCCGTATGCATTTTGTAGTAGCAGGTCCTATACCCACCGCTGTGGTGAAATGACTTTCAGCCTGTCACACTTTGACAGAGCTGCAATTAAGTGGGTCAATGATTCCCATTGTCTGCATAATGGCTATTAGCTTTTATGGAGGAATACATAATGCACAATAGGTCTAGTTTTCAAGTATAACATGGAGAGAAGCTTGTTGTATGCATTCCAAATTGAACTTCAACTTTAAACTGTGCACCCTAGAGGGAAGAATATTTTGGACTGAGCACCTTATACACGGTATTGTACACAGGCATTTGCAAGAGTTTTAAATTAATTGCTTTTACTGATCACTGGTGGGATTATCTAATGCGAATTGGATGTGCTTCATGTTTCGTATCAGATTGCTTCAGTACATTCTATCAAGTCCTCTGTCTCACTCGTTAGCAGCTTATTCCTCATCTTTGGTCATTTTTTAAAAATATAATTGCTTCTTCTTTTGAAGCGCAACTCGCAGATATATCAGAATATAGCATGACATTAATACCCATCATTTGAGCCGTGCTATTACTTTCCTCGGCAAATTTTTCATTCTGCTCCAAATAAGCCACACCTCTCATTACACAAGTCTGATTGACTTGTAATTTCTTACACAGATTCAGCCCAATGTTCTCTACCCTTTCAATGTATGTCACAGTATGTTCTCCAATAAAACTTAGAGCCAACCTACAAGCAGTAGCACAAATGCCAAAGCCTTTAAAGAAGAGTGTATTTTAAATGGTCCTCAGAGACTATTTAAAATGTATATCCATCCATCCATCCATCCATTTTCTGATCCGCTTCTCCTCACAACGGTCGTGCTGGAGCTTATCCCAGCTGTCTTCGGGCCGTAGACTGGCTACACCCTGAACTGGTTGCCAGCCAACCGCATGGCACACATAGAGAAACAACCATCCGCGCCCACACTCACAACTAGGGACAATTTAGAGCATAGGTGTCAAACTCAGGTCCTGGAGGGCCACTGCCCTGCATGTTTTCCAAGTCTCCCTGTTGCAACACACCTGATTCAAATGATCAGATCATCAGCAAGCGCTGTGCAAGCCTGACATTGAACCTGTTCATTTGAATCAGTGTTCTATTAACCTGCCACGCATGTTTTTGGAATGTGGGAGGAAACCGGAGTAGGCACGGGGGAGAACATGCAAACTCCCCCCAGGGAGGTCGGAGCCGCAATTGAACCCTGCAGCTCTGCACTGTGAGGCCGACACGCTAACCAGTCGACCACCGGGCCACCCTTCATCCAAAAATAGAAAAAATAAAAAACATTTGCCAGAAAATCATTGATCATAACTCCTCACACAAAGCACTGCTTGGGATGATCACTTCTTAATAATTAAAGTCCGGACTTAGGCATCTTAGCATGGACTCAGTGTGGGGTTCCATGCAATATTCATAACGAGGCGTAATTATGCAATATATTCACTGAAATAAGAGGCCATATATCCACAGCGGGCCTGTCATGAGCCAAGACATTTTTATTTGCTTTGTAACACTGTTTCATCTTATACATGAGCAGCTGGCTTGTGGAGACAGTAGAGAACGAGGACGTCTGGCCCCTGGCACTGTGATACTGGCTCATCAAGGGAAGAAAAAGGGGGTGGGAGATAAGCACTGAGTGGTGATGCTTCTGCTGTAGAACACCGCTAATAATGAAGACACCTTCGTGGACTTCAGTCAGCCCAGTATCAGATGAGGACAGAAGAGTCAAGGCGCTGTATGAAAACAGAGTCACTCTCTTGAGAAGAATTGTATGATAAATTATACATCATGCCCATCGTAAGCCATAGTTGAAAGAAAGAAAGAAAGAGAAGGATTGTATGGGGAAGAAAAAAAACACTTCATGGCGCCTCAAGCAAATAAGTAACAGCAGTGGTCTACAGTGGACACACTGCATACAAGGTTGGCTTTCATCTTGAGATGCGCTTCAAAGTGACCGGCGAGGCGCTCAACAAACCACCAATCAAAGCCCCGGCTGTAACCGGCCAGCGTTGCACTTCACAAGGCCCGTCGTCTGAGCCGTGGCTGGCACAGACCCCACGCGGACGTGCCGTTCGCATCACAATAGCTGATTTTCATGTCTTATCATTTTACACCACTTGAGATTACTGTTAGCGGGAGACGCCTCATTTTACAATACGATGTACCAATTTGACTGTCGTATTCTAGATCCATAAGATTATGCTCAAGGATAACTCTTTTTGGGTAATTGAATGGATGATTGAATGGTGGATAGGAGTTGACAGAAAATATATAGTATACCGTATTTTTCGGATTATACGTCGCTACGATATAAATCTCACCAGCCAAAAAATGCATAATTAAGAAGGAAAAAACATACTGTATAAGTCTCACTGGAGTATAAGCCGCATTTTGGGGGTAAATGTATTTGATAAAATCCAACAACAAAAACATCAATGTCATCTTGAAAGGCAATTTAAAATTAAAATAAAACTAGAGAACAACAGGCTGAATAAGTGTACGATATACTAACATTACATGACGCTTAAACAACGCACTGTGAATGTGCCTGGAATATTCACATATTCATATTAAGAGGTTTTTTTTCTCAGTTACCGCCAACGTGGAAAGTATCGACAAAGGCCGAGAGCACCCTCTTGAGTTTCAATGTGAAAATAGCATGTGATGTGTCCAATGTGTTAATCATTTCACACATAAGTCGCTCCACAGTATAAGTCGCACACTCGGCCAAACTATAAAAAAAATTGTGACTTATACTCCAGAAAATACGGTACGTTGTCTGGAACATCCAAAAACTAACTTTGTGGAAGGTGTTCAAATGACACATTGTTGTGCAAATTTTAAGCAGTAGCCTCTATTCCACAACGATCCGGTGAAATAGCCATATCAGGTCGTAAAATCTACCTTTGCTTTTCACACAGAAGCCAGAGAAGGCTATAAATTGCCATAACCATGTACATTGTTCTTTACCTTGTGTGACTTAACTGTCAAAGAGTGACAAACAAGGGAAGAAATTTCATCGGTGCTGTATGCTTCACATACAGTACATTTGACAATAAAGTTTATCCAAATACAAATCAAATGTCTTTCAATGCACCCGGACAAAAGTTGAATGAAATGTGTGCGGCACTTTATTCCCTGCTCTACCATCTCAGTATTGGCCATTGTACACAACAAAAAATATTTGTGATCTTGAACATATACACGTACAAGCCCTACATTTTGAAAAAATTATAACAAAATGTCTCTGCTGATTAGTTCAAAGCGAAAATATTTTTCCCCAAATCAACGCCGATTGTTCTTCTGTCTTCGATCAGTCAAAACATCATTGATGGACCCTTCATGACAATAAACAAAACCTTTGTCTGTTTTATTCGCCATGTGCTGTACTGCCAAACACTGACCTTTGTGAAGATGGCGCCCATTTACTGTCAGTATAACACCGATGTGATTAACATAAATAAGAGTCGAAGTCAAATAGGCATAAAGGTCATCACTCAGGCATAGTTCGGGGTCCACAAAGTGATTTACAACAACTTAATTTGACTGTGTAGAGTCATTTATATGCCACGGAAGGAGCCGTGCGCGTCTCGACAGGGGGCGGGGGGACAATATGCCGTCATCGCACACGTCTTGCATCAGACCAATCAGTCAGGATGCTTTACACCTTCTGTCAGGGACCCTAACAGCTTTCATAAATTACAAGACCATTGCATGTGCTGCCAATAACTTTTGAAGGAGAATCTCCACGTGCAGCATATTGTCGCATATATCAGTTTCGATACATCGTCAATATGGTATATTCAGCAAACAATTAAAAGCAGTGATTTGCTTGAAGATGTTCTATTTAATTCAAATACAGTATAGTTTGCTTATTGAAGTGATAAATGTAAGAAGAAATCTCAATTAAATTCAATTTTTCAATTAAGTTGAAACCCTAAAGCAAAAACTCAATATGAGTGTTGAATTTAATATTTTGGCCACTATAATAAAGGACATTCACAGCTTCTTCCCAGCTCTTCAGATGAATTCAGAACAATACTATTTTTTGTTTTAGTTTTAGTTTTTTTAATCATAAATGTAAAAATTCACTTTGCTCAAACTGGGACGAATACATAATACAAAAATATTTATTTTGGACTCTGCTGAAAATAAAATATTCATGGTGTAAGTAAGCAAGCATACTGTATTTTCATTTGATTGCAAGCGTTATTTATTTATTCAAAATATTTAGTTGTGTTTGGTTCCATTAATCTACTGCACGTAAACTGAATCATGACCTGAAAACTAGGATACTTACAGAATGGTCATTTTTGGCCATCTTATTAATTTTGGTTATTTTTTGGTAAAAACAGAAACAAAATTCCATCTCATTTTCAATATTACCAATGTTTGTCCTTTTGCGCTCATGTGAAAAAAACCACACCCTGGGATTTACACTTCCAGTGCTCCAACTGAATGTTTGTTTGCCTCATGCTTTTCATTGATGTGATCTGCACATACGTTAAGCGAAAGGGCACAAAGGCATGAATAATGCAGAATCATTTCTCAACAGAGACAACAATGTAATAGGGACAGAGAAATGAGTATGACTGTCTGCTGTCTGCAAGCAGTGATGTGCTCTGATTCATTTCAACTGCCCGCCCATCGACTCTCGGTATTGTGTAGCAGAATACAGACTATAACTGGAAAGTCTCAGATCTTTGCCACCATCAATATGGGAATAATATACAATAAATGTGAGGAAATCATGTCACCGAATGTGGCAGGTTTGACAGGTGTGCGTATCCATGAAAGCACATGTATTTGAATGATAATACTTAAGGTTTGAATGATGCAGCGGTTTTCCTTCCTTTTTAATTGACAGCACATGACTCTGAATGACAGACAGACGTTGATGGCCCCCCACAGGCATTCAAATCACATTCCATACAGCCATACAAAAATTTCACAGGGGAAAATGGGAGCACATTGACTCGGATTCATCACTCCAACCCATGTTTTGCAGCCAATTAAGAATAAAAGTGTAGAAGGGCCAAAAGACAGATTTGTACAACTCAGAAGGATATCACATGTATGTCAGTCCTTCTCTTTGGTATCTTAACATTTGTCCTTTTGAATTAATAAATGGCTTGGAGGCCTTAAAGCATTTAACATTTTTGCCCTGTAGTCACACATTGTGTCAAATGAGAACTTATGAAACACAAAACCTTCTCCAGATACTCATGGACAATTTCGAGTCTGCAATTAACTTAACATAAGTGTGAATGTGAGTGTTAATGGATGTTTGTCTTTTCGTGCCGAATGATCGGCTGGTGACTCGAGAGCAAATTTCCTTTTTTACCCCGACATGTCCACTTGTTTATATCCTGTCTGGGTGTCCAAACAAGTTTTATAAATTCATGAAAATGTCGTGTTTAATTTGGCTGATAGTTTGTGGAACAAATGAGAGACGGAATAAAAAAAAAAAAACATTATGAGGGGCGGAGTGCACCGTCACCGTCATGTGTGATGTAAGACTGGCATTGGTCATATCCAGAAAAAAAACGTGTGTGGACCAAGTGCGCCCAGTTACAAGCATGGGTGCTATAAAAATTTTTGCTGCTAAAATGGGATGGAATTAAGCCTATAATTTATCAGTCTCGCCGCTCTGGTTGAAGTCACTGGACCGAGAAGTGCGTTACGATTACGAATCGGAGCTGAGGGCACTGACGACACATGTAAAAGCTTTGTGTTCAAAGTGGAATATGAAATGAAATTGATTATTCGACAGCAAAATAATGCATACACTGAAACGTAATCTAAACAGAATTACAAAAAGCAATAAAAGTGACGTGAAACGCACACTGCTACAGGTTCGATTGCATTTCTGAAGTTGAAGTGGCCGAAGGTGCACTGTATGTGTTCCCTTGCTCAAATTTATAACAGATATACTTCATATAGGCTGTACAAATAATAAGATGCATGGGAAACATGCGGGTGCCGTTAACACTCAAGTCATCTGGGATGAAAGGGGAAAAACCCTTTCAAGCAGGTGGTGTCCGTAAAGCATAGGTGCTAAAGCTCTTCCAGATGTTGAAAGGTGCTTGTGGTTGTGGTGACATGTAACGTGAGGGAGGGCCTGCAAACGCAGGGTGTATTAGCAGCCTCTTTATGGGTGCAATAGATACCGCCCGTGTGGGCCGCCACTCGTGAGCTATAGCCTGGCTTTACGCTTTGATGCTCCTACCCTTGAAAAAGGTGAGGCGCAGCCTCGCGCTCTCCAGCTTCCTGGAAGACATAAATCAGTTTTTCCATATCATCATCTCGTCATATCCAATGCATATGCAGCGTTAATCAGTAAATCTGTCAGCTTCCTCCTCTTTGAGTGATATATCAGACTCGTAATACTCTCGCACGTTTCCAATCAATCTCGGACGAAGCCCACTTTTCTTTCGATTTTGAAGAAGTGGAGAAGTTGACTGCAAAACAGAGAGTGCGGCTCGTCTCTCAGCTGGAAGTCGGGATGAATTTCCCCATTCCCCACTGCGGACTTGCAGAACTTCTCAGCCTGATTAATGGCTATACACTGTCTAATGAGCAGTAATTGAATGGTATAATGCAGTCGGCCCTTCAAACCCAGAGGAGCCGTCGATTGCTGTCTGCGGAAATGCAAGTGACATTGTCTCCACTTGATTATAGTTGACCTTGCATGCGGAGATGACGGCCTCTGCAATGACCAACGTGAGCTTTGGGGAATAGGAGCACAGGAAAGAGCGCAGAGACAAATGGATGTGACTCGCTTTGGAGAGGGAACAGAGCGAATCAATGGGGTGGTCAATTGCGGTTTGATTTTTTTTATCACCAAATTCTTACGGAAAGGGAGACGATTGATCGAGGCGTCCCTGGTGGAATTGGCATTTCTAACAATATTAATTAAGAAAAATTGCTTAGCTGACTGCTTGATAAATCAGCCGATATTGTTTAATCAAAACAAATGATCAAGTCTGTCCTGATATATTTTCTCAAAGGGCGTGACGCGGAGGAAAACACACACCGAACAAGCACACACAAGTGCCACAGCAGTCACTGAATCAATCAGCTTCTTCACACAAATAAGACTCCAAAGAGCAGTCAAGTGATTATAAGAAAAGCTTTGAAAAATGTGACCAGATGGATTGTCCCGAGTTGCGTTATTCGTTATTTGGCCACCCCCATCCAGGTCAATATCTCACACACACACACACACACACGTACACATACGCTAAAACTTGCACTGTATGTACAGACAGTTGTGAATTCAATGAATCATTTCAAGCTTCTGCTGAAAATGTAATCACGTAATTGGATGTGATCATCAATATCTAGCGTATGGTGCAGAGCGGGCGGAAGAAATTTCACAAGCAGGAGGGAATGTGGTTTCAATCCCAAGTCAACGAGTCATGGCGGCACAGTTATCCCTCATTAATATTCACAGGCCGCCGACCAACAGACGGCCTCTCTATGTTTGGCTTTCAAGGGGGGAAAATAAAGAGGAGAAAGTACATGCAAGAAAATCCATTGCGTTAATCATGCTTTTGAAATGTTCTGAACTGCCATACAAATGTAATAAGAAAATTATCCGCTGTACAAGAATAAAAATGACATTTGTCTGTAGATGCATAATCGTAAGGAAGTGACCAGTGAAGCTGGCTGAAGGAGAGTCAACTTCATGCATCACTCTTTTGCATCATTCTGAACGGTCATACAAGTGTAAAAAGGAGTCAACCGTTGTATCATACTGATTGTACAGGCCGACATGAAAACCATAAATTGCAGAGGGAGACTGCAGCATCTCCTTCACACCAAGACTGAACACAGCTCACTTTACAGCATACATAATGTTCTACATATTTTATTACTATTCTTTACTTTACTGTAGGGAGCAGCCAGGACAGAGACAATTATAAATACAGTTGAGTTGAGAATTCACTTTCCTCACTATGCTGCCATTGCGTTTCTGGTAGTTGGCATCCTTTTCCTCTTTGCCATGGTAACCTTCTGCAGTGGGATCCACCCAAAAAAATACAACAACAAAAAACACGCACAAACACATAAGGAAAAGGTGAAAAGCAATCCAACTGTTCTGAAATCTTATTGATATTTCCCTTTCAGAAAGAGACACTGATATGTGTGGTGTGCTATTCCACAGCCAATCTGAATCAGCAACATTCATGTAGGACTTAAAGCAAAAAGTAATGAACGAAGATATTGATGAGGTCCTTAGCCAGGGTCATAACTGCACCCCAGAAGTCAATAATTATCCCGATAAGAATATCTTTATTACAAAAATGCAAACGGCAGCAAAATCTTCGCCACACCAAAACATTCCCCTGCGGTGTAATTGCCACCGCTTGGAATTATAGTTTTCATTAAAATGGAATGTTCAAGGTTATTGATTGCTTAAATAAGACTCAATATCTCCTCATTTCAAAGGCGAATGAAATTGCTGCGAATGGTAATATTGGCCAACTGTTGTGTGCATTCATTTCCACGTTAGGCTCTCGCATATTGCTGTCCCTCGAGGATTATCAGAGAGAAATAAGTGTATTTAAATGAGTGTAATTTCAACGAGGCACACATCCATGCAAAGGCGTCTGGTCGGGAGGAGTGCTTGCCTGCACTTCATCACTGCAAATGGACGAAAAATAACAAAAAAACAAAAGCACACAGTTCAATTACAGTCTACACACCGAAAGAACGGCCTTCTATGATCATAAACACACATTACACAAGTGGTTTTAAAGCTTGACGCTGTGGTCTCACAGGACACAAATATGGAGCAACATTTTGTTCCCTCCGCGACGCTGTCTTTAATGGGCCTCAAAGAAAGACTTCAAAATAAAACATAGTTAACATTAAGCCTATTAAGTGCACACAAGAAAATTATAGTAAGTCATATGTGGTGACCGTAACTGCGACCCGAATGTAAAATGCCGTTTCTCACATGTCGTACGGTGACACAACATGACAGTCTAAACCCGTAATGTAGGTATCTAAAAGTCGGCTAATGTGCCAAAACTGCCATCAATGGTCACCAAAATGAATGTTGACATTGTACTTAATGTTCACATCAAGTTCCAAAAATATTAGTATTCAGGATTTTAGGGTCTTTTCCTCTTCATAGATGCACTCACAACAAAGCTGATGTCATTTCCCAAGAGAAACGCGTCATCCATGAAATACAAAAGAGACGACATGTCTTGCCACATTAGACAATGCCACCCTTTCTAAAATGCACAGGACTCTCGCATGCAAACATTGACATATTCATCGCGTACACGCCTGCCTACCGAACCTTATTCTCAGTCACGCCATGGTTGCCTGTTGCAGATATGACATGTTCTTTACATTTTAATATCTTAGTGATAAGCAACTCAACATTTGTATTTCACAACACAAAAATAGTGAGTATGATAAAATAAAATAATAATAATAATAATGAAAACTTTGCTTTTAGAAATCCTACGCATCGGCATGATTGGCGGGTATAAAGTGACATACAACACAACCATCTTTCTTCACTGGATAGATCATTAGTGAAATTGGTGTCCGTCGGCACTTGTGTTCCCTGACCATACACGAGGTGGCGGTTTATGCGATAAAAATACTGTTGAGATGAAATGGCCTGATGAGAAAATACACCGTCTGTCTTCACTCTGGCCTTGTTATTTTGCCTCCTGATACCACATTCTTAACCCAGTTAGGGACGATGAAAGGGACGAATGAAAATCTTGCTTAATACGTTCCCCTTAAAAAAAAATCATCCTCTGGCCTCAGTCCCAAAAATGGGCATCTGTCCATCCTGTTCCGTCCCAGAATGCCCATCGCTGCGATTTTCTATATTCTTGCTCCTGTTCAGCCTATTTTGGTAAATTTCCATCCATCCCAGCTTTTCAATCATGTTTATCTTGCTTAGTGACAAGAGTGAGCTGGAGCCTATGCCAGCTGACTTTAGGCCAAAGGCAGACGACAAGCTGATCTGGTTGCCAGTCAATCACAGAGCAATGATATCAAGACTGACAACCATTCACACTCGCATTCACACTGTCACTGAGTTGAACAGAACCTTCACCCACATTTACATCACCAGTGGCCTGTTCAATAAAAAATATGAGAACTATGACTACTTATCAGTTATGTATTCAAATTTAGGCAAATAAGCAGGAACGCAGACCAGCAAACTGTTCCTTCTAAAAACCAGAAGGAATGTAACTTTGGTTTGCCTGTATTGATAAGGCATGATGAAAACAATTGATGGGAGACCATTTTTCTGAAAGGGAATCCATTATTTCCTTATCTTCGAATGTGAAAGCAAAGGTTTTTAAAGATAGCTTGTCTTCAGACCTTTCTCCTGAGCGATGGGCAGGTACCCTTTTAACTGCAACACCAGCACTCCTCTCGTCTCTTTCCTTTTGTTTGGCGCACTCGACATGCTGCCCTCTGAGAAAAGTGATTAATCACAATTACCTCATCGGCTGGCAGTCTCTGCCTCTTTCTTCTGCATGCTCGCACCCCCCTCAATCCCTCACGGGCCGCCTGTCTTCTCCCTTTCCATTTCCTCCTTCAACTTCATCAGAGATCAATGCAGCTGTCGAGGCATTTATTTATTTAGACTGGTCAGGAGGACAAAAAAAGGGGGCCACAGAATGCCATGACCCGGCCCGGCCAGCGTGAACTTTCACTTCGGGGTTGGCTATTGACAGTGACAGGTCGCTCTAGAGGCATGTGCTTGTACAGATATGTCGCACTGCTTTTCTGGTAAACAAACTCATCTTTGTTTGCGCTTGATTAATCGAAAACACTATTGGACAGAATCAACTTCAGGAGCCCCAAGTCATTTTATTTCAAAGGCTTGAGTGTGCAGCTGTTGGAGTCATGCCGATTGGGAGCAATGTACAGAAAATTATCCATATTTAGTGAAATATGGAGGTGGCAGACTGAGCGAACGAAACTTTAAACCTCTAAAATTTAAGACAGTCTGTCCTGCCACTGGTCAAATGTGGAAAGAAAACTTGTCTATTCCAGGGTCAAACTATTTCCATCATAAAAATGTTATATTTCGACTGTCCATACAAGTTTTTTTTATTATTCTTAGATGTCATACAAATGCAAAAAATATTCAAATTTCAACCACTCAAGAAATAGTACAAATAATTGTTCTATTGAACCTCATTAGGTGACATACTAGATGAAAGTGGTGTCTGGAATGTTGAAGACATAAGTGGACTTTTGTTGTTATTGTTGTTTTAGTTGTATGGTCAGAATTGCATTTCCAGCATAATAGCATTATGGGCAATAAATCGAGATTGGATCTCATACTTGGTGCGAGTTGTTATATTAACCAGTCGAAATATTTGAGTTACTACAAATAAGTCTGTATGTAATGAGTGTTATTTTTGCATCTTTGTACACAGCTGACGAAAGATTTACCCATAAAACAACAGTCTCATGTTAAACATTTCAGGCAAACAAATACACTAATAAAAACTATTAATACTTGGCCAATATGTATGTTAAGCTGGAAAATTGCAAGTGAACAATGCCATGAATGCCTCCCGTGATATGATGTTTTTATGACCCTTTATCAGTATGATTCCAAACTGATTACCATTTTCATCCTCGCATCAGAGGAAAATGAGAGTGTTTAGTTTTTTCCTTCCACACAAGTTAACTAACATGCCTTTCTGGATAAATATTCAACAAAATGGCCTGATTGGCTTCATTTATGATTTAAGCCTGTTCGACGATGTTTGAAGTCTTGTTCTGGTTATTAATATTCAGCAAAATCCGTGTTCACGCCGCATACAGCAGATGGCCATGTTCTGTTTGGACTTGAAAGCATTGAGAACGGTCTTCAAATATGTGTTGTGAAAAAAAAAAATGTTCGCTAGGTGTTCCATATAGTACGTACTGTACATCGGAATTTGCTTTACAAGTAATAAGGCTCACTTTGGATTCAGGGGACCCTATTTTGATGGCGGGTGTCCATGCGCTCAGCATAAATGGGCCCAGGTTCATTTTGCTGCCGGGGTAACTCTCGTATTGCATGTTTGGGCACCGTTGCAGTTCACTGGACGTTCCAGAGCATGAAGCTGCCGCGCCCCCGACGCACCTGATAATTTAATAACAATATGACTGTACTGTCAAAGCTCATTATCAGGCCCCGACAGAGCTGATCATTTGAATCAGGTATGTTGCAGCAGGTATAGATGGAAAACTTCAGGAATGCAGCCCTCAACAGGAGTTTTAGAGAAACTGTTTATTCCTAATAAAATAACGCCCTGTTTTTCAGGTAAATGCACTTCTGAGATGAGCAAAGTCAATCGTCAATGAAAGGGAATAAATAAAAAGACATATTGGCCATTCATTGTCTCTCATCATCTCATTTAAGCATTTTTTTTGTTTGCAGCTATTATCCATTCTCTTCAATCTTTTCAACATAGATTGGTCACACTCTTCCTCTGAGACATCATTCCACTCCTTGAAAGGGATGTTCCATGTCAAAATAAAGTGGTTGTGATGGCCACCCTACTACGAACAGCAGTGTGTAACCCAGTTCTTGATAATATGTGCATTATAAAAATGCTCATATTTTTTTCTTTGTTCCTGAATAGACAGGTTTACCTATTACAGTACCCTGTAAGTATGCATCAAATCAGCAGGGTAGGAGAATTATTCAAAAAGAGATAAATAGGATGGTAACATTGTAGTCCTTTTCCTCCTGCTGAGCCATGATCTGAATCCCGATTGTGAAACAGTTGTTTACTCCTATCCATCATTTGTTCCTGGCAGTGTCTTGTCCCGGTTGTGTTGTCAAAGTCCTCAGCTGAAACCACCGGAAAACAAACTTAGGACAAAGACAGACTGAAACATACACAATATCCTTCCATTTCTCTATGATTCATTATTGACATGCTGCTGATAATAGGGAAAAAAACAAAACACAACTTGTTCCAACATGCTTTTTAACATTCTGCACCTACCTGCATTTTTCATGCACTTTGTAGGTCCCCCGGGACTCCCACTCCATCGAATTCATCTGCTTCCAATGCCATCCTATGTGCTCAACGTATCAGTCATCGGGGAGTGTGGCAAACTAATCATTTATTGATGAAACGGAGGGAGTGAAGGGGCAGCTATGAATTTCTAACTGCATTTGTCTTATTTATCAAGGCAGATCAAAGAATGAAAATCTAAACAGGCTTCAAGGAAGCAGACAGCGGCCGGGTGTTGTTGAAGAGGAGGGGAGAAAAAGCAAGGTTTGGGACTCAGTCTGCAAGGATAAGGTTGAGGGGGGTTCAGAGTGATGTTCAGACAGCAGGACATGCATCTGAATTAAAGCTTCCCTGAAAAAGCAATTTTCTCCTCATCCTCTCCCTTGTAGGTAGAAAGGTGATCTGCCTTACAGAGAACGAGAGGCACACACAGACTTAATGTTTCTTTGCAGCCGCATCGCTCTTTTCTGTCCCACCTACTTTCCCTGTGCATACTCGGGAGGCAACGGGGGGCATTGAGCAGTGTGATGTAGTGATCTGGAGCTTCCACCAGACTGCACTTGTGGCAGCGAGTGTTTGCAAGCTCACTAACACGGGGTCTGGGGGAAAGGTAGCATTGTCACAACTCACTTGTTTGCTCTCTTTAATGTACAATGCTGTTGATATTCTTTTGAATGCCATGCAGCTGCCGGTGGGCCGAGAGGTGGGGAGCAAGGAGGGGGGGGGGGGGGTCTGCTGGGAATAAAACCAAGGGAGTAAAGTTTGCCCAGCGCGTTGACGAAAAAGATGGGTTGAAATAGAGTTCACGCTTGCACGCTCGGTTGTGTCCACAAGCAGACCAGATGAAAGGCGAGAAGAGCAAGTGGCACTGTCACAGCGGAACAGAGAGCTAATTCAATTTCATTCCCTCAATTCATGAGTGAAATCAAAATGCTCCTTCACAAACCAAACAAAAATCACCAATCTGCTCCCTCTCTTTACATTTCAATGTGGTAGGTATTTAAATCGACAAACTGAAATGGAGATGCGCTGACATGGGTAAGAGAGGTAAGTGTTTCAAAGTAGGCTGTGAAATTTGGGTTTGAGTTTTAAAGTAAGGTTTTATGTGAGGTTAAGGGTTTCAAATTCTGGTTTTTAATGACAGTAACCCAACACCGAACCTGGGACCTCTTGATCGAGATGTGAAACTCATATCATGCAAATAGCAGTCTGAGAACATCAAAACCTCTGCTACCACTCCTACTACCGGTTGTTCTTTGCATGGGACAGGATGGGATTACAGGACAAGCGGCAGCCATCAGGAAACACAAGTAGTGGAGAAGCTGAGGTCATCCACATCTACTGTACGATATCCCATGGGAAGGTATGGCAGTGTACATTAGGAGGCCCCAAGCACGAGGGAGCAAGTGAGCGAACAGTGGAGATACTGGAGTCGTGCACTGAGTTGCAAGTAATCGGTCGTCCTCTCTCTCGTCACAGGAGAGGAGTCAACGAGAGGACACTGTGATATGATAGCCTGGAGGCCTGGAGATGGGGGCTGGGAAGGAGGTGGGAGGCCGAGGTTCAGACCAAGCAGGCACAGCAGCCTCCAGCTAGCATGCAAGCTGCGGTATCAGCAGGAGCCACTCTTTGGCCCGGTGCTCCTTGGGGAGCAGACACGCTGACAGCAGCGGGAGGTATAGTTTCCCATAAGGCGCAAACTAGTATTCTGCTCACCTTCCATCCCTGTGAAGCTGTTTGAGAAAAGTGGTGAAATGGGCAGCTGTGGGGTGATTTACTCATCCTTACTAGGTTCTTTTTTACAAATCCCTATTGGCGGCAGTGGGGATCAAGCTCTACAGCAAATGAAAATTTGTGAGAAGTTGGCACTCGGACTAAAAAGCTTTGGAATTGTCAATAGATGCCACCAGTTGTCTAAATGAACCACCTCACCACACTTCAACATTCTTGACACCAAGGTACCACCAGATGGCACCGACTCAATTATTTTATCCTCTGCTTTGGCCTTTCCACAAAAACTATATAGGTGAGTTTTTCAGTCACTGATGTGGGATGGATTCCAAAAGAAAAATCCGTGCATAGGTAAATTCAGGACTGCAGAAGACGGAATATGCATTAACTTAGCGAGACAAGAGAAAATAATGGCCTTAAGTAGGATAGATAGAAATAGTGATGGGAAATAAAACTTCAAATTTGCTTCATGAACCAGTTTTATTGTTTTGACTCTGCGAGATGGCACTGTCAGTTCAACAGTTCAATCCTGGGCTGAAAATTCACTGACCTGCCATTTCATAAAGCCCTTTATTTAAACCAATAGTGGCATCTAAATGAGTCAAAAAAAATACAACAACTGGTTCATAAGTCCAAGCTCTACTTTTTTTGTCAAATAAATTTCCCTCACAGGTGCGATTTATACTCTGGAGCGACTTATACAGTGCACTCCGCTTAATAGAACACCGGTTAATAGAGTAATCCGCTTAATAGAGCAAAGGCTCTGGAACGGATTTGCCTAATGCAATTTCCTATAAAGATACTCCGCTTAGTAGAACAGATATCCGCTTAATAGAACAGGCCATAAGAAATGAACATTGTAAACTAGTGGTTTTCGAAGTGTAGCTATCGCGATACTGTACCACTATCGCGAGAAAACGCGGTAGTTCTAGCCGTATACAGTAACAGGTAGCACGCGTCACTCCACACATAGACACACACACGTCACAATGGCTTCAACTTCATTCAAGAGACGAGGGCTATAAGAAGGACATACTCAGACGATACGATGCATTGCCGGATTCTCCGAAGGTACGCCCGCGGTTTCCAGGACTTCCCTCTTATCCAGCGCATTGAGAGGAAAGTCAACCGCAAAATTACGGACTCCTGTTTCCAGACAAAAGTAACGAAATTTTTCTCGTGATTTGAGATGTTTGACTGAAGTTGATTAAAGTTGTTGTTTTGTTGTTTGATTAAAGATATGGACGTCCACAGTCGAAATATCTCTTCTAACTCGTCAGCAGGGGTTTTTCTGCGTGCATAACTTGGTCGTCGACGTGTCTGAAGGTGTACCTAATAAAGTGTCTCTGGTTAATAGAAACTCCGCTTCGTAGAACAGAAGCGCTTCGGCCCAATGGTGTTCTATTAAGCGGAGTGCACTGTAGTACAAAAAATTGTATATGCACACTGTCACTGTGTGGGAACTGAACCGACATGGCCCACACCAAAGTCAGGCTTATATATATATATATCACCAAAGCATCAAGAACCTACAGCTAAAAATATTTCCACAGAATGTAATATGTACGTAAGACTTTTAATTGAATGAATTCACTTTGAGATAAGCACTGGGATTGGCTCCAGTTACCCCACCCTGATGAGGACATAGCCCAAACAAAATGGATGTATGGATATTCGATTTGGCTAAAAGGCAATGAAAAGTTAAATTAAAAGTTGGGTCAATCAATATTATGGATGGATCACATACTCTCCCCTGTTAGGTTAGGTCAATGCTTGACTTGACTAATTGCCAGTTTAGTTATGTTTATAAATGACATATATATATTTTGTTGGCTTGCAAGATTGTCCAGTGATTCGGTGTTCCATTACTCACTCTTGTTTATGATTTGCAAAGTAGTTATCATTTGTTCATATTTCGAATTCACCTGGTATACAGTATGGCAGTAAAATATGATGCACGATTATGAAGAAAGCCACTCTTAATTCTTCCAGTCATTCAATTTCCATGGTAACTCATTTTAATCAGCAAAGAGGATCAGTTTAACTAATGCTGTCCAGCACTTATCACTGTTTATCAGAAACACATCATGAATTTATCCCCTATTTCTAATTAACTGTAATGCTCAGTGACTGGATGGCAGGCCAGTACCCCACCAGACTAAAAGATTGGAGTCATTTTTAACTTAAAACTCGTAGTGAACTTTTTGCTGAGAGTGATGGACCTGTTTTCTTTTGCAATCACTTTAGGTCAGCATCGTAAGATTAAGGATAAGAACTGAAGCCAAAAGGCTTCATCAAAACATCCTTAATTTGAGGCATATAGCTAATTCAGCAATGTCAGGCCAACAGGACCATTGTGGACTGGATGATGTCATCATTGCACAGAGCAGTCACGTACAGACTCTGCAGCAGATGTCCAATTGAGGAATTCAGAGCCTGTGCAGCTCACACATATTTTCCACACACACCCCAGGCAAGGTTAAATTTTACACATCCTATGTGGGCACATTTTAAAGCATCTTTTTTTATGGGCATTTCTACGCAGACTGCTGTTGCTTTGTGAGGTCAAATTGATATTAATGACGGCGATGACCTCGTTGATGGACGACTTAACAGGTGACAGATCAAGACAAGGAGGGCGGAAATCTTTTTAGCCACCTGAACGGGTTTTGTTAAGCGGTCACATCATGTTTACAGATATTCATAAGGGATCAGTGAAAGGATTCAAATGTGGCACCATCATGTCTGCTGGATGAGTTCTGCTGCGGCTCCGGCTGTAGCAGCCACAGCCATACCGTTGTCTCTGTCTCCACCTTGTGGTTTAATAGTAGAGAGCAACAGTTTTGATTTAATTTCTATTTGTCACATATGCTATTCACAATTTTTGATATCTATCGGTGAACGTACAATTTGGTGCAAATCCAAATTGTGATTTTTCATCTTGGAGGTCTGCGCTCTTTTATTAAAATTCAAAAAATCCAGCTTTCAATTTTGACATGACCCCAGTGAGTGATTTAACGACCAGAATGTCCTGGCACACTAGTGTGCAGTGAGATTTATCATTTATTAATTACAAATAATAGTTTCATTCATATATTCATGCCAGCAATATATGATTACAGGAAGAATTTTTGCTAACTCTTCCATTAGACGGCTGATGATAAAATCAACCACTCATACAACAGAATACATCACTCCTAACTCTTGTGAATATCAGCTTTGTGTTCAAATAAACAGGCCTACCTTTCACATTAAGCAAACATGTGAGTAAATTGAGAGGGGAGTAGCATTATTTCAATATTCATATTTTTTGTGACATTTTTGTATGGTGGTGTGCCATGAGATTTTTAGGATGTAAAAAGTGTCCTGGATAAATGAAGGTTGAGAAACATTGACCTCGGTCATGTTTGGATAGCATATCTATGTTTTGCATGAGTTCAGTACATAGACAGATTAATAGAAAGACAGATAAATAGATACTAGATAGACAGATAGAAAATGTGTCAATTGATGCATTGTTCATTTTCCTCCATGTGAAAAATAGACATGTGCCACAGCATTGTCATCTTTCATGGTTAGCATCATCGGGTGACACCCCAATCTGCCCAGTGTACATGTTCTCATCTCCACCATGCAATGCAATGTATAAATTCAAAATATTCCACTCTCTACTTAATCATCATATGAATGTAATATTTTTTTCATTCTGAGGAGTTATGCTCTTGGTGCAAATGATCTGTGCAGAACTTGATCAAATGGGCTAACCTGCCTCCCTTGGGGTTTCCCGTCAAATTGAAACCTAACGGTAACTCCATGCCCTCTGCAGACAGTGATGGATGAAAGTAGCGTTTCATAACCAATTGCACGTGCCCAATACAGGGAAATGTTAATTGAAATGCTGGGGATACAAAGTAGACACCCTTGTCCCTTATCACACGATCAGGATGTCACAGCAATATGTTTGCACGATTTCACGAGAAGCCAAATTTTGCTGACACCCAATTTTGATGTGGTAACATTCACCACAATATGGGCAGTGTGCACGTTGTAGAAACAGTGTGACTTCTGGGGATTATAAAAGATGGAAGTGGGGTACACACATACCAATTTTTACATTGCAGGGTTTTGTTTCTTTTTTAATGTGAGTCACTCCTGACAAATACAAGTTTCCTCTTGGAAACCGGATGTCTTTCATAGCACTCAGACAGACCTGTGAGAGGCAAAATGGTGCTACATGGCATACAAAATAAAATAAGAATAAATAAAAAGCTAATCTGCTAACTCTTCCCCTTGGGAAACACATTACAGTGTATAAATGTCAAGTCGGTTTTTCACATTATGGTGCAGATGGCCAACATGTCCCCTTGGTCCGTGGTTTGCTAATCAACATGGTGGATTGGGTAGATCATGGTGGGGTTATGGTATCGGCAGGCAATGAACACAGGTGCAATTTAGCAATCGCATTAGGCACATATCGTAAGAAACCGTCTCATCGAATCTCATCTGGGTCGTGATCTGACTGCAGTTCATCTCAGAGAGATACGAGTTTTGTGAAGCCCATTGTTGTGTCATTCATCCACAACTACCAATTTTTGTTGATGATGAGCAGCCCCACGTTGCAAGGATCTGGACACATGGTCGGTACCGACTGGACAATTTATCCAATGGGCATTTTGGGAATATTGTGGAGTGGCGCATATACGACAGCGGGTTCCAGTTTCTGCCATTGCACTGCCATTAAGTAGGAGTGGAGCAACACTCTACAGCAGGTGTCTCAAACTCAGTTCATGCTGTCCTGCATGTTTTCCCAAGTCTCCCTGTTGCAACACACCTGATTCAAATGAACTGGTTCAATGAGGACAGCGTCCTTCAGGAACTGAGTTTGACACCCCTGCTCTACAGTCTCATAGTCAACAACCTGATCAACTCAAGGGGAAGGAGATGTGTTGCATAGCATGAAGCAAATGGTGCTTACATTATGTAGCTCACTAATACAGATTTAGACAACTAAGAACAACGTTTGCGAGAAAACGGCTTTTGTGATTGAAATAAAGTGTTGCATTCCGGCTCCGGCCTTCCTGTGGGGAGTTTGCATGTTCTCCTCATGCCTGCGTGGGTTCTCTCCGGGTACTCCGGTTTCCTCCCACATTCCAAAAACATGCATGACAGGCTGATTGAACACTCTAAGTTGTCCCTAAGTCTGAGTGTGAGCACGCATGGTTGTTTGTCTCTGTGTTCCCTGTGATTGGCTGGCAACCAGTTCAGGGTGTCCCCCGTTCACTGCCCGAAGACAGTTGGGATAAGCTCCAGCGCGCCCCGCGAGCCTCGTGAAGATAAGCAGATTAGAAACTGGATGGGTGATATTATAAGAAATCATTAACATGATCAGTGTCTTCAAATAAATGATTATCATTCATTCATAAATTATTAAAGGGTAATTTGCTATTTCAAACGTGCGTATGAAACTGGGAGCCACTTGCATTAATCTATTAGTCTATGAAACTAAGAGCCACTTCTTGGGCTCTTAGTTTCAAAAAGATTGGTGGCACTTGCTCTGTACTGAGCCTGCATTTTTGTTTCTGGATTGGTTTTGATTTTTGGAATGGATCAGAGAGCACATTTCTGTTCAGTCTTTACCTAAATAGCATATCAGATTTTTTAATAATAGTGTAGCCGGAGGGCTGTTGAAGTCCACAATTAGCACGTCAATGCAGGTGGGCGATCACGGGAGAGAGGGCGAAACTCGGTCACAAAAGGGGAATGAATAATTCGGGAACAGCGGTTGAGCAACAAAAGATGAGTTGAGAACACCCGTCGCGCCCAGGCGACATTGGCCATCCGCAAAGTCTGCAACATGTTAATTCAATTTAGACCAGACAGAAAAGGCACCAATGTATTGGTGGTTCAATGTTTAAAACCAATCACTACCGAGGGCCGGACCATGGGTACGGTATGCAAATATTGGGGGCAGTGTTTTTCTTGTATGTTACAATAAAAGTCTGATTTGGCGGGAAGGGAGCTCAAGAGTGTGATCGCGGAGCAACTAACCGTCGTTCGCTCTCACAGATCCGCTTCCGCCGATATTGAAGACAATTTTCCTGTGTGCTGAGTCATTTCTTGAACTTTGTCCGAGAAAATCTCTGACACTGGCCAATAAAGAGAATTAAAATTCAGATTTAACAATTAAGCAATATTATGTCGCAAACCTAGAGAATCTTTCTCCAGAAAAGTTCCGGGTCTATCTTTTGCGCTATTATTGACCAGTCTGCATTTAGAGTGCGGCTTAGTCAATTTGTGTTATGTTGTATGGGTCATTCAATAAACATAATCAGGATACAATGTAAAATTGTATCTGTCTAAGTATATTGATTACAACATGAATTTGACCCCCCAAAAACAAATCCCCAACTATTTTAACAAATGTCAGATTGACTAATGATAAATACAATAGACATAGATTAGTATAAAGGTAACAGAAGCTTGCACAAACAATGCATCCTAATTAGATTGTGTCAAACAGTTCTTGGTCAATTAAATGCATAATTCAACTCAGCATTAATTATTCATTTCTTAAGGGAGCGATGTTGTGCTTTATTAAGACAGCATCATGCATATTCAACTACCATACATTTTTTTTCTTAGAAGGGGTCAGTAGGATACCTCAGTAGGAACATTTACCCTAAAAAAAAAACAACAGCAGCATTTCTATGACTGACACAACTAAATAAAAGATCCTTTCAAGCAGGTCATGCCACACACGCAAAAATGTCTGAGGTATTGTTTGGGTCACGTTGCAATCATTACACTGTCAAACTGAAGATTATTAATCTTCATGTTATAATAATTTCTCTTGTGCATTTTAGCCACCATTACCATCCATGTGTTAAGTGCAATAAAGTGCTTAAGGGATAAAGTACAATGAATATTTTGTTCATTTAATGGAGTTGAATTGTGTTTAGGTGGGGGTTGAATGACAAGATTTTATTCATTTATTTTTTGTAGTCAACCATAATGTGATGAAAATTTTGTCAAAGAATGTTTGCCCTGCGATTGGCTGGCAACCGATTCAGGGTGTCCCCCGCCTACTGCCCGGAGACGGCTGGGATGGGCTCCAGCACCCCCCGCGACCCTAGTGAGGATCAAGCGGTACGGAAGATGAATGAATGAATGAATGTTTAAATCTTACTTTGACCATTTTATGTACTGTTCATTAAGATTTTGTCATGGGGGCGATCTCACACATCATTTTCTAGTTCCATTATTTCCTAAGGGTGAAAAAAATGAAAAATAATGACCTTGTGTTAACGAATTAGTTTTACGCCTTTATCAACAATGTTCAAGCCTGTATGGTTAATTAAGTCTTTATAATAGTGACAGTTTGACAATGGAACGTAGTTTTTCCATTTCCTTAATTGCCTTTGAGAAAAGAATATCAACCACAAGATAACAAACTACTAAATAATGAATATATAAACAATAGCCTTATTATAAAGTAGAAGCAAAAAGTTACAGTTTTAGTCCATCTTATCCGAGTGCAACTCAGACAGGGTCCTTGTCAAATTCACATACAAAATACATTGTTGGGTGGCACGCAACATCAGTCCACTCTCCGGAGGCCACCATCTCAGCACAGTCTTCATCGTCATAAGCATTATTGGGCTCCCCTTTTCGCCATTTACTGAAGGTGGACATTGGAGAGCTGTCCACGTAGGTGAAAACTCCTTCCATGTCCAGGTCGTGAATGCCAATGTAGACTCTGTTGAGACCCGCTTGCGTGATGTAACCCGCCAAGGCTGTGTTGGCGCCTTCATCCTTGGGCATGGCCAGGTGACCTCCCCTCGTCTGGCAATAGCGCTCGGCATCTGAGTAACGTTTCTCCTCCTTCACCAGCAGATACACCTTGCTGTCTGTCTCTTTTATGCCAGCGACAGCTGCGGGGGAGGGCAGTGCTGAAAAATGAGCACTTGTATTTCTATAAATTTCACATTTGACATGGCCTGCATGTCTTTGAGTGACGTATTTAAGAAAGGTTTTGGGACATATGGTATATACTGTAGACACACACACACACACACCTCAAGATCAAGAAAATTAAAATCTTACCCTTTTTAATGAATTTCAGTTCAGAAAATAGCTGTGCCACAATGATGTCCATTTCGCCAATCATCTTTCTTATTGGTGAGCACTCACATGGGATACCTAATGAACCCAGTTATCAAATATTATCAAAATGTTACTTAATGAGTTTAACATCTCAATCTAATGACAATTAAAAGATGATACCTGGCTCTCCGTCTGGGCCTCTTGGTCCTGGATCCCCCATGTCTCCCTTTGTGCCTGTGAAAATATGTCAACGTTATTATTAGTCTAGAGTAGTCAAATACGTGGAAGTGTTGAATTTATTAAATTTTATTTTGTCAAATGGTTGCACGAAATGTAATCAACCTCATCAAAATTGATTTTATAAAATCCACCTTCTACTTAAAAATGCATCTATAAAGCCAATACACATAATTGTATTGTTTGAAGCCAATTGCCAAAATAAAATTTACTAAATTCAACACAGTGTAGTAGGAATGTGTTGTGATGCCGGAGGGGGGGGGGGGGGGGGGGCATGCTAATGCATGGCTAAAGTCGTAAGAAGGCAAAATAAGTAAAGCAATTAAAAAAAAAGCTGAGAAGTACAAAGAAAGTTGGCAGATCATAGCTGTGTTTAGTCATGTTTAGTGGTTAACATATTTTTCCAATTTTATGGCAATTAAAATACTTAAAACATGCTCCGCATGAAGTCTGTTGTTTTTTTTTTCAACAGCAACACTCCATCATGCATCATAAAAGGGCGAGCAGCTTTGTTTAAATGTAGTTATACTGTATAAGGGTAAACGTTTTTTCACATGCACTTCATCATTAAGAGAGGTAAATGTTTTTTTTACAATACAGCACGCACAGTTTACAACATTTTATGATGATTTATATTGCCATTTTTTTTCATGGTTCCTGGTGTGATAACAAAAACATACACTGACCTTTCATTCCACTTGGTCCCACTTTACCATAATGCCCCATAATGCCTTTCTGCCCTTTAAGACCAGGTTGACCTGACAAGTTTGGGTGATAGGGGTATGCATTAGTTCATTACAAAATATGCAGTATATCCATTCATCCATCTTTGATACTGTGTATGCTCATTTGGGTCAAGGGTTTGATGGAGCCTATCCGAGCTGCCTTCAGACAAGAGGTGGACCACTATCTGGATTGGACTCCAAGCGCAGGAAACATACAATTATTCACATGCACATTCACACCTAAAGACAATTTAGAGTCTTCAATTGATCTAACATGCATGTTTTTGGAATGTGGGAAGAAAAATGGGTACCCAGAGAAAACCTACACAAACCCAGGGAGAACATGCAAACTCCACACATGAAGGCTGAAGCTCAGGTTTGAATCCACAGGCTGAAAACTGAGGCGGACGGGCTAACCACTCCTCCGCGGCGCCGCAGTACATTATATTGCATCTTATTTTATTTCAATGTCATACACCACAGCTGTCTATGCATACCGAGAACGGAAGCACACAATTACAGTTTGTATGTGGGTAAAGAGCTTGAACATGGTCCACTTCTCATTAAAGCCTTCAGTAAACATGTCTGCTGCTTCGGATTGTGCAAGTCATTTCTCATCCAAATGTAAACACTCGACCAGCTCTGATTAGCTTGACACACAGCACATCAACAACCTAAGCAATGTGATCCTTAGCCCATTTGTGTGTGTGTGTGCGTGCATGCACGTGTTGGTGTAATCGAACAGTCGTTTGATTATGTTTTCTTTTTACAATGAAAATAGAGTGGGCAAAATGATACCGATTTCCCCCACTGGTCCCACTCTTCCTGGTCTCCCTGGGGCTCCCTTTGGTCCTTTCTCCCCCGGCTCTCCTTTTGAGAAAAATGACACAATAAAAAGAAAACTGAAATGCGTCAAACCTTCTTGAACACCTTACCTTTGAGACCAGGGACAAGGAGCTGAACAGTGCAGGTCTCCTCTGTCAGCTGTTGTCCTTCTGACGTATGTAATGACAAAAAAGTCGCTACACACATGAGAAGCAATGATTGTATGTGCCTCTGTCCTTTCATAACTGTACATGGACTATGTTGTCGGCTGTAAATGTGAAAAGCATAAATTATTCACTGAAACAAAAACAAAAAAAAAATCACAATGATAATGCATTTAGTCATGAACATTATGTACCACAAAATATAATGGAATCTGGCTTTGTGACAACCAAAATATTCAGTTTTCCTAAGTAACAATCAAAAGATTTTTTAAATTCAGATTACTTACGTGCAGATGTATTTTTTTCAAGTCTGAAGTCGAGCGTACACGCAGCTTGGCAGAGAATTGCTCCGCTGAAAGAGATGTGAAGACGTTTCTAGCAGAAGTGTCAAGGAATGTTGGGGTTTGGACATTCATAAACACAGATAACGTCGGCTCTGCAGATAATTGGCTGGGAAAGTTGCAAAGTGATTGACAAGGAGAGTGTGGGGTGGGAGGTGACCTTCAACTTAGTCAGACCGAAAAGGGAATTCTTCAGGATATCAAGAATCCAACAGCACTTTCAACTTGGTTGGGCTACTGAAATGATGGAGGGGCCACAATGTTTTCTCTGCGCTACCATGGGGCCACGTAGGACTAGGTACCTCCTAACATTAAACCTGACATTTTTACGTTACACATACAGCACACTTGACAATAAAGTTGTATCCAATCCAATCCAATAAGATCAAAATACGTGCACATCTTTTGTTTCATTGAACCAATGTACATCATAATCTTTTATGTAAGACTTATAATATAAGACAACAGAACACAACATATACACAAAATAATATATTTCATGCTCCAATGCACCTATTACAGATCCATTTGTCAACAACAAAAGGTGTGAAGCAAACAAAAATACCCCATACAGTACTGTGACCCCCCCCCCATGCAAAGTTTTCTTGTGCATAAAAATTCAGAAACTGTAGCACAAACCTGCCAAACAGTGAAAAAATACAAGAAATGGAAGAACTCATTTGCTGCATCCCCCCCCCCACACACACACAAAACTCAACTCACATGTTTCTCCTGTATGCCATTTAAAATTCCAAGTGAAGAGGCCCACGCACTCACCTGCATGATGCAGTGTTGAATAGGGCAGCAGTTCACTCTGTGTTGTTGAAGAAAGCTCGTGAAGATGCTCCATTCGTTACAACAGCTGCTCGATCACCATGTGCGTTTTCAACACTATTAATGGTGTTGAATTTATCCGTATATATCCGCAACTCCTCACAGCTCAAACGAACCGTGAAAGGTTCATGCACAGTCAATATCAGCAGCTGGCTGACATCCATCACAATCAGCTTTATTTTCCCTCCAATGCTTTTGAATTTGTGTAAATCTTAATATTGTATTTGCAACCCGAACACTCTTCCACAAATTTTGTTTTGATAATGTTTGACAACATTCAAAATGGAAATTCAAAGTAATAATGCTCAAACTACAGCCTCCGTGCTCTTATCCAGTGACAGTAATGAGATATGGTCTAAAACCTGGGGTATCACATATCCGAATTAGATCCACAAACCCAGCAGTGGCTTTCAAAGGTGGATTGAGTATCTCCTTCAAATATCCTCCAAAAGGTTTTAGGTGACATACCAATAAAGTATTCATGAGTCTCAAGGCAACATTTGCAGACTTTTCATTGAAATTATGGTTCAATTTTGCCCCCAGTTCCCCTTTTTATGATGAGACAATTAATTATTCGGTTTGAAGTGCATAGATTATGTATACATGTCATATGCAAAAGTTCCAGTTTAAGAGTCACTTACACTTATATATGAATGTCCATAATGTTGCTTGAGTGTAACCCTGCCAAAATTGTTCGATGATAGATATGATGATGATCGGGGTTTTTTTTTTGTTTGTTAGTTTTTTGACATGGCAAGCAAGTATACAATCTCTACATTACAAATTAGATTGCCAGGTAGTTCGGTAATATAACATTTGAATTTACTGAACTCTGCTCAGGTAATATTTGAACATCAGACCCCCTTGCATGTATTGAACTGTGAGTATGAAACAATGCCGGTGGTGAGTTTCTGCTTTGGCCCTCTTAATAAAACCATCATGTCGAAAAGCAATGAACAAAAACACAACATCACAATGTGCTGCATTAAATAAGGCACAATGAATTTGGAAGATGAAAACCATTATTAGTAAAAGAAGAAATGAGCAGACTTCCATTCTTTCTCTGTTTGTTTTTCCTGTCTGTGTAACCTAGATGTAGCCCTGATACATTCTGCTGTGACAGTGCCCACAAAAATCAATTTTGTTGGGTTGAAACAAGCCTGTTTGCGATAGTGTGTGTTGACCTAACCTAAAAGAATCCAATTTTTCTTGAAAAGTTCACCTTGAAAATGAATTTGTCAATCATATCCGACATTGTCCTGTCCTATAAATCAAACATTCCTGCGCCTATTAAGATCAGCCAATCAGAAGGGTTGGAATGATGCCAGCACTTTGGATTCTGAAGGTACTGTCTTGGGCAGATTACAAATTACGTGGCAACACACAGAAGCTGGAATCGGATAAATTAAGCGCAAAATCACTGTCGGTGAGTAGCCAAGTCACATGTTATGAAATAAAGACAAAATACAGATGAATAAGATTGTAAATTATGTTTTGCCATTCAGACTCTGTGTCTCCATGAGGGTCGCCACAATGACGTCAGATTGAAGCTGGTCGTTGACCTCCGACCTCGCAACTCTGACCCCGAGTTCAAAGGGGCGTTCCAGTGTACTTTTCCTAGTTGGAGATCGATAAAGTCCAACTTGCCTCTGCACCGTCCTCAAATGCAGTGGAAGGCAGCTCGGCCCCTGACTGCATTCCACTGGTATAAATGTGAATGAAGTAATATATTCTGGCCGAAGACACAATGAACGACTATGCCAATACAACAGACGTAAAATTTCATTCATTTCTGACTTAATTAATTTCCTACTAAATGTCTTACTTCATTTCCTATTAAATCATTTAATACGCATGAACAATCAACAGGAAATATTGCACTAACGTAAAGTGTATGTTGTGTTTATCATCTTGATGTTTTTGTGTATTTAGCGGTTCTTGCACAAGAGCAAAACAAAATCTCCCGACGAAGACAAATCACGAGAAACGTCGAATCTAGAAGGGAAAAAAATGAAATTATATTCATTTCAAAGATACCGGATCGTAGCAAGAACAGCAAGGTAATCACAAGCGCAATATTTTTGTGGGAGAAATGATTAGTTACAAGAGATTCCGAGGTTCAAGTAAACGCACCGTGGCTGGGAGCAATCGCTCCTCCTCTTTGCTGCTGAACTGCCTGTCTGACATTCATTGAGTCTTCAGGTCGGACTCAGTCACTTCTGGTGAGGAAATGCCGGCGGCACTGAAATATTTTGTGGTTGAATGATTGGATGAGGGATCTTGAAGTCGTCGTCAGCGCCCCACAAACGTGAATTCCACTGTTTAAAGGACAAACGACGCAAATTGAGTATTGCACCATTGGAGGAGCAACAGGTAGGCTGGAGTTGCAACTCAACTCAGTTACTTCACAAATGTTCTTTAATTAACTTTACCCGACTTGCTTGACTGTCATGGTTGGTCAAATAAAAACAACAAAGTAGACAAATTAATCAAGCATTGTTATTAATCTGGAAGTGACTTGACGTAAACTACGACTTTTGAACTAGGATGACGCAGGGGTGCTGCTAGAGGTTTGAGGGGCGAATGGAAAGTTGGGTGCCCTCAACTTTGCCACATTCAAATCTGTGTTTTGAGACTCTCTTTGCTGACGTACAGTATTTTAAAAGTGTCGTACATGTATTCATGAAATTGTATTCAATATTGCATGGACTCCCTATTGTACTCTATTTTAAAGATGTGCGCCTCTTAAAATCCCAACCTGTGTCCCCCTTCATCCTGATTTATTTTACATGTGCCTCTGCCCAGCATGGAACAGGAAGCAAGTTGCAGGAAACAAGAGTGTGTGTTCCTGTCAGGCACTAAATCCATTCCCATATTTCCTACCCTGCATCGCCTGACTCGACATGTATCACTTATTTGCATTTGCTCAAATAATCACTTGACTTTTTATTTGTTAGGTTTTAATCATCCCCCCGAAGTCTGTCTCGCCTCCATTGTCTGGATTAGGGTCAGATACTAATAGGATTTGAAGTGTGTGCGGAGCACCAACACATTTGGTTCAAGATGCCACTTTTAGGATGAGGCCCTCTTTTAAGTCCTATACTGGACCACATTGTGTGACAGCTTCTTTATAATTTAGCACATTGTGAAACCAAATGCCCTCCTGTGAATCACGTAGCATCATGTACCATATGTAATCAAACGTTGACTCTACTGTAATTGCCTCAATTGCCTCATTTTATTGCGACTTAAATTAATCAATACTTCATCTCAAATAAATGCCCCCTTTTTTCACTCAAGAACCAAATATCAGGTGTTGCCACTTAGTTGCTACAGCCACATTTCCAGTCACCCAACTAGTACACCCAACGGTCACTCTACCCTAACTTTCTTATCGTGTAACTGTGTGAGCTCTGTAAATAGCAAGACAGGACGACGTGTAACTTGCTGGTCAACAAACATGACAAGATTGTGCATGGTGTGGACATGATCTGCAATCATGAACCACAGCATCTTTAAATCCAATCCGGCTGTTTTACCTGACTGCTGTTTTGTTATCATCTTGTTCTTCAGCATCTCTATCGCACATAAATTTGTTGTACTTGTTATTTACACTAAACCAGGGGTGTCCAAACTTTTTGCCAAGGGGGCCAGATTTTATGTGGTAAAATGTTGGGGGGCCGACCTTGGCTGACATTCTTAACATTGAACAACAATATTGTTCAACAAATTTTAGTAAGCCAGTCTGTTTCACATTTCCATTTTTATTTTAATTTCAACAATCTTAAGAATTTCTTTTGGTTCATTTGAAACAGGAATTTGAAATATGACATATCAGTCAATATAAACACGGAGTGATGTCTTGTTAACTCGTGAGTGATGCCCTCTAGTGTCTAAATGCTATTACTCATTTAGTGAATGCTATTACTCATTTAGCCACTAGAGGGAAGCAGTACTCTATGAAACATCACTCACCAGTCTACGAGACCTCAGTCAATGCAACACGTGTTCCATGGCGCCCAACCTGCGGGCCAGACGGCACTGATTTTATGACGGGGGCTGAGGGCCGGATGAAATTCGACCGCGGGCCGGATTTGGCCCGCGGGCCGGACTTTGGACATGCCTGCACTAAACCAACCAATCCAATCATAAATGACGTGGATTGAAAAAAAACAACTAAGCACATGGCACAAACAAAACAAACAGCAGCATGGTGTTGCAGCCGTTCTGCAAGTGCAAATAAATGGGATTGAATAGACTCTGCCAGCTTCCCACATCCGTCTGCATCTATCATATGTGACAACTTAAGTAGGGAACAATTAATTCAGACTCCACTTTCACTTGCATTATTGGTCGCAACCAAGAATAAAATAAGACAGCAGCAGAAACTCTGCAATTACACGTTCCACTCCCATTTGAACATGGAATTAACAACACAGTCGCCTCTATTGCTGCTTTCATCAGCATTTGTACAAATGAAGCCCTTTCCTCAATGAAAATGCCCTTTCCCAAGTGACCCATTTTCCTTTATGATTGGGTTGACCATTTGAAGTAGACATCCGCGGGAACTCTGAAAGTCTTCAGCCTTGATCTAACTTTGGGAGGTTGAAGATAATGCACAAGGGAATTTTTTTTATCTTATCCTGTTCTGGAACACTATAGTTATAGTTTTTGTTTCTTGCCAATCCTGCATGTTCTTGTTCAGATAACAGCATACTGATCATACAAAGGTTATATTTGTGATAAATTTCCCTCATCTACTTGTAGTCTCTGTTCCAGAGGAAATTTGTTTCGCATCACTGACCTCCACGGTAATTCTGTTGATTCAGCAAGCATGTCACTTCTTAATACAAATGTTAGGTGTGTTGAGGACAATCAAATAGCAACCACCTGAGTGTGCTGAAACCAGGCCAAAACATGTGGCTACATTTTTTCCACAACAAAGTAATTAAAGGAATAGTACTGCATTTACTTTATTTCATTAGCTTGTGTACTAGGCATAGCTATTAGAACACATTCCCCTAATAGACAAAGGGGAAACATTTCTTTAATTGACACTGTTATCTTAGTATAATGTTGCGGATTATTTTTTTTTTTGAATGTTGATATTGGTTAAACAGACTAGTTGAGACAGAATCAACAGTTAGGTTGTCAGTAAGGTAAAGATTGCACGACTCTGTGTCTTATGTGTTGTCTTGTATTATTTTGTCATTTTATGTTAACTGTTCTTTTGATGGCGGCGCGGGCACCCGCAGCGTCTCCTCTTGTTGTCTAGTTGTCTGGTTGAGAGGAAATAAATGTCATCTCTGCTCTATGTTGCACATACAGCGCATTTGACAATAAAGTTGTACTTGACTTGACTTGAACAGTAACGTAGATGGCCAAGAAGTATACTTCATTTTTCCAAAACCCCACATAGATCATCATTGTGTGTTATTCAAGCAAATTAGTGTTATTAAAGGCTTTGTATTTGGTGTATATTTTGTGGTGTCCACATTAATTTGAGACATGTGCAGTCTTTCTAAAAGAGAGTACTGCATGTCCCCAAGAAAAGACGCATATTAAGCTCCATAAACTGTAACTTACTGCTCAGTTCTGCTGAGGTAGTTAACTTGCTGGATTCATTTCTGTTTGAAAGCTGTGTCAGCACTTTCCAACACCAATTGCCTTTGACATTTGACCACAATCTCTTACCCCTAATTGGATATTTCAGCATAGCGTCCGGCTTTAGCTGTGATGTATTTGTTTTAGGATTAACGCCGGAGAGCTGTTAATGACATTGATGTAAAGCTTTCACACTCTCGGTGCAGACGTCAGTGCCATATACTGTACTATCCGATGATGCTTTTTTTTTTTTTTTTTTTTTTTTTTTTCACCAACTGATGACAGACAAAATAGTGTCTCCTTATTTGGAACCTCTGTCTCTCTCAGGAGCCAAGTCAAATCAAAGCTCCAAGAAAATCCTCTCTCACTATTGCTAAGAAAACAAGTGAGCGGGAAAGCTGGTTGAGTACAAGTCACGCACAAATGCCACTTGACATTAGCCCGTGTACCATACTTTGTTAACGCAAGCACATGGACTGGCAAACAATGTGGTTAGTTCAGGTAGAGTCAGAAAGGAAGTGGTCGCAATATGTACTTTCACTGTTGACTCTACCACAAAATTGCCTTCAGAACTTTAAAATTTTTAAAATCTATATTTATAGATTAATATATTTTATTTTCATGACTTATAAAGTGAAAAACAATTAACTATGGGATTGAGGCAGAACAAGCGATATTTAAAGTGTAAAGCAGCCACTTGACCTGGATATTTGGAAACCGTCATGGAAACGTAATATTCTGCACCTATTCCATGTTACCGCAGACTGCTTTCAATTCAGTCTGTGTGAAATCTGTGTGAAATTCCACGATCGCGGATTCCTGCGGCGACTGAATCAAGGCACTCATTTGGCTGCAATCGGCAGAGGAGCTTTTGACTCAGTTGCAAATAATTAGCTGTTTAAACAATTCCCAGATGACGTAAGATGAGAAGTTGAGCCAAGGCTTCCTTTGTTCATACAATGCTGGTTTGAAGCAGGAGTTCAGAACATTCAGAGATAGATTATCCCATCGCTTTACAAATAATACAAATAATACAAATTGAATCAAGTGAAACAAACAAATATTTCAAACGTTTTTGCTTTAAGTTGGAATGGAGGAATTGGTCAATATTAACCCATGGCCTCTTTATTTATTCATTTTTCAATTTGTATGTAGCCAAAGAAGGGAAGCAAAAGCAAAGTATTGATTGTAATATTGTGTGCGCTTGTGTCCTTGTATTCAGTTGTCAGGCCGTGCTGACCACAACCAAGCCATGGAGGATGGGAAACCAGTGTGGGCCCCCCACCCCACAGATGGGTTCCAGCTGGGCACTATCGTGGATATCGGAGCCGACACGTTAACCATAGAACCGCTGAGCCAGAAGGGCAAGGTGGGTCAACATTGCATACAAAAAAGTAGGACGATATTTGATGTGATCATTGAGAATTGCAATGTGACTCATTCAGCACTGAATAAGAACAATATACTGTATATCTATTTTTTTACATGAATAACCACGTTTCATTCTGACAAAAGTATCAACTACAAAACCGTGTGTAATAAATGAAACACGAGAGCAAATTTTCACGGACATGAATAAGTAAAAGACCGAGGCAGCAGGTGTCTGATACAGTTGCAGAGAAGAGAGCAGCTCATTAGACAATAGAGGCCACCTGCTACACCCGAGCTGTCCCGTGGCTTGCATGTTTACACCAGCGTCAAACAAAACAGGACTTCTCAAACGCAGAGGAAAGAAAAAAAAAACACCATTGATGAATGAAACCCCACAATATTCCACAAGATGGTGCCTGTGTCACACCTTTAATGCTTTGGTCTGAGCAGAAGCAGCAAATAGTTGAGTTTTTCAGTGATAATGAGGGCGATAGGTTCCAAAACACAATCCGGGAATCGGCAAATCAACACAAATTCCTTACCCAACCATCAATCCCACTGAATAACTCTGTCATGACCAAAATGTTTCTTTAATCACTGCGGCACTCAGCATTGAATTACGCCTCCATGAACTTGTTCGTAAGTTTATGCTTGAGTGTCCCATTCAATGAGGGTATGAAAGGCGCATTGAGCGTTTTATTTCCCCCTCTCTCTCTCTCTCTCTCTCTCTCTCTCTCTCTCTCTCTCTCTCTCCCTCTCTCTTTCTCTCTTTCACTTTCTCTTTATTGCAGAGCTGAGCTCGTTAGCGGCTGAGCTGAGTGCACAACCCTCTGCCTGGATGCCGCTTCTTTGTCAGTTTTGTTGCTTTGGCATCTGTCATGTGTTTTTTTATTGTCATCGATTTGAGCCAAGTTAGTCCAATGAGTACACAAATTGTACTTCTGTGTCTGCTTCCAGTCTGTTTTTGTGATCATAAACTGTGCATCAGTGCAGAGTGAATAAGCGGGAACATGAAGGTGTAACCTTTGTTTGTTGTTCCTCTGCAATCATGTTGCTGGGTCTGATTGCTTTAATCTGTGACACTGGTCAAAATTTCAAAACACCATTTCTCGTTGAGATCAATTTATAATTAAAAATCTGTTCCATAGGCCAATTTATCACCGTTATAAATAACACCTTTATTAACAGTACAGGTTACATTTTTACATCTTCGGCATATTTTTTCCCCCCTCCAAATTATGAACGAACTCCAAATTTTAGGTGCTTTAAGATGATTCAGGTTACACGGTGTCATACAGGTCCAGATGGAAAACTAGTGCATGTACTGCCGCTGCTTAATTGTTATATTTGGAGTCTGGTTTATTTTAATAATGCATCCGTTTTATTGGTTCCCACTGGCAAGCACAGAGTGCAGTCATCATTTGTTCACTCAGTCAGTCAGGTGTTCAGATCCTGTTACGGTTCACACCAAATTATTCATCATTGCGCCATGTCTGCCCTTGTTTCTCTCACAGCTGGCTTCTTCTATTGAGTTCATTTTCATTAACGCTTCACAATAGAGAGAGAATATCACAGGCCCGGGAAACGTATTCCTCCAGATGCCACTCCTGTGATATTAAAGCCAGATATTTGATTCATGATAATGTATGCATAAGATTGGATTTTGATGATGTTTAATATCGCTTCACTTTCCACCAACTCTAATGAACATTGTGTATTGTCATAAGCGACTCAAAGAACTAAAGAGGAATTATTCTTATTGAGAAAGCAAACTAGACTCTGACATGTGTTTGATGAAACAAAAGGTAAACTACCTGCGATTCAGACTGCAGATAGTTTAACTCATTCAGGTTTCCTGGATTGATTATGGGGAATTAGTCATTATCAATTAATCAATTACAGCGGAATCTGACAATGAAACCACAAAAATGTCTAATCATCTTATTGCATTATTACTTGAAAACAACAAATCAATGAGTTACTAGTTTTGAAATCAGTTAACTCAACTATAATAGTTCGTTCAGTTATTGTGAACAGGGTAACAAAATTATTGTCGAATCTAAACATGATTTATTACACGACAATTAAATATTTCGGTATAGATTTTAGCAAGGATCATGCAAATTGACGCACTTGATATTCTTTCGAGTGCAACATAAAATGAGGCGGTGGGTCGGATCTGGCCTGGCCTTGAGTTTGACACTTGTGAATTAAACCTTCAATTCTACTTTTAGATTTAGGATTTAGGATTCATCAGTCATAAATCCTTCACAATTGCCTGAATCCATAACGCTTAAGAAAGCGCTATATAAATCAGCATGTATTGTATTATATTATTGTATTAAGTAATCAATTCTTATATCCATCCCATTTAGACATTCCTTGCGCCGATGAGTCAAGTTTTTCCTGCAGAAGATGATGTCAACAAACATGTTGAGGACAACTGTGAGTGAAACTCAATGTTCAGCTCTTGACCGATTGTCCGACAAAACATCACGTTGTTTGTTGTGTCTTTTCAGGCTCCCTGATGTATTTGAATGAAGCCACTCTACTCAACAACGTCAAAGTGCGATACTCAAAGGAACATATCTATGTATGTCTTCCATCCGCTCTTACACTTATTGAAAATGGAGCATAGGCAATAGAGGTGTCAAAATTAATCGATTAACTGGCAGCTAATCGATTATCCAAATAATCAACTCCTATCTCTAACTGAGGACCGCATTTTCCGCACTATAAGGCGCATCTAAACGCATTCCATTTTCTCAAAAGCAAACAGTCCGCATTATAATCCAATGTGCCTTATTTATGGATCAATATTCTGATTTCTTGGACATAGTATTTTATATGTTCTGTAAAGCTCTACGTTACAGCTGCAGTCGTTGTGAAAGCTATTTATAGATAAAGCTGTATAGGATTGTATTTACTTTAGCGTAGCTCCATCGAGTGGATGTATTACGCAACCGCAGCCACTATTGTAGCTTCTATTCTATGTGCCTTATAATGTGGTGCGCCCTATTTATGAAAACTGTTTTAAAATAGGCCATTCTTTGATGGTGCGCCTTAGTCTTCTAGTGCGGAAAATACGGTAATCGTTTGGCGTCGTTGTTTAACTTAAAATTGTCAAAATCCTATGATTTCAACAATTATTCTCTAATTTCTGTAGTTCTTCACGGAAACAGACTGATTATTTTTTGTGTTTGATCAAAATGAGACATTTGCAAGCATCTGCAATGCATTTACTTTGCAAAACAATAACCCAACCTGTAACAAAATCTGTTTAAAAAAACACAAACAAAAAAAAACATTCTATCAAAACATCAATCCATTTTTTTTTAAATCAGTTAACAATACTAATTAAACAGTCACTGTTTTGTGATACAGTGTAATGCAAAATAACATCACACACGAATCACTGGGATAATTGATAGGATAAATCGTGTCTAAAAACATCCGATAGTGACCGCCCAAGTATGCATGCCATTGAGCTCACAGCTTTTGCATTATAAGAGAACATTGCAAGTTAGAATGCAGAAGCTAGAAAAAGGAGTCCTATCGTTTACCAAGGGGGGAAAGGCCCAGTTGGTGAATAGAAAGGACGGTTTGCTGGGCTTGACAGAGTGACTGTCAAACAGTATACTGATCCCAGCCACTCACTCAGCAAATGAGGGCCAGCTAGTAAATGGGAAAAGAAAGGCACAAGTCAAGGTGGCTTCTCTAGCAGCTTCATCATCATTTATGTTTGGGCCCCTCTAACCTGCCTTTTATTCTTTTTTTTGCAGACATATGTGGCCAATATATTGATAGCTGTCAATCCTTACGATGACATCCCGAAACTGTACGGCCCTGAAACCATCAAGTCATACAAGGGCAAGTCTTTGGGGACTCAGCCCCCCCACGTCTTTGCAATTGGTGAGAGCTCACGTCCTGAAAAAACGTTTTTGTGTCACACTGATTTTTAAAATTCATATTTGAGTGACCACAAATAAAAAGCTGTGGTGACTTCATTCACCATATTCCGTCCCGTATTTGTAAAAATATACGATACTTCTGCTTGGCTCTCGACGAAGGCGGACGCTTTTTTTGCACTGCTCCTGCCCTCACCCCATTCTTTCCTTGCTCGCTCGCCACTTTTCCTAGCCTTTTTCCTAGCCTGCCACCGCATTTTTCATCTGAAAAAACTAGCCATGGAATCAGTTGGCTGGTCTCTCGATGTAATCAACAATTTATTTTTTTTCAACGAAAAAAGCAGGCAGTGGGGAGCCTGCTTGCCCACCGGGGACACTTACTGCCAGATACGCCCTGGATCCATGGAGAAAGTGGAGACCGGTGTGCCTGGCAGTACTTTCCGTGGTGGATGTGGAAGACATCTAAATTATTGGCCTTTTGATAACAGGTATGCTGCTGTTTGGTGTTGGCAGCTTTCTGTTCTATCGCAAAATTCAACCGACGGGAGCGGCTCTAGTGGAAGTGAAGAAGCTGCCGGTCATTCTGGATGGCTTGGCGCGAATGTCCAACACTCAGACTCAAGCGCTGACTGAGTTCAACCACAATATTGTTGCGGTTTTGGAGCGACACCGCGCGATCGACAAAATCATGGAGAAGTTGGAATCCGCGCTGCGGAAAGAGATTTTTGATTCGGGCTGATCGGCGCCAGTGAAGAGATACAGACCACGGACTCAAGGCTGTCTGAAATTGTTGGCGGCCGTTCCTCCAAAACAAACAACGCTATCTGGCCTTTCCCCTGGATGGAGGTACGCATGGAATCTAGGGCCCCCACCATCACCCCCCTCCTTCTCGGCCATTGACTGATAAGCCGGGACTGTCTTCATGATGAGCATGAAGTCACCGCTTGAGTCTGAGTGTTGGACATTCGCGCCAAGCCATCCAGAATGACTGGCAGCTTTTTCACTTCCAATAGAGCCGCTCCCGTCGGTTGAATTTTGCGATAGAACAGAAAGCTGCCAACACCAAACAGCAGCATACCTGTTATCAAAAGGCCAATAATGTAGATGTCTTCCACATCCTCCACGGACAGTACTACCAGGCACACCGGTCTCCACTTTCTCCATGGATCCAGGGCATGTCCGGCAGCAAGTGTCCCCGGAGGGCAAGCAGGCTCCCCACTGCCTGCTCTTTTCGTCAAAATTTTTTTGTCAATTACATCGAGATACCAGCCAACTAATTCCATGGTTAGTTCTTCGGATGAAAAATACGGTAGGAGGCTAGGAAAAAAGTTAGACAAAGACAGCACAAAGACTAAGTGGCGAGCAAGGGAAAGGGTGGGGTGAGGGCAGGAGGAGTGCAAAAAAGCGCCCGCCTTCGTCCAGAGCCAAGCAGAAGAGAGTAAGGATGGTCATTAGAATATGAGCGGTACAATTAGTAAAATATACATTCTTTTACACTTTTTTAATTTGATCAAACAGGTGATAACATCAATACACTGTAAGAAGTTAAACATGTTGTGTTTAACTTTATTAACAAATGGCTCATTCATAGGTTTTGTTATGGTCGCAGTTTGAACCTTGAATAGTCTAATGAACTTTATCCTTATATTTCCTATGGTGGAAAAAGTTTGAAATGAGAACACCTTGGAAATCAACCCACGCTGACCGATTCCTTTCAAAACTGGAGAGTCCAACTTTAATTCTTTAGAGTCCCATATGATATAATATACAGAGTTTTGGAATGCTAAGACAGCCAGATGTTGATTTATAGAAATATGATTAAAAGGCCACACAACTGAGAATTACCAGACCATGAATTTGCTAATTGTTTTATTGGCACAGAAAGCTAATTGACTGATGTGTTTTTCCTCACTTGCGTTAGCTGACAAAGCCTACAGAGACATGAAGGTTCTGAAAATGAGTCAGTCCATCATCGTTTCTGGTGAATCTGGGGCTGGCAAAACTGAAAACACCAAGTTTGTTCTCAGGTATGATCCTGAATGAGAAGAGGCATTTTGCACTTCTAGCCCCTTTAATCAGACTTCACACTGACTGTCTTTAAATGTGTACGTTTTGTATATTATATTGTGATGTGTATAATATAATATACACAATATAATATACAGTGCAAACTATATATATATATATATATATATATATATATATATATATATATATTGTGTCTCTGCTGTATGTATTCATCTTTTTGTTTGCATCGTCATCGTTTTCGTCATCTTGACTGCATCTCCATTCTGTAGGTATCTGACCACAACGTATGGAAGTGGTCAAGATATTGATGAGAGAATTGTTGAAGGTAAAAATAACCTGACAAAGAAACCATGTACTGCAGAATGCCAGTGTGGTCTTGACCCGTACAATATGTTCTTCCCCCTTCAGCAAATCCCCTACTGGAGGCATTCGGAAACGCCAAGACAGTCCGTAATAACAACAGCAGTCGCTTTGGGAAGTTTGTTGAAATCCATTTCAATGAGAAGGTGATGCGACCGTTTAGCTTAAACTGTTATTGTGTGTGTCGGCAGAAATTTCAAAATGCATTGTGTTCCTCCCATTTTTGCAGAATTCCGTTGTGGGTGGATTTGTCTCGCATTATTTGCTGGAGAAGTCGAGGATTTGCGTGCAAAGTAACGACGAGAGGAACTACCACATCTTCTACAGGCTTTGTGCAGGAGCTTCTGAGGACATCAAGAAGAAACTGCACCTCGACTCACCAGACAGCTTCAGAGTTGGTGTATTCCTTTCTAATATTAGCGATAAGATAATGTCATTTTATACTTCATAACATGAGGGCCACGCCGATAATCCGGTGTGAGAAAATGGATGAATGAATACTGTGTCTTTATTCAACAAGTATCGGTGATGTATACATAGTTTTTATTTACCATTGCCCTGTGGGAAACAGTAGTTCATTTTTAAAGTGTTGGGAGTAGGCTGGCAATTCTGTGAAAGTCCACTAGATGTCAGAGTGGTACATCTTGTGATATGAATTGAATCGCTTGATTACAGGTTACACAATACAAATAGAGTACTGTATATACCGGTGTATATATATATATATATATATACACAGACACACACACACACACACCAAGATAATATGCTATGAAGTGTCATACAAGAGACAACATACAACAATGCTTCCAGATCTGTGACTAGTATCGTGTCGCGCTAAAGCTGATGGTTGACAAATTTGCAGGGATTTCATTAGTTGAGTCAATTAGCCGGCAGATAAATTTGTATATTAGATTTCTAAGAACAGCCTGCTTTCACTTGTTTTGGACCATCCATTCAGCAATAATCGCAGGGCATTTTTTGATATCTGATATCTTTATCCATCCGTCCTTTTTCTATTGCGCTTGCCTAACCCACCTGACTTTGGCAAAGAGGTGGCCTTACCGCTAGACTGGCATTCAAATCATCAGAGGGTACAAAAAGAAAAACAACCATTCACAATCAGATTGGAGCAAGAGTAACTGCATTGACATTAATAGCAGCTTTCAACACAGAGTTACACTTCTGAACATAGGTTTTCAGTTAACCAAATATGGTTTTCGAATTTGGAAGGTTTTGGAAGCTGGAATACTAGTAGAAAACCCGCAAAAATGTGTGGCGAACATGCAAACTCCACCCACAATCATGGAAGACAGGTTGACTTATTCACAGGATCAGGGCTGTTATCAGGCCTCCGCAGAGCTTGCTTATGACCTGATCATTTGAATCAGGTGTGTTGCGGCAGGCAGAGACGGAAGACATGCAGGAAAGCGCCCCTCGAGGACCGGAGTTTGAAACCCTTCCTCTAAGACGAGATTCAAACCCAGAACCTTTTTCACTGTGAGGCACGGGTGCTAATCACTACAATGCTAGGCAGCTTGTGATATCGTCATATCGTTCTTTTCTAAATTCCAATTTGGAGGAAAAAGATCATTTGTAAATTGAATATTATTGAACACAATAATCAGCTCAGTGGGTGCATACATAATAAACCACATGAAATATGCTCATCCCAGCCACATGTCATTCTGCGATGTAAAACAACAAGAGCAACAGAAGGAAATTCTCTTTGCTTAGATATTTGTCATTAAAACAGGTCCCAAGGTGGCAGCTACATCAACAGAGGCAATTACTTCACACTGCTGTCTCCCAGTCAACTGTGAGAGGCAATATTAACAGGCACGAGAGAAAATCTTTCACTTGGTGACAATCAATAGGAATATCTCCCGCAGGTTTTCCCGCAAGGGTTGAAACGCACTCATGCTAAGTTGAGATTTAATTAAGCGCAGATAATTGTGTCAGAATGTTTGCAATTATTTTCTTTCTACGTTACAGTATTTGAACCGAGGCTGCACCAGATACTTTGCCAGCACCAACTCCGATAAGCAAATCATGCAGAACCGCAAGAGTCCTGAGGTAAAGTCAATTTCACTTCTTGCGTGGATTCACTTTGCAAGAAAAGAAAAAAAAACTGTCTGCTCTCCTTTCCAAATTGTTTTACCAACAACGGTGAGAAAATGCCAAATGCGGCGGGCACAATATCAGCAGCAATGGTAAAAAAAACGTATGTTTGCTCTATGCCGTTGATGAATGACGCACAACGCGTTTGCTTTTGTTGACTTGAAGCCTGGAGATACCCAACCGAATATCTTGAAACAATTGAAAATGCAAGTATGACAGAGTATGCAATTAGTAAAAGCAGGTGGAATATTAGATCTCATGATAAACAGTTACATTATATGGTAAAAAAAAAAAAAGTGAGCCAAGAAATGGCTGATAATGTGTACTGATGAAATGAGTCAAACCAACTCTGCTCAAGTAAAAATGGGTATAATTGATCACGTTGAATTTTGTGAGAATGTGCTTTGCTTTCATTGTTATTATTCCTCACCTCATTATTTAACTCCATCTCTGTGATGTAGCATCTTGTTGTCGAAAGTGATTTGCTAATTAAGTTGGCTAATTATTTATTTCTCTATCCCGCATCATGTTTATGGTATAAAGGACAATAAGGTGATGTCTATAAAAAAATTATTATTATTATTATTTATTATCTCTTCTACTTTCTGTGAGACATACTGCAGCATGAAGAATTGCATCCTGGGTGGTGCCTATTCCGATTTTGTTTTCTGGTTTTATTATAGGTTTACATATTCAATTTAGGGACATGCACTTAACAGTGAAGTACTGGTGAAGCCGACCTTATTGTATTTATGTGATTAATCCATCACATTTCACACTGCTTGCTGCTGCTTTCATTGTTTTTTGCATGAGCCGTAAGCTTAGAGCATTGTGTTTGCAAGGAGTGCGTTTGCTGTGAGCTATTTAGCTTTTGGATACAGACTGCTGAAGAAAGCATTCCTCACACGCTTTCTTTTCTTAATCAGTTTCTCCTCCACTTCGGTCTGCAGCATGTTAAACTAGGCGCTCTCAAGGACCCTCTCCTTGACGACCACGGTGACTTTAATAGGATGTGCGTGGCCATGAAGAAGATTGGTCTGGATGATGCAGAGAAGCTGGACCTGTTTAGGGTGGTTGCTGGCGTTCTGCACCTCGGCAACATTGACTTTGAGGAAACGGGAAGTAGCTCAGGTTTGCCAGAGTTCTTATTCGATTTAACAAGGTAAAATTCGAAGTCTTAACTCTGCTGCAGTTGGGAATTGAAACTGCCAGGCGCTCCCAACAGACCCTCACATTACATTTGGGCTTGCCAGGTCGGACCGGCATCTTCCACAACATCAGAGCCAACTCAACCACCACGTGGTGATCAGTTGACAGTTGTTCCCCTCTTTTCACCTGAGCGTCCAAAACATAAGTCCGCAAATCACAATGTATATTCCACAAACACAATATTAATCAGAATACTGCGTTTAGACTAGAGGGGGTGCATCGAACATTCACTTCCCTTTCGAAAATGGCACTAGATCCTCATGTCCCTTGTTCCAAGATCTTAAAAGCCACACTGATGTAGAATTGTGTTCAAAAATATAAAAATTGTTAAAAACCCTCATAATTAATAACACCTGTTAAAAGCTCAATATTTCATGTTGTTATGTAAAGATAATATAATTTGTATGAACTGCTATGCACATGTCGCTGCACTCACTCTATAATAGTTTACTACTATTTTGATATGCCAGTACAGTTGTACCATACCTGTATATAAAAAAATTGTTTAAAAAAATATTTTGACAAAATATCCATTTTAAATATAGCTTCTTTAAACATGCAGATACTCTGTTTATTCTTGTTTCATTTATATATTATCTAATCATAATTTAGGTTTGGTTTTTCTCAAGTATTTTTAAAAATGTATTGAGTTTTATTTTCAATTGATCAATTTAGATTTTTATTTAAATATATATTTTGAAAGATTTGAAGTTTATATTGAGACTGAAAATGTATTATTGTTAATTTTTATATTTCAATAAAATGTAATGTGATTTTTATTTATTTACATGTTATTGATGTTTAAATTGAAATACAAGTAGTTTTCGAGTTCAATCAAATCCATGGTCAGGATGAAACAAAGTCAACATATTTACATGATTTTATACAATAAATGTGTTTGTCCTTATTGTATAGGGGGCTGCGTTCTAAAGAATCAATCCAGACAGACTCTGGAGTACTGCGCCGATTTGCTGGGTCTGGATCAGGATGATTTGAAGGTCAGCCTCACAACAAGGGTCATGCTCACGACGGCAGGGGGCGCTAAAGGAACAGTTATCAAGTAAGAACTGGCGCATTGTGCTTGGGACCTTGATATATGAATTGGCTTAAGGCAGTGAGTACATAATGAAGCTGATAAAAATTAGAAAGAATAGTAAATTCAAGTAAGAAGTAGAGGAATTAGTGTTTTTTTCCCTAAATGCTTTCAAGTAATGACAAAAGATTGAATCTGTTCAATCACTAATGCCCTTTGTGAGTGTCATACATACTGTATCTAAGTGCACAAGTACTTATGAAAGACACACATTGCATTCTGTTGAAGATATCTTGCTTATTGTATTTTATCAATGTATCACTTATTCAGTGCACAGTGTAACAGGCCATAGTGGCATTGCTCCCATGTATATGCAGTGGAGATATGGTGTTCGAGTGATCGGACCAGGCTTGGTCGATTAATATTTGAAAAGGGCCAGATGCTGGCCTGGAAGTGTTTCCCCCATATGAATAATGCAGCAGGTATCTGAGGAGGCGGGCAAGTGTGGCTTCAACACCATATATTAAAAAAAAAAAAAAAAAGAAAGGTTCCCACTCTCTGGAGGACTGAGGCGGGGCCTGCCTTTGTCATAAAGGCCCAGACTGAATCACGCTGCCTTGGGGAGTTTAACTGCAGTATAAAGCTGTGGACGCTGTTATTGTATCACTCATGGCTGACTCTCTCTCCAGAGGGGATGTGAAACATTGCCATGGATAAAAATGCTTGTCAGATCTTTCTAACATCGGATGAGTTTTATACAACCTGCAGCATTTAAAACAAAATGGAGAAAGTGAATTATTGGCAAGATGCCTATTTTTTTCTGCACAATCTGAATAAGTGCGGCATTTAAAAGAGTTGGAAAATGTAAAGAGATCCATGATTGCTAAATGGCACATATATTAATATTAAATTCCCACAGTTCTCCCAGCTGTAATATCCGAGTTGAACTCTGGGTCACTGTGGGGATGCACTTTGTCCTCACAGTCAACCCTGATAAATAATGAATGTTTCAAAAGAAAATGTGATAAAATGCCATTAGAAAGAGGTCAAGCTTCATGCTCCACTTTCCATTCATCTTTGGTTAATATAGTTGACTCGAAACGTGGCTGCTTTGTGCAAAAACACCTGAAGAGACAACGACAACCGTCACTTTTACACAAAGTTTTATTGAAAAAAAAATATAAGGCTAATACAGCAAAATTGTTTCCTGGAGACAAGACTGTCCCACTTCTCCATGTGCCGCTCTAGAGTACCTCTTAAGGTGGAGCAAGCTAACAACGCCCGCGATGCCCTCGCCAAGGCGGTGTACAGCCGCCTCTTCGATCATGTGGTCAAACGAGTGAACCAGTGTTTCCCTTTCAAGTCCTCCTCAAGCTTCATCGGGGTACTGGACATCGCTGGCTTTGGTAAATACACCAAGTCAAAGAATGTGTGACTGACTAATTTTGTAATATATGACTATTAGATATTTTTTTTAGTTCAATGGACCCTTCCAAAGTTGAACAAAGCCTGTTTATTGTTTGGCACATTGTTGACTTCGAAGAGCTTCAATTTTCAATACAGATTTCCCACAGGAAGTACTGCAAAGGGAATAAAACTGTCACCATAAAAACCTTTATTAATTGTCAAGGCAGCACGATACACAACACTTTGACATCCCTAAATTCAACCTCCGTATAATGAAACTAAAATAAAATAAAATTGCTTCCACTTTGAAGACACCAGTCGGATACATAATTTGATCACGGTAATTTTGAAACACAAGTCACATTTATTCATGTTGTGGAATTGCTTTTCCTCAGAGTACTTTGAACACAACAGCTTTGAGCAGTTCTGCATCAATTACTGCAATGAGAAATTACAGCAGTTCTTCAATGAGCGCATCCTGAAAGAGGTAAATAAGCAGCAAGTTGGAGTCAACCTCGGAAACCTTCCCTGTCATGTCACCAAGTGACAACTTATTTACTCTTTAAGTGCGGCGGGACACATTGTGGGTGACATCCTTGCTGTTCTGTATTTGTCTCCCTATGTTCCCGACGAAATTAGAATGCTAATTTCCCTGGGGATGTGATGTGACTTGTTTCTCTCCTGTGATCTCTTAATGTGATTTTCTTCTAAGGGCTGTGGTTAAAAGCAGTACAGTTTTTAGGTTACTTCAGGCACTTTCAATAATTTCTAATATACATTTCGTACTACTTTTTTGTGCAGGAACAAGAGCTATATCAAAAGGAAGGACTGGGAGTAAACGAAGTGCATTATGTTGACAACCAAGACTGCATTGGTAGGTTCACTTTCATTCCTTGGGTAGAATGGAGAAAAACAGCCACGTCGGAGCTCTCTTTAAGTAATAGCTACTGTAACAATGATCACTGTCGTCCTCGCAATGTGACAGAGTTAGAATTTCCTTTTGAACCGAATACATTTGAACTAGTCACAATTGATATTCAATTGTGTTCACGCTTTCAATTTTGTCACCAAAATTGACAGTCTGAGACCCGATGCTACTGTTGCCATATAGCTTACCATAGAAATAATGGGCAATAGCTGTTTGCTTCTTTTTTTTTTCTCCAACTATTCTGGTTGATGGACAAACTCAAAAGATTTTGGTGTGTGTTGTCCCTTTCAGGAGTACAAACATTCAAACAGTAACATTCAACAAATTCTCACTGCTGATGAGGTTATGACAAATCATAGGTACACTATGATATTTGCATGACTACAAATGTATCCTCATTTTATCCCTCTGAATATTCTGCCTTCATTCTTTTAATGCTGCAACTTTTTCTTCTGTCTCAAAAAATATACTGTACCTTCTGATCTCGTAATATTTAGACTTTCTTCTGTATCATATCCATTATTTATTGACTACCCTCTCAACAACTCATTTGTCATAAATTGTACATAAAAATTTGAGTCGATATGCAGTGATCTAAAGTTGACTTTTGATGCTTCACTGATATTTTATCACAGAATGCATTTTCCGGCTTGTGATTTTCTGCTGTTCTTTTGTTTTTTTTTTTTTGTTTTCGTTTTTTTTGTTTTAATGCCATAAATCACAGTCATGCTTATAGGATTAAGTGCATTACACTAACCATATATCTTTACCTTTGTGGTCTCCTGACATTAAAACAAGCCACTTGGCGAAACTATTAAGATGAAGCTATGCCTATGAGGGCTAAGATATGTAAACTGCAACACACCGAACTGAGAGCACTGTTTGTAGAGCCCGCAATTAAACTCCACACACCACAGGATGCTTCATGAATGACCCACATAGGGTTCATTTAGACCATTTCTTTTTGCTCAGCACTGGTACACTTTTGCCACTCTGATGGGTATCTGTCACCGCTACAAGAGGACATATTTCTCATTATCCAAGAAGCGTGTGTCTGAAGAGAGGCCATATAATGAATCTTTGCGGCTATCGCGAATTCTTTAGTAGCACACGAAGGCGGGGGAAATGACACAATCTTGTTTGTTGTTGTCCCATATGTCAAATAAATCCCACAAATAATAGGATGAAATAGTCCGCGTATCGAGGTGAAACATTTTGATTTATGTTTCAAAGGCCGGATTTATTCAGGTGTGAGGTTAACTGACAGTCATGAATAACATTTCTGACTTGCAAATGACCATTTGGGCTGCGCATTAATTCACTCATCAGTCTTCAGGATTCATGCACAGGTGCTTGTTCATGCAAATATTTCCGGGAGGTCCTTGGCTATTAAATTATATTCCAAACACAGAATGTCATATGAATAATTCAGCCATGATACTGAATAAGCATCCCCTATGAACACATTGTGTGCTTTGAATATTCACAAGAGAGTGGACATTTCTAATAGATGTTACACGATTCATTGGATTATCCTGTGTTTGAGGGTTTTCGCCTTTGGGATGTGTGTCTCATTTGCAGACCTCGTCGAAGCAAAGCTGGTGGGCATTCTGGACATTCTGGACGAAGAGAACCGTCTTCCTCAGCCCAGCGACCAACATTTTGCACTGGCCATTCACAGCAAGCATAAAGACCACTTCAGACTTACGGTTTGACAGCTTAACTACCTGCCTCCCCACCCCATACACACTTTCTTCTCCCATCGTTCTCTGCCTTTGTGGGGGTAGAGCGATCACCTCAACATACATGTTCATGGTCGTTTTTGCAAGGCTTGTCTGCTCGAGCAGTGACGTGACTGAAGCAAATACCTTGCAAGCATGAAATTCTTTTATATTGCACCTTTTACACCCATTCAACTTTTGCAAGAAATTCATTGAAACACTTAAAAAAAAAGTCACGATAATCATGGACATATTATATCATGGACACTTTGATGCTGTCCCAGGCACGTAAACAGTCCCTCAAATTAATTGAGAAGTTTTACCGGCTGCCACTCAGATCTTTTCAATGACATACCCACATGGTATTAAATATATACTTTCATAATCTGCAAATTGCTTTCCTTTAAATCTTGCTTTTTATGTGCCCAAAGATTACTCACCGTTTACTTATTTACCCTCAATAGAGGTGTGTTCCTTTCTGCAGTAAATAAATGCCCTTTCACTCTATAAGGGAATTTATTTCTTACATTACTGTGACATATCCTTAAAATATTTTATTGTAAATTTTTAATTTTCATCAATTGGCTAGGAGAAATCATGCAGTTCCACGCCCCGTGGTAAGTCGTAAAAGGTCGATTTTTAATATCCACTTAAGTGACCAGGGATGGTTCATCGCGTAGGAAATTGGCTTCACTTTTCTAGTGCTTTTCTGCCTTTAAGGTACTTGAAGCACTTTTAATGTCACCTCGTTCACCCACTGAATAATGATGGTCGCATATGTTGCTATGGAGGGAACGTCTTGGGACTCAGTATCTTTCTCAGGCATCAAACCTGTGTTTTGAAAAGCACCCACCACTACCTGAGTCGAGCCAAATGTGCTCCATTTTTACAAGTACCAATAATGCAGGTTCTCTTTTAAAACCGGGCTATATTGAATAATTATATTGACGTAAGATAATGCACTTCAAGTGTACCTTGTGACACATGTGCAAGACGACCTGGTTGCCAAGCAGCAAAATGATTGCTAATGACCCTTTTTTCAAAGAATATGCCTCCCATACATTGCACACCAAATAGCATTTTTTCTGATTTCATTCCAACTGAGGAAGCCACAATCAATAGTATACCAACGTTCAGTTGATAAACAATATTCTTCTGCGTAGATGGTTATGTCAAGAGTGTAAACGTTACATTTGTGGTCAACGCTGTCCGTACACAACATTTGATGTCTCTCTGCCGCTGTGCCTCCCAGGTTCCTAGGAAGTCCAAACTGGCTATACATCGCAATCTCCGGGACGATGAAGGATTTATTATCAGGCACTTTGCTGGCGCTGTCTGCTATGAAACGGTAATTTTTCCCACAGTGCCTAATATATAGAGCAGTGTTGCCATCATAAATATGCAAGGGCTGCATGATACAGTGACGACAGTGACACAGAAAATTAACAGTGAGCGATGCAGCTTGGGGTTGTTGATGAAATATTACAGCAAGTTCTAAATGGGTGTCAAATCTGCAGCTTCTCATTTTCGCCACGAGCTCCTTAAGAATTCATCTGTCATCTTGGAATAAATGGCTATTATAAGAAAGTTATGAATGTAATTTATGTCAGACGTGTATATTGATAGACGGCACTAGATATCCCTTTATTTCCCCGACGTGTAACATTTTTCTTTTTTTTTCTGGAAAGTCAAATTCTGACTGTGTGTGTTTGTGCCAGCAGACTCGATTTGTTGAGAAGAACAATGACGGCCTCCACATGTCCTTGGAGAGTTTAGTGTGCGAATCTAAAGACAACTTTGTTCGAGAGCTGTTTGAGACCTCTGCGACTAACAAGGACTCCAAACACAAGGCGGGAAAACTCAGCTTCATCAGCGTTGGAAACAAATTCAAGGTGAGAGAAGCCCCAGAGTTTGTTGCACTCCTCCTAGTCTTAAGTCATCAATTATCTCAGATGACTCGACGTTTGCAGTTGCTTTCAGCATTCACATGTTGAATAGATACAAAAGAAACTGGAATGATGACTGAATAATCGACCAAACTGAAGTGTGTAAACCAAGTTAATATGCACAAAAATATCAAAATGTGGTACGTCTAAAATCCAAAATCTGTGGAAATACAAATCACTGTCGATAGGATACCTCAAAAGTCAAACAAAACTGTTTACGAGGCATCAAAGGGGAGTGCCGATAACCATAGAACCTGAAACAAAACATATTACAACACAAGCAAGGTTTTGCTCAGCAACATGAGCAAAACAATTCTTTTAACCTCTATAGCATAAATAATTGCACATTTGAATAGCATTTAGTTGAACGCATAATTGCTAGCCGTGGTTCACAACCATCAATGTTTCTGGAATGAAGTGAGCTCTCTATGTAGTCCGTGTACACATCTCTCGAACATACAATTTTTCGTACAATATACACAGTTGTTGTCTTTTAAGACCTTGTCTCATGTTATCCAGTCATAACGGAGGTCAAAAAAGGCTATGCGTTAACATAAAAGTGCTCAGCTGCACGCTATTATCATCCCCAAGCACCAGTGAGGTATGTGTGGAATAAACTTTCAGACTTGTCATACATTTTCAAGCTGTTTTTAATATTTATTTACAATAATGTTAGACTCTGCTGCCCATTTTTACGCCACAAGAATAGTACAAAACAACCATTTTGGACGCCTTGGGTGTTTGTTTTTTTTTCAGCGACGAAATAAAGTATTCCAAATCGGCCAATCAACTTTAACTGATGCCCCCCCACGCCTCTGTTAGTCCATAAAATCGAGGATCCACTGTATCTACCAAAAATAACAAAGAGCGTCACAGACTAGATTGTGCTTGATTTAGAGGCTCCACTGTGTTTTATTTTCCCTTTCTTTGATACACCCCAGCAACCCATTGTTACATCAGACGAGTATTATTTTGATTTCGAGACATCTCAGTTCTTTTCTTTGGAATAGAAAAAAGTTGATAGAAGCCCCCTTAAGTCATTTCAGTGCAGTGATGGCAAAACTGAAAAGAAAGGTGGAAACAAACACCTGAAATGAGACACTCACAAAAGTGTTTATTGAACCACAGTCTTCGTGTCTTCTGTTTCAAGAAGTCTGCCCCCACCCCAACCCCTCTTCCAGTCAGGTACAAAATACGCGCTATGTTTTTTAACAGACTTTATCACTGCTGAGACTGCTGCAGGGCTTTCATCACTAATGCACCAGACACGGACTCTCGCACAAAGATAATGCCGTTCAATAAGGTGCTGGTTGCCAGAGAGTGTTGCAAGGGATGCATGGTGCCCACTGCTCATGTGGCCAACTCACACTCCTCAAACAAAAACGTATGTGTGAGTCCTTGTCTGCTTCCATTTCGCAGATGCAGCTCAACTTGTTGTTGGAAAAGCTCCGCAGCACTGTGAGTTATAATGATCATGGTATTGTCGACTCAAATCCAAAGTTCTACCGGCGGACGCGTTATTTTAATGGCCCTCTTTGCGTGCAGGGCTCCAGTTTTATCCGCTGTGTCAAACCCAACCTGAAAATGGTCAGCCACCACTTTGAAGGCGCTCTCATTCTCTCACAGCTGCAGTGCTCGGGTAAAATGTTTTTAAGTGTGTCTACTTGGGTTATCCTGACGTCTGTGTTGGAACGTAATCAGCTTGACTTCAACAAACAACCAAAATGATTCCATAAAACATTGAAAAGGCAAAAGGGTGTAGACAAATTGAATCCTTTGTTGGAACAAAGGACTGCAAAAAGGCAAGGACTGTCAGACCTGAGGCAAGTGTAAAAACGGAAAGTTGACAAGAAATGAACCAGCCAAATTAAATAAAAACTTGTTTTCAGTTTTTTTTTTCAGTTAATACCAATTACAAAGACTAATTACAAAACAAGCCATACAGTCACTCAAGGTGTTGGATGGAGGGCAGGAAGGTGCAGGGCTCCAGACACATGAAGGAATGTAAAAAGTCCCTTAATTGAAGGTAGAGATGAGGATGGACAAAATCCTTAAAATTGCATATTTTAACTTTTTTTTGAACATGAATCATAAATTAAAGCATAACATACTTTGAAGAAAAGGATGAAAAATGAATGTTAAAAAAAGCAGAATTCACTCTTCACACCAGAAAATGAGACACACAAATAAATTAAACTAAAATTAAAATATTTTGTGTTTGTTGGGTCATCATGTGGCTATTTTTAGTCCAGCTTGTGGGTTTTCTTTTTCGTTACTCAGGAATGGTGTCCGTGCTAGACCTGATGCAGGGTGGGTTCCCCTCCAGAGCCCCTTTCCATGAGCTTTATAACATGTATAAACAGTACATGCCTGATAAGCTTACTCGACTGAATCCACGACTCTTCTGCAAGGTGCAGTATTAATTATTTTCCCTCACTGCTGTGCTGCCCACTCGTCTGCCAGTATTTTGACTGTTACCTCTTTTGTATATGTTTTCATGTAGGCTCTGTTCAAAGCGTTGGGCCTGAATGACATTGACTTTAAATTCGGGCTGACCAGAGTATTCTTCCGCCCTGGAAAGGTATACTTAAAAAAAATATGCGTCCTTTCGCAAATTTGCCTTACAATAAAGCAGTCATAAGTAATTGTTAATCATGTGGTTTCAGTTTGCCGAGTTTGACCAGATCATGAAGTCGGATCCCGACCACCTGGCAGAGCTATTGAAGAAAGTCAACAAGTGGCTGGTGTGCAGCCGTTGGAAGAAGGTCCAGTGGTGTAGCCTGTCTGTGATCAAACGTGGGTCCAGTCGACCGCACAGCATTTCTCCTCCACAAGTGTCAAAAAACTGGACCAATATATACTTACATATTCACTCCCCCAGTAAATTTTAGTGCCCTGGTGGCGTCACTAAAGTCATACTTCACACCCTTGAATTTATCCGTAATGTGGAAAGTAGCTTGAAGCTATTTGAAATTGTGCTCTCAAAGCAGTCAGCAGTGGAACACTTGACGCCGCGCTTGCTTGTGGAGTCCTACCATTTAACAGCATGCATTCTGCTCTCTGTTTTGAAAGCATTCAATTATATCATGAAGGAAAATTGCCTGCTTGATGAGGCATTTCCTGCATAACAGACCATACAAGTACTGTATTGTATTTCAGTCACCATTTATTTTAAGGTTTTCTTTTTGTGTGTGTGTGTTAGAAAAACAGGATTTCCCACAGGGTTAACATATGCTTTTAGGGGCCTTCGTGTTGAATCCCATTACAATATGTAAGATGATATCTGGTTTCTATGTGATAGAACATTTTTGCTTGGGTTACACATTTATTCCAAGTGCTTCTTTATTTCTACCGTCCCCAGTCAGGAACAAGATGAGCTACAGGGCTTTGGCATGCATTAAGATTCAGAAGACGGTGCGCATGTGGTTATGTAAGCGGAAGCACAAGCCCCGGTGAGTCTCGCCCTGGATGTTCGTACTCACCTTAGTAATTCAAGACTCACAATGTTTATTGTCATATGCCGAGCAGAAACAGCAGCAGTGAGACAGCGCAATGACATTTTTACTTCGGCAGTTCCTTTCAGACAACTTTGAAAATAATTAAATCAATGAATGAATACATTTTTAAAAATTAAGTGTAATGGAATAATATACCATGGAGCCTCTAAGATGCAAAAAATACACTCTGGTCCACACTATGGTCACCCACCGAGTTGTTGTCATTTTGAAACAGATTTTGCCATTTAAATAATAATTGAATAAATAGAAATGATGCATTCTGGTTTGGAGATAATTTGGAGACGTGTGCTTTTCTCTGGTTAGCGATGAAGTGTGTAAATAAATTAATAATCCTTAACTTCAATTTAAAAAACGGCATAATGCAATGATGAGTTGTGTCCCATTCCACCTTTTTCAACACTTACAGTTGTGACACCACTGCAAAAAGTTCTATAAAATCCTTAGCCTTATTTAAACAAATCTGACTACAGTCCAGTGTATATTCTTCTACTCTTATCACATCTTGATGAGACTGCTTATTCTGAGTAAAAAAAACAAAAAGCCAAAGAAAAAGCTAAGCAAAAGCTGAGTTATTTTGAGATGTGGAATGAAGTCCTACTCAGTGTAAGTGGGACGGTCTCTCTCCTACTGTGTAATGGGAATTAACTAGAACAGGATGCAACATGATCAGACAATAATCGGTATTAGTCTAATTTGTCTTTGAGCTTGGTGAAGCAGCATGTGGCCAATTACACAAGGTTGTTTTGTGCGCCTGGGTCCAACTACCTGAAAGTAATGACTATATATTCTAACCAGCCGGCTCCGGTTTAGTAGAAATGAGGCAGCAGCCACAGTGTAAATCAGAAGACGTTGTCCACTGAATTTGGTGTTTTTGAGCTTTTGCTTGGTCCTTTACAGTGTTTATTACACTCGTATACAATATATTGCCACAGCAGTTTCAAAACATCTCAATGTGTTATTGTTATATGTATAGATAAATATATATATATATGTTATCTCCCCCCCCCCAAAAAAAATGCACATCCTTTTTCCTCCTTGTGTTCTCTTTTGATAATCTAGGAAAGGCAGCCATTCAAAAATTGTGGTTTTATGTCATTATAGCATCGATGGTATGGTCAAGGTGAAGAACCTGAAGAAGTACATGGAACGCTTCAACGAGGTGGTCAACGGACTGAAGGAGGGAAAGCAGGAGATGGCCAAGCAGGTCCAGGAGCTGGCAACCTGCATAGACTCTCTGTCAGCCAAGATAAAGGTGAGTCATCACAAACGTTGTCATCCCCTCTCATGGCATCCATGGATTATTTTCCAATTGTAATGACCGACCTTCTTATCGTGGCTATAAAGCTGCTTATGTCATCTGGCTTCCAGGATGCTCTGTTTGACATTCAAGCCTCGTATTGAGGTGTGCATGAACTATTTTGTTTTGAGTTTGCTTCAGCTCTTTGATTATATGGACTCTATTTTAGTGCACAGTGCAAGTCTTATACGAGGTGCGGTTTAAATCTGCGCAGGGGGGTGGACCAGACTAAATTCTGGTATTTTCACAGACCTGTGCAAGCAGATGACGCGTTAATGTGAATAGGGCCGAATCCATAGCTATGCCGCAGCCAGTGGGCTGATTTTATTAAAATGATCATACTAATCATGTGAATCTGTCTGCCGACACCTCAATCAAATTCACCAAAATACACCCACGCCAGTACATTGTTCCAGTAAAGTCTACTTTCAACCATCAAATTGTCTGCTGCCCAGAGGGCACGCCTCTATAAGTCACAACACCCAGCATGGCATCGAGACATGAACCGAATTCCCAAACATGCGCATCAAGGTTTGCCTTGGCACTGAAGTCAGGATACGCCATATTTCTACACTCGAGCGCAGCTGCGCTGTCTACAAGTAAAGATCCCTTTATGTTTACACATCTACACACAGAAGTCTTCTTTAAGTCACCAATCCTGGTGTTTTCCTCTCTCGATCAATATTTTCAATCAGCTCATGCGGATGAAATCCTCTCTCCAATAATGGCATTTACTATATCTGTTCCTTAAATGATCAAACCTGATTAGTGAAATCCCAGTCCACCCCGTGCAATAATCACACCTTTTATTGGAGTTGCCAAGTCCTGAAAATCACCAACCGATCTGCATCACATCCAGTGAGCATTCGCCACAAGTCTTGCTTTTCTTCAAACTGTTGCTCCTCGCGCTCCATTAGCAGCTACGATAGATGAGAGGTGATGATGCCTGGGGCTCCCTGGCTGACACTGCCGCAGCGGTGATTCCTGACCCTTCCGCTTCATCTCAGTGCGCCTCTCAACTGCCTTATTCTTCCGTTAGCCTATTAGCAGCCCAAAGACAACACTCGCAGTGCTCTGAGCATTCTTTTGCTGAGTGAATAATTCATGGCATGTCAATGCCTGTCATTCAGGCCTCCATACTTTGGGGACAAGACCTTGTCACCTCCCATCTTTGTGTTCCTGTTAGTAACTCACTCTAATGAATCTGCACAATATACTGACCTCCTCTGCACTTAATTTTCTGACAAGTCCAGCAGCTAGTCCGTCAACGTCTTTTTTTTGTTGCTGTTTGTTTCTTTTTGGATGTATGGATTAATGGCTACAATGAAGCAAGGTTTGAAGCAGGACACAGCAACTCTCGGCTCCTGCTCAATGTGTACCCGGGACCTGTATTTCAGTTTACTGAAGTAGCACTCACAAAGCGGCATGATTGTTGGCAATGTTCGGCACGTTTTCGCTGGAAAAAAAAACTCTAGCAGCTTATCAGCGTGATTGGGGTGTAATGTCTTTAAGTGGCGCTTTAATTTATTTAGCTTCATGCTGTCCGCAACCAACATTTTTAGACACAGTAAGCTCACCGATCCTTCCTCGTCTACCACCGTAGTCACAGTGAAGCTAAGTGCTACCTACGCCTCTTCTTATTTCCTCCCTTAGAATGCTCACTGAGCAAACTCTGCCAATGAGAGCGCCACTGTCCCCTAGCGTAGTGGAGGTGCAACTTCACATTATTTTAGGACGGTAAAAAAATAACCTACGCCCCACTATTTGAGAAACACTGAACTAAACTAAACCTGAACAGAGCCATCCTGTATATGTCATCTAGCCCAATGATCTTTCTTATGATCTCATCTCCCCTCCAACAGAGTTCAATAATGAACCGAAAGGAGATTGACACCGAGTACCAGGTGTTGGTGAAACGATCCGAGCAGCTGCTGTCCTCCATGCAGAAGAAGAAACAGCAGGAGGAGGAATCTGAAAGGCTGAAGCGCATTGAGGAGGAGATGGAGAAAGAGAGGAAGCGGCAGGAGATAGAAGAGCAACGGCGCAAGCAGGAGGAAGAGGAACGAAGACAGTATGTGGCAATAAGGGCAAAGATTAGTCTCAAATATTTTGTAACCGCATTCAAGATTTGGTTTGAATCTGTGTCAACTCTTTTTAGGAAATCAGAGATGGAGCTGAAGCGGAAGCAGGAAGAGGAGGATAGAAAAAAGAGAGGGGAAGAGGAGAGGGTACTGCAGGTTTGGGACACTCTCATTTGTTATATTTGCCTGTTTTGTATTCAACGTATTAAGTCTGCATGACAACTGAAGAAAAGCCCCTCAAACTGCTCTGTGTGTGAGCTGCATTTATCTCTCTTTGGAAGGCCCCCATAACCCACTCCTCTTCCAAGAAAAGATACTTGGGGCCAGTCAAATCTACTTGTCATTCACACAGGGTTTTGAGCCAAATCATTGGTTGAGCTCGGTGAAAGCAGCATTGAGCATTTGAGGTCATTTTACTGATGTTTCAACTCAGTGTCCTGGGGAGAGGGGGGGGGGGCACGGATGATCTTCCTTTCTTATGAGGTGCTGTTGTTTATAGTGGCAGCAATAGCTCATCTGTAAGCATTGGTTTGTACGTAACGATTGTAGATATGAGAGGCATGCTAGTTTGCATCCCACAGAGTGTTGAGGCTCAGGTCAAACATGACATTCATCTCAGCCAGCATACAGCAAATCACATTTGTCCATGTGATTTGCAACTAAAATAAAGCCACCAATTGAATTCCCCCTTGGAGAATCATAATGAGTTTATAATAAAGTTTAAAAATACATTAACTTAAGTGTATACCAGGGGAATTTTGGCTGACTTTATACTGCTCCCTGCAACCAATTTACTGTATTGGGTTTGCTCCCATTGCTCTCATAGCTTTTTATTTGGACAACAATCTCCGCTGAAGTTTACCCAGAGGAAGATTGACATAAACCAACTGTGCACCGCAGTAAACGTACACAAACACGCAATTTGAACAGTGTATTTGGTAAAGCATTATATCTTACACGGTCACATGAGCAGCCTCATAAAAATATAAAAAATGACGTATTGCATAAAAGGGGAAAATGTATATCTTTTTTTTTGACAGTACATCTGGGCTTATGCAACAAATCTTGCACAGTCTTTTCAAAACAGTGCATTCAGTACACTGATCAGATTGATAAAGAAAAAATTAATTCACACATCTCACACCTCAATGAATGAACTATTGATTGCATAGTGCAGAGGTGCCCAAGTAAAACAGGCTAGATAGACCTGGCATTGTTTGAGAACAAAATAATGGAATTATTTCACACTGGAGCCTTGTGTGGCCTTCCACTGCTTTCTTTGACTCCCCATGCAACCGTTCATGCCGACAAACGAACATCTACAACCTCTCCAGACTCTCACATCAAGGCTCCAGTGGAAAATCTGACAGTTATAGTGTTGCTTGCCATGTACGGTGCTGAGCAGTGCGCACAAGCCCAGATGGTGGACGTCTCTGTTTTTGACAGTTTAATCTGCACTATTTAAGGCAAGTTTTTTTTTTTTTGGGGGGGGGGCAAATGACACAATTTGAAGCTTCAAAGTAGTTTTAAGGAGCCCACTTGGAGCACACCGAGAAATGTCATCCCGTATTAGCTTATTTGCATGTATTTTTGGATGAAACTTGTCAGGTAGCATAAGGACGGGTGCTCCGAATAGACGACAGCTAAATCGCAGAGTAGCCAACAATAGCTGTAGACATCCGTACAACATCGTCAAAGTTGACGGAAAATGCCGCCTTTCTGGCTGAGCAATGACATGTCTTCCACTTTTCAGTATATTCTTTAAAACCTACTGCAACTATTAATATCCAAAATGTCATGTATGGCTGAGACAATGAATAGGATTTTTATTTATTGGGGGGAGGGGGGGTCCTGTCATCTGCTATTTGTCCTGCTGTTGAACTGTTCCTCTCAATGATGCACAGGAGGAAAAAGCAGATCGCTGTTCTCTTGCTGTGTTATTATTGTCCCTCTTGAGCTTTCTGCTTCTATTAGTGTTTCTCTTCCTAATTGCTGTTGATAGTGGGTTTGGAGCCATAGAGCGATGATGTACGGTCTATACAAAGCTATTTCTGTGGACTCTAGAAACCACCCACTGCATCCATGCTGTCATAGAATTTGTCTCGAAGATTGACATCACTTTCCCACCTATTTTCTGTCCAATTTGCACAACATACTTGGTGAAATTGATTCACAATGTTTATTGCTTCCTAACTGAACAGCCTAATATCCCAGAATTGGGACTGACTCAAAGGGCCCTACCTATTTGGTTCCAAAATTGTCACAACTTCATTTTTGTGCCACCACAAGTCTAGTCAAGCGGGTTTTGGGGCCTTATCCGCAAGGGAAGATCTTGCAGTTTATACTTTATAAACGCGTTTTGTACACGCCAATCTCATCTCCGACCACAGTGAGTCAATTTTTGCTTCAGCTATGTCAAGCACTGTTGCTCTCCAACTGCCCTGATTTCATTGAGAATGAGGGGAGCACACTTCGATTGGCCGGGAGTCGGCTTGTTCCACCCCACAACGGCGCAAACTCCCCGTTACATCCAATTCCATCTGTTCAAAATGACAAGAAAAAAAGGAAAACACCACCCATATGTACAGTTACATTGCACTTTTCTTAGACTTAGACAATAGGCCCCTGAGTTAGACTTTGACGATAGTGTGTCTCTTTATTTCATGAGTGTGTTTTTACATGAAGTATTCTAACATTTCCCACATTATCATGTTCTGCCTAACTGAAGACCCCCTTGCCCTGACCTTGGATCAATTCCCAGAAGGCTTCCCATGTGGTCTTGATTAACGATCCTATTCCCTAACAATTTTTCTCTCACTAAACCCCGATAGTGTTCTCTCACTTGTTCTGTTATCTCCCATGTGGTATTTGATAAATCCATTCATCATTGCCTGTTCTACTCACTCAAGATTTAACACCTTTTGGTTCGTTTTTGCCTATTCTTCTCATATCGTCTTGGTTATGAGTAAAGTTTCTTGCAACATTAAAATCCAAAACTCATTCCATATACACACACTTATAAGAATGGTCAATATTTTTTTCTACCCAACTTTTTCACCAAACTTTGCAAGCAGCAGACTTTCCAAGGATGTGAAAAAGTTATTTCCCTCACATTTATTTTCTGCTGCAACAAGGACTCACATCATGATATCTTGGCCCCTTCAGTACTTAAATCTTTGTGTTGTGGTGTCATGAGGTAAGTTCCAAGAAGGAGGCTTTGTGATTTAGGTCCGCTTTAGAATTACAAAACCTGCGGAATACCTCTTCCGAGGGCCACACAAGGCTTTTTTGGGAACCATAAATTTTTTTCTTCTGGCCGGTGACTATAAAGCAGCTCAACATTCAGATCACCCCATGTTTCACTCTGGTTGTGTGTCATAGCTGCTGATTTGACCATCCACCAATAATACATTATTGGCTGGGAGGCTATTCATATTTAAAGCTCTTTAAAGGAAATGACCTTACAAGGACTTCATCAATGAATTTAGAAGTGACAGAAATGTTTCACAGTTCAATATAGTATATCGTCTTGAACCTTTCGGTGATTTTATACCTGTGGGACATTTCTTTGATGCACAAGTCAACAGCTCTGGAAAGTTTCTTGGGCAGGGGTCATAAGCTTGATACCCAGTTAGCCCCCTGTGGGCCTCTTCTGAAGTATAGCTCACCAGTGAAATGCATATACCATGAAAGCTCATGAATAACACACACCTCTCAATTCAACTCAAATGTATTTATAGAGCACTTTCAAACAGCCGTGTATAATATACCCCCCTCCCCCCAAAAAACTCTTTTTTTTCTCTGTAATTATGGATAATATGGTCCCCTATTTGCTGGTGTCCTTTATCACTGTGAATATTATGGAATGATAGCATACAAATAAAGCAAAAGTATTTTTAAAGTGTAGGTCAAACAACAAAAAACGATGCGCTTCTCCTATTCCAATGACTCGTGTCTTTTAAAATATTTTCAGAATCATGTTCTCGATTAATCTTATTTTTGTTCTGTACAGTCTTTAAGTAATTTTAGTAAGCCATTCAAATATATATATATATATATATGTTCTCCTCTTTGAAATCTTCTGTCCGTCACTACTTTTGAATGTTGTACTTTTAATGAAAGAATGGGAAGCATATTAAATTGAAGTCGGTATGAAATATGCCATCAGTGATTCTATTTATTTATGGGTTTATTTTATTTTTTTGCAACACCTAAGTAACGCCCAGGTACTGGTTAATGTTTAGTCAATGGGAAAAATGTTCGTTTCTGACAAAACCCGTTGTACAATTGACCATCCAGCAGAACACAGATATATTTAATTAATAACCGATCATTTTTAGACACATTTAGTGAAATTGGATAATTTCTTACGCGAAGCTTGACAATCTCTGTCTGATCTGCCACTTCATCCTGGTTGGGAATCTCTGCAGTAGATGACACACCCTTGTGGGGGGTGAGCCAGCGTTGAGGCTGAGGGCTGTGGTGAGATGGGGGACCCACTCTGGCTCCCTGTAACAATGATGTTAAAAGCAGAGTTAAAGTCAACAAAAATCAACCTAGCATAGCATCGCAGTTTCAGGTGGGAGATGGCAGTGTGGAGTGCTGTGAAAATGGGCTCATCTGTCAAAATGTAAGTTCTGTATGCAAACTCATGTAAGCCCAATAAAGATGGAAGACAGGACATGATTAAGGTCGGACCAGTTTGTTCAAACATTCTCTGATAAGTGGTGTCCGATCAACTGGTCAGTAATTGAGGCTGCTAATGGAGGTCTTTTTGTTGAGTTGTAGCCAATTTCAGTCATGGTGTGATGAGGGACCATGACAATGATGCATTGACGATCCAGCTGGCCTGCACATTTTTTGAGGACCCTCTCAGTCAATCCATCTGGAGAAAACTATTGTTGTGAAAGCGCTCCCAAATTGTATTGCTCTGTTTGTCTAGACGCACGACCAATAAAGCTTTAATAGTGGATTAATAGCTTTAATCAGGCTCGAGCAGACAGCAGAGTTTTAATTGTTATTTAGATTCAGGCGGCCGTTGATGTGTGTGCGTGATTTTTTTTTTTTACAGGCGGAGCTTGAAATCCAGTTTGCTTTGGAGCGTGAGGAGCAGGTCCAGCGAACCGCCATGCTGGAGCAGGAAAGACGTGACAGGGAGCTTGCCATGAGGATTGCTCAGAGCGAGGCCGAGCTCATCACTGATGACGGTCAGCTGGACCCCAGTTTGCGCAGGTATTAGCTGAGAACAAAAAGAAAGAAAAATGCACATGATTGCATTCATCTCACAATGAAGTGAATGGACACGCATCAACACCAAACCTTACTGTCTTTCTGCTTTTCTCCTATTACGTCGTCCCGTCATAGTGATGAGGCTTTTTCGGATCTTCCTATCTCTGCATCCTCAGCCAGAGCCATGTAAGAACGAAGGACAACTGTATAGTCATGTCAAAATCACTCACTCCTTCTCCCGCTTTAGTGCCAGAACCCCAGTCATACTTGCATTCATCTCTGAACTGCTTTGAGTAGATCCGCAAAGCAAAAGCGAATTTGTTATCATTCCACCAAACCCGCAATCACATATCAAATGCAACAATAAAGTTTTTGATTAGAAAGAATCACTGGATGTGCCGTGCCAAGGATATTTGTTTGAACAAAGGCACACAGCACACTATTTACTCTCCGTGTTTGCTCAGTTTGCTGTTTTGCTCACATTGATATTTAGGCGCCACGTCGTCTGAAGATGGATTATAACTACCGGCACTCAATATGGGAGCTGGTTTCATTCTTTGATAACGATTGATTTGCATTGTGATTCTGCATGAATTGGTGCTGATTGCATTAAAAAAAAACACAGACAACGAAGACGGTGTTCTTTGTGCTGTTGCGACCCAGCAACATGACAAAAGTTTCTTGTCCACAGCAAGCCTAATCACGATTGAGGCTTTTCAATTGGTCGACCTCGCTACTGGCCGCTATTTGCTCTTGAGTAAGTTACCATCCCTGTGTCGTAATGTTTGAGTTACAGAAGTGACAAGACACGACTGTGCAGAAAACTGCTTTGCAACCTTGTAAAAATACAAACTTAGTGATGGATAAATACTTTTTTCTTTTTTTTAAATCTGCAGACCTTCCTCTCTCATGAGGAAGTTACCCTGTGTTAATCCCACAAAGCACCGCCCCTTCGTGTCTGAATTCAAGTTGAAGGTGTTTGGTGTCAAGCTGGCCAGACATCAGCTGGTGGCCAATGCTAGCCAGCTGCGTCATTACACACCACACTTTCCTTCAGTCTCGTCTCGTATAAAATCCGATATAAAAAATAGAACAGGTGAACCTGGTTTCCCGTTGGTCCAACCGATTGCCCACAAAGCTAGGAACTAAGCACAGAAGGAGTCTATCCACAAATCTACCCATGCATGTGCTTGCATATGCAGTCCACAAAGCTAAAGCACAACTACATAGAGCATGCAGTAAACATAGACCTGCTTCTTGGCTGTAAAATCCTGGCTGTACTTCTGTGGTCTTATATTATAATTGACCAAAATAAGCATTTTGGACTGTGTGCTCCCTTGTTGCTCCAACCAACCATTTCCTATGAGCGACAGCCCATCACTTCACTCCCACAGCTTGTTTCCTGCATGCACAATCCTCCTCATCATGCTCTTCCCCTTGTCCCAGTTCGACTGGCATTGATGGTTCTCACACAGTTTTGTTGTTTTAGTCCACATCAATTAGAAATGGTAATGTGGATTATTAGATCAGCCGTCCTCTTCTCTTAGACGTTAGCAGCTCTAAAGAGAGGAATTAATTCCTCAGTGTTATTGAATTGGCTGCCATGACTCTGCGGAATGGCGTGGGGATGTGCGCGCACAGACGTGCCGTTAACTCTCTGATGATCTGCACTGCCCGTTTGATTCATAAATGCGAAATGCCTGCAGATGTACTGTGTTGTCAAGTTGATTGTGAACACACTGAAACCGTAAGCAACAAATGGGGTGGGGGTGGTGGTGGGGGGGGGGGTTGCATAGCTCTCCTGCTGACATGCTTGTGATATGTGACTTGAACCCTGTTAGAAGCATCCCGTTATTGCTAGGACCCATTATAAAGATTCCATTATTCAAGGAATCACAGACCAACGCAAAAAAGATATGAATTAAGCATGCGTAAAATGTGTGGGGTAGCTAACACGTGACATATTAGCTTACACTTTGCGGGAAGTCCTTATTACTTGGCTGCAGGCATGGGGATGTTGCCCTCCTGGAGGTTTCTGGAAAGAGAGTGTCACGGGGACCAGAAAGGGACAGTTTAGGCTAGATTGCAACCGTCAACAGATATAAACTTCTGGTTTAATTAACGTTTTTTTCAGGCGGCACACCTGGTTTGCACGCTGGCCTCACAGTGCAGAGGTGCAGGGTTCGATCCCGGCTCCGGCCTTCCTGTGCCGAGTTTGCATGTTCTCCCCATGCCTGCGTGGGTTTTCACCGGGTCCTCCAGTTACCTCCCACACTTCAGAAACATGCATGGCAGGTTCATGGGGCACTCGAAATTGTCCCTAGGTGTGAGTGTGAGCGCGGATGGTTGTTTGTCTGTTTGTGCCCTGCGATTGGCTGGCAACCAGTTCGGGGTGTACCCCGCCTGCTGCCCGATGAAGGCTGGGATAGGCTCCTGCACGCCCCGCGACCCTTGTGAGGATAAGTGTATTAGAAAATGGCTGGATAGTTTTTTTTTCATATCTGCAAATGTCTGAATAAACCAAAATTTGTGTTAACAGGCTGAAAACTTAAAATTTTCTTTAGTCACCCACCACCCCTATATGATTTGGTTGTATTTTTATATTTATTTATTGTTATTTTAATATGATTATTGGCATACGGATTTATTTGTTTTTATTTATTTATTTATTGGGGGGGTAGAAAGTCAAGAGACCCAAGATATAAATAGCATAGGACCTTTTGTGCACTGTCACTTTTTCCTTCTATATGCGTCTCACACACACACTCATTACCTGCTCTTCACCCACAGGGGCCCTCAGGTGCAGGCAACCAAAGCCGCTGTTGGCGCTAAAAAATATGACCTCAGCAAGTGGAAGTATGCCGAACTGCGAGATGTCATCAACACTTCCTGTGGTGAGAAAACCCGGCTCGATTGTTTGTGTATACCATTTGCAATTCTGTGGATTTCCCTCAATCATTTCTTGAAAGTATCCAGGGCGGTTGCCAAGAAAGCTGAGCCTGCAGCTGTACGGAATATGCGGACACATGAGATCTTGTGCCCATCTAAAGAAAAGACTGATCAGTGGGTGCTCCCGCAGCTGCTGTTGCTCATTATAGGATTTTTTTTTCTTTTTTTAAGTGGCACAGAAAGGAAGTTATCGCCATTTTGGAGGAGGACGGACCTCTGCCCTTCCAACTAATTCCGAGCCAACTTTTACTCAGTCAGCTCGAAAGATCAGATGATTTTCCACTGGCTGCCTGGCTTATGTCTTGATAGCGGACACTGTTAAGTCAAGCAACTCGGATACTTCCTGTGGGATCCCAAGGACATCTGGATAATCTGTGAAAGCCATTTGATGTTATGAAGCCGCTCACATAAATCTGGATTTGAAGGTCAATTCATTTGAGCCCAATCTTCTCTCATTCGGCTCCTCAAGAGTAGATGAGGTCCACCAAGGAGTTGAGTTTTGGATATATCCACCTGGATTTATAGTCCAGGTTTCATTCTAAGGATATTTCTGTTCAATGACGATGATATATCTTCCTCAAATGTAATGTCAATTTTCGTCCACATTTTTTCAGCAATTCCACACAGAAGATCTAACTTTTCAGACCTGTCCGGTAAAATCTGATAATGTTTAGTTTTTGTTTTGCTAATGAAGACTCATTTTATCCCACTAAAAGAACCTTTGGATTCAATCACCCCATTGAATCGACACAATATTTTGTGTGTGAAGTACACGTGTCATTTTGTCCGCATCACGTTTAAATGTAATGCATTTGTAAAAGTGTCAGATTTCAACGTGGGTCAAACAAAGTTCGACATTATTTCATGGAATCGGTGACATTCAGAAAGTTACTTTTCATTCGAGATTGGACTGGAATTGACCCATTAAACAACCTCGATGGTACATAATACAGCGCTGTGCAAAAACTCTATTAGCAGTAGATTAGACGCTCCAGTGCATTTGCTGCTTCAGCAGTTCTTTGAAGTCTGCGTCGGACTAAAATGTCACTCAGTGGACTGCTGTCCTGTTAATTGTTAACAAATGTCATCTTTAGGTTCATTTGTCCATCTGTTTGTTCGTTGGCAGGCTCTTGTCTGGTTTATGGAGGATGACTAATTGGTTCCTGCAGGTTGAGCATTGATCCAAAAAAAAAAGTCAAAGTCATACAGTATATTTCTGTATCTGCAGCTTTATCCAGACACCCGCCAAAATGGAATACTTTTTTTCTTGGCACAAAATTTGGAATATTCTGCTGGCACACTACGTCGATTTTTATTGATTAACGAGTTCAAAGTGACTGTTGTGTCAAGAGTCGTCACAACAACAAATCAATTGAACTCCCGATATCATGACAACGATAAACATGATCAGTGTCTCAGCATCGATGAAGATCATGAATTATGAAGAGCGGATAATAAAAGAGGAATTTGAGAGTTTGGAAAAGGATTTCTTGTATGTATAATGCTACGTTCTATTTCGATAGACATCGACCTACTGGCGGCCTGCAGAGAGGAGTTCCACCGGCGCCTCAAGGTCTATCACGCATGGAAGTCCAAAAATAAGAAGCGCAATGACGACGGAAGTGATCAAAGGGCTCCGAAATCTGTCACTGACTATGGTGAGTTCCGGAAATGTTTCTGTTCGTCCTCCTTCCAATGCATTTTACATTCCTCATAAGCATGGTTTTGTTTATTTTCTCCGCCTCCCTCCCGTCCCTCACTTTCATTGGCAGGGATTAATGATCTGCCTGTAAATAAGATGCCTGTGCAAAATTAAATTAGTCGGCAAAATACGGCGGCCCAAAAATGCAACCGCCGCCTATGTGCTGAAAAATATTTATTCTAATTAACAAGTAACTGCCGGTCATGCGTTGTCAGGTTCAGCAGACGCTAATGTGACAGCTCACTGCTTTGCTTTATGCACGCACACACACACACGCACACGCACACACACACACACACACACGCACACACACACACACACACACACACACACACAAGCTGTTTAGATGCATGAAAGCATAATGCTGATCTGCATTTTGGCATTTTACACAAGAAAAAGGGATTGCTGAAATTGATAAAGAGTCTAACATGTCTCCATGTTAGACTCTTTGCAACAAATAGTCTCATATCTAGTATTTATGATGATTGTCAACTCGCTGGAGACTCTTAGGTCAGACAGTTGCTTTTAACTTTAATTTTTGAGGTGCAGAATCCAAAACTGATTTCAGTTTTTCTTTGTCACATGTAGTTTTATTTCGTCAACTATCGATCCCAGTTTTCTTAATATAATAATTAATTACTAAGATGGAATCGTTACAACCAAGAAATGGCATAAAGCAAAATAGAACATACAATGGTATGCCCGTGGTTACAAAGTGAAGTAAAAAGCCAGCTCTGATCCTCCAAATTGCTTTCTGTCGCAAACATTGATAGTACTGACCTATTGGGAGCCGCACACACCTCTCACTGCACTGTCTCGATTGTTACTGCACAAACAACTTTCCACGTAGCTGTAGACACGTCCAATCGTAATCAGCTCTCCTTTCTACAGAGCATAGAGCTGATGTTGCCTTAGATGCTGACTGAAATGAAGCCTAGTAAGGTGTGCCGATAGCTCACGTGACGATCAGCATTATAATTGTTTGACATTTAAGGCATACTGCAGATTTCCTGAACTTTTCAAATTTCATATTGCCCATATTCTAAAGCTTTCAACTTTCAAGGTACCATCGTAACGAATAGAATTCAGCCGAAGGTGAATTCATTATGGGAGAGCTTTTTCATCTTGTGCAGCCCTTCAGTTCAGCCCTTGTGCTTGATATTTATACTCAATGAGGCTCTTTGCTCCCTCGACAGCGCAACAGAACCCCACCCCCTCCATTATGGCCCAGCACCAAGAAGTGGCGATGAACCGGCAACAGCGCTACTTTCGCATCCCTTTCATCCGGCCCGCCGACCAGTACAAGGACCCACAGAATAAGAAGAAGGGTTGGTGGTACGCCCACTTTGATGGGCCGTGGATCGCCCGACAGATGGAGCTGCACCCGGACAAGCGGCCCATTGTGTTGGTGGCAGGTGAGCCAAGAGGACATTTATTTACACAAGGATGTCGTGAAGAAATTTGCGCTTTTGAACATTTTCATGTCCAGCAGATGAAAACACAGCCAGAGAGACTGAAATTTGACAGAGACCTCCAAAAACAGCACTGTAACGTAATATGCCTGGCGGTTCAAGCCCAAATTACAAAGCACTTTCCCTTCAATGTAATTGCCCTTGGGTGTATAACTGTGATCTCAACTCTGAGAACGCATTGAACTTGATTTTATTTTATATTTTTTTAAGACAAACCCTCTGTGTCAGGTTGTCAAGCAATGAGCAGAGAGTGATGAGGAGACTAGACTTGTTAGGGAGTGTCAGCACGATGAGTCATGGATATTCACACCAGAAACTTCAGTTGAGCAGTTTGACGTAGCCGAGCCGATAGAAATCAAGATACTTAAAATCATGTTGAGCACATTGTTCAATGTGACAGTGGCATCATCCACTGCAATGCCATGGCTGGCGATGAATCAGCACATCGACAAAGAAATCCTCCTCCTCTTGTTCAGCGGGTGTTGTGCAGGAAAACTTGTGCCCGCTTCACCATGAGCGCGCGCCTGCTCACAATGCTCTGAGTATCTGACAGTTCCTGGCCGTGAAAAACATCACTGTACTGGAGCAACCACCCTACCCACCTGACCTGACTTGGTGTAATTTTCCATCTTTCATAAGCAGGTTAGCAAGGGCCTGTTTTGAATGTTTAGGCCATATTGTCAGACAATATTTTCAGGGACCGGTCTTTAAGGCGTGGTATTTTCTAAACATAAAAAGAAATGCGAATCATGACACGGGAAACGTCCCATCTGGCCGAAAAATGCTTTGTGGTCGTTATACAAGCGTTTAAACATTTTTTAAAATAAGATAAACCACAAATACAAAGTGCATGAAAAATACCCTCGTTGCATATTACGCAGAGTGGGCTTGGTGCGTGGGATTCTCCCTTTTAGATAAATCCATATTTTCAGTAGGACTCTTGATCCTGTCTATTCAATGTAGCCTTCTTTTTCTTGAAAGTTGTCGGCTCCCTTTCTGTCTCCTGGCTGGGCCTTTCCCCTTCCCAAAGACGTTATTTTTTTAACACATTTTGCCAGCTCCTAGGTTTCATTTTAGCGGTAACATCTCACGTGACCGAGAAGCGGCTGTGAAAACAACATTGTGTAGGATCCTGCAAGAGTTCTTGCAGCAGTGCCGTGGGGAAGTGGCGAAGAAGGCTACCACTCGCTTATTTTTACTGCTGCTGAAAGCCTTAACTCAATGCATTTCGAATCGGTTTACTAAAATGTTTGGCACGTTTACGATTCATTTTATCCACCCACATAATACTGCTTCCATAAGATTGGATATTATTTTTTAAAAAGATCAAAGTTAAGATGATGGATAGAGATGCAGCGATGAGACCATGATGTCATTGCATTGACTTCCAAAGAAAGATATACCGTCTTGGGATTATGACTATGATATGCTGTATTATAGTCCATCGCTCCAGCCCTCAAATTCCTTTCTTTCACATCTCGCTCTTTCATCTTCATGCTAAACTTGTTGACAGAATCGCACTTTTCTCCATTTGGAATTGTCTCGCTCGCCTCAGGGAAAGATGATATGGAGATGTGCGAGCTGAGTCTAGAAGAAACGGGTCTGACCAGAAAGAGGGGTGCTGAGATCCTACCCAGGCAGTTCGAGGAAATCTGGGAGCGCTGCGAGGGCATCCATTACCTGAAGAAAGCCATAGAGAACAAGCAGGCGCGGCCCACGTACGCCACCGCCATGCTGCAGAATCTTCTCAAGTGAACTCGTGCAAGGCAACACGTGTCAGAAGACAAGTGGGATGTGATCGATGATGCAATCTTACCCGTCTCCTTTCATTTTGTGTTGTTTGTAGATGTTGTGTTCACCACCCTTCGAGAGGCCTTAAAATTACACCTCACCAAAAAAAGTCCAACCTGAGACCTTAATGAGCGCTGCATGAATTGTTTTCATCAAGTGTCTCAGCATCTCATGTTGTTCCTTGAAGCTCGAGACAACATGTTACGTTCATCGTTTCACCTCAGTCTTTTTTTTTTTGTATCGATGCCCATTTGATATGCAGGACCTTTTGCTTTTCATGTTTGCAGTGTTTTTATGTTTGCTTCTTCAAACGCACACACCATCTTTCATCTTTGCGTTCTGTTTGTATTTGCACTGTGACACCGTAGAGAATAAAATATACTACACCCTCTATTCTTCACCGTATGTTTTATTCTTCATCCTTTAGCGCTTGAGCTCATTAAAGTCAAAGTGTGAGGAATCGTGAGTTGCACGGCGGTTTACGAGCAAGTAACTCCTAACTGGACTTGACGTCCTAATGGGCATTGCTGCAAACGAGATTAACGTAGAGATAATTTCAAACGAAGGTTGTGTGGCTGATGTTCATTTGAGGCTCGCACGCACACGAGGTGATCAGAGGCATTTAACTCGGTTTAAAGGTTCTCTGCAGGCATTTGTTCTTCAACTTGCACATTTAGTGTGGTTGGCCAAGATAAACATGGTAAATCGTCTCACTAAAAAATCATTTGTCCCAATTAATATTCTTCCAAATGTATGCTGTCTGGTTATTTATCAAGGGAAAATTGTTGCCGTCTTGCAGTTATATGAGGGAAGGCATCTGTGATTGAGGAAATAAAATTCTGATGGGGGAAAAACTATTCTAATTTGATGTGATGTGTTTGTTTCAGTTGATGATAAATATTTGAGTGGAAGCATTGACTTGTTTTTGGCATCTATTAGCGGAAGTCTATTTATTTTTTTCTGATAAGTGAAAAATCCTGATGGGGTGAAAGAAATGTTTACTTGTTTTAGTGTATGAGACACATAGCATTTATTTGAGGTATGACCTGACTGATTTTGCCTAGGAAAACAATAGGTGTGATTATTTGAGGCACGGTGTCTGTTTGCAGAAATATTTTGCTAACCGAAAGGGGGAAACAAGTATTCATCTAGTTGAGGTTCATCGTTGAAGAGGCACACTCTACAAACATATTTGAGGCATGGCATCTGCGCAAATATTTTTCTACTGATAGTGAAAAAAGTCTGTTTATTTGAGGTACTTTGATTCAGAACATCCCGCAATTATTTGAGGCATGGCCTCTCAATATTTTTTTTCACATTGGGATATATGAGGCTTTTAATTGTGGTGAGGCGTTTCACTTGATGATGCAAATTCTTGATTATTTGAGGCAGGGTGTCCGTACGTCGGAACAGTTTTACTTGACAAGGAAAAATAAAAGGCATTTATTTGATTCAGTTGACGGTGAATCCCACAGTCAATTATTGGAGATCAGATATATTCTGACCTTTTCAGCTGCCACAAAAAAACAAAAAAAAAAACTAAATACACTTAATGAAAAAAATAGTTTATTTTAACAGTAAATTGTGTACAAAAAAAAATTCAAAGAAATGATCAGACTTGGAGTAGCTTTGAAGAACTTATAGGACACCTAAGCCTTTTTTTGTTTTTGCTATCAACTAATACATTCATTCTCTTATTTTTGGGTTGACAATGGCGCACAAAAAGAACATCTAAAGTGAAATATCACCAAGTGCGTCACTTTGTAAATAAATACCTCACTGTGAGGAAAGAACCGCCAAACAAGCAATTTTCCTACCATATGTAATGTGTAATAAATATTCGATTCCACATGACAACGTCAATCCACACATGTTGGAATATCCATATCGCTCTGTCTAGCAAGACTCAGTCATCACAAAGAACAATTCATGACCTAACACTCTACAGGGGCTTGGTCGAGCGGTGTGTGTGTGTGGGGGGGGGGGGGGGGTCATCATAGATCCATATAAGCATAGATCCTTTGCTCGGTTTGTTGCCATGGCAACTGAGGCTGCCTGACGCCACCGCCGCGCCATCACACCACGGTGGCCTCACCGCCTTCGCTGTCGGATGTCCACAGAAGAAAACACGTTCTGTATTCATTTGGCAGTCGCCACGTCTGAGAGAAGCCAGAAGAGACACATTAGATCCAAAGGCCACACGCTCCATCGTTTCCGCATTCACCATAAGTGTGCACGATGCACACCCACTGATTAACCCCTGGCAAAGTTTTGTGTGATTTTCTGACGATGCACACCCGCTGATTAACCCCTGGCAAAGTTTTGTGGGATTTTCTGGACATTTCCATTTCCAAAAGCCGTATGGTCCCCAGAGAGTTTCCAAAGCATCAGAGGGATGTCATTCTTAAAAGGTATCAGTCAGCAGAAAAGTACAAAGGAATTTCCAAGGTATTTGATGTATCATGGAACACTGTTGTTACCGGCAACTGGACTTCCCCACAAAACCCGTCAAGGAAGCAGCATTGAAGGAACGGCAGGAATTTCTACTGGTTGTCTCCTAATGAGAAGAATCTCTTGCATTCGTCGGATGTCAGGTATTTTTCGTCATTTTTGTGGCTTCTTGCAACACAGAGAAAACTGTACTGCAAGCTGGCACAAAGCAAAATGAAAAGTTTTAGCACAAATGGCATCTGATGAAACCAAGCTTGATGCGTATAGCCCTAATTTGGAGCTTTTTCTTGCAAAGGTGATCTTCATGCAAGGAGTTTGCTTGGGAAACAGTGGAACCTTGGTTTAACGAACAACATTTTCGGTCAGTCTTACTGCAGTTTCCGTTTGTTTTTTTTTTGATGAATCTTTGTGGCTCTTTTACTGAGAAATGATTTCTAAAAGCACTGAGCACTGTCATGCACAACTAACCTCCTGCAAACCATCATATTTTTATTCTGGATTAAAGAACCAAAGCCACGAGGGCCACGTTAAGCATTTGGAGATGCATGAATTTCTGGCAAGTACTGGCAGTGCCGTACATGTGACAACAACACAGCCGTATTTTTATCAATACGGTCGATGGGGTATAATAATGTGTAAACTAGACTAAAAGTGCACAGTCTTTTGTTTCACTTTTGCTGTCACTCAGCCTAAAGCCAGGCATCAACCTCGTTAAAATCCTGTCGGGTTATCCAAAGATAATTTGTCATTGTTCTGAACAGAGCGCTAATTCACAAACGATTTGAGGCATGCATATTGGTCTCGCATAATCGGGTTTGTCTATAGCACACATTTTACTTTTGCCGTGCGTCACTGAGCTATCCAATATTTCATGCAAAACGTGCTGAAATATTTACAGTCACACTTGAAGATAAAGTGCAAATTTGACCCGAAGGGAGCAAAGCATTTTTTAATCATGACTCCGTCTCATTCTCACTCCAACTCAACTATCTCCGGGTGTCATTTGACAGTGTGTGGTTTTCTCACCTCATTGTGCGGGATGCATTGATGGAAGTCCACCAGCTCCGATACTAACTTTTCAGATCTTGTGGTGTAGAGTTGTCTGGGGATCTGTGGGAAACACACACACACACACACACACACACACGCACACGTACATACACACTAAGTGGACACCCACTGTGTTTACGACACGCTTCATTAATTTCTCATGCCAGCAGAGGCGCCTGGAGAGCACATAAGCAGATGGAGAGTAAATAAAAAGTGACGAGCCCTACAGTATACAATAAGCATTTTGACCTACAGCTACAACTACACAGCAGATGTAATCTTCGGAGGGTTTTGCGCAGTAGATTTGGAAGTTTTGCGACATTGTAGGGGAGGCTCATCTGTGTTTTGTGTCCTCAGAGCATGTGCTTAGACAGTTGACACAAGCGCAGGAGAACCTCGAAAATCTCGATTGTTATTCTTCCAAAATAAACTCGTCAACAGCAAGTTATAAGCAGCGATGGCTTTACGATGCTGATGCATCATAAAGTGCGTCAGGTTTTCGAGGTTAGTTTCATTTTTTGATTTAAGTTTGACCTGTGAGTGGTTGTGGAACAAAGATTTGACATATGTCGTAATTTATAGCTATGACGTTTCAGAAAAAAAATTCACCTGTTGTTGAAATCCTTATTTTATACTGTACATATGACTGAATATATTACTATATTACATATTATATTAGTTTTTTTTTATTAGTCGTGCTAATACGAAAACCTGATGTGCTAGAGAAAAAAGAGGGCAGTTCTGAATCAGCGCAAACAAAAATTATCAACATTTTTACTTCCATCTCTGATTATTGAGCAGTGATATTCGTGAAAAAATATACATCTGAAGTTGCACAAAATTGTCAACAAGGCATGAATTCTGGGTCGATGATTTGCTTTTTGTGGGCTTTCTGCAACACCTAATCCACAATTTGATTGCATATCTGTTCAGCATAAAAAAATAAAATAAAAATTTAAATTAAAGCTCGTTTGAATGATTTGGGTTTATAAAAATTACAGAACCAAAAATTCCTTTGGGTTTTTGTTACATTTTTGCAACACATATTCTAGTTGAATGGACCATCGTCATTGCATATTTATATGTATATATTTACTCGCACTGTCTCCAATTTTCGGAACAAAATGACAAAATTACAAATGTAGCAACATTGTTCAATTTAGTTTCTCGGATTCCGATTACTGCTGTTCTCATCACACTTTTTTTCACTTAGGGTACCTTAGACAGAAATCATTGCCCATTCGAGAAAAATGCCCTCCATGAAAAGAAATTTGGACGCAAACCAATGACATTAATTAACATGAATTTTAAAATTAAATCACTGCCCTGCATTAGACATCCAAAACAGATTGGAAGTAAAGGAATTCCCCTCAGCACATTTTAGTGATTAAACTTCTTGATTAATGCTTCATCTTTGACTTGTGGCTTTCAGAAATGAACCGCTGTCATGCATGACTTGTGCTAAACAACACAGACGGTTTATAATTCACAACAGTAATTACACGGACACTTATTTACAGCGGTTCAATGGCTCTGATTCCTATTCTTGCTCTCATCACACGTTTGTCACCTTTTTTAAGGGAGAATTTATGGCCCAAGGGAAAAAAAAAACAAATCCAGTCTTGGCTGTTTGAATGACATACTAGGGTCTAAATATGTGAGCAGCAACTGGATCAGAAAATGAAGACGCAGACAACTGAGAGCACGTTTTCCAATGGAATCAACTAAGCATGTTTTGACAGTTAGGCCCCCGTTTTACTTCAGGCTTTTTATGGCTTTCTAAAAAGGGCCACAGTCATGCCTTTTCATTTTCCTGCGAGACATCAGCACTTCCCATGAGAGCTCGGCCGAAAGACATCCGAGAGTCAAAGGTTAGAATTGAAGTGATTATAACGCCCTTTAGCAATAAGTATGTTTGGCTTTTTCATTTGACATTTGGAGGGACCGATGTCATTTTTCATTGCATTTGTTCTGTAGTCTTGACCCTGAAACTGATGATTTCTCTGTCCATTATTTGCTACGAGAAAAAGGATTTCAAAACCCAAACCAATTGGAAGTCGGAGGTTCCGAAGCCACAGATGGCTGAGAGTGTGTTAGAGCAATGAGTCGACTACTTGAGCGGTTAGTAGCGTGGTTGTTAGCCCAAGCGCTCGTGCCGCTCGGCGCCGTGTACCTCAATACTGAGATGTATGTTTTCAACTGGGGCATACAGTTCCTGCTCAGACTGTTGAGAGCCGGATGAAGCCGAACTGGAGGGGCATGGCAGTGTGGACACCTGGCTTAAGATGCCATCATCATTTTCATATACTGGGTTGACCCTCAAAGTATTTTCAAAGGCATAGGGAGCAAGGCTGTGCCTAGTGGAGTAGGGGGAAGATGCTTTTAAAAGCCTCAGATCACAAAAAAGAACCAGAACGCAAACGCGTTTCCATCTTACACCAAAGTCATTGCCTTCCTCGTCGTCGTGCACTTCTTGTTAAGGAACACCAGAATGCCGATGATGGCGCAAACAAGGCAGAGGCTCCCCACGAGGCAGGTGATAATGAACGACGGGTCGAGTGGTAGCGATACCAGTTCGCTGCAGCGCTCGCCATGGTAGTGCCAGTATTTGCCTACAGGGCATCTGGAACATGGAAACGATCGAGTTTAGCTAGAATAAGGCACAAATACGACAAACCACATGAATATTTTGCCGTCGCCGTAGTGAATGCCCCCACCATGCTTAATGGAAAGAAATGTGACAATATCCTTGAACCACGGAAGTATTTGACTATTATTACACTTAGTCGGTGGTCCAGCGGTTCATGCATCAACCTCACAGTGCAGAGGTATACGGTGTAATTCCGGCTACGGCCTTCCTGTGTGGAGCTTGTATGTTCTCCCCGTTCCTGCGTGGGTTTTCTCCGGGTACTCCGGTTTCCTCCCACATTCCAAAAACATGCATGGCAGGTTAATGGAACACTAAATCACAGGTGTCAAAGTCCGGTCCTCGGTGTCCTGCATGTTTTCTGTCTCTGCCTGCTGCAACACACCTGATCCAAATGATCAGCTCATCAGCATGCTCTATCGGCACCTGATAGTGATCCTAATCATTTGAATCAGGTGTGCTGCTGCAGGGAGGGATGGAAAACATGCAGGACACCGGCCCTCGAGGACCAGACTTAGACACCTGTGCTCTAAATTGTCCCTAAGTGTGAATGTGAGCATGGATGGCGGTTCATCTGTGTATACCCTGTGATTGGCTGGCAACCGGTTCAAGGTGTCCCCCGCCTAATGCCCAAAGACGGCTGGGATAGGCTCCAGAACCCCCCTGTGACTCTTGTGAGGATAAGCAGATCGGAAAATGGATGGATGGTCATTTAGTAGTAAATGTTTCCTTTACATGTTAACTGTCTGAAGTACCTTTAGTTCCATGGTGTTTGAAATGTGTTATATACAGTAGCAGTCAAAAAGTGTGAGAAATACCCTCTATTTCAATGAAGTGTAGAGCACAGAAGTCAAACTCAAGGCCCGGGGGCCAGATCTGGCCAGCCACATCATTTGATGTGGCCTGCAAAAGCAAATCAAACATGTCAACTTCTACGATGATTGCTAAAATCTGTCCCAAGATTTCAACATCACATATGGAATAAATAAGTGAGATATTATCAGCATTTTCTTGTTACCAAATCCCTCATTACACAAACTTAAACAATCATTGAATGAAGCATTATTCTTGACTTCTTTATATGTTTTCACCGTCACAACGACCCATCACAACACTAACTAAAATGTGGCCCATGGCAAAAATGAGTTTGACACCCCTGGTGTAGAGTAATACTAAAGTTATCGACATATATATGGAATTATTGGGTCCCGGTACATAAAAAAATATATCTGTTTTATAATTTCGATTCATAGGCACCTTTTGCCCAGATAACGGCATTTGCTCATCCTGCTGTTTTCTCAGTCAGCTTCATGATGTGGGTGATGCTTTATGATGCGGAATGAATTTCACTTCACCACTGTGCATTATCCAGCGTTAATGGCTTGAATTTCTTGACCTGTTAATGTGTTTGAGAACATCTGAATGTGAAGGTGTCTCCAAACGTTTGACTGCTACTGTCAATAAAGCTGCTTTGCCTTGTCATAATGTTTATATGAACATTTTCATTTATTTAAACAGAAAATCTTGATATTCTTGTTTTACTGTTTATGCCATGAGTACCTTTGTTTGTCTATATTTGTATATACATGCTCTGTCACCAGACCGCAGTGTACTCTTGGCTGAAATTGAGTTAGGACTGGCTCCAGCACTCCTGTGACCCGAGTGAGGATAAGTGGCTTCAAAAATGGATGGATGGATGTTTTTTTTGGTTCATTTTTCTGTCTGACAACAGAGAACAATGTGTTCATCCAGATGACAGTCATCCACTCTCAGACGTCCTTGAACACTTTTCCGGTAAGAGGTTTCCGTGTGCATTTGCTTTTGTGTCTATCCTCACACAAAGTACAAGAAATGCATTAGCTGCAGTCGTTTGCTGCTTTTTTTCCCCAAAAAATACTTTACCTGCATGTGGCTCCATGGCCAGGAATGATTTCACACAAGCCACCATTGAGGCAGTAGTCCGGCTGGAGGTCGCATGCGCTCTGACACGGAAGGCCATCCACAGCGCTGTAGCCCGGGTCGCACAGACACTCAGCCTCGTTGTTCCAACTGTTCTCCACGCAGCGTGAAAACTCATTACAGTCCAGGAACTTGCATGGGTCCGCTTCGTCAGCTACGGGAAAAAAAAAAAGTGACATTAACATGAGAGCGGCGTGCACATTCAGCCAGCCAGCCAACCGCCATCTCCACGTTCAGAGGAGAAATGAAAGGGCGCTTTGATCGATGAGCGGCGAAGCGGCGACTTTTAATAAGATATACAGTCGGGACCTCGTGCGTGCAAACAAGATGCTTCATGTTGCCGCTGCAGTGCAAGCAGGAGAGACAACCGGGGACTTTGACCTTGTGGCATGAATAAGCATACGACTTGAGTCCAGAACTCACTAAACTTCATTAGAGAAGAACCAGTCAAGCTCCATAAATTTTGTATCACTATTCATAACCGCGCCATCGGATGTGAAGTCAGTACAAGAGAGAGCGAGAACATTTTCTCAGATAAAACACCAAGTGCCTATTTGTTAGCACATCTGTCTAATTGTGAGTTTTAAGGATTCTAATCTCGGCTCAGGCTTTCCTATGTGGAGTTTACATGTCATTCCTGTTCTTGCTTGGGCTTTCTTCAGGTACTCCGGCTTCCTGCCGCATTCCAAAACATGCATGCTAGGTTCATCAAATACTTTAAATTGTCTATTTTTTTGCAATTTCATGTTGACCAGCCTAGGTTGTATCCCACCTCTCTCCGCAGTCATCTGCAAAAAGTCACAGCTCACCAGCGACCTGAATAAGGACAAGCCCGATCGAAAATGGATGGATGCACACCATGTGGAAATTACAGTGGGTCGTGGTACGGCCAGCAGCATACATTATTTACTTGCAATACCGTGAGACATCACAATTGTAAAACCTCATCTGGTTTTCTCTTTCTTGCTTCAACACTTTATTTCCATAATCAATATTGAGCATTTTAATCATGCACTGTATTCTGTCCCTCAGATCATCGGCAAGATAAGTGCCCAAAACGTGAGACGGCATCGCCATGATGTGTCTACAAAGCATCCAATCTGGTAAATCTGCATTGCTTCATTTCCTTCTTTGACAGATCAGTTTGATTGGAGCATCTCGCAGCATTCATGTGCAAAATTTGGCATTTTTAGTAAGAAGACCACAGAAAATGACAAAATCACAGATAAAAAGGATGTGACCGTGTCGCCCTGGCATTGCCATATACAGCCGTGAGGTTAGAAAGTATCCGTTATAAATTTTGCCCAATTCCTGTGGACAACTGTAACAAAGGACCCGAGCACTAGGCAGCGTGAAGCCCATCTTGGAATCATTGTTTATCCTTATTTTTCAGACGAATTGAACTACCTTTTTGGGAGGCTCAACCTACCCGAAAGCTCACCAATTTTTGCAACGGTGTGTACATTGGTAAAATGTCTGCAATTAATTGGGCCCAATCACAATTTTGTCAACCGTGACGAAATTATTTTGTTCATGACGATAACGAGACGATGATGAGCTCAGCGTGGCTCTTTGATGACGAAAATATGACGTGTGTGTGAGTTTACGTTGACGAGATCGGACGAAATTGTTTGCTGTGTCAGACATTCAAAATGCATGACATCATGACAACATTCCTATTGTGCATGTAATCTGTCTGTCAAAAAAAAAATATCAGCAATGCTGCTGCGTCCTATCCATGTTTGGTCACACCCACCATCTGGCCAGCACCGGAGGGCACAACTCCACACCGGCACCACACAACTCCTCTGCGGTCAATAGTCACAGACACGGACACGCTTTCCTTTGATGTACCATGAAAAAATATATGGACACACTTTCTGCATAACCAAGCAGAAAGAACAGCACGATGCATTGTAGACAGTAGTAACTGCAAACTAGGTGGCAAAAATACTCCAAATCAGAAGCAGCATCTGAAGGTTTACCACGCTGATATTATCAGGCAATCACAACTAGCCCTGTTAACGTATTCTAAAACTATCAAGAATAGGAATGACTAAAATGTGACTAAAACTAAGAAGCATTTTTGCCCAAAAGACTACATCTGAAATGGCTGCCAAAAACAACACTGTCTCGCGCAGTAAGGGCGACCAGAAAGTTAGAATCAATTAGCCTCAGACACCAGCTTTACAGGTCGGCACAAAATTGGGTGTCCGCATTTTTATGAGGTCTCGGACTTTGAGTCTCATTCGTTTTTGTGGTTGTACATTTCAAAGTATAGAGAAAGCAATAAAGAGTTATTTTCAGGGAGTGTCGAAGAGATTCTATCAGCAAGGACACCTCACCTTGTTCTATTTCCAGTGAGCGGCTATCAATCTCAATGTCGAGCCGCTTGGACGCGGCGCTACAGAAGTCTTCGAGCACGCAGTGCACGGCCTCGGTCACGTTGTACGGCACCTCCTTGTCCAGCTTCAGCCTGCTGTTCACCACCACGCTGCCGTTGCGAAAGTTGAGGATTTCTAGCTGCTTGAATCCGGTCAGATTGGACTCGAGGTAGGGCAAAAGCTGCGGGAAGTGCGGGAGAGGCAAATTCATTTTTTATGAGTTTGCCCTGACAAAAGTAGAACCGTGAATTGATTTTCATAGCTTTCTATGTGGCTATAAACTCAGTTAGTACTTGAGAAAAACTGAAAAAGGGGCTGTTAAGTCAGGATTTGAAGGTAAGATCAGAGTAAGCGGGAATTGTGTCTTGATGCAAGCCGCATTCAACATCTACGTCCCAGCTCAGAAGTGCACAGCAACAGGATCTACTTTGAATCGTCTCGCTGTTGAGTTTGGCACGGCATCGTCCGATCCAGAAACTAATCAGGTCATATTTTACTGCGCGATCACTATGAATAGTTTGTGGCTTAATTTTTAATGCGAGCATGAAATCACGCCATGACAGCGCTTGGCATAATAAGATGGAGAGGCAAAATTAGGATTTGCGTTCGTCGCGCGGCACAGAACACGCTAATTTAGTCACCCCGATATAGAGAGGGAGCGAGATCATCCGCTTCGTAAAAGGCAAGCATAAAAATCAAGGCCACGCATGCACAAACAAGAATATAAGACCGCAGAATACAAATGCCACTTTCATTTAAAGCCTGCAGCTGTTCTACGAGGAAGGGGAGAAAATAACCGAGTAAGACTATAGAGACTGATGGTGCTGGTGAAATTTAGCCAAGGAAGTCAACCGGCTCAAATAATGGCCCCGCATCGATCGCACTTCCAGCCCCAACCCCGCCCCCAACCGCTTCGTGTCGTGCTGCACATGAAGGCAAACACCAAACGGAGGAGATTAGGCCTTAGCTGGATGGGCTGCGGAGTGGGAGATAAGAAGGACTTAAGGAGCTCGGCTCTGATGGGGTGACTTCACATCTCGCAGGCCGACACGTTTGCGACAGCCACTTCCCTTCGGCTAATAGTTGCCACCAGGAGTGGCTAGGTTGTTATCCGCCATTTTCGACCGTTCGTCCCTGAGCGTCAGTGTCAAATGATCCGTGAACAATAGATTAGAGACCAATCAGTGCCTTGGCAGCCTTGCACGCAAAAGGTCAATGTGGTCGTTTTTAGCGCAAAACCTCACAGCAGCCGCGTTCCGTCTAGGCAGGAGAAACTACTGCTAATTGTATCTACTGGTTCCCAGTGAAACATTCCTTCTGTGGTGTCTCGTGGCCAAACGTCACGACGAATCGGAACCTGCTATTCAAAAATTGCATCCTTGTCCTTGACTAATTCCAACCCTCCATGTCCAGTTTTTTAGTGGTTGCTTCACAAACCAGTAGGTACAGGAGTACGGAAATGGAGTAGCTGACGACAACGAAAAAGGGCAAGTGCCATGTGTACGAAGGTATACATGACATACATTGGGTGTGCAACATCACTAATGGGGGGTCTGGCAAAACCATTTAAATGGGCTGTTTTATGTCACATTCAAATGTTCCCTTCTTTTTCCCCGAATAGCCCATTTAAAGGACCATTCTAATGGACTATTATTGATTAAAGGCAATCAACACTTACCATATCAAACGTCTGACCACGTTATTGTTTGCGCTTCGAGGAAGTTATACACAAGGAATGATGAGGAGAACCGCACAAACTTTTGTTTCGGCAACCATTAAAGAATGGAAATGGAGAGGCTTTTTTTTTCTTTTTGTCCACCTTTGGTAATGAATATGTATAATTTACCTTTGATAATTTGATCATGTGATGTCAGACAGAAGGAAAAGGGTTTGCTTCTCAGCGGGAAAATAAATGAACGGGATCAGTTCATTGCAGCGAGAAGCTAAAAGTAAAACGACGAGTTTATGGAGAAGTAATCAGCTCTGTGTAGCCTGCAGGCCTGCCTCAGGCTAAAAAATGTTTTTTAAAAAACCCGGCACGTGTTACGTCTGCTCCTTCGCATTTGCACAACATGACAAAACGGTAAACCCCTCAAACAGCTAAACCTCGAAATGATATGAGGAGATACAATTTGAGTCCAGGCTGAAAAAGCCTCAAATCTGTCATGAGATTTCTCTATCGATTGAATGTCCGTTTTTCGGGGTTAACTGCTTTTTACACTTCTGTTACAATTAGAAACGTGAACAAGTGAAATGACACGGCCGCGTTATCATCATGCATTCATGAATAATCATTTCATTGTGTTTGTACTTTGCTTCTGTCGAGTATGAAAGATATGTACTCATTTGATATAGTGGCTATTTTTATTTACGGTAACTGTGAAGGGAACCAATAGTGGATCAACGGATGCCGATCTTTGTCCATCAGGGGTTCTAGCACAGAGTGACAATGAAGTTCCTTCACTATATATTTATCTCTGTCCTGGTGGCATCCGGACGTCACCCACATCAAAGAAATTCACCATACCATTAACTCAACTTTTTTTGTTGTTGTTGTTCCGCAGGCTAACTTCTTTACCTAGATGAGTGTGTCTTGCATTGCTTCTTATTAACAATGGATATCTTCTGTTGACTTGTGTCTAACAAATGAGAAGGTCTAAAAATGAGATTCCTCAGCTTATTAAAGTGAAGACTGATTTTTTTTTTCTTTTTGTTTTCATTTTGACATTTTACCATCCATCCATCCATCCATCCGCTTATCCTCACAAGGTTCCGGGGACATTTTACTGTCAAATTTATTTCAATTACTTTTACAATTGAACGTGACCGAAATTAGTCACAATGGCAGGATGATTTCCTTGATTTGCTCTGGGGGAAATGTTTCCCAATCCAAACAAATCGGACTGTGTTGGCCGTTTAAGGTGCAGCAGTGTGGTGGTTCGTTATGACCGCATAGATCCAAAGTAAAGGATGTCCATCCATAAGAGTGATTCAACAAAACTTCATCCAGGAACAAGTGTTCATTTTTATTTGAACTTACATTACGCTTGTTGTCATATCTAAACAAGGACATGCAGGGTAGAGTGTCAACATGCCTGCAGATGCCCACACATGGTGCAAAGCGGCTTGGAACCTTTAATAGCATGTGTGTGTAATGTGTGTAGGGCAAGAACTGACCTGAATAGCAGAAAGCTTCTTAGCATACACAAATGACAAACCTCCACAATGACTAAGGCAGACCAAGGTCTCATGATTCAGACTACAGTGCGTGGGCCGGTTTGCAACCCGCAAACAGCAACAAACAACACACCTGTAGCATCCCAAAAACAAATGAAAAATGGGCACCCTCACGAAGCGTTATTGTAATCGTATGCTGTATACAACTGCTAAAATGTTTTTTCGATTATTTAAAAATACTGAAAATGAAGCACCAATATTTTTTTAACTATTTGATACTAATACTGCATTTCCCCTCATAGTGCTATTTTTTATTTAGATTTACTCCACTGCAGAGGTAGACACAGATCTATACTGAAGTTTCAAAAAATGAAATGCCATATTTTTTCCATCATTTGAAAATGGTTACGGCATTAGGAAGTATTTCAGCACAATGTATTCATGAAAAGATGGTGTTTTTTTACAATGAAAGCAGATAATGTTCATGATTAATGTTAGCTATGAATTGCTGTGAATTACTATTTGTATATCTTACTAAATTGTCACAAGAACAAGACTTTGTACATTAGTGTTGTTGATAAGGCCCCAACGCATCCATGTTATGAGATGCTGAACACAATAAACCAATAAAACATACTGCACAACATTTTTTTACAACAGCATGCATGCATAAATAAATAAATAAATAAAAATATTCCACACAAGAGATTGCGCCTTAAGAATCTAAAGAAAGTCCAAATCTGTCTGCTTATTTGATCTTCCACTTAAATGAAAAATGGGCTATCTACAGTACGTTTTGCCTAAAAAGCTAGCATAGCAAGTTAAATTTCTTCAAATTGATGTTTTCATGTCGTTTGAAAAGTAGCTGTAGTCTGAATTATCTTTTTCAGAAGTCCATTTTGGGACAAATTTAGAAATTACTTCTCTTTATTTTGTCGTACAATAAAATGTGTGCTGCCCCTTGTCGGTTTTGATTGTCAATCAAATTTGTGAATTCAAAAATAAAAATATCTGCATTTTTCTCATATTTATGAAGGTTAAAACAAATCAAATAGTGTAGTGGGGCTAATTAATGAGCATTAGTGGTGATTTGTATCTTTTTTTTATGTCAATAACGTAACCCTCACAGCCCGGTTTCGGACAGACACCATTAATGAAATATTTTTCCAGAATGCTGAAGACAGAATTAAGGCAAAAACACTCCAGGTGAACCAAAGCTAAACATAAAGGCGGCTACAAGTGACAACTTCTATGGTGAAATGTGTGTTAGTATGCCTTCAATTCGTCATACCGAGTTAAGAAAGATGGATTAGAAAGTAGTTAGGTAGAAGGTTTGCGCTCTCTCTGAGATGTCATACGTGTGAGTTCCAATATGGAAGAAAAATACCGGTATGGAGGCTAAAGTTGTCTGTCTCCTAGGCCCAGATTTACTGGATGCTCCAGGATTTGGCGGCTTTCTGGGCCCGGAGTGTTGAGTCTGAGTGAAACACAGTTATTGGTAGAACTTTTTCATTTTTCTTTTTCAACACTTGACTATAAGTTAGTCAACGTTTGACCTTAAAAATAACCGCTTTAGAGACGGTGTGCTGGAACGCTGGCTTGAAATGAGGAGACAAAACAGAAGCAACCCCAAACCACCTGGCATGGTCGTCTGTGATCTTCAGGACCATCCAGGACACTGCTCTATTCCGCGCTAGTGTTGGTGCTAAAGTCAAAATATCTGCATGCAATTATTCGTATAAACTTTGGTACGTATGTTGACATGATCACGCAATGTTTATGTACTGTAAGTTTTGTTAGTGTTTATCACACATATTCATTAGCTTGGCTCCTGTAGCTTGTTTTAGCTTTGGCCTGGGTCTTTGTCAGTTTGCAAATAAATGATTGTCACAGTCAACTTGCATTTCAACACAGTAGAAAAAGTCAATACACTGAACAACTATAGGGGCAGCCACCAAGTAAAAAAAAAAAAAATACAATAAAATGTCAACAAACAAGTTTCTTGCTGAATTTTGTGCCGTTTCTACTCTTAACTCACTGATAGGTGGTACACTGTTCAGTACTGTACCTAATATTTGCTGGCAAAGCACACCTTTAGAAATTTGGCCTTTCCACCATATCAAACTCTCAACTTTTACAAAAACAAAAAAAAAAAGTATATTTTGAGAAAGAAATAGAAATTTGTTACGACCTCTTTGGTTCAATTGGCAGCTGTGAGGATAAGGCTTGCTACACAGTGCAGCCTCACAAAGTCCATATTAAGTGCCAATGACCTTGTCACGTATTAAACGGTGTCATTACACTGATGAGCTCATAAAAGAAAGTACCTAAAGGTTGCATGCATCAACATTACATCCAGCGCAAAAGCTTGTGTACCTACCAGCTCGAGAAAGGTGTTCTCCAGTGATTTATATTCTGGGGAGGTCTTGTTGAACAGGTCGTCAGAAAACATCATGTTCGTCACCCTCAAGCTAAAGAAAACCACTAACTCTCTGCTCTGCTGCACCGCGGCCATCACTGGAGTGTTGGCTTGTCTTGAGGCTGGGGCGGCTGTGGACCGCTCGTCAGCCTCTGAAGGGTATCTAACACTACTGCTGTCCTCTTCCAAAGGCTCTGTCATTTCAGGCCCGCCCTGTCTCGGCTCCACATCCTCCTGGATGTTGGAGTTTTCTGAAGGAGGGTCCGCCAAGGCTGGGATCACTCCGCTGTGTCCTCCACTCGAATCAATTCCATCGCTTTCACTGGGGACTGCGTTCGAGGGTTCACCAGGGGTCTCACTGGATAATTCACTGGAGACAATGCTGAGGGGTTCTGTGGGGACTGGGTTGGGAACCTCACTGGGGGCTTCGACAGAGCCTTCATTGGAGATATCACTGGGGACTTCAGTGAGGGCAACGCTGGGGGCTTCACTGGGCACTGCGTTGGCAGCTTCACTGTTGGCCTCACCGGGAGCTTCAGTGAGGACAATGCTGGGGGCTTCACTGGGCACTGCGTTGGCAGCTTCACTGTTGGCCTCACCGGGAGCTTCAGTGAGGACAATGCTGGGGGCTTCACTGGGCACTGCGTTGGCAGTTTCACTGTGGGCCTCATTGGGAGCTTTGTCGTGCGTCGTGCTGGCAGTTTCAGTTAAGACATTGTTAGGAATGTCAACTTGGGGCCTGACGGGGGCCCCACTGGGGACTTTGCTGTATGCTTCACTGGGGACAATACCGGGGCCATCAGTGGCGGATTCAATGGGCACATTGTTGGTGACGTCTCTGGGAGTGTCGGTGAATAAGTCACCAGGGGTTTCAACAGAGACTGTGTTGTGAACCTCCTGGGAGACTTCACTGGCGACATTAGTGGTGACATCACTGGAAGCATCATTATAGACCTTCTTGGGCACATCACTGGGGACTTCCATGGGGGCATCGCTGGGAGCATCACTAGGGTTTTTGCGGAAGAACTTTGTGGGGACTTCGCTGGGAATTTCACTCGAGACTTCGTTAGAAATTTTGCTAGAGCCCTCGCTGGGAGCTTCATTAAAGATTTTGCTGAGTACTTCCATGGGAACCTCATTGGAAGAGTCGCTGTTGGCTCCACCAGAGATGTCGATAGGGGTTTTGGTGGCGACAACACTTGTTACTTCATTGGTAACCTCGATGGGGGCATCTTCTTTGTCTGCAAGTGACGGTATAGGCTGCATGTCTGACTCTGACTCCATGCCTATGATACCGTCCTCATGAAACGACAATGGCGATTCTGTGCCAGAGAGGTGAGCCTCATCGATGATCACTATTTCAGGATGGGGGACTGGTGGTGACGAAGTTACGTAATCATTCTCTCCCGTGTCTCCCCCTTCAGGTTCTTGCAAAAGAAAAAATATTTTTTAAAATGTTGAACCTCAGAGAAATTATTGATTGATCACCTCACCTCCACTGTTAACTTCTATTGCACTTTCGTCCCTGATTCCTGCCTCTTGTCCCTCTTCTAAGATGGCCTCTGGTGTTGTAGCTGGCGTGATGACATCACTCATCTCTGCTGTAGGATCACCTCCAGTTGCATCCTCCACTGCTGCTGCCACTGGCACCTCATCGGCGACTGGGGGTGCAGAGGTGGATTCTGGGAGGGTGGTCAGTATGGAAGACGCCAAAGTGTGTGTTTGAGGTTGAATTTTCATACTTTCAAATGTCCTTTCTGTTGCTGCCACTGTGTAGAAGAACTTTGGGGTGGTGTCCTCTTCTATGACCTTGATGACATCCCCGCTCCCAGTGGTGTACATGCTGAGTGCTGCATCTGGGTAGGCTGTGGTTACTGAGAAGACACACAGGAAAAATCAATTGTACTTTCTCCTCAGCAGCTCCACTGAAAAAGCGTGAAAATTGTGCTCACCAGCTTCAAAGGTTAGATTCTGGATGTCCAGAGGAAGCGATGGCTCCTTTTGTAAAGCTTTCATAATCATATGCCTCAGTTTCGGAGCATCCACATTTGTCTGGCCATCTAGAGGCTCAGGCTCATCGCTGAGTTCGGTGTCTCCATCAAAGACGACGGCATAATGCAGAATCACGTCCTCTGAGCTGATGCACACAACAAGTCAACTCACAAAGCTGCATGAAGGTGACAGACTGTTTGTGAACTATGGGCTACACTGACGACACGGCAACAAAAGATCAGCACAAAAATGAGATTCAGAGAAGAAATAAGGTATGCAAGAATTGTGTTCTGTTTGTTGTGTCATTTGTTTCTATTGTTTGTTACCATACTATTTACCTACAACACACACACACACACACACAAAGTAAACTCACTTGAATCCCAACATGCGAATTTCCTTAAATCCTGGAATTTTTTTAAGGGCGTGAAGCATCTACCGGAAGAAGAGGCATAAACTTAAATACAACCCAGAATGGCATGATTTCAAAAGTTGCTCTTTACCAACATTTGTTTTCTTCTTAAAGATAAAATACAGTCGCATTTAATCTGATTTTGATCTTATCTCTTGATCAGCGTTAACTTCATTTCCATCACTAGATGCATCTCACCGGGTGCCCCTTCTGATATTATATTAGATATGATGTCACATCTTACAGTGGACAATGATATTGATGATCACCAGATTTAGATTTAGATAAAATCTCGCATGACTTCCATCATCTATTCAACACTCAAAAACAACCATGGCCAGCAATCTTGAAACTGAGTTTCAAGAAAAGAAGTCAGGACAGTTTTGTGTCGTTTTGCTTGCCAAAATCTCAATGACTTCCTCCAATGTTACACCCCAGCACCTTTGCCTTCGCTGCCCCCAACCTTTCGAGATCTCCGCCCCAGACAGCTGCAACTCTAAATCACTCGACTGATTTAAAAGCCAATTAAAAACACATCTGTTCAGAAATGCAGATCATCCGACTCCCTTACTGCCTCTCCATATCTGAACTCTCAGCATGAAACCATCAATACAGTGTCAGTGCATCTAAGTGATGACTTTGAATTGATGACCCAATGTGGCTTCGGTCCAGGTCATAAAGTAGCTCCAGTCTACAAAGCAAAGCCAATACAGCCTCGAAAATGAAATGGCATTTGTATAGGGCAGACTGCAGTATCGTTTAAACAAACCTATGCTTATTTCAAGAACTCAACTCTTCCAAAGTGGTTTGATAGGAGGAAGAAACTTCTCAAAATCCTCATTCATTTGTACCTTGTCGGTTATTTCTCCTGTGATGTCATCAGCATCAGCCGCCTGGGGGTCATGCAGCAGCTCAATGTACGACGGCTCCACAATGGTAGCGTTAAACTCCACAATGTACTCCCCGTCGTTCTCTTTTGTCATGTCTGGCTCTTCTGTGATCTGGCAAAGACAAAATTGTCACTCGATGCAACCGTTTTCATTGAAAAGAAGTGACTGAAACTGTGCTTTAATACCACATTATCTTCTGTTGGAATTAGAATCACTGGGGGGTTCCAGGTGCCTGAGACCAAATTAAATATGCAAGTTAGCATATTGTTAGTCGATCACATCAACACATACTGTATGGGTAGGTCATGAGCTCACTTGTTTTTAACTCGCATTCCACCCCCGGTTCTGGTGTTTCCATTACAACACTGGTAAATGAGACATTAGCCATTAGAATATGACTTTCACTCTAGTTTTATTAAATGAGTCCTTTATTAGTCAAAGGACCCCATTTAGTAATGTCACTTTTTAAAACCCTTTCAGGGACAGCTGTTACTATGGTGGACGGCTTATCATATTATCAGGTTACAGGGTCCATGAAAGGGTTCAAATCTATCTTACGCTTTAATAATTTTAATAAGCATTGAAACGTATGGTTTAAGGCACAAAAAATGTAATGACACAACCAACGACATTCTGACAACATCAGTGAAAGCAAGTTGAAGTGAAAAAAAATGCAAATCTGGTTCTAACCAATTGGCCAAAGTACATACTGAAATACAAAAGAAATCTTCATCCCCAAAATGCTACTTAAAAAGATGAATTTGAACCTACCCTTCAAGTTCAGCCTGCTCAGCCACTCTCTGAAAGAAAAAAAAAAATAATAATGTCATCACGTTTGATTTGTGATTCCAAAAGTGTGGTACGTGTACTGCTCATGGTGTGCAAGCTCCTTCGAATGGTACACCAGGAAATCACCAATTCAGTTGTATTTAACTTTGACGTTCAAAAATATAATCTATGCTTTGTTTTTTTTTTTGTTTTTATGTTTATTTTTTTATCAGTTTACTATCAGCTTCAGTGCAAGCAAAGTAGCACTCACTCGGGCCACCATGTCCAGATGCTCCTGAGAACTACTGAAGTTCTGAGCCAAGTCATCCATACAGAGGTTTTCATGTTGGCAGGTGTAAACCCAAGATTGGTACTCCTCTGTGTTTGGCACCCTGTCCAGGAAAATGCGAAAGGCCTCCCAAATGGCTTCCTGACAAACTTGAAAAGAAGATGACATTTAGTGTTAATGCCAAATCTAGTCGGTGGAAAAAGTTCACACAAAGTGGTGAACCTCACTACATCCTTGCCTTTGAACAACTTTTAAACCCATTCGTGACACGCATCTCTTTTCACGTAACCTGTACACCAGTGGAATACTTTGTTCTTATATTGTTTTTTTTTTAGCGTTTCACAAATTTCACAGTTCTTTTGTTGCCACTGCTTATTTGGAACATGCTGCAGGCATCAAATTCAAATTAAGTGAGCGTTTTAAAAAAACAACAACAACAAAACAATAACGTTGATCAGTTTTAACACGAGGAATATATATTCGTAAACACCATGTGTGCTGGGGCGTCAAAACTGGTGCGCCTTGTTTTTTGTGCCATGCAAGTTTTGTTTAGCATGTTTGGTAATGTGACAGAGTCAGGCATTCTGGCGCACCGAGAGTGTGGGGTTGGGGGGGTGTCACACACAGATGCCAACAATCGGCTTGGAAGGCGATCTCCAAGTGTCCACTTCACAGCGGTGATCTGTGATCGCCCCGGCCAAATGTGGAGGCCTGCTTGCAATTCCTTGCAAATGTATTTTGCGCACTTTGGCTTTTATGCATGGTGAATCCGTTTCTGCTTCTTTCATGTGGAAGACTACCCTCTTGCTCACTGAATTTTAAAGGGAATGAGAGAAGTAACTTTCTTTGACCGCAAAGCTAATCGGTTGTGTCTCTGTCATGCCCACAGTGGTGCACACCACCCTTATCTAATTGCATGTATTTGTGAAAATACCAAACGAATGAAAGCTCCACCCGCGCATACAGTTAGGCCATGTTTTGCCTGACTGCTGTGCTAGGCACAAATAGAAAGCTCGAATGATCTTTTCTTTGCAGTGTATTCGGTTGAATATAGGTTGAGAAGGATTTCAAAATTATTTGATTCTGTATTTATTTACACTGTTACACAAAGTCCCAACTTCATTGGAATTGGGAATTGTCATTGCACATGTCTGTTTTCCACTCCTTTTTAACATTCAATATGAACTGTAAATTTGTACTTATGAAACGCTCTCAAAAGCTTTTTGCCGTTCCTTCACAGGAAAATTGGAGCACAGAAAAATTATGCGCAAGAATGCATACGTTATTTGAGGTAGAGTGGAATCAATTATTTTCAATTAATTATTCCATTCTGTTAATTATTCATATCTTCATCCATGTAATTATGTAAATCCACTGTACAAACTGGATTGCTTCCTAATAGCGTTTGAGCACAACTCCAAATACAGTACAGTAATATCAATAAATAAAACATTAAAAGTAGTTGGGCCAATTCAATAAAGGTCAACTTGTTAATGTTTTTTAATCTGCCGCATTTGCATATTTTTATGAATATAAATATCCCAAACACAATGTAATCTTCTTGTGCCTGGAAGGTCTGACATCATCTTTATTCTCCGGCAAATTAATTTCAGCACGCAGCGATTACGTCCGCAACACAAAGTCATCTTGATCCTTTTTTTAAAAATGACTCATTGGAGTCATGCATGTTATCAACGGATGAATTGTCCCAGCCTGGGTGGCCATTTTAATGAACAGCTTGAATCAAACACAATCTATTTTATTGGACAGAAACCATTTGTGTATAGATACTAAATATCAAGGCTTTCTTTTTGTCGCCACTCCAAAAAGGTATATCTTTTTTTTACATAATTAATGACATTATTTGTATATTTCTTCTTTTTCTAAGTTTTTGTTAGTCCAGTAAAGCACATTTAGCAAGTAGTTTTATGGGAAGTGTGCCGGGCACGACAGTGCAGCTTGACAATCAGTATTCAGTAAATCATTAAAAAAAGAACATTTTTCAAGTGCTCCGTGAAAGGTGCAAGCACATAGACAAAAACGATTGAACAAAATAATGAAAAAAAAAAGCTGTCTCTGACCAAAAAGAGAAAAGACACTTTACTACTGTAAATATAAATGACAATAATTTTCATAGTAAATAAATTCAATAAATAGATTTTTAACACATATATACTGTATGTAAAATACATTATAACATATAAATAAAGAAACAAAAAAACATATTTGAGTATGTGATGTGGATGGACTTCAGGTAAAAATAAAAATTTAAAAAGAGCATATGCATATTTACCTCGGAGCTTGTAGTATGCTCGATGGCTGCCGATAACAGCTTTCATGGTCTCATGGGGACACACTTTGACACCAGTGGTGAGAATGGTCGACCTCTTCCTGCGATGTCCATCCTCACTGGCTCTCACTTTGTTACTGTTATATTTTGTCATTCGGGAAGCTTCTAAAAAGTATCGGTACCTCACATCCCGGAGTCCAGAAATACCATGGTACTGGATGTCTGCAAGTAGAAACAGAAAGCATTTTCTTGATACCTACATAACACTTTTCACAGAGAGGACTCACATAGTTAAAATTCAATCATACTATTATATACAGAATTACAATATTTTACATTTCATAGGTCATGTAAGAATGAACAAATCAAGCAAATACGAGTTAGCATAGAAGTTAGCATAGACAGATAGAATTCTGGTCTATTATAATTTTTCAACAGAATATTCCTGTAATTCATAGCATTTCTTCCATTGATGCTTCGGTTCCATTAATCCATTCCAATACCAGGTTTAATGACATTCCTCAAGGAAGGCCTCATTTACTACATCAGTATCAAAATGTTGACCGCATCGTTCATGTTTCAGTCTGGGGAACAGAGAGAAGTCTAATGGGGCCAAATCTGATCCATGTGCTGTGTGAACTGGGGAATTATCATGCAACAACCTCTATGAAGATAGCAGAACAGTATTCATTTCCAAAGTGAAAACATTGGGCCTAAAAAGTAAAAAATAAATCTGGTCTAGTCAAGACAAAAGCCAAGCAGAAGGAGCCTGTTGCACTTCTACCCTTTCAAAAGGTGATAGATTTGTGCCAATATTGTATCGTTATGGTCTTATCTCTAGCTGTAGGAACTCTTCATTGGCTTGTGTAATTGTGTCTGTTTGTTGGTCAGTCTACAGTACATTTCAATAACTACGTTGATGCCCCTTTGCATCATGGTGTGTTTCGGCCCCATTGTCATATTAAGTTTTTAGGGGTTACCATTATAGACATAAACTGTAAAGAATCAGAAAACTGAAACTTATGTTCCTAACCTGGGTGATATTGTCTCAGGCCTCAAGTCTTGTAAATTAGCCTACAGGTCATCCTGCTGCCAGCCTTGTTGTTCGTGTGGCTTCAGGCATTCAGTTTAATGTTCTACTTCTCTTGCTGAGAGTTTCTCCCCCTGTGCTGTGGCCTGTCCGAACGACTCAAAATGAAATGAAATTAAAATAATGTGCCCATTGTCTGGCACTGTATCTTGGATCGTTTCTCCTTTTCCTGGCAGGTGTTGTAAACCGTTTCATTCTGTGCATTAATTTATCCTTCTGGAAGGTGATTATGAGTCTTTTGCACAAGCGGGCATGTTTTCTCCAGCCAAGTTTTATTGCTGTTCTCTCTTGCGTTGCATTTTGTTTGAATGTTGCTGGTCACTTGTAAATGGGTTTTCAATGTGGTGCTTACACAAATAGCCAACAAACGCATTCAGATTCTGATTACAAAAACTTCCTTATAGATTCCAAATTCATCAACATCTAAACATAGTCTGACACTTCCTTCCATAGTCTCAGTCGTAGTAATATCACACCATCATCATCTAGTCTAATTGTCAATCATTAGCAGTAGCACTGGTCAAGTCATTCATTCTTCCCCGGTCAGTTTACATGTGAAAAATGAATGTCAAATGTGAGTGGAATACCCTGACAGCACACTGCAGTTTGTTCAGGATTACATCACAACGACTGCCAAAAAAAGATGATGAAAATCAACAAATATGACACATAACTCCAACACGGGCGGCCACGTGGGCACGGACGAGGTGCGACATGCTGCCCACGTGCGGGAGACCTTAGCTCGGACGGGGAGTATCAGCAGAAGCTAATTCCGCGCTATTACACAAGCCAACGCGCCAGTCGTCAGTATTACATCAGAACTGTTTGAGAAGAAAAGCCAGCATTGTGATGCCAGGTGGCAACCCTCAGAGGGCTCTTTAAGACAATAAGCCAGGATTTATGAGCCCCCCAAACACAGACGGGAAGTCATCAGACCCAAATAACAAAAAGGGGCTCCTTTGGATTATCTACCGAGCTTAAAGAAAACTAAAGATTTTAGGGAGTTGTTGTTCTTTGCTGTTTTTTGGGGCGGAAAGGGGGATAAAAACAAAACGCAAGATCAATTCTGCAACGTGATCCTCTTTCGATTCTGGCTAGCGAGATGGATTCATGCACGCTTGTGTGCAGGCAGCGGACAAACAGTGTGCAGCACCGAGCGCTCAGGTTGTGTTGTTTGTTCAATCGTCTGAGATAAACACAAGCTTTGTTGTGCGAATGGCCCTCGCATAACTCATTTTGACATTACATTGAACGCAGTTTTAGGAAATACAGTGATCCCTCGCTTATCGCGGTTAATGGGGACCAGAACCTCCCACAAAAGGGGAAAACCCGCAAAGTAGGTAACCCCCCCCCCCCGCTGTACATGTGTATGAGTATATATAATATTTATAAGGCCAAATGTAATGGTATACATGCATGTAGAAGTAAATGTTTGTAGTAATTAACATTACTTAATGCTATATACTAATATACTGTATACCGCTTTATACTGTATATATACACAGTGGTAATTTTATTTGTTAAATACTTTTTGTGAAAGTGAGACTGATAGAATGATTAGGGTGCAGTGTGCATTAACACAAAAATATATTTCTAACATGCACAGAGACACAAATGTTGTTGGGGTATTTTCCTTCTACACCCCTCGGATCGGCTAAGCACCAGTCCTTGATCTATTGGTCGATAGCGATCGACGTAATGGCCACCCCTGCTGTAGACTGATACGTGATTGAACAAAACCAGCAGTATATCTTGTCACTTTTTATGTAAAGTTCAGATAGGTTGTTGTTTGAATCTTTTGCTATTAACAAAATAATAGTGTTCAACAGTTTTCTTGTTTGTATGTTTCAACATTTGCAGTTGTTAACTTGTTTTGGAATGAGAGAATTTGTGTACTCATTTAATTCATATTGCATCTAGGCCTGCTGTTTATTAATACACTTGTATGGCAAAAATGTTTAACTGAGAAACAATTTATAGTTAGGATAGCAATAGTTTGATCCTCCCACGGATAATTTAAATTTGCATTTTTTTTCTTTTTTTGTAATGAGTGCTGTGAAGGGGTGTACAAATGAGATGCATGAGATGATGCATCATTAAGGGCCCTCTTTTGGCATACGTGCACTGGGCCTAAAAACTGGCACATCTTCATTTTCTCCCCAGGACAAGTACATTTTCCGTGATTGGGAATTTGGCAAACAATGTTTTGCCTCGCTGGGTGTTCCGGCGAACTGAGGGCATTTTTGCCCCCGGCGCACTTGACAATTTGGTGACAGAAAATAGATTAGACTAGAGACCAGCTAAAAGCAGGTCTAGGTTTGTGGCGCAGGTAGTACAACGCGTTTTTTGTGTGGATTTGATCGATTCTGAGCATGGTGGATGTCATTGTATTTCATTCATAAATATTGCAACAGCGTGCGGCAATCCCTCTGAATCATTGTACAAATCAATTCATTGGACAGTTTGTGATTATTATTATCATCTTTAAAATATTTTTCAAACCACAGCAGATCTATGGCTGTTGGGGTTGTCACACACAGAAGCTGGTCTCCAAGTGCCAACTTGGTAATGGACAACTTTACATAATCCATGACTGTAGGTTTTGCAGTTCCTTTTAAATGTACTTTGTGCACCCTAATCTCCCGCATCTGCATGTAGACCGCACGCCTCTTTGTGTGCTTAATTCAAAGATAATGAGGGGAGCTGCTTCCAGTGGATGGCAAACGAGTCAGCTGCATCTCTTCTCACCACGATGCACAGCGGTGCAAAGGCACCATTCTACTCTGCGCCAATCAAGGAAAATAGAAGGAAGAAAACTTCACCCATGCACACAATTAGACTACACTTAGTACTAAACATGTGCTGCACATGAAAATAGTGCCATAAGACTTCACGGTATTTGTTTATTTATTTATTTGCTCTCTTGGGCGGCCTAGTGATCCAGAGGTTAGCGCGTTGCCCTCACAGTGCAGAGGTCGTGGGTTCTCTGGCCTTCCTGTGTGGAGTTTGGATGTTCTCCCCGTGCCTGCGTGGGTTTTCTCCGGGTACTCTGGTTTCCTCCCACATTCCAAAAACATGCATGGCAGGCTGATTGGATACTCAAAATTGTCCCTAGGTGTGAGTGTGAGCGCTGATGGCTGTTTGTCTCTGTGTGCCCCGCGATTGGCTGGCAACCGCTTCGGGGTGTCTACTGCCTAATACCCAAAGACAGCTGGGATAGGCTCCAGCATGCTCCGTGACTCTTGTGACGATAAAGCGGATCAGAAAATGGATGGATGGATTTTTTCTCTTGACAATTTTACGTATGACTGTTGAAAAAAAAATCTATATTACATTTCTTAAAATCCCTCCGTTGCCTAGTTATTAACCCTATTTTTTTATGTTATTAAGCATCTGATCATATTATCAGGTTACAGGGTGCATGAAAACGTTAAGGGCATGATCTGGAGCTTCGTCCAATTGACTTCGTTTGAGAGTCAATGCACAGCCTCTTTCATTGGTCATTTTGTTTCGACGCTCGTTCATTTTGTCACGTAGATTCCAAATACAATAGGAGTAAACAGTAAATACTATATGGATTTTTTTTCTCGTTACATTCCAACACTGACAAATGCTTTTATACTGTGTGGGCATGGTGTAGCAAAATGTAATGCTGCTCAAGGTTTGCGCACAGTTCTGACATGATGATGAGCACAAGGTCACAGTGTGTTCTTCATGAACTGTCCTGCTAATTCAACGGTGAAAAGGTAAACTGATAAAAAAATATTCAACGTTCAATGTGACTTAGGAAGAAGGGATGCGGTGTGGGCGCGTTTTCCTCTTCCGTCAGCCTTGTGGATTGACGCTCCAAAGAACGTCCTTCAGATTTCTATGTTAAAGAGCAGTGGCACGACCTTGAGAGTGAATAGTGCACCTCTCACATGCTGTGTGAGGGAACTGTCGCCATTCAACTAAACTTTTATGATGCCCATTATGTGTCTTTATTCAACTTTTCTTTTGTTCGTGTCTTTGTTTCACATGCGCAAATTGTACCGTGTTGTATTGTGAGATACCCTTGACATCATCCGCGAAAGGGAATGGAGAAATAAAATTACTTGGCCCTGCACAAATAAAAATGCCAAATTGTCTCAAAGTGAGAATATCCAAAGTATCCTTGTCAGGCGAGACAATGGGTCACCTTTTGCGCTTCTGGTCATTTGTGGAGCGGAATATTTTGTTTCCCAAAATCAAAAACAGACGACTAAAAAGTGTCATCCAAAAAAATATTTTTGCTCTTTTATCACTTTCAGGGAGAGCGGTTACTCCAGTCGACAGCCTATCATGTTATCAGATTACAGATTATCAAGATTGGTTAATATTTAGACTCCTAAACTTGACATCATCCGCGAAAGCGAATGGAGAAATAAAATTACTTGGCCCTGCACAAATAAAAATGCCAAATTGTCTCAAAGTGAGAATATCCAAAGTATCCTTATCAGGCGAGACAATGGGTCACCTTTTGCGCTTCTGGTCATTTGTGGAGCGGAATATTTTGTTTCCCAAAATCAAAAACAGACGACTAAAAAGTGTCATCCAAAAAAATATTTTTGCTCTTTTATCACTTTCAGGGAGAGCGGTTACTCCAGTCGACAGCCTATCATGTTATCAGATTACAGATTATCAAGATTGGTTAATATTTAGACTCCTCTCCCCAGTGAACAATTGTATTTTTATAACATTATATATTTTTCCTTCCTACTTTTTTTTAGCTCTTAATATTGGTATTACGAAAGGCAGCACGTGTGATTTTGGTTTGCAAGTTGGTCTCAAAGTCGTAATCGGGGTTCTGTTGAAACTCGCAAACTCGCTCATATTTATTAGTGGTCGCAGTCACAGTTGGAAAATGCTAGACCTGAATTGCACGTTTATTTTGTTGCTTTTGATTTAAGTGAGCTTTAAATTAGCAGCATGGGGTGCTTGTGGTTTACTCTTCTGCCTCACTGTTTTAAGGGGGCTGGGGTTTGAATCTTGATCGAGTTTTTCTCTAGCATTCTTCCATATTCCCTTGTCGGTAGCTGTGAATTGGTGGTCGGATGGATGGATGGATGGATGGATGGATGTGACCCTGGAATCAATCGTTCACTTTGCATTACATACGACATTATTTTAAAGTGTGCCAGTTTGCGCTGAAGTGAGTGTGAATGCTTTTCTATGATTAGCCGACGACCAGTCTAGGGTGTTCCCCACTTTTCGACCAAAGTCCCCTTGAACAGGCTCAAGTTCACTCGCAACTCCAATGATGCCAAGCACTTGAGAAAAATACAATGAAAAAATGATGGATGAAATTTAATAAGACAGATAAAATTCCCTGTTTTTTGGGCTTTCAGGTAAACCACACTGATTAAAGGTCCAGGCGTTAGAAGTGGTCTCGCATGATTTTTGATAAAACGACGCTGAAATGAGAATTTGTGCCTGTGCCTGTGCCTGCGCCTGCGCCTGTGTGCGCGTGCGTGTGTGTGTGTGTGTGTGTGTGCACATGCACAGCCACGGGGATGAGAGCAGGGAAGGAGGGACGAGAGGCCTTAATAGCCGACGCAGGCGCAGGAGGCTGCCCGGCAGAGTTACGAGCCAGAAAAGATTAGCGTCCTGTGACGCCGGGAACAGAATGGCTTTTGTTTCCTTTGGCGTAATGAGCTCAAGCGGGCACATCACACCGATCAAGACGCCAGACGTTATCACATTATATTATCCGCGCTCACTCAGCCACCTGTTTTGTTCATGGAAGAGCACTTGTGAGCTTCACCGAGCTTTTGTGGCTCTAATAAAAAAAGTTCCTCGTTTTAGCCTTTCAGCGTGCTTGTAAATACCACTGCCCAGGTACACCCGCATGCTCAAGGGCAGTGTCAAAGATTCTGCCTCACGCTCATCTTTGACTGGCGCCGTTTAGTAGACTCTGATTGTGATTTGCAGTGGTCTACAACGCCACGGCATTGTACTGTCAGACATTTATGATATTTTGCTCCTCTCCTGTGAGCAAATCAAACCTTAAGAGCCATCTTGTCATATTTGCATGTTCTATTTAATTTCTCGTTATTTTTGTTTGTGTTTTATCTGTTGTACTTTTTTTTTTTGCATGTGCTGTTAAGTGTACGTGGGTGTTTTAACAGCCACTACCAACTGTTTTTTTTCTTTTTTTTCTCAAAAACAAATGGTACTTTTACCAACTCTTGTTACTTAAGAGCTAGAATTGAAACATGAAAAATATTAGATTATCGTAAGCAATTTAGCATTGACGGTACTGCTACTATTATTACTGCTGATAATAATAATAATTAGAGGAAGCCTATCTATCCAACCTAACTATGGGCAAGAGGTGTCATACACTTGGAGTGGTTGTCAGCCATTTGCATGACTATAATAATAATGATAATAATAACTTTAATAATACAGTTGAAAACCCACAAGGTGCCTTTGACATTTCCCCATTTCATCCCCCTAAAAAGCTGAAAATTTCCATTAGGCTAGAAATGGAATTGATAAAACGTTTCCTTGTAACCAACTGCAAGCAGACAATGCACATGCAAACTGCAAAATAATGTAAGCTTGCTTGCTGACTGTCCACTTTGATAATGACAGGGTGGACATTTTTGGGCAATGTTTACATTTTCTGAGCCCATGGTGGGCTTTCAGTTAGCAACGTGTTTCCTTAACCCAGCTGACTCTGTGTGGTTTACAAATGTGCAGTATTTCAAATTTATGAAAAAATAATAATTTAATCAGTTGATATTTCACTAGGACAGAGTAGACGTGTTCACCTAAACAACACCCAACTCCATTTAAAATATGATGAAAATGTCAAAACATCAAAATATTTATTCTGCAACGATCCACCACCACTTATTTCACAAACGTTTTAGAGCCGTGTGCGGGATGTGCCAAAGCAACGTACATCCAAAGACAAAACATGTATAAAATGACGAAAAAATGTAATTCGTCGCTATACAGTATTTTCAGGATGACTGAGTTATTCTGATGAGGACAGCAATGGGCACTTTCTAATGATATTGACGCAGTCCTACAGAAGATAAACAGCACTCAAATCAATGCGGTAAAATGCGACACGACTGCAATCTGCAGCTGCAATAAGAACCATGTTGCTTCACATCATCATAAAGAAAACATTTTTAAATTGTCCTGACAGGAATTCACCGTAGTCTTTATTCTATTTTCATGTACTTATTGTAATGTAATTTTCTTTCATCTAATGTTCTTTTTTTTCCCTTCTACTTTCGTAGTTAACGTGAAATCTCCATACGCTTTCTTCGCTGATTTACCGCTTGTGCTGCCTCGCACTCAAGCTGAAGTCAGAAATGGTCATAAAACTGTTCAAGTTAAGGTGGCCTTTGCCGTCTTTGCTGGAAAATCAGAATGATCAATTACCAGTCATCCAGTGGATCCCATTTGTGACACTTCTGAAGATGGATTCCTACCTTTCGCAATCAAAACATGACAACTGTGAAAAGACTGAATGTCGTGATATACTGTAGCTTTTGCATTGGATTCTCATTAGGTGGTGGAGGTACTTAATATTGTCGCCATCCCTCACAAAATAATGCCGACCATCTGACAAAAATAAATAAGTGGCGCTATCCTACCTTTAGTTTGACTTGCTTGGAGGCCCAGTGGACACCAAATGAAGAAGAGAAGTCCTAATTTAAAAAGCATGGCGGGTTAATTTTCCAAGGTCGTATACAGGATGTCCAAGAGGTGTACAAGTGTCCTCATCAGTGCCGTTCAAGTTCCTGGGTGCCTCGGCGGGATCCCAGTGGACGGGAGAGGCGCCTGCATGGATGGACGAGCAGAGGGAGCGGAGAGGGGGTGGAAGAGGAAAGACAGGGTGGGACACGCTCGGAATTCCGGTTCAAGTTTGGCCTCGCTTCCCGTCAGAGCGGCAACTGTGATGAGGTTAAAACAGCAGATTCTGTTTCGGGTCTAATCTCTTTACCTTCTTCTCGCGTTTTGTAATCTGCCACGTGCCTGCCTGGCCTCATCCTGTTAGCCGCCTTCTGGACACGAGCGAGCCCTGTCAGCTGACCGCACATTTGGGCCACTTCCAAACAACCTGCTGAGTGGCCCCGCCCACTCCGCTCTGGCCCCGGTCCGGCCTGTCCCCTCGTCCTGCTGAGACAAAGTGAAGTGCAAAATGGGACAGAAGAGCCTTTATTTATGCGTGCGCACAGTGAGCTTTAGTCTCAGTCCTTACACAAGCAAACGCGTGCGTCCCACAAGGTAATGCATGCTGCAATCTCTGCTGGCTGATGTCAAATAGTCCAGATGATGTCAAATGTCCAAATAGATATAAACAAATCATTCCAGTGACTCGCTGTGGCGGCCCTGATAGGGAAAGTCCAGGAGATATTTCTATCCATCCATTTTCCGATCCGCTTTATGCTCACAAGGGTCACGGGCGGTGCTGGAGCCTATCCCAGCTGTATTGGGACAGGGGGCGGGGTACACCCTGAACCGCTTGCCAGCCAATCGCAGGACACACACAGAAGAAGAACCCTCCGCGCTCACGCTCACACCTCAGGAGAATTTGGAGTGTTCAATACGTGTGCCATGCATGTTTTTCGAATGTGGGAGGAAACCTGAGTACCCGGAGACGATGCACGCAGGCACGAGGAGAACATGCAAACTCCACACGGGGAGGCCCAACCCCGCACCTCTGCACTGTGAGGTCGACGGGCGAACCACTCGTGCACCAGGCCGCCCCTGGACATTTCTACTGTTGTCTATGACTGCTTTTTCCCCGTCTTTTTTCTATCCTCAATTTGTATTGTTTTTTGTCATTGTTATTCTTATTATAGGATTTTTTGGAGTCTCTTTCATCAAGGCATCTCCCCCCTGAATCTACATTCTTCGCAGGTTTTATCATTTGTGATTGCTTTCTTCCTTAATTGCCGCAAGTTGTCTGCCGAGAAGGTGTTGTGGTTGCTGTTGCTTTGTTGTTTTGTCATTGCTTTGTGCTGCCCTCTTGTCTCCATCTATCACACAATAAAACAAGTACCAGTCATTGCTCTTGCCTTTGTCTTTTTGCTCTTGCTTTTGCTGTCGCTCTTCTCTTTATTTGTCCTTTATTTTAAAGGCCCTATCGGGCCCATTTTTCCACTCAAAAACTATATATATATATATATATATATTCCTTAGAAAGTGGGTGTGATTGTGAATGCTGAATTGTGTAACAAAACAAGCCTAAAATCACTGATGTGTCATTCGGTGTTGACATCAGTTTTATGTACACAACCATAACATCAGTGCAAATGTTTGTGTCATTCCAGACTCCTTTAATTGCATTTTGTCTCATTTCTCTCTGTCTGTCTGTCGGTGTTTCATAATGTCATAAGCAAAACCACAAAGAACAAAATTGTGGACCGTCATTGCTTTGGCAGCGTGACAAAAACGTGTTGGCGTGCGGCCTCAACTGTCGCCAGGGCGTATCAGGGAGGGAAGGCTCCGTGCGGCAAGACTCCGCCCTCATCTCCTCCCGTGAAGAGGATTAGCCGCTCATGTTAGTTGCTAACAAATTGCTGCTGTGAATAAGCCTCTTCAAGAGCAGCCTAATCCCTATTGGCACTTTTCTGACACACTAATCTCAATTTGGAACCGGCGAGGGACGCTATGCATTATATTGTGAAGCAATACAGTATTTCATTGATGTTGTGTGCGTGATTGCATGACGACCCATGTCTGTGTGCACTTTGTATGTACATGTTTTCTTATTTTAGTTGTCATTTTGGTTGTGTAAGTCGATTCGTTTTCTGTTGAGCTTGTTCTGAATAAGGTCACAGGTGAGCTGGAACCTATTTTAAGGTGAGAGGTGGAGTAAACCCTGAATTGGTTTCCAGCCAATCACAAGGCACTTAGGCCTCATATACAGACAACCTGTCATACACACTCACATTCATACGTACGAAAGGTTCCGAATCTTTATTCACCTAATATGCAAGTTCTTGTTAGTGAATTTGAATGTTGGAAAATAAATTTAATCTCATGTTTTAGCAAATGTATTTCGTACTCCAGCAATTTGGTGCCCACGCGAGTAGCCTCCCATTGTGATTTTCTAGGAAAGTTGCAGATGAGATCCAAGATGGCCGCTTGTGCGCCAGTGTGTTCGGCGGCGCTCCTGCCATTTCGGGTTTTTTTACTTTTCGCAATGCTTGTTACCTCCCTAACAGCGTCTCGGTTGGTTTATGATCGCCGATCGTTGTTATTGATTCAACAACACGTCGGAGATTCGGCCGCGTTTTGGCAAGACGGTGGTGGAAAGACGCTACCTCCGTTCTTGGCTAACCTGCCGGCTGATCTCTTCCGCGTTCGCTCGCTCCCTTCACGAAAGCGCCGAAAGCGCCGCCGCCGCCGCGGCAAACGCAGTGGTCAGCTCGTGAAATTGAAACGGGATCTGAGACACACTTCGATCGCTCCGGCGTGGTGTGCCCTCGACCCCGTCGCCTCGTGCTTGCTAACAGTCGTTGGCTCTCCCATCGTGCCACGGCATTTCTACCCTGCGCGCCTTTCTCGGGGAGGAATTCAGCGAAACCTTTTGAGGGAATTCCCCCGGGCTCGGCGATTGACAGAGGGAGGTATTTTTGACGCTTACTAGTGAACATGTAAGGCCATAAATGTGCCCACTAGTTCACTAGTAAGATCATTTTGAGGCTTACTAGTTGACATGTAAGCCACAAAACGCCCACTAGTTCACTAGTAAGATCATTTTGAGGCTTACTAGTGAACATGTAAGCCACAAAACGCCCACTAGTTCACTAGTAAGATCATTTTGACGCTAACTAGTGAATATGTAAGCCACAAAACGCTCACTAGTTCACTAGTAAGGTCATTTTGACGCTTACTAGTGAACATGTAAGCCACAAAACGCTCACTAGTCCACTAGTAAGGTCATTTTGACACTTACTAGTGAACATGTAAGCCACAAAACGCCCACTAGTTCACTCGTAAGATCATTTTGAGGCTTACTAGTGAACATGTAAGGCCATAAATGTGCCCACTTGTTCACTAGTAAGATCATTTTGAGGCTTACTAGTGAACATGTAACCCACAAAAAGCCCACTAGTTCACAAGTAAGATCATTTTGAGGCTTACTAGTTGACATGTAAGCCACAAAACACTCACTAGTTCACAAGTAAGATCATTTTGACGCTTACTAGTGAACATGTAAGGCCATAAATGTGCCCACCAGTTCACTAGTAAGATCATTTTGAGGCTTACTAGTTGACATGTAAGCCACAAAACTTTCACTAGTTCACTAGTAAGGTCATTTTGACGCTTACTAGTGAACATGTAAGCCACAAAACGCTCACTAGTTCACTAGTAAGGTTATTTTGACGCTTACTAGTGAACATGTAAGCCACAAAACGCCCACTAGTTCACTAGTAAGATCATTTTGAGGCTTACTAGTGAACATGTAAGCCACAAAACGCCCACTAGTTCACTAGTAAGATCATTTTGAGGCTTACTAGTGAACATGTAAGCCACAAAACGCTCACTAGTTCACTCGTACGGTCATTTCGACGCTTATTAGTGAACTTGTAAGCCACAAAACGCTCATTAGTTCACTAGTAAGGTCATTTTGACGCTTACTAGTGAACATGTAAGCCACAAAACGCCCACTAGTTCACACGTAAGGTCATTTTGAGGTTTACTAGTTGACATGTAAGGCCATAAATGTGCCCACTAGTTCACTAGTAAGATCATTTTGAGGCTTACTAGTTGACATGTAAGCCGCAAAACGGCCAGTAGTTCACTAGTAAGATCATTTTGAGGCTTACTAGTTGACATGTAAGCCGCAAAACGCCCATTAGTTCACTAGTAAGATCATTTCGACGCTTACGAGTGAACATGTAAGGCCGTAAATGTGCCCACTAGTTCACTAGTAAGATCATTTTGACGCTTACTAGTGAACATGTAAGGCCGTAAATGTGCCCACTAGTTCACTAGTAAGATCATTTTGACGCTTACTAGTGAACATGTCAGCCACAAAACGCTCACTAGTTCACTAGTAAGGTCATTTTGACGCTTACTAGTGAACATGTCAGCCACAAAACGCTCACTAGTTCACTAGTAAGGTCATTTTGACGCTTACTAGTGAACATGTAAGCCACAAAACGCTCACTAGTTCACTAGTAAGATCATTTCGATGCTTACTAGTGAACATGTAAGGCCATAAATGTGCCCACTAGTTCTAAAATCATTTTGACGCTTACTAGTAAACATGTAAGGCCATAAATGTGCCCACTAGTTCACTAGTAAGATCATTTTGAGGCTTACTAGTGAACATGTAAGCCACAAAACGCCCACTAGTTCACTAGTAAGATCATTTTGACGCTTACTAGTGAACATGTAAGCCACAAAACGCCCACTAGTTCACTAGTAAGATCATTTTGAGGCTTACTAGTGAACATGTAAGCCGCAAAACAACCATTAGTTCACTCGTAAGGTCATTTTGACGCTTACTAGTGAACATGTAAGGCCATAAATGTGCCCACTAGTTCACTAGTAAGATCATTTTGAGGCTTACTAGTAAACATGTAAGCCACAAAACGCCCACTAGTTCACTAGTAAGATCATTTTGACGCTTACTAGTGAACATGTAAGCCACAAAACTCTCACTAGTTCACAAGTAAGATCATTTTGAGGCTTACTAGTTGACATGTAAGCCGCAAAACAACCACTAGTTCACTCGTAAGGTCATTTTGACGCTTACTAGTGAACATGTAAGGCCATAAATGTGCCCACTAATTCACTAGTAAGATCATTTTGACGCTTACTAGTGAACATGTAAGCCACAAAACGCTCACTAGTTCACTAGTAAGGTCATTTTGATGCTTACTAGTGAACATGTAAGCCACAAAGCGCTTACCAGTTCACTAGTAAGGTCATTTTGACGCTATTAGTGAACATGTAAGCCACAAAACGCCCACTAGTTCACTAGTAAGATCATTTTGACGCTTACTAGTCAACATGTAAGGCCATCAATGTGCCCACTAGTTCACGAGTAAGATAATTTTGACGCTTACTAGTGAACATGTAACCCACAAAAAGCCCACTAGTTCACAAGTAAGATCATTTTGAGGCTTACTAGTTGACATGTAAGCCACAAAACACTCACTAGTTCACAAGTAAGATCATTTTGACGCTTACTAGTGAACATGTAAGGCCATAAATGTGCCCACCAGTTCACTAGTAAGATCATTTTGAGGCTTACTAGTTGACATGTAAGCCACAAAACTTTCACTAGTTCACTAGTAAGGTCATTTTGACGCTTACTAGTGAACATGTAAGCCACAAAACGCTCACTAGTTCACTAGTAAGGTTATTTTGACGCTTACTAGTGAACATGTAAGCCACAAAACGCCCACTAGTTCACTAGTAAGATCATTTTGAGGCTTACTAGTGAACATGTAAGCCACAAAACGCCCACTAGTTCACTAGTAAGATCATTTTGAGGCTTACTAGTGAACATGTAAGCCACAAAACGCTCACTAGTTCACTCGTACGGTCATTTCGACGCTTATTAGTGAACTTGTAAGCCACAAAACGCTCATTAGTTCACTAGTAAGGTCATTTTGACGCTTACTAGTGAACATGTAAGCCACAAAACGCCCACTAGTTCACACGTAAGGTCATTTTGAGGTTTACTAGTTGACATGTAAGGCCATAAATGTGCCCACTAGTTCACTAGTAAGATCATTTTGAGGCTTACTAGTTGACATGTAAGCCGCAAAACGGCCAGTAGTTCACTAGTAAGATCATTTTGAGGCTTACTAGTTGACATGTAAGCCGCAAAACGCCCATTAGTTCACTAGTAAGATCATTTTGACGCTTACGAGTGAACATGTAAGGCCGTAAATGTGCCCACTAGTTCACTAGTAAGATCATTTTGACGCTTACTAGTGAACATGTAAGGCCGTAAATGTGCCCACTAGTTCACTAGTAAGATCATTTTGACGCTTACTAGTGAACATGTCAGCCACAAAACGCTCACTAGTTCACTAGTAAGGTCATTTTGACGCTTACTAGTGAACATGTCAGCCACAAAACGCTCACTAGTTCACTAGTAAGGTCATTTTGACGCTTACTAGTGAACATGTAAGCCACAAAACGCTCACTAGTTCACTAGTAAGATCATTTCGATGCTTACTAGTGAACATGTAAGGCCATAAATGTGCCCACTAGTTCTAAAATCATTTTGACGCTTACTAGTAAACATGTAAGGCCATAAATGTGCCCACTAGTTCACTAGTAAGATCATTTTGAGGCTTACTAGTGAACATGTAAGCCACAAAACGCCCACTAGTTCACTAGTAAGATCATTTTGACGCTTACTAGTGAACATGTAAGCCACAAAACGCCCACTAGTTCACTAGTAAGATCATTTTGAGGCTTACTAGTGAACATGTAAGCCGCAAAACAACCATTAGTTCACTCGTAAGGTCATTTTGACGCTTACTAGTGAACATGTAAGGCCATAAATGTGCCCACTAGTTCACTAGTAAGATCATTTTGAGGCTTACTAGTAAACATGTAAGCCACAAAACGCCCACTAGTTCACTAGTAAGATCATTTTGACGCTTACTAGTGAACATGTAAGCCACAAAACTCTCACTAGTTCACAAGTAAGATCATTTTGAGGCTTACTAGTTGACATGTAAGCCGCAAAACAACCACTAGTTCACTCGTAAGGTCATTTTGACGCTTACTAGTGAACATGTAAGGCCATAAATGTGCCCACTAATTCACTAGTAAGATCATTTTGACGCTTACTAGTGAACATGTAAGCTACAAAACGCTCACTAGTTCACTAGTAAGGTCATTTTGATGCTTACTAGTGAACATGTAAGCCACAAAGCGCTTACCAGTTCACTAGTAAGGTCATTTTGACGCTATTAGTGAACATGTAAGCCACAAAACGCCCACTAGTTCACTAGTAAGATCATTTTGACGCTTACTAGTCAACATGTAAGGCCATCAATGTGCCCACTAGTTCACGAGTAAGATAATTTTGACGCTTACTAGTGAACATGTAAGCCACAAAGCGCTCACTAGTTTACTAGTAAGGTCATTTTGTCGCTTACTAGTGAACATGTAAGCCAGAAAATGCTCACTAGTTCACAAGTAAGGTCATTTTGACACTTACTATTGAAACATGTAAGCCACAAAACGCTCACTAGTTCACTAGTAAGGTCATTTTGACGCCTACTAGTGAACATGTAAGCCACAAAACGCCCACTAGTTCACTAGTACGATCATTTTGACGCTTACTAGTCAACATGTAAGGCCATAAATGTGCCCACTAGTTCACTAGTAAGATAATTTTGAGGCTTACTAGTGAACATGTAAGCCACAAAGCGCCCACTAGTTCACTAGTAAGATCATTTTGAGGCTTACTAGTGAACATGAAAGCCACAAAAAGCCCACTAGTTCACTAGTAAGATCATTTTGAGGCTTACTAGTTGACATGTAAGCCGCAAAACGCCCACTAGTTCACTCGTAAAATCATTTTGACGCTTACTAGTGAACATGTAAGGCCATAAATGTGCCCACTAGTTCACTAGTAAGATCATTTTGAGGCTTACTAGTTGACATGTAAGCAACAAAACGCCCACTAGTTCACTAGTAAGATCATTTCGACGCTTACTAGTGAACATGTCAGCCACAAAACGCTCACTAGTTCACTAGTAAGGTCATTTTGACGCATACTAGTGAACATGTCAGCCACAAAACGCTCACTAGTTCACTAGTAAGGTCATTTTGACGCTTACTAGTGAACATGTAAGCCACAAAACGCTCACTAGTTCACAAGTAAGATCATTTTGAGGCTTACTAGTTGACATGTAAGCCGCAAAACGCCCACTAGTTCACTCGTAAGGTCATTTTGACGCTTACTAGTAAACATGTAAGGCCATAAATGTGCCCACTAGTTCACTAGTAAGATCTTTTTGAGGCTTACTAGTTAACATGTAAGCCACAAAACGCCCACTAGTTCACTAGTAAGATCATTTTGAGGCTTACTCGTGAACATGTAAGCCACAAAACGCCCACTAGTTCACTAGTAAGATCATTTTGACGCTTACTAGTGAATATGTAAGCCACAAAACGCTCACTAGTTCACTAGTAAGGTCATTTTGACGCTTACTAGTGAACATGTAAGCCACATAACGCTCACTAGTCCACTAGTAAGGTCATTTTGACCCTTACTAGTAAACATGTAAGGCCATAAATGTGCCCACTAGTTCACTAGTAAGATCTTTTTGAGGCTTACTAGTTAACATGTAAGCCACAAAACGCCCACTAGTTCACTAGTAAGATCATTTCGACGCTTACTAGTGAACATGTCAGCCACAAAACGCCCACTAGTTCACTAGTAAGATCATTTTGAGGCTTACTAGTGAACATGTAAGCCACAAAACGCTCACTAGTTCACTTGTACGGTCATTTCGACGCTTATTAGTGAACTTGTAAGCCACAAAACGCTCATTAGTTCACTAGTAAGGTCATTTTGACGCTTACTAGTGAACATGTAAGCCACAAAACGCCCACTAGTTCACACGTAAGGTCATTTTGAGGTTTACTAGTTGACATGTAAGGCCATAAATGTGCCCACTAGTTCACTAGTAAGATCATTTTGAGGTTTACTAGTTGACATGTAAGCCGCAAAACGGCCAGTAGTTCACTAGTAAGATCATTTTGAGGCTTACTAGTTGACATGTAAGCCGCAAAACGCCCATTAGTTCACTAGTAAGATCATTTCGACGCTTACGAGTGAACATGTAAGGCCGTAAATGTGCCCACTAGTTGACTAGTAAGATCATTTCGACGCTTACGAGTGAACATGTAAGGCCGTAAATGTGCCCACTAGTTCACTAGTAAGATCATTTTGACGCTTACTAGTGAACATGTAAGGCCGTAAATGTGCCCACTAGTTCACTAGTAAGATCATTTTGACGCTTACTAGTGAACATGTCAGCCACAAAACGCTCACTAGTTCACTAGTAAGGTCATTTTGACGCTTACTAGTGAACATGTCAGCCACAAAACGCTCACTAGTTCACTAGTAAGATCATTTTGAGGCTTACTAGTTGACATGTAAGCCGCAAAACGGCCAGTAGTTCACTAGTAAGATCTTTTTGAGGCTTACTAGTTAACATGTAAGCCACAAAACGCTCACTAGCTCACTAGTGAGGTCATTTTGACGCTTACTAGTGAACATGTAAGCCACAAAACGGCCACTAGTTCACACGTAAGGTCATTTTGAGGCTTACTAGTTGACATGTAAGGCCATAAATGTGCCCCCTAGTTCACTAGTAAGATCATTTTGAGGCTTACTAGTTGACATGTAAGCAACAAAACGCCCACTAGTTCACTAGTAAGATCATTTTGAGGCTTACTAGTGAACATGTAAGCCACAAAACGCTCACTAGTTCACTAGTAAGGTCATTTTGACGCTTACTAGTGAACATGTAAGCCACAAAACGCTCACTAGTTCACTAGTAAGGTTATTGTGACGCTTACTAGTGAACATTTAAGCCACAAAACGCCCACTAGTTCACTCGTAAGGTCATTTTGAGGCTTAATAGTTGACATGTAAGCCGCAAAACGGCCAGTAGTTCACTAGTAAGATCATTTTGAGGCTTACTAGTTGACATGTAAGCCGCAAAACGCCCACTAGTTCACTAGTAAGGTCATTTTGACACTTACTAGTGAACATGTCAGCCACAAAACGCTCACTAGTTCACTAGTAAGGTCATTTTGACGCTTACTCATTTTGACGCTTACTAGTGAACATGTCAGCCACAAAACGCTCACTAGTTCACTAGTAAGGTCATTTTGACACTTACTAGTGAACATGTCAGCCACTAGTAAGTCATTTTGAGGCTTACTAGTGAACATGTAAGCCACAAAACGCTCACTAGTTCACTAGTAAGGTCATTTTTACGCTTACTAGTGAACATGTAAGCCACAAAACGCTCACTAGTTCACAAGTAAGATCATTTTGACGCTTACTAGTGAACATGTAAGGCCATAAATGTGCCCACTAGTTCACTAGTAAGATAATTTTGAGGCTTACTAGTGTACATGTAAGCCACAAAACGCCCACTAGTTCACTAGTAAGATCATTTTGAGGCTTACTAGTGAACATGTAAGCCACAAAACGCCCACTAGTTCACTAGTAAGATCTTTTTGAGGCTTACTAGTTAACATGTAAGCCACAAAACACCCACTAGTTCACTAGTAAGATCATTTTGAGGCTTACTAGTGAACATGTAAGCCACAAAACGCACACTAGTTCACTAGTAAGATCATTTTGAGGCTTACTAGTGAACATGTAAGCCACAAAAAGCCCACTAGTTCACTAGTAAGATCATTTTGAGGCTTACTAGTTGACATGTAAGCCACAAAACGCTCACTAGTTCACAAGTAAGATCATTTTGACGCTTACTAGTGAACATGTAAGGCCATAAATGTGCCCACTAGTTCACTAGTAAGATCATTTTGAGGCTTACTAGTGAACATGTAAGCCACAAAACGCTCACTAGTTCACAAGTAAGATCATTTTGAGGCTTACTAGTTGACATGTAAGCCGCAAAACGCCCACTAGTTCACTCGTAAGGTCATTTTGACGCTTACTAGTAAACATGTAAGGCCATAAATGTGCCCACTAGTTCACTAGTAAGATCTTTTTGAGGCTTACTAGTTAACATGTAAGCCACAAAACGCCCACTAGTTCACTAGTAAGATCATTTTGAGGCTTACTCGTGAACATGTAAGCCACAAAACGCCCACTAGTTCACTAGTAAGATCATTTTGACGCTAACTAGTGAATATGTAAGCCACAAAACGCTCACTAGTTCACTAGTAAGGTCATTTTGACGCTTACTAGTGAACATGTAACCCACAAAACGCTCACTAGTCCACTAGTAAGGTCATTTTGACACTTACTAGTGAACATGTAAGCCACAAAACGCCCACTAGTTCACTCGTAAGATCATTTTGAGGCTTACTAGTGAACATGTAAGGCCATAAATGTGCCCACTTGTTCACTAGTAAGATCATTTTGAGGCTTACTAGTGAACATGTAACCCACAAAAAGCCCACTAGTTCACTAGTAAGATAATTTTGAGGCTTACTAGTTGACATGTAAGCCACAAAACGCTCACTAGTTCACAAGTAAGATCATTTTGACGCTTACTAGTGAACATGTAAGGCCATAAATGTGCCCACTAGTTCACTAGTAAGATCATTTTGAGGCTTACTAGTTGACATGTAAGCCACAAAACTTTCACTAGTTCACTAGTAAGGTCATTTTGACGCTTACTAGTGAACATGTAAGCCACAAAACGCTCACTAGTTCACTAGTAAGGTTATTTTGACGCTTACTAGTGAACATGTAAGCCACAAAACGCCCACTAGTTCACTCGTAAGGTTATTTTGACGCTTACTAGTGAACATGTAAGCCACAAAACGCTCACTAGTTCACAAGTAAGATCATTTTGACGCTTACTAGTGAACATGTAAGGCCATAAATGTGCCCACTAGTTCACTAGTAAGATCATTTTGAGGCTTACTAGTGAACATGTAAGCCACAAAACGCCCACTAGTTCACTAGTAAGATCATTTTGAGGCTTACTAGTGAACATGTAAGCCACAAAACGCCCACTAGTTCACTAGTACGATCATTTTGACGCTTACTAGTCAACATGTAAGGCTATAAATGTGCCCACTAGTTCACTAGTAAGATCATTTTGAGGCTTACTAGTGAACATGTAAGCCACAAAACGCCCACTAGTTCACTAGTAAGATCATTTTGAGGCTTACTAGTGAACATGTAAACCACAAAAAGCCCACTAGTTCACTAGTAAGATCATTTTGAGGCTTACTAGTTGACATGTAAGCCGCAAAACGCCCACTAGTTCACTCGTAAAATCATTTTGACGCTTACTAGTGAACATGTAAGGCCATAAACGTGCCCACTAGTTCACTAGTAAGATCATTTTGAGGCTTACTAGTTGACATGTAAGCCGCAAAACGCCCACTAGTTCACTCGTAAGGTCATTTTGACGCTTACTAGTAAACAAGTAAGGCCATAAATGTGCCCACTAGTTCACTAGTAAGATCTTTTTGAGGCTTACTAGTTAACATGTAAGCCACAAAACGCCCACTAGTTCACTAGTAAGATCATTTTGAGGCTTACTCGTGAACATGTAAGCAACAAAACGCCCACTAGTTCACTAGTAAGATCATTTTGACGCTTACTAGTGAATATGTAAGCCACAAAACGCTCACTAGTCCACTAGTAAGGTCATTTTGACACTTACTAGTGAACATGTAAGCCACAAAACGCCCACTAGTTCACTCGTAGGATCATCTTGAGGCTTACTAGTGAACATGTAAGGCCATAAATGTGCCCAGTTGTTCACTAGTAAGATCATTTTGAGGCTTACTAGTGAACATGTAAGCCACAAAACGCTCACTAGTTCACTAGTGAGGTCATTTTGACGCTTACTAGTGAACATGTAAGCCACAAAACGCCCACTAGTTCACACGTAATGTCATTTTGAGGCTTACTAGTTGACATGTAAGGCCATAAATGTGCCCACTAGTTCACTAGTAAGATCATTTTGAGGCTTACTAGTTGACATGTAAGCAACAAAACGCCCACTAGTTCACTAGTAAGATCATTTTGAGGCTTACTAGTGAACATGTAAGCCACAAAACTTTCACTAGTTCACTAGTAAGGTCATTTTGACGCTTACTAGTGAACATGTAAGCCACAAAACGCTCACTAGTTCACTAGTAAGGTTATATTGACGCTTACTAGTGAACATGTAAGCCACAAAACGCCCACTAGTTCACTCGTAAGGTCATTTTGAGGCTTACTAGTTGACATGTAAGCCGCAAAACGGCCAGTAGTTCACTAGTAAGATCATTTTGAGGCTTACTAGTTGACATGTAAGCCGCAAAACGCCCACTAGTTCACTAGTAAGGTCATTTTGACGCTTACTAGTGAACATGTCAGCCACAAAACGCTCACTAGTTCACTAGTAAGGTCATTTTGACGCTTACTCATTTTGACGCTTACTAGTGAACATGTCAGCCACAAAACGCTCACTAATTCACTAGTAAGGTCATTTTGACGCTTACTAGTGAACATGTCAGCCACTAGTAAGTCATTTTGAGGCTTACTAGTGAACATGTAAGCCACAAAACGCTCACTAGTTCACTATAAAGGTCATTTTGACGCTTACTAGTGAACATGTAAGCCACAAAACGCTCACTAGTTCACAAGTAAGATCATTTTGACGCTTACTAGTGAACATGTAAGGCCATAAATGTGCCCACTAGTTCACTAGTAAGATCATTTTGAGGCTTACTAGTGAACATGTAAGCCACAAAACGCCCACTAGTTCACAAGTAAGATCATTTTGAGGCTTACTAGTGAACATGTAAGCCACAAAACGCCCACTAGTTCACTAGTACGATCATTTTGACGCTTACTAGTCAACATGTAAGGCCATAAATGTGCCCACTAGTTCACTAGTAAGATCATTTTGAGGCTTACTAGTGAACATGTAAGCCACAAAACGCCCACTAGTTCACTAGTAAGATCATTTTGAGGCTTACTAGTGAACATGTAAACCACAAAAAGCCCACTAGTTCACTAGTAAGATCATTTTGAGGCTTACTAGTTGACATGTAAGCCGCAAAACTCCCACTAGTTCACTCGTAAAATCATTTTGACGCTTACTAGTGAACATGTAAGGCCATAAATGTGCCCACTAGTTCACTAGTAAGATCATTTTGAGGCTTACTAGTTGACATGTAAGCCGCAAAACGCCCAATAGTTCACTAGTAAGGTCATTTTGACGCTTACTAGTGAACATGTAAGCCACAAAACGCTCACTGGTTCACTAGTAAGGTAATTTTGACGCTTACTAGTGAACATGTAAGCCGCAAAACGCCCACTAGTTCACTAATAAGATTATTTTGACGCTTACTACTGAACATTTAAGGCTATAAATGTGCCCACTAGTTCACTGGTAAGATGATTTTGACGCTTACTAGTGAACATGTAAGGCCATAAATGTGCCCACTTGTAGTGCTAGTGACATTACACTGTACTTGCATTAAATGCAAATAAGGATGATTACGAAAACATGTAACGGTATCCTATTGGCTGTACGTTTCAAAATAGTGTCATCCCACCAGTCAGGGCTCATGATTTTGGAAATTCTGTGCCCACTTAGTTTTTTAAAACAACAATGGCGGACAGTGTCCTGAGACGTATTCGGCGAAGGTGCAGGGCAATAGAGAGTGCCTGTCATCAAGGGTCTGCCGGTGAAAGTGAAGCACGCGCGATAAACATTTCAATTGCTAATTTAAGAAGAGTTAGTGACCAGTTTAGCGCTGATACTATTCAAAGTTTGATTCAAAGTCCAATAGATCTCCGATCTGTCATCATTGCGGGACCCACTCCTAATGGTGGACGTGTTTGTTCCCATGTGGCACATCGTTTGCACACAGGTAAAATGGCTACCATTTTTTGTCATTGGTTTTTCGTATGTATTTTTATTCGAACTACACACGGGTTTTACTGACGACTTGCTGTGACTTACCTTCTATCACCCTGTCAAACGTCGTTTTATACCAGTGGTTTTCCTGCAAATCAGTAGACTATTAAGTAACGCGATGGCTGTACACTTTTAAGCAATAACTAGTGATCTTTTAGTTATTCAATTATAAGTTTGAATTATTTTTTTCTTGAGTAAAATGGTTAGAGAAAATAGCTGCTCGTGGTTTTGAAGCTGCATATACTTTTATGTACATCTGTGTCTATATGTCTGTACTGTATACAGTATATAAAAAACACGTAGTGATTCGTTTGCTTGAATTCCTTAATCCTTTTATTTCCATACTTTAGGTAGACGAGGAAGACCAGCACTTGACATTACAAGTGATCAAATTGAACTGCTCCCCACTCAGGGCTTTACAGTGAGAGCCATCACTGAGATGTTGTGTTGTTCCTCTTCATACCTGCATAAAAAAATGAAGTTTTTTCAGATTTCAGCCAGAAATAGATTTACTCCCATTCATGATGTTGACCTGGAAGAGCATGTCAGAAGATTGCACAGCCAATTTCCCAGATCAGGCTCGGAAGCAAGTGTTCTGCTACATACTCTTGTCCCTTCATGTATATATCATTATATTCATTGTGAAAGTGTACTTTCTTTATTGTGTTGTTTTATGAACCTGTTGCAGATGATGAGGGCATACCTGCGTGCTGATGGTATTGTAGTACAAAGAAAAAGAGTTCGAGAAATCCTCAACCGTATTGAGCCAGCTGCTGCAGCCCAGAGATGGAGCCAGACTGTGGCTAGAAGAACATACTGTGCCATCCCCCAATAGTTTATGGCACATAGATGGGCATATGCGTCTCATTCGGTAATAAGGGATCATCTTATATTTGTACTCGTGGGAGCATTAGAAAGCCATATTGTATGGACAGCACAGATTAAATTGAATTTTATCATTTGTATATCCAAGTTACACAAACTCCAAATTGCCTCCATGTAGTCTTAAGTGCACAGCAATACCTTCTCTACCGAGATGATATTTCAAACAAGATATGAAACTTGATTGTTTTCTTGTATTTAATCATTATTCTTTTCATGTTTGTTTTACAGGTGGGTGTTTGTGACACATGCCGGCATTGATGGGAATTCCAGGCTAATAACGTACCTTCAACTGGAGCACAGACAACACAGCTTTGACAGTGTTGAAATATTTTGTCCAAGCCACCTGCCTGTATGGGTTACCCTCCAGAGTAAGATCCGACCATGGTGGTGAAAACACTGGTTGCTCTTTCAATGAACCTACTGCAGGGACAAGACACCAAAATTATTTCTAGCTCCAGCCAACACCCCCTCACAATTTACTCACACCTCCCATGGCCTGATTATCCACCAACAGGGGCCCTTTTTGGATTATCATTTTGGCATAGGAACTTTCCTTTCCTATCCTAACCGAGTGAGATGAGCCGGTAGCACCTGGAGCAAAGATCGTCTAAATTTTAATAATGCTTAGGAAAGGTTCTGACCATCCTTTACGAAAGGAAAGGAGATATATTATGCAGCAGGAATATTTAAAGGGGAAGTCTTTTTTTATGTTGTTGTTGTTGTTGTCGACCCCACCCGTGCCCCGACATTGGGGGACCGGGCCCTCACTCCGTCTCCCGGATCCCCAGACCCCCCTCCTCCGCCCAGCGGGCGAGCAGGGCCGCCACTCCGCTTGGGTTTCGCCAGAGGTCCTCCGGAGTCAGTGTGGTGGGTATGTTTGTGCAGGTGAACAGGTGTTGTGTGTCGTGCACTTGCGTGCCGCATAGCGCACAGAGTGGTGTTGGGTGTGTGTCCTGTGTAATGTTGTGTAGGTAGGAGTGGAGGCCTGGTGATTTGTTGGTTCGGAGTTGTGCTAGGAGTTGTCTGGTTCTGTGTGGTAGGTCTTGCTCTGATGGGTCTATTTCTGGTGCTGGTGCATGTATTACTTTGTTGTGTTGTCTGGTGTCCAAGTGTGTTTGTACAAAGTGGGTGTGTATGTCTTTCATGTTCTGTTTTATGGTGTCGTTGTTGGTGTCCTGTGGTGCTGTGTCTTTGTTGTGTGTGTAGTTGTTGTTGTGGAAGATTGTTTGTTTCTTTTGTCTGGGTGGTGGTGGTTGTTGAGTGAGTGGGTGTAGTGGGTGGGTTGGGTGTTGGGCTTTTTGTCTGATTTGCGTTGCGTGTAGTTTTAGATGGATGTTCAGTGGGAGAGTTTTTGTTTCCTCATGCAAGTGTTGTATGTTTGTGTCTTGTGTGCATCCTGTTGCTATTCTGAGTGCTGTGTTCTGTGTGGTCTGGAGTTTTGTCTTGTTTGTGTCCGATAGTGTTGGTGACCATATAGTGTTTGCGTATTCGAGGCGTGTGAGTGTGGTTGCTTTGTATGTGGTGAGTATAGTTTCTTTGGATTTTCCCCAGTGAGTGGTTGTTAAGGCTTTAAGTATTTTGTTTGATTGCTTGGCGCGGGTTAGAGTGTGTTGTGTGTGTTTTGAGAAGGTGAGTTTGGGGTCCCATGTTAATCCCAGTATTTTGGGTTCGCGGACTGTGGGTAGGGTGGTGTTATCTATTTGTAAAGTGAGCCTGTTGCTGTATTCTGCCGGATCCGGTGTGAACAGAGTGGTGGTGGTTTTGTCTGCGTTGAGTGTGAGTTGGTTCTGTTTTGTCCAGTTGTATATGTCGTGGAGATATTTTTGTACTTGTTGTTGTGCCTGTTGTGGTTTGACATGTGTGGATAGAATGGTGATGTCGTCTGCATATGTAACTGTGTGTACATTTGGAGGTGGTTGTGGTAAGTCTGCCATGTATATGTTGAATAGTGTTGGTGAAAGTACTCCCCCCTGTGGTACCCCCGTTTTCGTGTTTCTATGTTCTGATGTTTCCCCCCGGTATTGAGTGTATTGTCTGCGTCCCCTTATGTAGTTGAAGATGTATTTGATGATGATGTTTGGGGTGTTAGTGTTGTTGAGTTTGTGAGTGTGTGTAGGTTTACCGTGTCAAAGGCTTTGGACATGTCTAGGGCTATGGCAACTGTTCGTTGTGGTGGTTTTTGTTGATTGAAACCTGTGGCTATGATGTTGTGTATGTGGTGTAGTGCTGTGGTTGTGGAGTGTTGTTTTCGGAAGCCGTGTTGGTGAGAGGGTAGTTGAGTGTTGTTGGTAATGAAGGGTAGTATTACCTTTTCCATTGTTTTGGCTATTGGGCTGAGTAGTGCTATTGGTCTGTAAGATGGGCCGAGTGCGTGGTTTTTGTTGGGTTTTGGTATTGGGATTATTTTTGCAGTCTTCCATATTGCGGGGATGGTGTTGGTGTTGAGTGATGTGTTGTAAGTGTGTGTGAGTAGTGTTATTGCTTTGGGGCCTAGGTGTTTCAGATGTCTGATGTTTATGTTGTCTGGGCCTGTGGAGTTGTTGCTTTTGGAGCGTTGTAGTGCTTGTTTGACTTGTTGTTCTGTGATGGTTATGGGCGTGGTGTTGAGTTTTCGTATTTTGCGTTGTAGTTGTCTGTATGTTCTGTTGGTTTTGTGTTGTATTATGTTGGTGAATTGTTTGTTGAATGCTCGTGCTTTCTGTTTGTTGGATATTGCCGTGTGTTGTCCGAACTGTATTGTGGTGTTTTCTGGTGCTTTTTGTTCTTTGTTAGATAGTCTTGTTACTGTGTTCCAGAGTATGTATTGTTTGTGTCTGTGGTTCCATGCATCCGTTAAGTGTTCTTTCCATAGCTCTTGTTTGTGTTTTTGGATTTGTGTGTCTATTTCTTTGTTTAGGTCTGTGATGCGTGGGTCTTGGTGGTTTTGTTGTCTGATGTCGTTTCTTTGGCTGATGAGTGTTCTGATGTGTTGTGGTAGGAGAAGTGATTTGCTTTTTATTTTTCCGTGGGGTATGTGGTGTTTGTCTGCTGTAAGTATGAGGTTTGTGAGCATGGTGTTGGCTGTGTGGATGTTGTCAGGTATGGTTATGTTCTCCAGTGCTGATTCTATTTCAGAGGTGTATCCTTCCCAGTCTGCTTTCCTGTAATTTGTGTAAGTTTGAAGGTGTTGTTGTAGGCGGAAAGGAGCACGCGTGTTGTGTGTGATTTTGATAGGAAGGTGGTCTGAACTGAGTGCGTGTATTGTGGTCCATGTTGTTCTGTTTGTGATGCTGTTGCTGGCTGTTGTGATGTCCGGTGATGTTGGTTGTTGGTTGATGTTTGTAGGTTTTCTGGTAGGTGTGTTTGCGTTTAGAGTGATTTGTTGGGAGTTCTGTAGTATGTCTGCAATGAGGGTGCCTCTGTGGTCGTCGTAGGGAGAGTGCCATTGTGTTGAGTGAGCGTTGATGTCTGCGGTTAGAATGGTGTTGTTCAGTGAGTTTATGTATTGGAAGGTGTTGGTGATGTCTGTGTCTTCTGTGGCGTGGTCTGGTCGGGTGGTATCTCTGGGGGGTATATACATGTTGCATATGTGTAGTCTTTTGTGGTTGGTTATGTGAATCTTTACGGTTTGAATTTCTGTAGTGTTGGTGTTAATGTTGTTGGGGATGTTCATGGGAGTGAATGTGACTGATTTGTGAATGTATGTGAGCAGTCCTCCTCCTCCCTTGTGTTCTCTGTCTTTCCTAATGCTGGTGTAGTTGGTGAGATGAGGTGTGTTGTGTTGTTTTTCTAGTTTGGTTTCTTGTATGGTGATGCATGCACATGCACATGCACAGACCCTTCAGTCAGTGCCAGTCAACATACAGCTTATTTTAATTGTACATTGGCGTATGGCTCGACTAAAACCAGGAAATGGAGGTGTGCGGCAAAGTTTTTTGCTGCATCGCTGGGAAATAATCAGTTGACAATGACAAAACGGCCCCGCTCAGCCCCAGACAACCGGCACTTTCGAACCACCTCCAAGATCGTTATTAGTTCCGAGTGAAAAAGAAGTCACAGTATTGCATTGCCACATATCATTTTGGGGAACATATTCAGAGTGGAAACCTGAATACAAAACTGAAACTACTTTAATTAAATGTGACAAAATAATGACATACTCTAACAATGTGTTTCATTTTTATTTTTAACTCTGTCTCTGAATTAAATAATTTCCTGTGATCAATCATTGTTAAATCAAGGATAGGGAGGGAAATTTAAAGAATGCAGATACATTCATGTTTCACTTTAGAGCAGTGTATAATGCTAGGTTATCTATCAAATAATAACATAACCCCAAATGTAAATAAAAATGTTTGTTCTAAACATTATTTGAATGGGTTACCATGGCAGAAGACCGAAGTTGTGTGCTTTATATAACTGCATGACATGACCGGAACACCTCACCGGGGAGGCGCTCAGGAGGCATCCGAATCAGATGCCCAAGCCACCTCATCTGGCTCCTCTCGATGTGGAGGAGAAGCGGCTCGACTCTGAGCCTCTCCCGGATGACCGAGCTTCTCACCTTATCTCTAAGGGAGAGCCCGGACACCCTGCGGAGAAAACTCATTTCAGCCGCTTGTATCCGGGATCTCGTTCTTTCGGTCACGACCCATAGCTCGTGACCATAGGTGAGGGTTGGGACGTAGATCGACCGGTAAATTGAGAGCTTCGCCCTTTGGCTCAGCTCCTTCTTCACCACGACAGACCGATACAACGTCCGCATCACAGCAGACGCTGCACCGATCCGCCTGTCGATCTCCCGCTCCCTCCTACCCCCACTCGTGAACAAGACCCCAAGATACTTGAACTCCTCCACTTGGGGTAAGATCTCCTCCCCGACCCGGAGGGGGCACTCCACCCTTTTCCGACTGAGGACCATGGTTTCAGATTTGGAGGTGCTGATTTTCATCCCAACCGCTTCACACTCGGCTGCGAAACGCTCCAGTGAGAGTTGGAGAGCCCCGTTTGAAGGAGCCAACAGCACCACATCATCTGCAAAAAGCAGGGATGTAATACTGAGGCCCCCAAAACGGACCCCCTCAACGCTTCGGCTGCGCCTAGAAATTCTGTCCATAAAGGTTATGAACAGAATCGGCGACAAAGGGCAGCCTTGGCGGAGTCCTACCCTCACTGGAAACGATTCCGACTTACTGCCGGCAATGCGAACCAAACTCTGACATCGGTGGTATAGTGACCGAACAGCCCGTATCAGGGGGTTCGGTACCCCATACCCACGAAGCACCCCCCACAGAACTCCCCGAGGGACACGGTCAAACGCCTTCTCCAAGTCCACAAAACACATGTAGACTGGTTGGGCGAATTCCCACATACCCTCAAGGACCCTGCTAAGGGTGTAGAGCTGGTCCACTGTTCCACGGCCGGGACGAAAACCACACTGCTCCTCCTCAATCTGAGGCTCGACTTCCTGACGGACCCTCCTCTCCAGCACCCCTGAATAGACCTTACCAGGGAGGCTGAGGAGTGTGATCCCTCTGTAGTTGGAACACACCCTCCGGTCCCCCTTTTTAAAAAGAGGGACTACCACCCCGGTCTGCCAATCCAGAGGCACTCTCCCCGTTGACCACGCGATGTTGCAGAGGCGTGTCAACCAGGACAGCCCCACAACATCCAGAGCCTTGAGGAACTCCGGGCGGATCTCATCCACCCCCGGGGCCTTGCCACCGAGGAGCTTTTTAACCACATCAGTGACTTCAACCACAGAGATAGGAGAGCCCACCTCAGAGTCCCCAGGCTCTGCTTCCTCAAAGGAAGGCGTGTTGGTGGAGTTGAGGAGGTCTTCGAAGTACTCTGCCCACCGGTTCACAACGTCCCGAGTTGAAGTCAGCAGCGCCCCATCCCCACTGTACACAGTGTTAGTGGTGCACTGCTTCCCCCTCCTGAGACGTCGGATGGTGGACCAGAATTTCCTCGAAGCCGTCCGGAAGTCGGCTTCCATGGCCTCACCGAACTCTTCCCACGCTCGGGTTTTTGCCTCGGTGACCACCGAAGCCGCGGTCCGCTTGGCCAGTCGATACCCGTCAGCTGCCTCTGGGGTCCCACAGGCCATAAAGGCTCGATAGGACTCCTTCTTCAGCTTGACGGCATCCCTTACTGCCGGTGTCCACCAGCGAGTACGAGGATTGCCGCCACGACAGGCACCAACCACCTTACGGCCACAACTCAGATTGGCCGCCTCAACAATAGAGGCACGGAACATGGTCCACTCGGACTCAATGTCCCCCGTCTCCCCCGGAACATGGGAAAAGCTCTGTCGGAGGTGGGAGTTGAAACTCCTTTTAACAATACATTTAATAAATACTTTAATCAACCGTGATCTCACCATGTATTATAATTCATTATTTTAAACGTAAGAAACCATATATCACAAACATATCAAGTCGACCCGAACAAAAGAACTACAACTCCCAACGGTCCAAACCGGAAGTGGAGCGCCGGCATGATTAAGCCCAGCTGCAACGCAATGTACTTCGTTCAAAATCAAATTACGGCTGGACAAACATGAAAACTATGCATAATGAGTTAAATAAAGACACCACTGTTTTAACAACACTTTAGCCCACGCTGTTTACATTGCCGATTGCGAGCGGTAATGACTGTGATTACAAACAAAGCACAACGGACATAATGCAAAGCAGACAAACAAAGCAACCGGTCATGATCAATCTAAAGCTAACTTTAGATTTCTGTTAAATAAAAGTACAAGCGTAGCTTATCATTGGGCCATGCCGACGAAGAAGCGAGTGTTTTCACTAACGCAACATAATGCGACTCTGCTTTTTATACCTCGCGCGAACGGTCGCCTGTCAGTGGCAGCTTCGCCCCTCTTAAAGCGTCAGGTGAATCCAACAGTGGCTGTCAAATGGCTTGACTTAGGATACCAACCATTACCAAGATAGCTCCTCCATTTCACTAATGGAGTCTTCCCTGTGATGCCAACACATGCCAAACCAGTTGCTGTATTGCATGTTTTGCCTAAAGCAGTCTTCCTCAACTGGCGGACCGCAATCCACGACCGGACCGCTGACCTCCTCTGCCCGAGCCTTCTCTGTCCAGACCCACGGCAAATTGTATCAAATAAAAAATGATCAAGTGATTTTTATGTTATACATTTTATATGTTTGGACTATAATCTGCGCATTACCGCGATCGCTTGTTAAAATTATCTGTTGTATTTGCGTGCACCAACAAATGCAATGCAGAGGACCGCAGCAGCGCGACTTTGTGTGTATAATGTTTGACTAACTGGAGACCCTGTCTGAGGAGGGCATGTGGCGATAACGATGCGCTGATTGGCTCCTCTGAAATGAAGGTATGCCCACACATATGCGTTAGCATTTACGATGCCCTGATTGGCTCATTTGAATTTTAGGTGCCCATACCTAAGCGTCAGCATATACTATGCGCTGATTGGCCCATTTGAATTTACGGTGTGCCCATACCTAAGCGTCAGCATATACGATACGCTGATTGGCTCATTTGAATTTAAGGCGTGCCCATACATAACCGTCGGCACGCGTCTATCCCAATACACACGCGTTTTGGCAAGACTGGTGAAAAGACGCTACCTCCGTTCTTGGCTAACCTGCCGGTTGATCTCTTCCGCGTTCGCTCGCTCCCTTCACGGAAGCGCCGCCGCCGCCGCCGCAGCAAACGCAGTGGTCAGCTTGTGAAGCTAAAACGGAATCTGAGACAAACTTCGATCGCTCCGGCGTGGTGTGCCCTCGACCCCGTCGCCTCGTGCTTGCTAACGGTCGTTGGCTCTCCCAACGCGCCTTTCTCGCACCCCGGCGCGCCCCGGCCCCCGGACCCCGAAAGCAGGATGCGAGGGGGGACGGCGGAGGCGACGGCGGCGGCGCCGGCGACGTTCGAAGGCGGCCCGCGGGGAGAGGCGCGGGGCCGGGATGGCGTGAGGGGGACGGGCGTGTGGGGGGTACGGTGCCGGTCGTTGGCCGGTAGCCTGCTCCCCCCCGCCCCGACCGCGAAGCGCCACCCGGCCCTGGCGGCCCGACCCCGCGATGCCGTCGGCGGCGGCGCCGGCGCACCCCGGCGCGCCCCGGCCCCCGGACCACGAAAGCAGGAAGCGCCGAGTGCGCGGGGGGGACGGCGGAGGCGACGGCGGCGGCGGTGGCGACGTTCGAAGGCGGCCCGCGGGGAGAGGCGCGGGGCCGGGACGGCGTGAGGGGGACGGGCGTGCGGTGGGTACGGTGCCGGTCGTTGGCCGGTCGCCTGCTCGTCCCGCACCCCGACCCCGAAGCGCCCCCCGGCCCCCGCGGCCCGACCCCGCGATGCCGTCGGCGGCGGCGCCGGCGCACCCCGTCGCGCCCCGGCACTCCCGTCGCCCGGAGCGCGACCGACCTCGATGGGCGGCGGCGGCCGCCGGCGGAAAGCCTCGGCTGGCCAGCGGCGTCGCCGTTCGCCCTGCCTACGCTCCCATAGTCCAGGCCGGGCCGCGGCCGGCGTCGGGGACCGCTCCCCCGCCGGTGCCATCGCGACCCGGCCGACCTCGGAACCTAACACCCAGCCGCCGGGTACCCAACCCAGCGAAACCTTTTGAGGGAATTCCCCCTCGGCGATTGACAGAGGCAATCCCCCCGTTGCTACTTCCACAAGGATCGCGTTGTTAAACGCCCGGTCGCTGACGAACAAGACCGATATTCCGAGGGAGTATTTCCTTTCTATGACTTGGATTTTCTGTGTCTTACGGAGACTTCGGCAGGTACTGGTGAGTACAACGCTTTGATTGAATTGTTACCACCTGACTGTGGTTTCCTCGATACCCCGAGGACATGTTATATTATTAAAATCCCCCATTAAGAGGATACGATCATATCTCAGCCTGATTTCCGCAAGAAAGGTTGAAAATTTGCTTTAAAAGTCTTTGTTGTATTTATGAGGACGGTAAATGACAGCACAAAGCACCGGGAAAACACGACCTCTTCTGATATATTTTTAAGGGGGAGAGGGGATTTGAAAAGAGGAATTGTACACATGAAAATGATATTTTTGTTTTCATGTTTAGTATTTATTTTGGTAAAATTAGTGTTTTGTTTTTGTTAAAGTAAGGGAAAAAACACAACTACTGTTTAACAAAGTTAAAGTAAAAATGTCTTATTTCCCTGAAAGGGCTATTTGTATTATTAAGCAGGCACAACTTAACAAAATAAAAGAGTTCCTGTGCCTCAACACAATACCTCTCATTATTTGCTGTGTACTGGCAAAGTGAATAATTGTTATTTTCATGCACCCCATTATTGATTTGTTGTGAGGAGTGTTGATTTGTATAAGCTTGGCTTTACCATACTAAATGGGCATATAGCCCTGCTACCCGTGATTCCCGTGCATGGAATCGGACCTTGGTCTTATTAAAAAAAACAAAAGTGGACCTACAGCATTTTTAGTTGATGACCACTGGCCTAAAGTAACCAACCATTAGATCATGCTGCAACAGCGGATAGAGGTTACCTTAAAAAGAAAAAAAACTTCAGTAACTTTTTAATGCCTTTGAAAATTATACATTTTTTAAAAAGTATTTACAGTATGTGAACTGAATAAAAAAGTTACTCATTAAGGTCAAAGTAAAATTATATATAATATGTTGTGGTCACTTAACAGTCCTGAGGTCGGTTGTTAGAATCCGAGCTTGGGCCTCCAGAAGTTTGCATGCACTCTCCATGTTTGTTGGGATTTTATGCCAGTACTCTGGCTTCCTCCTGCATTCCAAAACCACACTTTTTGGGTTAATTGAAAACTAAACAAATCCTTAGGTGTGAATGGATGTTTGTCGATAAGTGCCCTGCAATAGAGAGGCGACCAGGGTTTATCATGCCTATCATCGGGATTGAGCTGGGATAGGATCCAGGTCACCTGTGACTCTCATGAGCAGTATAGAAAATAGATGAACGAATGTTACAGTTGTTTCCTTCAATTTACACACCTTAGGCAAGTTATAAAATCATTTCCAGAACGTTAAAAAAAATGGTGTTTTAACACATTTTTTAAATGATCAAACACAGTTAAAATGTATCATACAGTATATTAAGAGAGAAATATCACCAAATAAAAATATTTGTACTCATAACGACTCACGACGGCGATGATGAAGCAGCCATAACACAGTACAGTCCTGTTACAAGGCTGAAATAAAGGTGTTTTCTTTGTAAAAAAAATATGACCAACCTGGTGTTGAAATTGACCATTGAAAATGTCAAGTATGCATGAGCATATAGTACGTCTGCATATAAACATAGTCTCTGTGCTTTTGCATCGGTGACTTTTTTGTTGTTTTATTTCTCACAAACATCTTTTTGGTCAGGTGTTGGCTGCTTGTGTTTTTTTTTTCTGTTGCAAACCCGTGTGGCTCCGCCATTGTTGTTTTGGAACTGCAGTGCATCACCATGTCAGCAAGCCACCACTCTGTTAACATTGTATTCCATAGGGAAAGGATGAACGCTGAAGTAATCAGCAATGTTTGTGCTGTATCTCAAGAACACAATAGTCAATCAGGGACTGTATATATTAAAAAAAAAAAAAAAAATCCTCCTCTCACCTACCCTCGGGTGCTGTCCATCCCTCATTCAGCTGGGGTCCTGTACCAGAGGCCAGGAAGCTTGAGGGTTCTGCGCAGTATCCTTGCCGTTCCCAGCACTGCACATTTCTGGACTGAGATGTCCGATGTTGTTCCCGGGATCTGTTGCAACCACTCATCATCTAGTTTGGGGGTCACTGCCCCGAGTGCTCCGACCACCACAGGCACGACTGTCCCCTTTACCTTCCAGGCTCTCTCCAGCTCCTCTCTGAGCCCTTGGGATTTCTCGAGTTTCTCGTGTTCCTTCTTTCTGATGTTTCCAGCACTTGGGACCGCTACATCCACTACAACGGCTTTCCTGTGCCCTTTATCTATCATCAGGATATCTGGTTGGTTCGCCATTACCATCTTGTCAGTCTGGATCTGGAAGTCCCATAGGATCTTCGCTCTGTCATTCTCCACCACCTTCGGAGGTGTTTCCCATTTTGACCTTGGGGTGTCCAGTCCATACTCCGCACAGATGTTTCGGTAGACTATGCCAGCCACCTGGTTATGGCGTTCCATATAGGCTTTCCCTGCCAGCACCTTACACCCTGCAGTTATGTGTTAGATCGTCTCAGGTGCCTCTTTGCACAACCTACACCTTGGGTCTTGGCTGGTGTGGTATATCTAGGCCTCGATGGCTCTGGTGCTCAGGGCCTGCTCCTGAGCAGCCAGGATGAGTGCCTCTGTGCTGTCCTTCAGGCCAGCCCTCTCTAGAACTCTGATCGGACTTCTTGAGATTGGCCACGGCAGTTATTGTCCGGTGGTACATCCCGTGTAGGGGCTTGTCCTCCCATGATGGTCCCTCTTCCAGCACCTCATCTTCTGTTCCCCAAAGCGTGTGACGGAAAAGTGGTTAGGACTGCACGACTGTCCGTGTTTTACGTTATGTGTTGTGTTTATTATTTTACTTTATGTTAACCGTTTTGTTAAGCGCTTTGTTACAGCTGCCGCTGTTGTGAAAGCGCTATATAAATCAGCATGTATTGTATTGTATTGTATTGTATTGTCTGAGACATTCTCTGAGTACATCATCCGTTGGTGCCTTCTCCTTGATGTATTTGTGGAGCTTGGATGTTTCATCCTGGACAGTGGCTCTCACACTCACTAGTCCCCGGCCTCCTTCCTTTCGGCTTGTGTACAGTCTCAGGGTGCTGGATTTGGTATGGAACCCTCCATGCATGGTAACGAGCTTTCGGGTCTTAACATCCGTGGTCTGAATCTCTTCCTTTGGCCACCTTATTTTTCCTGCAGGGTATCTGATCACTGGAAAGGGCATAGCTGTTTATTGCCCGGGTCTTATTCTTGCCATTGAGCTGGCTTCTTAGGACTTGCCTCACTCGCTGGAGGTATTTGGCCGTAGCCGCTTTCCTTGTTGCCAGTTTGAGGTTGCCATTGGCTTGTGGTATACCGAGGTACTTGTAGCTGTCCTCAATGTCTGCTATTGTTCCTTCAGGGAGTGAGACCCCTTCAGTGCGGACTACCCTTCCTCTCTTAGTCACCATCCGACTACATTTCTCCATCACGAATGACATCCCGATGTCGCTGCTGTAGATCTTGATTGTGTGGATCAGGGAGTCTATGTCCCTTTCGCTCTTAGCAAACAGCTACATGTCATCCTTGTAGAGGAGGTGACTGATCGTAGCTCCATTTCTGAGGCGGTATCCATGGCCTGTCTTGGTGATTACTTGGCTTAGGGGGTTCAGTCCTATGCAGGACAGCAGTGGGGAGAGTGCATCACCTTGGTATATGCCACATTTGATGGACACTTGGGTAAGTGGCTTGCCATTGGCTTCAAGTGTGGTTTTCCACATCCTCATCAAGTTCGCAACGAAGGCTCTTAGGGTCCTGTTCACCTTATACACATCCAAGCATTCAGTGATCCATGTATGTGGCATCGAGTCATAGGCTTTCTTTTAATCAATCCAGGCTGTGCACAGGTTGGTACATCGGGACCTGCAGTCTTGTGCGACTGTTCTGTCAACCAGGAGCTGATGTTTGGCTCCCCTGGTATCTCTACCAATGCCCTTCCGTGCTTCGCTCTGGATCAGCTCTGTTGTTAGGACCCTGCCACTGAGCGTACACTTTCGCAGGTTGTGTTGCAAACAGCCTGTTTATTCGTCTGGCCTCATTCTCTTTCGTGTACCGCTTTAGGCGGCTGGACAAGGCTTGGAGCCTTTGTTTCGAGTGCTTCATATATGGTCATCTGGATGTACCTCTCAGGATCGGCCTTTTCATCACACCTCTCTGGACCTCAGTCAATTGACTCACATCTTTCCGAGCCGCCTTGATCTTAGCCTCCAACCGTCTTTTCCATGGTCGGTAATGTATCTCATGTCTTCCATGGTTGCTCTTATAGCCAAGCATCTCAAGGATCACTGATGCTGAAGCGTATATCAGTTCATTTCCGTGATCGTTACGGTAAGGATCGCCCTCAGTGCTGCATTCACACTTTCCAAGAGACTTTCAGGTGGTACTTCACATAGCCGTTGTAATCGGATTCTAGGTTTCCCAGCTTTCATTCTTGCCATGATCTTAGCTTTCAGGTCAGTTGCTGCCTCGCTCAGCATTTCATTCATTGGGGCTGGCCTCCCAATCTCATCATCTGCATTCACTCTGGTATGAACTCCTCCTCTGATCTGGCAGCCTGGGGCCCCTCACTATGGAACCGGCGTTGTACCTCATCAATCTCAAGTTGTGACAGCAGTTGCCGTTTGTGGATGTTGGAACACTGAGTTACGAGTTGTTTCGTGGCCACCCGTGACTGTGGGTTTCGAAGTAACCATTTAGCCCACATTCTCTCCATGTAACCTCTCTGACTAGGCTTGCTTGAGTAGTAGCATTCCAACAGAGCCATGTTATTGCATCTTGCCCATCTCTGCTCCATTTTTCATCAAGGTGCTCTGGTTCCCCAGCACCTGACGCAGACCTTGTTTGGCCGGGCGACGTCTGAGCTGGCATGTCATTCATTTTATTGTCTCTCATCATTGTATGAGGTACGCATTAGCGTGAAGGCTCTTGCCCAAGGACCCACACTGAATGGTGTTATGTGCTCATTTTTTGCCCCAAGTGGGGAGCGGAGGGACGGGCGCTGGGGGGGGGGGGACCATCGTGGTGGGGCGGGCCCCTACGCGGGATGTGCCACCGGACCGTGGCTGAGGTGGCTGATCTCAAGAAGTCCTATCGGTGGCTGGAGGGGACTGGCCTGGGGGACAGCGCAGGGGCGCTCATCCTGGCTGCTCAGGAGCGGGCCTTGGGCGCCGGAGCCGTCGAGGCCCGGATGTGCCGCGCCGGACAGGACCCGGGGTGTGGGTTGTGCGGGGAGGCGCCTGGGACGATCCGGCACGTGGCTGCGGGGTGTGGGATGCTGGCAGGGGGGGCCTGCGTGGAGCGCCATGGCCAGGTGGCTGGCGTGGTCTGCCGAGGCATCTGTGCGGAGTGTGGACTGGGGGCCCCGGGGTCGGAGTGGGGGGCACCTCCGAGGGTGGTGGAGGGTGGCGGAGCGGGGATCCTGTGGGACTTCCGGATCCAGACTGGCGGGATGGTGGTGGCGAGCCAGCCAGATGTCGTGGTCGTGGATGGGGGGCGGAGGAGGGCCGTTGTGGTGGATGTGGCGGTCCCAGGTGGTGGAGGCATCGGGAGGGGGGAGCATGGGGGGCTCGGGGGGTACCAAGGGCTCGGGGAGGGGCTGGGGAGGGCCTGGGGGGTGGGGGTGGCGGTCGTGCCTGTGGTGGTCGGGGCGCTCGGGGCAGTAACCCCCGGACTGGATGGGTGGTTGCGACAGATCCCGGGACCAGCGTCGGACATCTCGGTCCGGAGGTGTGCGGTGCTGGGAGCGGCGGGGGTACTGCGCGGGGCCCTCGGGCTTCCTGGCCTCTGGGGTAGGACCCGAGCTGAATGAGGGACGGACACCACCCGAGGACACCTCCTATTGGCTCCATGATAAGAGCTCCACCCAGCAAAGAATTAACCCTTTAAAACCTGATTCTGAGCTTTCACAATTATTTACCGCCATTTGCGTAATATCTACAGTATACAGAAGGAATCAAGCAATTTTTACCAATGTATCTGTAGGTGATGTTTATTTATTATGTACACAGAGATAAAGAGTAATGGCACAGCTCTGCAGTATCTTTCCACTTTTATATATGTATGCTATACTAAATAAAATGAATAGGGCACCATATAATGCAACAGTTATGCAACTCCCTAAATAATGATGTGAATTTTCAGTTGTTGCTAAATCAGTTAGGATGTTATAATTTGTGGTGTAGATGCGAATTTAGGAGAGCAGGACAATATATCGCATTGCAATTGGAGCAGCAGCTTGGTTGATGATGTCCCCAAACCGGCTCATCTATTATATTTGTCGTGCAATACAATGAAAATGAGCACAATTGCAAAACATAGGCTTCTTATATTTTAAAATAAAATAATCACATGTTTACCGTTCTGGGGTTTCTACAATCATGAATGGAGGCATTATTTACAGCAGGTTGATGTTGTTGTTGTTGTTGTCGACCCCACCCGTGCCCCGACATTGGGGGACCGGGCCCTCACTCCGTCTCCCGGATCCCCAGACCCCCCTCCGCCGCCCAGCGGGCGAGCAGGGCCGCCACTCCGCTTGGGTTTCGCCAGAGGTCCTCCGGAGTCAGTGTGGTGGGTATGTTTGTGCAAGTGAACAGGTGTTGTGTGTCGTGCACTTGCGTGCCGCATAGCGCACAGAGTGGTGTTGGGTGTGTGTCCGGTGTAATGTTGTGTAGGTAGGAGTGGAGGGCTGGTGATTTGTTGATTCGTAGTTGTGCTAGGAGTTGTCTGGTTCTGTGTGGTAGGTCTTGCTCTGATGGGTCTATTTCTGGTGCTGGTGCATGTATTACTTTGTTGTGTTGTCTGGTGTCCAAGTGTGTTTGTACAAAGTGGGTGTGTATGTCTTTCATGTTCTGTTTTATGGTGTCGTTGTTGGTGTCCTGTGGTGCTGTGTCTTTGTTGTGTGTGTAGTTGTTGTTGTGGAAGATTGTTTGTTTCTTTTGTCTGGGTGGTGGTGGTTGAGTGAGTGGGTGTAGTGGGTGGGTTGGGTGTTGGGCTTTTTGTCTGATTTGCGATGCGTGTAGTTTTAGATGGGTGTTCAGTGGGAGAGTTTTTGTTTCCTCATGCAAGTGTTGTATGTTTGTGTCTTGTGTGCATCCTGTTGCTATTCTGAGTGCTGTGTTCTGTGTGGTCTGGAGTTTTGTCTTGTTTGTGTCCGATAGTTTTGGTGACCATATAGTGTTTGCGTATTCGAGGCGCGTGAGTGTGGTTGCTTTGTATGTGGTGAGTATAGTTTCTTTGGATTTTCCCCAGTGAGTGGTTGTTAAGGCTTTAAGTATTTTGTTTGATTGCTTGGCGCGGGTTAGAGTGTGTTGTGTGTGTTTTGAGAAGGTGAGTTTGGGGTCCCATGTTAATCCCAGTATTTTGGGTTCGCGGACTGTGGGTAGGGTGGTGTTATCTATTTGTAAAGTGAGTCTGTTGCTGTATTCTGCCGGATCCGGTGTGAACAGAGTGGTGGTGGTTTTGTCTGCGTTGAGTGTGAGTTGGTTCTGTTTTGTCCAGTTGTATATGTCGTGGAGATATTTTTGTACTTGTTGTTGTGCCTGTTGTGGTTTGACATGTGTGGATAGAATGGTGATGTCGTCTGCATATGTAACTGTGTGTACATTTGGAGGTGGTTGTGGTAAGTCTGCCATGTATATGTTGAATAGTGTTGGTGAAAGTACTCCCCCCTGTGGTACCCCCGTTTTCGTGTTTCTGTGTTCTGATGTTTCCCCCCGGTATTGAGTGTATTGTCTGCGTCCCCTTATGTAGTTGAAGATGTATTTGATGATGATGTTTGGGGTGTTAGCGTTGTTGAGTTTGTTTGTGAGTGTGTGTAGGTTTACCGTGTCAAAGGCTTTGGTCATGTCTAGGGCTATGGCAACTGTTCGTTGTGGTGGTTTTTGTTGATTGAAACCTGTGGCTATGATGTTGTGTATGTGGTGTAGTGCTGTGGTTGTGGAGTGTTGTTTTCGGAAGCCGTGTTGGTGAGAGGGTAGTTGAGTGTTGTTGGTAATGAAGGGTAGTATTACCTTTTCCATTGTTTTGGCTATTGGGCTGAGTAGTGCTATTGGTCTGTAGGATGGGCCGAGTGCGTGGTTTTTGTTGGGTTTTGGTATTGGGATTATTTTTGCAGTCTTCCATATTGCGGGGATGGTGTTGGTGTTGGTGTTGAGTGATGTGTTGTAAGTGTGTGTGAGTAGTGTTATTGCTTTGGGGCCTAGGTGTTTCAGATGTCTGATGTTTATGTTGTCTGGGCCTGTGGAGTTGTTGTTTTTGGAGCGTTGTAGTGCTTGTTTGACTTGTTGTTCTGTGATGGTTATGGGCGTGGTGTTGAGTTTTCGTATTTTGCGTTGTAGTTGTCTGTATGTTCTGTTGGTTTTGTGTTGTATTATGTTGGTGAATTGTTTGTTGAATGCTCGTGCTTTCTGTTTGTTGGATATTGCCGTGTGTTGTCCGAACTGCATTGTGGTGTTTTCTGGTGCTTTTTGTTCTTTGTTAGATAGTCTTGTTACTGTGTTCCAGAGTATGTATTGTTTGTGTCTGTGGTTCCATGCATCCGTTAAGTGTTCTTTCCATAGCTCTTGTTTGTGTTTTTGGATTTGTTTGTCTATTTCTTTGTTTAGGTCTGTGATGCGTGGGTCTTGGTGGTTTTGTTGTCTGATGTCGTTTCTTTGGCTGATGAGTGTTCTGATGTGTTGTGGTAGGAGAAGTGATTTGCTTTTTATTTTTCCGTGGGGTATGTGGTGTTTGTCTGCTGTAAGTATGAGGTTTGTGAGCATGGTGTTGGCTGTGTGGATGTTGTCAGGTATGGTTAAGTTCTCCAGTGCTGATTCTATTTCAGAGGTATATCCTTCCCAGTCTGCTTTCCTGTAATTTGTGTAAGTTTGAAGGTGTTGTTGTAGGCGGAAAGGAGCACGCGTGTTGTGTGTGATTTTGATAGGAAGGTGGTCTGAACTGAGTGCGTGTATTGTGGTCCATGTTGTTCTGTTTGTGATGCTGTTGCTGGCTGTTGTGATGTCCGGTGATGTTGGTTGTTGGTTGATGTTTGTAGGTTTTCTGGTAGGTGTGTTTGCGTTTAGAGTGATTTGTTGGGAGTTCTGTAGTATGTCTGCAATGAGGGTGCCTCTGTGGTCGTCGTAGGGAGAGTGCCATTGTGTTGAGTGAGCGTTGATGTCTGCGGTTAGAATGGTGTTGTTCAGCGAGTTTATGTATTGGAAGGTGTTGGTGATGTCTGTGTCTTCTGTGCCGTGGTCTGGTCGGGTGGTATCTCTGGGGGGTATATACATGTTGCATATGTGTATTCTTTTGTGGTTGGTTATGTGAATCCTTACGGTTTGAATTTCTGTAGTGTTGGTGTTAATGTTGTTGGGGATGTTCATGGGAGTTAATGTGACTGATTTGTGAATGTATGTGAGCAGTCCTCCTCCTCCCTTGTGTTCTCTGTCTTTCCTAATGCTGGTGTAGTTGGTGAGACGAGGTGTGTTGTGTTGTTTTTCTAGTTTGGTTTCTTGTATGGTGATGATGTCTGCGTGCTGTTGTGAGGCGAGTTCTTCTAGTTCTGTTTTCTTGTTTTGGATGCCGTTGATGTTTATTTGTAGTATGGTCAGTGTGTGTTTGTTGTTTTTGTTGGTGGGTGTTGTTCTTTGTGGGTTGTTCGGGGGTTGTGGTGTTGGGGTGTTTGTTGTTTGCGTGTGTGTTCTGCATGTCCACGTGTTTGTGTATTGGCGGGTGGTGATGCCGGAGCAATGTCTGTGTATCCAGTGTGGGTGTGTTGAGTTGCATCTGAGTGAGGTTTGTCTGCGTGTGATGATTCTATTGCAGCTATTGCAGGTCCAGGTTTGGGGGGGTGGTCTTGTGTTTGTTGTATCTCTGTTGGAGTTGTCTGTCCGTGTTGCGTTTGAGGGTAGTGTTGGTGAGGCGAGTGTGTTGTTTTGGTCTGTTTGTGCTCTGCTGCCTGTTGGTGTCCTACGAGGTGTTGTTGTTCGTGGTGGTGTTTTGGGATGTAGTCTGCATTTCCATGTTATGTTGTATTGTCTAGTGTTTATGTTTGTGCAATGTTTGTGTACCCAGTGTGGTGTGTGGTGGTTGCATCTGAAGGATGTCTGTCTTCTTGTAATCTGTTGTGTGCAAATGTCGCATGTCCAGGTAGTTTGTTGTGTGTGTGTTTGTTGCGTGCGTGAGAGTGTCTGTGTGGGCCCCGGATTTGTCTCTATGTCCCCCGCCTGGAGCAAAAGGTCCGCCCGCCACCCTGCCACCGATCTGTCATCATTGCGGGACCCACTCCTAATGGTGGACGTGTTTGTTCCCATGTGGCACATCGTTTGCACACAGGTAAAATGGCTACCATTTTTTGTCATTGGTTTTTCGTATGTATTTTTATTCGAACTACACACGGGTTTTACTGACGACTTGCTGTGACTTACCTTCTATCACCCTGTCAAACGTCGTTTTATACCAGTGGTTTTCCTGCAAATCAGTAGACTATTAAGTAACGCGATGGCTGTACACTTTTAAGCAATAACTAGTGATCTTTTAGTTATTCAATTATAAGTTTGAATTATTTTTTTCTTGAGTAAAATGGTTAGAGAAAATAGCTGCTCGTGGTTTTGAAGCTGCATATACTTTTATGTACATCTGTGTCTATATGCCTGTACTGTGTACAGTATATAAAAAACACGTAGTGATTCGTTTGCTTGAATTCCTTAATCCTTTTATTTCCATACTTTAGGTAGACGAGGAAGACCAGCAATTGACATTACAAGGGATCAAATTGAACTGCTCCCCACTCAGGGCTTTACAGTGAGAGCCATCACTGAGATGTTGTGTTGTTCCTCTTCATACCTGCATAAAAAAATGAAGTTTTTTCAGATTTCAGCCAGAAATAGATTTACTCCCATTCATGATGTTGACCTGGAAGAGCATGTCAGAAGATTGCACAGCCAATTTCCCAGATCAGGCTCGGAAGCAAGTGTTCCGCTACATACTCTTGTCCCTTCATGTATATATCATTATATTCATTGTGAAAGTGTACTTTCTTTATTGTGTTGTTTTATGAACCTGTTGCAGATGATGAGGGCATACCTGCGTGCTGATGGTATTGTAGTACAAAGAAAAAGAGTTCGAGAAATCCTCAACCGTATTGAGCCAGCTGCTGCAGCCCAGAGATGGAGCCAGACTGTGGCTAGAAGAACATACTATGTGCCATTCCCCAATAGTTTATGGCACATAGATGGGCATATGCGTCTCATTCGGTAATAAGGGATCATCTTATATTTGTACTCGTGGGAGCATTAGAAAGCCATATTGTATGGACAGCACAGATTAAATTGAATTTTATCATTTGTATATCCAAGTTACACAAACTCCAAATTGCCTCCATGTAGTCTTAAGTGCACAGCAATACCTTCTCTACCGAGATGATATTTCAAACAAGATATGAAACTTGATTGTTTTCTTGTATTTAATCATTATTCTTTTCATGTTTGTTTTACAGGTGGGTGTTTGTGACACATGCCGGCATTGATGGGAATTCCAGGCTAATAACGTACCTTCAACTGGAGCACAGACAACACAGCTTTGACAGTGTTGAAATATTTTGTCCAAGCCACCTGCCTGTATGGGTTACCCTCCAGAGTAAGATCCGACCATGGTGGTGAAAACACTGGTTGCTCTTTTAATGAACCTACTGCAGGGACAAGACACCAAAATTATTTCTAGCTCCAGCCAACACCCCCTCACAATTTACTCACACCTCCCATGGCCTGATTATCCACCAACAGGGGCCCTTTTTGGATTATCATTTTGGCATAGGAACTTTCCATTTCTATCCTAACCGAGTGAGATGAGCCGGTAGCACCTGGAGCAAAGATCGTCTAAATTTTAATAATGCTTAGGAAAGGTTCTGACCATCCTTTACGAAAGGAAAGGAGATATATTATGCAGCAGGAATATTTAAAGGGGAAGTCTTTTTTTATGTTGTTGTTGTCGACCCCACCCGTGCCCCGACATTGGGGGACCGGGCCCTCACTCCGTCTCCCGGATCCCCAGACCCCCCTCCTCCGCCCAGCGGGCGAGCAAGGCCGCCACTCCGCTTGGGTTTCGCCAGAGGTCCTCCGGAGTCAGTGTGGTGGGTATGTTTGTGCAGGTGAACAGGTGTTGTGTGTCGTGCACTTGCGTGCCGCATAGCGCACAGAGTGGTGTTGGGTGTGTGTCCGGTGTAATGTTGTGTAGGTAGGAGTGGAGGGCTGGTGATTTGTTGGTTCGGAGTTGTGCTAGGAGTTGTCTGGTTCTGTGTGGTAGGTCTTGCTCTGATGGGTCTATTTCTGGTGCTGGTGCATGTATTACTTTGTTGTGTTGTCTGGTGTCCAAGTGTGTTTGTACAAAGTGGGTGTGTATGTCTTTCATGTTCTGTTTTATGGTGTCGTTGTTGGTGTCCTGTGGTGCTGTGTCTTTGTTGTGTGTGTAGTTGTTGTTGTGGAAGATTGTTTGTTTCTTTTGTCTGGGTGGTGGTGGTTGTTGAGTGAGTGGGTGTAGTGGGTGGGTTGGGTGTTGGGCTTTTTGTCTGATTTGCGATGCGTGTAGTTTTAGATGGGTGTTCAGTGGGAGAGTTTTTGTTTCCTCATGCAAGTGTTGTATGTTTGTGTCTTGTGTGCATCCTGTTGCTATTCTGAGTGCGGTGTTCTGTGTGGTCTGGAGTTTTGTCTTGTTTGTGTCCGATAGTGTTGGTGACCATATAGTGTTTGCGTATTCGAGGCGTGTGAGTGTGGTTGCTTTGTATGTGGTGAGTATAGTTTCTTTGGATTTTCCCCAGTGAGTGGTTGTTAAGGCTTTAAGTATTTTGTTTGATTGCTTGGCGCGGGTTAGAGTGTGTTGTGTGTGTTTTGAGAAGGTGAGTTTGGGGTCCCATGTTAATCCCAGTATTTTGGGTTCGCGGACTGTGGGTAGGGTGGTGTTATCTATTTGTAAAGTGAGCCTGTTGCTGTATTCTGCCGGATCCGGTGTGAACAGAGTGGTGGTGGTTTTGTCTGCGTTGAGTGTGAGTTGGTTCTGTTTTGTCCAGTTGTATATGTCGTGGAGATATTTTTGTACTTGTTGTTGTGCCTGTTGTGGTTTGACATGTGTGGATAGAATGGTGATGTCGTCTGCATATGTAACTGTGTGTACATTTGGAGGTGGTTGTGGTAAGTCTGCCATGTATATGTTGAATAGTGTTGGTGAAAGTACTCCCCCCTGTGGTACACCCGTTTTCGTGTTTCTATGTTCTGATGTTTCCCCCCGGTATTGAGTGTATTGTCTGCGTCCCCTTATGTAGTTGAAGATGTATTTGATGATGATGTTTGGGGTGTTAGTGTTGTTGAGTTTGTTTGTGAGTGTGTGTAGGTTTACCGTGTCAAAGGCTTTGGACATGTCTAGGGCTATGGCAACTGTTCGTTGTGGTGGTTTTTGTTGATTGAAACCTGTGGCTATGATGTTGTGTATGTGGTGTAGTGCTGTGGTTGTGGAGTGTTGTTTTCGGAAGCCGTGTTGGTGAGAGGGTAGTTGAGTGTTGTTGGTAATGAAGGGTAGTATTACCTTTTCCATTGTTTTGGCTATTGGGCTGAGTAGTGCTATTGGTCTGTAAGATGGGCCGAGTGCGTGGTTTTTGTTGGGTTTTGGTATTGGGATTATTTTTGCAGTCTTCCATATTGCGGGGATGGTGTTGGTGTTGTGTGATGTGTTGTAAGTGTGTGTGAGTAGTGTTATTGCTTTGGGGCCTAGGTGTTTCAGATGTCTGATGTTTATGTTGTCTGGGCCTGTGGAGTTGTTGCTTTTGGAGCGTTGTAGTGCTTGTTTGACTTGTTGTTCTGTGATGGTTATGGGCGTGGTGTTGAGTTTTCGTATTTTGCGTTGTAGTTGTCTGTATGTTCTGTTGGTTTTGTGTTGTATTATGTTGGTGAATTGTTTGTTGAATGCTCGTGCTTTCTGTTTGTTGGATATTGCCGTGTGTTGTCCGAACTGTATTGTGGTGTTTTCTGGTGCTTTTTGTTCTTTGTTAGATAGTCTTGTTACTGTGTTCCAGAGTATGTATTGTTTGTGTCTGTGGTTCCATGCATCCGTTAAGTGTTCTTTCCATAGCTCTTGTTTGTGTTTTTGGATTTGTTTGTCTATTTCTTTGTTTAGGTCTGTGATGCGTGGGTCTTGGTGGTTTTGTTGTCTGATGTCGTTTCTTTGGCTGATGAGTGTTCTGATGTGTTGTGGTAGGAGAAGTGATTTGCTTTTTATTTTTCCGTGGGGTATGTGGTGTTTGTCTGCTGTAAGTATGAGGTTTGTGAGCATGGTGTTGGCTGTGTGGATGTTGTCAGGTATGGTTAAGTTCTCCAGTGCTGATTCTATTTCAGAGGTGTATCCTTCCCAGTCTGCTTTCCTGTAATTTGTGTAAGTTTGAAGGTGTTGTTGTAGGCGGAAAGGAGCACGCGTGTTGTGTGTGATTTTGATAGGAAGGTGGTCTGAACTGAGTGCGTGTATTGTGGTCCATGTTGTTCTGTTTGTGATGCTGTTGCTGGCTGTTGTGATGTCCGGTGATGTTGGTTGTTGGTTGATGTTTGTAGGTTTTCTGGTGGGTGTGTTTGTGTTTAGAGTGATTTGTTGGGAGTTTTGTAGTATGTCTGCAATGTGGGTGCCTCTGTGGTCGTCGTAGGGAGAGTGCCATTATGTTGAGTGAGCGTTGATGTCTGCGGTTAGAATGGTGTTGTTCAGCGAGTTTATGTATTGGAAGGTGTTGGTGATGTCTGTGTCTTCTGTGGCGTGGTCTGGTCGGGTGGTATCTCTGGGGGGTATATACATGTTGCATATGTGTAGTCTTTTGTGGTTGGTTATGTGAATCTTTACGGTTTGAATTTCTGTAGTGTTGGTGTTAATGTTGTTGGGGATGTTCATGGGAGTGAATGTGTATCTACTGTATATCTATAAAAAAAATCCTCGTCTCACCCCTCAGGTGGTGTCCATCCCTCATTCAGCTGGGGTCCTCTACCAGAGGCCAGGAAGCTTGAGGGTTCTGCGCAGTATCCTTGCCGTTCCCAGCACTGCACATTTCTGGACTGAGATGTCCGATGTTGTTCCCGGGATCTGTTGCAACCACTCATCATCTAGTTTGGGGGTCACTGCCCCGAGTGCTCCGACCACCACAGGCACGACTGTCCCCTTTACCTTCCAGGCTCTCTCCAGCTCCTCTCTGAGCCCTTGGGATTTCTCGAGTTTCTCGTGTTCCTTCTTTCTGATGTTTCCAGCACTTGGGACCGCTACATCCACTACAACGGCTTTCCTCTGCCCTTTATCTATCATCAGGATATCTGGTTGGTTCGCCATTACCATCTTGTCAGTCTGGATCTGGAAGTCCCATAGGATCTTCGCTCTGTCATTCTCCACCACCTTCGGAGGTGTTTCCCATTTTGACCTTGGGGTGTCCAGTCCATACTCCGCACAGATGTTTCGGTAGACTATGCCAGCCACCTTGTTATGGCGTTCCATATAGGCTTTCCCTGCCAGCACCTTACACCCTGCAGTTATGTGTTAGATCGTCTCAGGTGCCTCTTTGCACAACCTACACCTTGGGTCTTGGCTGGTGTGGTATATCTAGGCCTCGATGGCTCTGGTGCTCAGGGCCTGCTCCTGAGCAGCCAGGATGAGTGCCTCTGTGCTGTCCTTCAGGCCAGCCCTCTCTAGAACTCTGATCGGACTTCTTGAGATTGGCCACGGCAGTTATTGTCCGGTGGTACATCCCGTGTAGGGGCTTGTCCTCCCATGATGGTCCCTCTTCCAGCACCTCATCTTCTGTTCCCCATTGTCTGAGACATTCTCTGAGTACATCATCCGTTGGTGCCTTCTCCTTGATGTATTTGTGGAGCTTGGATGTTTCATCCTGGACAGTGGCTCTCACACTCACTAGTCCCCGGCCTCCTTCCTTTCGGCTTGTGTACAGTCTCAGGGTGCTGGATTTGGTATGGAACCCTCCATGCATGGTAACGAGCTTTCGGGTCTTAACATCCGTGGTCTGAATCTCTTCCTTTGGCCACCTTATTTTTCCTGCAGGGTATCTGATCACTGGAAAGGGCATAGCTGTTTATTGCCCGGGTCTTATTCTTGCCATTGAGCTGGCTTCTTAGGACTTGCCTTACTCGCTGGAGGTATTTGGCCGTAGCCGCTTTCCTTGTTGCCAGTTTGAGGTTGCCATTGGCTTGTGGTATACCGAGGTACTTGTAGCTGTCCTCAATGTCTGCTATTGTTCCTTCAGGGAGTGAGACCCCTTCAGTGCGGACTACCCTTCCTCTCTTAGTCACCATCCGACTACATTTCTCCAGCACGAATGACATCCCGATGTCGCTGCTGTAGATCTTGATTGTGTGGATCAGGGAGTCTATGTCCCTTTCGCTCTTAGCAAACAGCTACATGTCATCCTTGTAGAGGAGGTGACTGATCGTAGCTCCATTTCTGAGGCGGTATCCATGGCCTGTCTTGGTGATTACTTGGCTTAGGGGGTTCAGTCCTATGCAGGACAGCAGTGGGGAGAGTGCATCACCTTGGTATATGCCACATTTGATGGACACTTGGGTAAGTGGCTTGCCATTGGCTTCAAGTGTGGTTTTCCACATCCTCATCAAGTTCGCAACGAAGGCTCTTAGGGTCCTGTTCACCTTATACACATCCAAGCATTCAGTGATCCATGTATGTGGCATCGAGTCATAGGCTTTCTTTTAATCAATCCAGGCTGTGCACAGGTTGGTACATCGGGACCTGCAGTCTTGTGCGACTGTTCTGTCAACCAGGAGCTGATGTTTGGCTCCCCTGGTATCTCTACCAATGCCCTTCCGTGCTTCGCTCATGTATTGATCCATGTGTGCACTTATCTTAGCCGCAACATGAGCTTCCAAAATTGTGGAGGGACAGGTTATTGGCCGATAGTTGGATGCGACTGCACCCTTTGAGGGATCTTTCATGATAAGGATCGTTCGCCCTTCGGTTAGCCATCCTGGGTGAGTCCCATCCCGAGGCAGCTGGTTCATTTGTGCTGCTGGGCGCTCATGGAGTGCTGTGAGTCTCTTTAGCCAGTAAGTGTGGACCATGTCCGGGCCTGGTGCTGTCCAGTTCTTCATATTTGAGACTATTTCCTTTATGTCTGCCACTGTTATGGTAATTGGGTTCTGTTCAGGGAGGTGTCTGTGCTCCTCTCTTTGGGTGACCAGCCATTGTGCACTGCTGTTATGTGCAACCTCCTTCTCCCATCTGCCTCTCCAGTACCTTTCAGTTTCCAGTCTTGGTGGATCAGCTCTGTTGTTAGGACCCTGCCACTGAGCGTACACTTTCGCAGGTTGTGTTGCAAACAGCCTGTTTATTCGTCTGGCCTCATTCTCTTTCGTGTACCGCTTTAGGCGGCTGGACAAGGCTTGGAGCCTTTGTTTCGAGTGCTTCATATATGGTCATCTGGATGTACCTCTCAGGATCGGCCTTTTCATCACACCTCTCTGGACCTCAGTCAATTGACTCACATCTTTCCGAGCCGCCTTGATCTTAGCCTCCAACCGTCTTTTCCATGGTCGGTAATGTATCTCATGGCTTCCATGGTTGCTCTTATAGCCAAGCATCTCAAGGATCACTGATGCTGAAGCGTATATCAGTTAATTTCCGTGATCGTTACGGTAAGGATCACCCTCAGTGCTGCATTCACACTTTCCAAGAGACTTTCAGGTGGTACTTCACATAGCCGTTGTAATCGGATTCTAGGTTTCCCAGCTTTCATTCTTGCCATGATCTTAGCTTTCAGGTCAGTTGCTGCCTCGCTCAGCATTTCATTCATTGGGGCTGGCCTCCCAATCTCATCATCTGCATTCACTCTGGTATGAACTCCTCCTCTGATCTGGCAGCCTGGGGCCCCTCACCATGGAACCTGCGTTGTACCTCATCAATCTCAAGTTGTGACAGCAGTTGCCGTTTGTGGATGTTGGAACACTGAGTTACGAGTTGTTTCGTGGCCACCCGTGACTGTGGGTTTCGAAGTAACCATTTAGCCCACATCCTCTCCATGTAACCTCTCTGACTAGGCTTGCTTGAGTAGTAGCATTCCAACAAAGCCATGTTATTAGATCTTGCCCATCTCTGCTCCATTTTTCATCAAGGTGCTCTGGTTCCCCAGCACCTGACGCAGACCTTGTTTGGCCGGGCGACGTCTGAGCTGGCATGTCATTCATTTTATTGTCTCTCATCATTGTATGAGGTACGCATTAGCGTGAAGGCTCTTGCCCAAGGACCCACACTGGATGGTGTTATGTGCTCATTTTTTGCCCCAAGTGGGGAGCGGACGGACGGGCGCTGGGGGGGGGACCATCGTGGTGGGGCGGGCCCCTACGCGGGATGTGCCACCGGACCGTGGCTGAGGTGGCTGATCTCAAGAAGTCCTATCGGTGGCTGGAGGGGACTGGCCTGGGGGACAGCGCAGGGGCGCTCATCCTGGCTGCTCAGGAGCGGGCCTTGGGCGCCGGAGCCGTCGAGGCCCGGATGTGCCGCGCCGGACAGGACCCGGGGTGTGGGTTGTGCGGGGAGGCGCCTGGGACGATCCGGCACGTGGCTGCGGGGTGTGGGATGCTGGCAGGGGGGGCCTGCGTGGAGCGCCATGGCCAGGTGGCTGGCGTGGTCTGCCGAGGCATCTGTGCGGAGTGTGGACTGGGGGCCCCGGGGTCGGAGTGGGGGGCACCTCCGAGGGTGGTGGAGGGTGGCGGAGCGGGGATCCTGTGGGACTTCCGGATCCAGACTGGCGGGATGGTGGTGGCGAGCCAGCCAGATGTCGTGGTCGTGGATGGGGGGCGGAGGAGGGCCGTTGTGGTGGATGTGGCGGTCCCAGGTGGTGGAGGCATCGGGAGGGGGGAGCATGGGGGGCTCGGGGGGTACCAGGGGCTCGGGGAGGGGCTGGGGAGGGCCTGGGGGGTGGGGGTGGCGGTCGTGCCTGTGGTGGTCGGGGCGCTCGGGGCAGTAACCCCCGGACTGGTTGGGTGGTTGCGACAGATCTCGGGACCAGCGTCGGACATCTCGTTCCGGAGGTGTGCGGTGCTGGGAGCGGCGGGGGTACTGCGCGGGGCCCTCGGGCTTCCTGGCCTCTGGTGGAGGACCCGAGCTGAATGAGGGACGGACACCACCCGAGGACACCTCCTATTGGCTCCATGATAAGAGCTCCACCCAGCAAAGAATTAACCCTTTAAAACCTGATTCTGAGCTTTCACAATTATTTACCGCCATTTGCGTAATATCTACAGTATACAGAAGGAATCAAGCAATTTTTACCAATGCATCTGTAGGTGATGTTTATTTATTATGTACACAGAGATAAAGAGTAATGGCACAGCTCTGCAGTATCTTTCCACTTTTATATATGTATGCTATACTAAATAAAATGAATAGGGCACCATATAATGCAACAGTTATGCAACTCCCTAAATAATGATGTGAATTTTCAGTTGTTGCTAAATCAGTTAGGATGTTATAATTTGTGGTGTAGATGCGAATTTAGGAGAGCAGGACAATATATCGCATTGCAATTGGAGCAGCAGCTTGGTTGATGATGTCCCCAAACCAGCTCATCTATTATATTTGTCGTGCAATACAATGAAAATGAGCACAATTGCAAAACATAGGCTTCTTATATTTTAAAATAAAATAATCACATGTTTACCGTTCTGGGGTTTCTACAATCATGAATGGAGGCATTATTTACAGCAGGTTGATGTTGTTGTTGTTGTTGTCGACCCCACCCGTGCCCCGACATTGGGGGACCGGGCCCTCACTCCGTCTCCCGGATCCCCAGACCCCCCTCCTCCGCCCAGCGGGCGAGCAGGGCCGCCACTCCGCTTGGGTTTCGCCAGAGGTCCTCCGGAGTCAGTGTGGTGGGTATGTTTGTGCAGGTGAACAGGTGTTGTGTGTCGTGCACTTGCGTGCCGCATAGCGCACAGAGTGGTGTTGGGTGTGTGTCCGGTGTAATGTTGTGTAGGTAGGAGTGGAGGGCTGGTGATTTGTTGGTTCGGAGTTGTGCTAGGAGTTGTCTGGTTCTGTGTGGTAGGTCTTGCTCTGATGGGTCTATTTCTGGTGCTGGTGCATGTATTACTTTGTTGTGTTGTCTGGTGTCCAAGTGTGTTTGTACAAAGTGGGTGTGTATGTCTTTCATGTTCTGTTTTATGGTGTCGTTGTTGGTGTCCTGTGGTGCTGTGTCTTTGTTGTGTGTGTAGTTGTTGTTGTGGAAGATTGTTTGTTTCTTTTGTCTGGGTGGTGGTGGTTGTTGAGTGAGTGGGTGTAGTGGGTGGGTTGGGTGTTGGGCTTTTTGTCTGATTTGCGATGCGTGTAGTTTTAGATGGGTGTTCAGTGGGAGAGTTTTTGTTTCCTCATGCAAGTGTTGTATGTTTGTGTCTTGTGTGCATCCTGTTGCTATTCTGAGTGCGGTGTTCTGTGTGGTCTGGAGTTTTGTCTTGTTTGTGTCCGATAGTGTTGGTGACCATATAGTGTTTGCGTATTCGAGGCGTGTGAGTGTGGTTGCTTTGTATGTGGTGAGTATAGTTTCTTTGGATTTTCCCCAGTGAGTGGTTGTTAAGGCTTTAAGTATTTTGTTTGATTGCTTGGCGCGGGTTAGAGTGTGTTGTGTGTGTTTTGAGAAGGTGAGTTTGGGGTCCCATGTTAATCCCAGTATTTTGGGTTCGCGGACTGTGGGTAGGGTGGTGTTATCTATTTTGTAAAGTGAGTCTGTTGCTGTATTCTGCCGGATCCGGTGTGAACAGAGTGGTGGTGGTTTTGTCTGCGTTGAGTGTGAGTTGGTTCTGTTTTGTCCAGTTGTGTATGTCGTGGAGATATTTTTGTACTTGTTGTTGTGCCTGTTGTGGTTTGACATGTGTGGATAGAATGGTGATGTCGTCTGCATATGTAACTGTGTGTACATTTGGAGGTGGTTGTGGTAAGTCTGCCATGTATATGTTGAATAGTGTTGGTGAAAGTACTCCCCCCTGTGGTACCCCCGTTTTCGTGTTTCTGTGTTCTGATGTTTCCCCCCGGTATTGAGTGTATTGTTTGCGTCCCCTTATGTAGTTGAAGATGTATTTGATGATGATGTTTGGGGTGTTAGTGTTGTTGAGTTTGTTTGTGAGTGTGTGTAGGTTTACCGTGTCAAAGGCTTTGGACATGTCTAGGGCTATGGCAACTGTTCGTTGTGGTGGTTTTTGTTGATTGAAACCTGTGGCTATGATGTTGTGTATGTGGTGTAGTGCTGTGGTTGTGGAGTGTTGTTTTCGGAAGCCGTGTTGGTGAGAGGGTAGTTGAGTGTTGTTGGTAATGAAGGGTAGTATTACCTTTTCCATTGTTTTGGCTATTGGGCTGAGTAGTGCTATTGGTCTGTAGGATGGGCCGAGTGCGTGGTTTTTGTTGGGTTTTGGTATTGGGATTATTTTTGCAGTCTTCCATATTGCGGGGATGGTGTTGGTGTTGAGTGATGTGTTGTAAGTGTGTGTGAGTAGTGTTATTGCTTTGGGGCCTAGGTGTTTCAGATGTCTGATGTTTATGTTGTCTGGGCCTGTGGAGTTGTTGCTTTTGGAGCGTTGTAGTGCTTGTTTTACTTGTTGTTCTGTGATGGTTATGGGCGTGGTGTTGAGTTTTCGTATTTTGCGTTGTAGTTGTCTGTATGTTCTGTTGGTTTTGTGTTGTATTATGTTGGTGAATTGTTTGTTGAATGCTCATGCTTTCTGTTTGTTGGATATTGCCGTGTGTTGTCCGAACTGTATTGTGGTGTTTTCTGGTGCTTTTTGTTCTTTGTTAGATAGTCTTGTTACTGTGTTCCAGAGTATGTATTGTTTGTGTCTGTGGTTCCATGCATCCGTTAAGTGTTCTTTCCATAGCTCTTGTTTGTGTTTTTGGATTTGTTTGTCTATTTCTTTGTTTAGGTCTGTGATGCGTGGGTCTTGGTGGTTTTGTTGTCTGATGTCGTTTCTTTGGCTGATGAGTGTTCTGATGTGTTGTGGTAGGAGAAGTGATTTGCTTTTTATTTTTCCGTGGGGTATGTGGTGTTTGTCTGCTGTAAGTATGAGGTTTGTGAGCATGGTGTTGGCTGTGTGGATGTTGTCAGGTATGGTTATGTTCTCCAGTGCTGATTCTATTTCAGAGGTGTATCCTTCCCAGTCTGCTTTCCTGTAATTTGTGTAAGTTTGAAGGTGTTGTTGTAGGCGGAAAGGAGCACGCGTGTTGTGTGTGATTTTGATAGGACGGTGGTCTGAACTGAGTGCGTGTATTGTGGTCCATGTTGTTCTGTTTGTGATGCTGTTGCTGGCTGTTGTGATGTCCGGTGATGTTGGTTGTTGGTTGATGTTTGTAGGTTTTCTGGTAGGTGTGTTTGCGTTTAGAGTGATTTGTTGGGAGTTCTGTAGTATGTCTGCAATGAGGGTGCCTCTGTGGTCGTCGTAGGGAGAGTGCCATTGTGTTGAGTGAGCGTTGATGTCTGCGGTTAGAATGGTGTTGTTCAGCGAGTTTATGTATTGGAAGGTGTTGGTGATGTCTGTGTCTTCTGTGGCGTGATCTGGTCGGGTGGTATCTCTGGGGGGTATATACATGTTGCATATGTGTAGTCTTTTGTGGTTGGTTATGTGAATCTTTACGGTTTGAATTTCTGTAGTGTTGGTGTTAATGTTGTTGGGGATGTTCATGGGAGTGAATGTGACTGATTTGTGAATGTATGTGAGCAGTCCTCCTCCTCCCTTGTGTTCTCTGTCTTTCCTAATGCTGGTGTAGTTGGTGAGACGAGGTGTGTTGTGTTGTTTTTCTAGTTTGGTTTCTTGTATGGTGATGATGTCTGCGTGCTGTTGTGAGGCGAGTTCTTCTAGTTCTGTTTTCTTGTTTTGGATGCCGTTGATGTTTATTTGTAGTATGGTCAGTGTGTGTTTGTTGTTTTTGTTGGTGGGTGTTGTTCTTTGTGGGTTGTTCGGGGGTTGTGGTGTTGGGGTGTTTGTTGTTTGCGTGTGTGTTCTGCATGTCCACGTGTTTGTGTATTGGCGGGTGGTGATGCCGGAGCAATGTCTGTGTATCCAGTGTGGGTGTGTTGAGTTGCATCTGAGTGAGGTTTGTCTGCGTGTGATGAATCTATTGCAGCTATTGCAGGTCCAGGTTTGGGGGGGTGGTCTTGTGTTTGTTGTATCTCTGTTGGAGTTGTCTGTCCGTGTTGCGTTTGAGGGTAGTGTTGGTGAGGCGAGTGTGTTGTTTTGGTCTGTTTGTGCTCTGCTGCCTGTTGGTGTCCTACGAGGTGTTGTTGTTCGTGGTGGTGTTTTGGGATGTAGTCTGCATTTCCATGTTATGTTGTATTGTCTAGTGTTTATGTTTGTGCAATGTTTGTGTACCCAGTGTGGTGTGTGGTGGTTGCATCTGAAGGATGTCTGTCTTCTTGTAATCTGTTGTGTGCAAATGTCGCATGTCCAGGTAGTTTGTTGTGTGTGTGTTTGTTGCGTGCGTGAGAGTGTCTGTGTGGGCCCCGGATTTGTCTCTATGTCCCCCGCCTGGAGCAAAAGGTCCGCCCGCCACCCTGCCACCGATCTGTCATCATTGCGGGACCCACTCCTAATGGTGGACGTGTTTGTTCCCATGTGGCACATCGTTTGCACACAGGTAAAATGGCTACCATTTTTTGTCATTGGTTTTTCGTATGTATTTTTATTCGAACTACACACGGGTTTTACTGACGACTTGCTGTGACTTACCTTCTATCACCCTGTCAAACGTCGTTTTATACCAGTGGTTTTCCTGCAAATCAGTAGACTATTAAGTAACGCGATGGCTGTACACTTTTAAGCAATAACTAGTGATCTTTTAGTTATTCAATTATAAGTTTGAATTATTTTTTTCTTGAGTAAAATGGTTAGAGAAAATAGCTGCTCGTGGTTTTGAAGCTGCATATACTTTTATGTACATCTGTGTCTATATGCCTGTACTGTGTACAGTATATAAAAAACACGTAGTGATTCGTTTGCTTGAATTCCTTAATCCTTTTATTTCCATACTTTAGGTAGACGAGGAAGACCAGCAATTGACATTACAAGGGATCAAATTGAACTGCTCCCCACTCAGGGCTTTACAGTGAGAGCCATCACTGAGATGTTGTGTTGTTCCTCTTCATACCTGCATAAAAAAATGAAGTTTTTTCAGATTTCAGCCAGAAATAGATTTACTCCCATTCATGATGTTGACCTGGAAGAGCATGTCAGAAGATTGCACAGCCAATTTCCCAGATCAGGCTCGGAAGCAAGTGTTCCGCTACATACTCTTGTCCCTTCATGTATATATCATTATATTCATTGTGAAAGTGTACTTTCTTTATTGTGTTGTTTTATGAACCTGTTGCAGATGATGAGGGCATACCTGCGTGCTGATGGTATTGTAGTACAAAGAAAAAGAGTTCGAGAAATCCTCAACCGTATTGAGCCAGCTGCTGCAGCCCAGAGATGGAGCCAGACTGTGGCTAGAAGAACATACTATGTGCCATTCCCCAATAGTTTATGGCACATAGATGGGCATATGCGTCTCATTCGGTAATAAGGGATCATCTTATATTTGTACTCGTGGGAGCATTAGAAAGCCATATTGTATGGACAGCACAGATTAAATTGAATTTTATCATTTGTATATCCAAGTTACACAAACTCCAAATTGCCTCCATGTAGTCTTAAGTGCACAGCAATACCTTCTCTACCGAGATGATATTTCAAACAAGATATGAAACTTGATTGTTTTCTTGTATTTAATCATTATTCTTTTCATGTTTGTTTTACAGGTGGGTGTTTGTGACACATGCCGGCATTGATGGGAATTCCAGGCTAATAACGTACCTTCAACTGGAGCACAGACAACACAGCTTTGACAGTGTTGAAATATTTTGTCCAAGCCACCTGCCTGTATGGGTTACCCTCCAGAGTAAGATCCGACCATGGTGGTGAAAACACTGGTTGCTCTTTTAATGAACCTACTGCAGGGACAAGACACCAAAATTATTTCTAGCTCCAGCCAACACCCCCTCACAATTTACTCACACCTCCCATGGCCTGATTATCCACCAACAGGGGCCCTTTTTGGATTATCATTTTGGCATAGGAACTTTCCATTTCTATCCTAACCGAGTGAGATGAGCCGGTAGCACCTGGAGCAAAGATCGTCTAAATTTTAATAATGCTTAGGAAAGGTTCTGACCATCCTTTACGAAAGGAAAGGAGATATATTATGCAGCAGGAATATTTAAAGGGGAAGTCTTTTTTTATGTTGTTGTTGTCGACCCCACCCGTGCCCCGACATTGGGGGACCGGGCCCTCACTCCGTCTCCCGGATCCCCAGACCCCCCTCCTCCGCCCAGCGGGCGAGCAAGGCCGCCACTCCGCTTGGGTTTCGCCAGAGGTCCTCCGGAGTCAGTGTGGTGGGTATGTTTGTGCAGGTGAACAGGTGTTGTGTGTCGTGCACTTGCGTGCCGCATAGCGCACAGAGTGGTGTTGGGTGTGTGTCCGGTGTAATGTTGTGTAGGTAGGAGTGGAGGGCTGGTGATTTGTTGGTTCGGAGTTGTGCTAGGAGTTGTCTGGTTCTGTGTGGTAGGTCTTGCTCTGATGGGTCTATTTCTGGTGCTGGTGCATGTATTACTTTGTTGTGTTGTCTGGTGTCCAAGTGTGTTTGTACAAAGTGGGTGTGTATGTCTTTCATGTTCTGTTTTATGGTGTCGTTGTTGGTGTCCTGTGGTGCTGTGTCTTTGTTGTGTGTGTAGTTGTTGTTGTGGAAGATTGTTTGTTTCTTTTGTCTGGGTGGTGGTGGTTGTTGAGTGAGTGGGTGTAGTGGGTGGGTTGGGTGTTGGGCTTTTTGTCTGATTTGCGATGCGTGTAGTTTTAGATGGGTGTTCAGTGGGAGAGTTTTTGTTTCCTCATGCAAGTGTTGTATGTTTGTGTCTTGTGTGCATCCTGTTGCTATTCTGAGTGCGGTGTTCTGTGTGGTCTGGAGTTTTGTCTTGTTTGTGTCCGATAGTGTTGGTGACCATATAGTGTTTGCGTATTCGAGGCGTGTGAGTGTGGTTGCTTTGTATGTGGTGAGTATAGTTTCTTTGGATTTTCCCCAGTGAGTGGTTGTTAAGGCTTTAAGTATTTTGTTTGATTGCTTGGCGCGGGTTAGAGTGTGTTGTGTGTGTTTTGAGAAGGTGAGTTTGGGGTCCCATGTTAATCCCAGTATTTTGGGTTCGCGGACTGTGGGTTGGGTGGTGTTATCTATTTGTAAAGTGAGCCTGTTGCTGTATTCTGCCGGATCCGGTGTGAACAGAGTGGTGGTGGTTTTGTCTGCGTTGAGTGTGAGTTGGTTCTGTTTTGTCCAGTTGTATATGTCGTGGAGATATTTTTGTACTTGTTGTTGTGCCTGTTGTGGTTTGACATGTGTGGATAGAATGGTGATGTCGTCTGCATATGTAACTGTGTGTACATTTGGAGGTGGTTGTGGTAAGTCTGCCATGTATATGTTGAATAGTGTTGGTGAAAGTACTCCCCCCTGTGGTACACCCGTTTTCGTGTTTCTATGTTCTGATGTTTCCCCCCGGTATTGAGTGTATTGTCTGCGTCCCCTTATGTAGTTGAAGATGTATTTGATGATGATGTTTGGGGTGTTAGTGTTGTTGAGTTTGTTTGTGAGTGTGTGTAGGTTTACCGTGTCAAAGGCTTTGGACATGTCTAGGGCTATGGCAACTGTTCGTTGTGGTGGTTTTTGTTGATTGAAACCTGTGGCTATGATGTTGTGTATGTGGTGTAGTGCTGTGGTTGTGGAGTGTTGTTTTCGGAAGCCGTGTTGGTGAGAGGGTAGTTGAGTGTTGTTGGTAATGAAGGGTAGTATTACCTTTTCCATTGTTTTGGCTATTGGGCTGAGTAGTGCTATTGGTCTGTAAGATGGGCCGAGTGCGTGGTTTTTGTTGGGTTTTGGTATTGGGATTATTTTTGCAGTCTTCCATATTGCGGGGATGGTGTTGGTGTTGTGTGATGTGTTGTAAGTGTGTGTGAGTAGTGTTATTGCTTTGGGGCCTAGGTGTTTCAGATGTCTGATGTTTATGTTGTCTGGGCCTGTGGAGTTGTTGCTTTTGGAGCGTTGTAGTGCTTGTTTGACTTGTTGTTCTGTGATGGTTATGGGCGTGGTGTTGAGTTTTCGTATTTTGCGTTGTAGTTGTCTGTATGTTCTGTTGGTTTTGTGTTGTATTATGTTGGTGAATTGTTTGTTGAATGCTCGTGCTTTCTGTTTGTTGGATATTGCCGTGTGTTGTCCGAACTGTATTGTGGTGTTTTCTGGTGCTTTTTGTTCTTTGTTAGATAGTCTTGTTACTGTGTTCCAGAGTATGTATTGTTTGTGTCTGTGGTTCCATGCATCCGTTAAGTGTTCTTTCCATAGCTCTTGTTTGTGTTTTTGGATTTGTTTGTCTATTTCTTTGTTTAGGTCTGTGATGCGTGGGTCTTGGTGGTTTTGTTGTCTGATGTCGTTTCTTTGGCTGATGAGTGTTCTGATGTGTTGTGGTAGGAGAAGTGATTTGCTTTTTATTTTTCCGTGGGGTATGTGGTGTTTGTCTGCTGTAAGTATGAGGTTTGTGAGCATGGTGTTGGCTGTGTGGATGTTGTCAGGTATGGTTAAGTTCTCCAGTGCTGATTCTATTTCAGAGGTGTATCCTTCCCAGTCTGCTTTCCTGTAATTTGTGTAAGTTTGAAGGTGTTGTTGTAGGCGGAAAGGAGCACGCGTGTTGTGTGTGATTTTGATAGGAAGGTGGTCTGAACTGAGTGCGTGTATTGTGGTCCATGTTGTTCTGTTTGTGATGCTGTTGCTGGCTGTTGTGATGTCCGGTGATGTTGGTTGTTGGTTGATGTTTGTAGGTTTTCTGGTGGGTGTGTTTGTGTTTAGAGTGATTTGTTGGGAGTTTTGTAGTATGTCTGCAATGTGGGTGCCTCTGTGGTCGTCGTAGGGAGAGTGCCATTGTGTTGAGTGAGCGTTGATGTCTGCGGTTAGAATGGTGTTGTTCAGCGAGTTTATGTATTGGAAGGTGTTGGTGATGTCTGTGTCTTCTGTGGCGTGGTCTGGTCGGGTGGTATCTCTGGGGGGTATATACATGTTGCATATGTGTAGTCTTTTGTGGTTGGTTATGTGAATCTTTACGGTTTGAATTTCTGTAGTGTTGGTGTTAATGTTGTTGGGGATGTTCATGGGAGTGAATGTGTATCTACTGTATATCTATAAAAAAAATCCTCGTCTCACCCCTCAGGTGGTGTCCATCCCTCATTCAGCTGGGGTCCTCTACCAGAGGCCAGGAAGCTTGAGGGTTCTGCGCAGTATCCTTGCCGTTCCCAGCACTGCACATTTCTGGACTGAGATGTCCGATGTTGTTCCCGGGATCTGTTGCAACCACTCATCATCTAGTTTGGGGGTCACTGCCCCGAGTGCTCCGACCACCACAGGCACGACTGTCCCCTTTACCTTCCAGGCTCTCTCCAGCTCCTCTCTGAGCCCTTGGGATTTCTCGAGTTTCTCGTGTTCCTTCTTTCTGATGTTTCCAGCACTTGGGACCGCTACATCCACTACAACGGCTTTCCTCTGCCCTTTATCTATCATCAGGATATCTGGTTGGTTCGCCATTACCATCTTGTCAGTCTGGATCTGGAAGTCCCATAGGATCTTCGCTCTGTCATTCTCCACCACCTTCGGAGGTGTTTCCCATTTTGACCTTGGGGTGTCCAGTCCATACTCCGCACAGATGTTTCGGTAGACTATGCCAGCCACCTTGTTATGGCGTTCCATATAGGCTTTCCCTGCCAGCACCTTACACCCTGCAGTTATGTGTTAGATCGTCTCAGGTGCCTCTTTGCACAACCTACACCTTGGGTCTTGGCTGGTGTGGTATATCTAGGCCTCGATGGCTCTGGTGCTCAGGGCCTGCTCCTGAGCAGCCAGGATGAGTGCCTCTGTGCTGTCCTTCAGGCCAGCCCTCTCTAGAACTCTGATCGGACTTCTTGAGATTGGCCACGGCAGTTATTGTCCGGTGGTACATCCCGTGTAGGGGCTTGTCCTCCCATGATGGTCCCTCTTCCAGCACCTCATCTTCTGTTCCCCATTGTCTGAGACATTCTCTGAGTACATCATCCGTTGGTGCCTTCTCCTTGATGTATTTGTGGAGCTTGGATGTTTCATCCTGGACAGTGGCTCTCACACTCACTAGTCCCCGGCCTCCTTCCTTTCGGCTTGTGTACAGTCTCAGGGTGCTGGATTTGGTATGGAACCCTCCATGCATGGTAACGAGCTTTCGGGTCTTAACATCCGTGGTCTGAATCTCTTCCTTTGGCCACCTTATTTTTCCTGCAGGGTATCTGATCACTGGAAAGGGCATAGCTGTTTATTGCCCGGGTCTTATTCTTGCCATTGAGCTGGCTTCTTAGGACTTGCCTTACTCGCTGGAGGTATTTGGCCGTAGCCGCTTTCCTTGTTGCCAGTTTGAGGTTGCCATTGGCTTGTGGTATACCGAGGTACTTGTAGCTGTCCTCAATGTCTGCTATTGTTCCTTCAGGGAGTGAGACCCCTTCAGTGCGGACTACCCTTCCTCTCTTAGTCACCATCCGACTACATTTCTCCAGCACGAATGACATCCCGATGTCGCTGCTGTAGATCTTGATTGTGTGGATCAGGGAGTCTATGTCCCTTTCGCTCTTAGCAAACAGCTACATGTCATCCTTGTAGAGGAGGTGACTGATCGTAGCTCCATTTCTGAGGCGGTATCCATGGCCTGTCTTGGTGATTACTTGGCTTAGGGGGTTCAGTCCTATGCAGGACAGCAGTGGGGAGAGTGCATCACCTTGGTATATGCCACATTTGATGGACACTTGGGTAAGTGGCTTGCCATTGGCTTCAAGTGTGGTTTTCCACATCCTCATCAAGTTCGCAACGAAGGCTCTTAGGGTCCTGTTCACCTTATACACATCCAAGCATTCAGTGATCCATGTATGTGGCA